>NC_045638.1:74643312-75267158 GCF_009829145.1 Chiroxiphia lanceolata | reverse complement strand
AAAAGGAAAACTGAGTACATTGGAGAAGTATGGGAAAAGCTCACTTTATACAGAGGAGTGCGGTAAGGCCATCAAAGGCAACTAATATTCTTTTTCTAAACTTGTGGAAAGACATAGAAATGCAAAACTTGCTCTCCAGGTAACTTAAATTAATGGATAAATGGTACAGAGAGATCAAGCTTGAATGAAGTTTCAGTGAAAAAATACCTTCAGAAATTACAGAGGTCTTCTTGATATGCAAAGTTATTTGATGTAGAATGACATGAATTACAGTCAAAAGTGGTTTAGAGATCACCACTACATTGTCAGCTAGTTGTGCTACACAGTGAAATAATGGTGAAGGAAGAACATTCATCAGCCTGCTTTTTCTTGGAGACTAGAGCTGCTGTCAACGTTGACATTTTTATAGGAGCATGTGTTCTGCCTTTCCATTTGTCTCTATTCAGCAGATTTAAAGATCTATATGGAACTGGTCACAAAACTATCCATCTACTTAGAAAGACAAACCAGTGTACATACCTAGTATCCCAAATACCAGTGTTCCAGACAACATGGCTTTCAAAGTTACACATTTCTTCTTAGTTACAATTACCAATCCACTTCTACTCACCTTCCAGATACTGACTGGGAGTAACTGCAAAGTAAAAAGTAACTGTGGTTACTTAATTGACTGTTAAGTAGCAAAATATTACATCTTCATTTACTCAGATGGATCTGGTACATGCCTCCCAGTTTTCATTACTTCACTAGAATACATTGTTGCTGACTGTAGATAAATATGCAGTTCAATTGGTTCAATAGATTCATTCTTACCTATAGAAACTGTGTACCGTTACAGCTGTAGAACTGTTACCAGCACAATCAAGCTTTCATCTATATTCTATCTTTAGTCCTGTATTTTTTTATTTAATTTGTTTGACTTGAAAAGTTGGACAGACCAGTTTTGAATTCCAGATGATGGAGAAAAAAAAATCCTGGCGCAGCACGGGCGTGTGGTTTAAAACTGCTTCAACCTAAAATATTCAAGTTATATAGGACTATAGCCACTACAGTGTGACAGCCAAATACCTTGTAGTACCTAGATCTCAGCATCCGCTACTTCAGAGCGATCTATTTCTATATTACAGGGGGTGGGGTGGGGGGTGTGTATGAGTCAGGACTGCATCACCTGACTTCAATGGTTTTGATCCAATACCGTGGTCCTCAAAGTGGAGAATCACAAGATACCACAAGAACGACAATGGCATGTTAACATCAAAGATGAATCACCACCTGTCCAGGGATATGGGGGAGAAGGGGGGAAGGTTGCCCGAAGGTTACCTAGGACTAATTACCATGGTAAAAATTACACCCCTGAGAGAGAACCTGACATGCTAATATCAGATGGCCTCTGTATAATAAACTAGTCACCAACTGGGGCATGTGCAGAAATGCATTGCTCAAGCTGACCAATGAACAAGTTTTGAGCAACTTCCTCTTTGTTGTAACTCATCTGAAAGCCTGCAAACTCTCCAAGAGAGGTGCTACCTTTGTGAACTATTGCCTAGCACCTCTTTGTGTGCATAATGTCATCAAAGGTCAAAAAGTGGATCTCAGCTCTGTCCGCTCACTGACAATCAAGCAGAGAAAGTGTGTCTTCAGAAACCAACATCTGGATTTAATTTGTATGTTTTGGTTTGGTTTGTAGTGTTGATGAAAGCACCCAAGTAACAATTTCAGTTGCACTGTATAAAGATTATTAACAAGAATTATTCTGAGCTAAAGCACTATGAAAATTACTTAAATAGGGACAGTTTCAAGCAGAGTTTCTTTCTCACAATAGAATGTATCACATGGAAAGTCCATTGTTTAATCTCAGGGTGAAGGAGTTTTTGGTGTGTGGTAATTGTACGGTCACAAAATTGTACGATCTCCCCAAAATTGTCAGTTTTCTAATGGAAATCTAGAATTAGTATATTCTATCCACATTTAAGTTTCTAAATATATAGTTTGATTTGGGGCAACAGTAATTTACAGCTGCCAGTAAGTTCATTAGGAAGTGTCAGATATCACATTTGAAAATCAGTTGCTTATTCAATGTCTATTTTAGTATCTGATTCTTAGCCTAACAAATAGCATGGTAGAAAATCTACCTGATCTGAATAATGCATTCTAGAGTTTTTCTAGGACATTGAGATTTAACTTTATCTAGGGTAAGATTAAAGCATACATATTATATCCTAGTGCCTGCTGTCTACCTCCTGGAACAATATTGTTTAAAAAAAAAATCTTGGACTTGTATTTAAAAAGCAAATTTCTGGTCATGTGGTAGTGAATGAAATACTGCAATCATGAATTATATATGACTGACTGAGGGTGTGTAATCTCCCAGCCTAAATAAGAAAAGTGACCAGAAACTACAACTTAGTGAAGAAACTCCGGAACAGACAAAAGAAGTCACAGATAACTTCTTTCAGACTAAGACACATGCATAGCTTGGCTACAGAGTATTGTCTATGCATACCTGTTCCTGCTCCTCCTGCTTCTCTGAAGGAGATAAGTATTCCTGTAGTCACTTCATTGTTTCTGAGAGGAGTCATCCCCCGAGGGGGATCCCCATTAGGCCTGTCTGGGAGTAGGTAACAGAGTTGGTGCTTAGGCACTTGGTGTGATTCTTGGGGTTGTCCTGTGCACGGCCAGGAGTTGGACTTCAGTGATCCTTGTGGTTTCCTTCCATTTCAGGATATTCCATGATTTTATGATACTGTTCTTGCCAGAATAGTGGGGAAGGCAACACCTGCCACCACTACTCCAGCAGAGAACCCACAGCAAAGCTAACTGGAACCCCTTGTCCTGATATACCTTGACTGCTTCAAGGGCCCCAAAAATGTATGGAGAGTGCACTGGGATTTGTCAGACAAGTCTTTTAGGCTGAGAAATTGCTGATCCCCACTGAAGCATAAGAAGGAGTAAGGAAAATTCTGAGTCTTTGCAGCATAAAAATTTACAGGATGATGAGGATAACTTCAAATAAACAGAAACCCTGAGTGTTCATGGTTAGTACAAGCACTCATGAATCTTCAGTCTTCACCTGATGCTTAGGAGATGAACACCCCCATTCCTCACTTTTCTACTTAAATACTGTTCTAAATGACTGTGTTTAAAGACCTTTAAATCCTAGTACATGATTCAAATTATAATCAAAATGGAGTAACAGATTGTATTGTTTTTCATGGAGCTAGAATACTAACGGGGTAAAACCTGTTGTAAAAGGACACAGATAAGGAAATAAGCAATACTACAGGTAGTAGAGGGACATCTTATGCTGAAGATCTTTGTACAAAGAATAAAGGAAATATGAATGGGTGTCACCACTGTGGGAACTTATTATAGATCAGTAAACCAAATTTGTATCTAATTGTAGACAAATGATCTGGAGAAACTATTTGATAGCAATGTAGATTATTACTTAAGCTTATTATTTGTTGGAAAAAGAGTGGGACACAGACTGTTCAGTTTGTGAAGACTTTTTGATAAAGCAGGAGAAAGCACCTTGTAGGAAGCTTCTACAAGATACATTTTTAACCAACAGAGGAACTGGTTGAAAATGGCAAGTTAGGAGAACACCTAGGAAGAAGAGACTAGAAAACAGGAACTGAGGATCTTTGAGAAAGTAAAAACAAGCATACATTGGACAAACTACCAGTTCCTTAATAACGTACATACAAAAATGTGAACTCTTTTATTGTGTAGGAAAGACAGTAAATGTACAAAGAGACCAATCTGGTTAAACCATGAGTTCTTCTTAAGCAACAAGGAAACACAGAGAAACTGCAAAGCAGGCCAAATTACCAGGGAAGAAATAAAAATATATGGCATAAATATGAAGGCACAAAAATCAGAAAGGCCAAAGTGCACAAAAAGTATTTAAATACATTAGCAATAGCATGAATATCATGAAAAGAATTAGCCCACTGATCAATACACAAGAAAGTTATCAAGACATCTAATAGTTTAACACCTTTTTTTCACATCAGCTTCCACCACCCAGGTCAGTTGCAATCAGATGGTAGCAAAAGGCCCATAGTTAAAGGAGTAAGTACTCAGCCAAGAATAAGAAAGTATAGATAAGAAAATACTTTGAGTTGTGTGCTCTCAAACTGCCTGAACCTGAGAAACCTCAGTCTAGGATATGGGTAAAGTACTTATCAGCTATCTTTGACAAATCCTAAAAAGTAATTAGAAAAAGGAAAGCATTTAAAATGGGGGAAAGATAAATCTGGGAAATATAAACCAAACAGTCTTTTCCTGTAAAAATGCTGGAACAAACTACTTATAAGAATCAGAAAGAAAAAAGTTACAGCCAACACAAACCAAATCATAGCAAGCTAGTTCAATTGTCTCCTGTGTCTGGTTAGTGGGTCTTACAGATGAAGAACTGGTTGATGTTTTGTATACTGACTTAAGTAATAGTTTTGATATTCCTGTATGTGAAAGCCTGATAAATAACCTGGAGATACATGACCAAGATGAAACTACTGTAATGCAAAACTATACTAATAGTGTCATTATTGACTGTTCTCTGTACAAGTGGGAGAGTGGACAGCATATTAATTGGCGTCCTGCAGGGACAGGGTCCAATATTGTTCAATATTTCAAAAAGTACCTGAGTAGTTAAACAGATAATCCAGCCTTGCACAAAAATGGGAGAGATTTTAGCTGTGTTTAGTCAGGATTAGAATTCAAAAAAGTAAATGAGAGAAATCATCTGGAGGAAAAAAAAGGCTATAACTCAACAGGGAAAAGATGCTACTTTCAGGCAAAAATAATCATATGTAGGATGGAGAACAATAAAGTGCTCAGGTGACTGTTATGCAAAGAACGATGTGAGACTCCTGGTGTATTGCCAAAATACAATGGTGTTGCAAAAAACCCTAGCAATAGTGGGATGAATAAACAGGAATACAGTCTACAAGACACAGGAAATAAGCACACATTGTATGGCTCTGAAGACTCTTCTGATACAATGCTGTGTTCAATTCATGGCACTGAAAAAAAGTCATGCATCAACTGGCAAGAGTCCAAAGAAAATCAAAAGAATTACTAGAGCTGCAGAAAGTACAGATTGAAAGAAATTAGGAATATAGTCTGTTTACATTTGTTCTGAAAAAGCAAGAAAAATTCAAATTGGATGTTAGAGAAAACTTTTGAATGTTGAAGGTATTGAAGTGTTGGAATAAAATTCATGAGGTGGTAGAAGTTGTTTAAAAACAAGCTAAAGTTTTAAAGAGCAGTCCGAGAATGTTAAAGATATAATTCATTTTGCATTGGGCTAAAGCAGTGGGCTACAAGACTCTTTTAGCCTTATCATTCCATGTCTTCTCCACAGCCTAATTAGTTCTATGAGATTTCAGCCTAGTGAAGCAGAGGATAGGATCAGTCTCTGTCCTAATTACTCCACCTTTCCAAACTGCCTCCAAAATACATTTTTTCCTAATGAAAACTGCTTGCTCTGATGTTTTTAGCTGTAACTGTTCAGTCATAATATTTATTTTCAGTATCCTGTACATTAAGGATTAGGACATTCTGGTGAGGTCTTAAGTCCTGCAAACAGTATTGATAGAGTATGTTTCTACAGACAGAAGATTATGATGTGGGTAACTATCCTGAGCTAGCTAGCTTACTGCTATGCAGGAATGGGAGCACAGATTGCTTTCTCAAATGGCTGAATGAATCATTTCACTAATCCATTAATGGCAAGAGGGTAAGAGGCTGATGTGTCACTTTGATACCATTTCCTCCAAAAGCAGCTGGAACTCCTCATATGTGAACTGAGCCATTGACACCTATTGTCTGTTCAGGGAATTCTTCTTTGTGGGCCTTATTACTTTCATTATTTACACTTCTTTGCAGAGAATACTGAAGACTATTTCAGACACCTTTTGCACCTAAAACTACAGTAGTTGAAATGCACAGTAGTTGAAATGGAATTAATTATTCATCCTCTGATCAGTATCTGAAAAGTCCCAGAATATTTGTCTGATGTTCTAAATAGAGCTGGTATGGCACACTGTCACATGCTGACCCCTTCTGATCACTCAGTGTGCACAGACTGCTGCAGAGTAATTAGCCATTCCCAGAGGTGCAAGACAGTTTCTTTTACATGTATCATGGTTGTGATTCTCCTTGACTTTGTAGTTTCTATTTGCAGAAGATAGATACTAGGCTATGTGTGTAATGATTGTCATTTTTACTACTCACAGTGGTAAATTTCCCGGGAATAATTGTTCTGGTGCTTCACACTATCTTTGGTATACTATAAATTATAATTTTAAGCAAATAAAGATGTAGTAAGTTGTTCACTTGAGCAAGTTCTTTTTCTCACTATAATAACATCTGTATTAGCACTAGCACACTTTTGATTTCACATTGCATCTCTTTGTTTCCACAGAATTCCATTTGTGCCATACACAACAGAGGAGCTGCTTCTAGTGAATCTTGATAATCTCACCTGCCATCACCAATGGCAAACATGTGAGAAGTCCATTATTCTGTTGGTCATTACTTTTCATCTCTGTACCTTTATGACCAAGTGTTTGAAAATATTTGTTTATCTAATTAGACACCTGCCATTCCATATATTCCTTTTTTTTTTTGATTACAGATAAGGGTGAAAGGTCCATGTTGCACTGTTCCTAGCTTCCCTCCCAGTCTCACATTAGCATCCCTGCTGAGGTGGGCTCTGTCTATCATGTGGTGGATAAAAGAGGCCACCTGGATCCAGCTATCACTCAACAAAGGTGCTATCTCCAACCCTGAAAATTAAAATTTGTAGATGTTACCTATAATGTAAGTTGCTTTCCATATCCATACTGGTGTTCCATATCCATACAGGTGATATTTTTCCAGTTCTCAGAACTTCTTGTCAATGCAAACATGGTTGGGTTCTACACAGCTAAGAGCTTTAGATTGAAAAATATAGAAGCCTTCAGTATCATCCTAAGATATTTAAAAATACTGCTTTTCTTGCCTCCAGAGGAAGATGACAAGTGATATTCAAAAATGTACTATGATATTAAATGATCATTTTAGAGTAAAAAACGTAATGACAACTGGAAACTTCAGCTGAGACCAACTCATTTTTTTCTCTACTGTATAATGTTTCATTTGAATTTAGCTGTTCTGCTCCTGTGTTAGGAAATGGAGCTGCTTCAATGAATAAAATTCCCAGAAACAAACTTTAACAAATTGTACTATATAGTCAAAATGTCTAAAACCAGCTTTTCATTGATGGAATTAATGTTTTCAGTGGTATTCACAGAATCATAGAACAGGTGCGGTTGGAAGGGACCACAGTGGGTTATCTGGTCCAACCTCCCTGCTCAAGCAGTGTCTTCCTAGAGCACATTGCACAGGGTTGTATCCAGATGGTTCTTGAATATCTCCAGTGTGGGAGACTCCACAACCTCGCTGGACAACCTGGCCCAGTGCTCAGTCACCTGCATAGTAAAGAAGTTCTTCCTCATATTCAGGTGGAAATATTGCCACGTGTGCACAGTAGAACTTCTACTTTGTTTGGTTTTAAACACTTTGCTCTATTCCCTGTAAAACCACACTCAGCTGCATGCAGCCGAGAGCTGCTGTTGTTCACATGTGCCACTGAGAAATCCAAGTAGCATCAATGTGTTAAAGCTTACATCCTGTTGTCTCCTCCAGTCAGATTGCTCTGAGAGTCACTTTCTGGGCTAATAGCTCTGCAGCTGATCACAGCAAGTCTTGACAAGCAGACAATTTAGAAGCTGATCATAGAGCTTGCCTCTGTATTTAAAGGAGATCTACCTCATACATTTCACGAGCACTGGAATTCTTTGCTGTTCTTTGCATTTCAATTGTAATCATGATCCTGACTTTTGCTCTTGAGTTCTTACTGGTATTCTTGAGATCTGCTTTCTGCCCCTGTAGTGGCACTTGTTTTTGACCAGATCACCCCAGCTCTCTCCATACACTAGAATTTTCTTTGCTTCCTTTTATCTTTGTCAGTGGACATACACTTGACTGACTACCTAATGTGCTAAATCCTTTTACAGTTCTGTCCTCCTGAGTTCAACATCTTCTTTGCTTACAGTGAAAACCTGTGGGTTTTGCTGTGGCCTATTTGCATGTTCTATTGCTTGTTGAGAAATAATAGGTGCAAATATTTTCAGCTATTAATACATATATGGTTTTAAGTGTTTTAATTTCAAATGGTACTTATAACTGCTTTCAGTTTCCATTGGCTTTTGCTAGACTCAGAATAATGCTTCTCAAGGGTATTTTAGGCAAAGAAGGTTGACCTCAAGACAGTATTATTAAACTTGCATATAAATGGAGAACTCTCCAAGTACTTAATTTTTATGTTTCTTTCTCTATAATGCAAAATATACTGGATTAGTTCTGCTCCCTATTCAAGCAGTATTGCATTCCTACATTTAAAAGTCCTGTGCTATGCAGAAAACTTCATAGTGATTTTTTTTCTAAAAAGTTAACTAATTCTCTTTTTCTCTGGAGTGTTTTTTTAAATGATGAACATACTTGAATATTTTGCAATCACTTACTATCAAATGGTACATGATTCCTTCATTTTATAGCAAAGAAGAGTAATCATGGTTCCCTGGGCCAATGCCAAACATAAAAGAAAACCACTACCTCAGCTGGGACATAACTGGGAATATTCAGTACATCAACTTCTAAGTAATAATTGGAAAGTGAGAACACTAAAACAGGAAAATGCTGCCATTTCTCTACATTTTTCTTTAAATGATCCATATCTAGTCTGAAATTTAAAAGTCATCAATGCCCAAGAAACACCTGCTTTAGGATTTCTAGAACTGAGGCAATTGGGAGTGGTAGGAATTCTATGAAGCTTCTGAACCCTCCTCTGAGACAATGAAAGAAAGAAAATTAAAACACTTTTGACTTTTTTACTCCATATACTGAGAAAAGTTTATTACAGAAGTGCATCTCTTACAATATACAAGTGAAAGGTTTGATGTTAATTTAATTTGTACCATCCAAATTCCTGTTTACCTCTCTGCTTCTACCTCTAGTAAAATAGTTTCATTTTAATTCTGAAAGAATCACATTGTATTTATACATCTATTGTGATTATGATATTCCCATCAGTGACAGACGATACAGAACTGCAACAATTTCTGAATGCACTCATTAATCCACACAAAAAATATCTGAATCAGTCCAGTAAAACTATTGTAAAATAGTTATTGTAAAATATCTATCTGAGTTTGCATCTGGGTTAATGTGAAGAAAATTAAGCCGCTTGCTGTGTGTTGCCGGAGGAAAATCAAGGTAAGAAATGCAACTTGATTCGGGAGAAATAACTGGTCAACTACCATTAACTGTTCTTTGTAAATAAAACACAAGTTTTTCCTGCTATGCTTATAATAGGATTTAATCACGCTTGAAAAGCTCTCTGAAATATGTAATTGCTACAAACAACAAAACCAACAACACAAAGCTGCTTAGTGGAAAATACAATACCTCTGTTTAGTCAGTGGGTTTCCCAACAACTCTGGGTGTTGATTTGTTTCCTCCAGAAGAAAAATTGATAATAAAGTCAGTTATTTCTTGACACAATCCCACCTTTTTCCAAAGAAATAAAAAGATACATATTCTGATGAATATAGAACAATTTAATTTTTCTTTTATAGCAGAAGAACAAGAAAGGGATGATAACTGTTCTCTAGCAGTTCTACATTCTGAATTTCTTTCTCACTGGTTTCTTGATGTGACATCTACTTATGTATAATCACATCTAAATAAACAGTAACATGAAAATCATCTGTCTTCCTCTGCCAAACTGATTAGACTACATTTACTTTAAGTGTCACAGGATATTTTTCCATTTGTCTTCTTAATTCTTGATCCTAGTTAAACTACCTGGGCCCTATTATTGAAATAAGGGTATCCAGGATGGTTTCACTGACAGAAAGCCAGAAAGTGCTATTGTGTCTCCTCTACTGAATGAATCTAGAATAGACCTTCGGGTGCCTAATCAACACAGAATGACAGACTTCCTCAGAATTAATTCCCATGCGAGTTACATTATAACTTTAAGGGAAAAAAAAAGTGATTAAAACATTTGTAGTCATGAAGAATTCATACCAAAGCTTGATAAGTAGTTCCAATGCAGCCTGTGCCTTTCTTTTGTTCTGTTATGTCTGACCTCCACATTTAGGAGCTCTAGTACTACCAAGCATAAATTTCCCATGGGAGAAATGTTAAATAAAGTTAGGATTTGTACAAAACTAAAGTCACATGAGCTTCTCAGTACAATGGTGTCTCTCACTACAGATTGGCTTTGCTTTCTTCAGACATCCAAAAGCTGGAGATTTAGAATAAGTAAGTACAGAGACTATTGTAAACAGTCAATGGTCACCGCAGTACTGGACCATAACTTCACCAAGTACAATTGTCATATAACTTCCCTAGAACCTTTTAACATTTTGTTCTAAGGACTATAATGGTTTTCTTGCCTACAAAAACAGTGCTGAAGAATCATATTTCACTGTGATCCAAATAGCACTGGCCAGGATAGAGCCCCTGAAAGATGGTAACAAAACTAGAGTCAAATATTCCATTTTTTAAACCAGTAACATGTATCTGTTGACAATTTTCCATTAAATTAAAGGTCTACAAACTGCATAGAACTAGAATTTATGGCATTTGGCATTGTTGTAAAGGGATTTACCATAAACAATACTTCAAGTTCAGACGAAACTTTCTCCTCTAGGTTATCTGGTTGTAAGCTTCCTGTCTCATGTGCTACATTAAAGTTCTACCTCTTCCTGAGACTTAGGGGAGACCTCCTCACAGTGCTGATCTCTTCTCTCTAGTGACCAGCCATAGAACTGAAGGAAACAGCATGAAGCTGTGTCAGGGGAGGTTTGGGTTGGATAGCACAAAAAGGTTCTTCACCCAGTGGGGAAGAGCTGCTGGAGTACATAAATGTGAGAAGATATACTTGAGGGGACTGAATGATTACAGAGATAAGGAAAGGACGGGAGCTAGAACAAGGTTTCAAAGAGACAGGGGACTAGGATATAAGCCTCAAATGTGCCAGGATATGCATTCTCAAACTGGAAGTTAGGACATATATATAATTTACTTCAACAAGGCAGAATTTCTGATGGTTGTTTTTCTGGATTGCCTTTTAGAAAGTTACCTCCTAAAAGTAGTTTGGAAAGTTTTAAGAATACAGAGACTAAAACACGCAAAAATTAAAGAGCACTCAAACTCAGGTTGCTTGTGAAAACTTAATTTAAACTCCTGGAATATATGTATTATGATAGTCTTTTATCTGTGAGATCCCATACTATTTGTACCACAGGCCATTCCTTACTCCATTACACAGGATACCTAGTGTTCAGTGTAAAAAGAAGACATAGAAGACATGAAGTAGCCTGTTGATTGTATGCCCTTTCCTCACTTAGTACAAAAGCTACACAGTGCAGTGACTCAGGCAGATGATTTCAAGAAGAAAAAGTTAGTTATGTTTTTTGGACAGAAGAATATCTCCTGAGCAACTGGATTCTCTCTTTATATTATTTCAAGGGATCCTGTGTGAGGCTGAAACTTATTTAATGCAGCTTTGGGAGACACAATGAGAAATAGGTATTTTTCACTTTCCGGGTACCCAGCCTCATGCTCTGGAGACTTCTCAACTGCAAGCAAAGTTGATGTCACATGTGATTACCAAATGAAGCGCTAAATTAAACGCCATAAACTTGACAAACATAGCCACCCAAAACAGGCAGCCAAAATAACACATATTTTTGACATTAATATAATGTCAAATGTTTTCTTTGTATAAAATGGGGATAAACAGAGTAAGGTTTGTGAGGCTGTCACATGCTAGTGATAAGTGTCAAAAGAACCATAGAATAGTAAAATATGCTGAGTTGGAAGGGACTCAGGAGGATTATCAAGTACAACTCCTGACTCCACATAGGACAACCTAAAAGTTAAACCATGTATATAAGGGTATTGTCCAAATCCTTCTTGAACACCTACATGTTTGGGACCATGAGCACTTCCCTGGGGAGCTTGTTACAGTGCTTGACCACCCTTTCAGGGAAAAACTTTTTAATATCTGATCTGAACTTATCCCAACACAGCTTTAAGCCATTCCCTTCTGTCCTCTCACCAGACACCAGAGAGATCAGCACCTCCCTCTCTGCTCCCACTCATGAAGTACTTGTGGACAGCAATGAGGTCAGTACCCCTCACTCTCCTCTGTGCTGAACAACCCCTTCACTGTCAAACCCTCTAGTCCCCTTACCATCTTTGTTGCCCTCCTTTGAACACACTGCAATATTTTTATATCATTCTTGTGTTACGGAGTGCAATACTGCAGACAGTACTCAGGGTGAAGCCACACTAGTACAGAGTGGGATAATCACTTCCTTTGACCTGTTAGATATGTCATTAAAAAGCCAACTGTTGCATGGGCATGTAGGAAATGTTGCATTTCCTAACCTCTAAACATTTGACTTTGTAAACTTACTATTGCTTTGATTATTTTTCATGTATAACTTATTTATTTATGATGAGCAAGAATGGTTTAGAACAAAATGAAGTAAAGTTTGTAAAAGAAAATTACAGTTTGAGAGTAAGAGCAAGAGATTGAAGGGAAGGTGCCTTAAGGGATGCTAGAAGGTTAAAAGGAGATGATGGACCTTTGAAGGACCACTGAAATAAAGAGAAGACCACAACAGATTCATCATTGGAGGTGGTGGTGCACCAGTGAAGAGACTGAAACTAAGGATTGAGGACTGGTTAATGCAACAAAGAAAGAAGAAAAATTTTGGGTATGTGAAAAAGAGACTGCAGTATGATGACAGATGTTTGAAGAACAAGAATTTTAGTTTCCTGGTCACAAGTCAAGGTTCTGTTTTGTAGTCTTTCTAAAGGAAGAAATGGTAAGGTCAGTAAGGAGTCTCATCACACAGTCTTGTCTTTGTGGAAAGTCAGTTTGGATCCTTCCCATTTGCAAAGCTCTTGTGGCACATATTTTGAGTCAGGGACAGCAAGGTAGGGACAGTGCTGTTTAGGATACTCTCCCATTTACTTTATACTCTAACAAAGCTCTGATGGAAAGATCCTCTAGTAAATGTCCTGACTGTGTCCTGCCCTAACTCATTTTTCCAAATGGCCTTTTAGCAGATAAAAGCGCAGTGCAATAATCCAATCTGAAGGTAGTGGTGACTATGGCACAGTCCTCATCCAACAGGAAAGGACAAGTTTCCTAAAAAAGCATTTTTGCTCATTGCTAGAACAGCCTCAGACACTAAATGAAACTGAAGAAAAATGGCTTTGCTTTGAAAATGAAAAGGTTCACAAAAAAAGACTCTTTTCTCTAATTTTTGCCTGTGAAGTATATGTCAAAATATTGTCAAAACTATCATCACAGTGATTTGCAGTAAGAGAATCTTATTATGACCTTAAATAATTTGAATTTTAAATTAAATTTGCTACAAGAAATTTATTAAAAATGTTTTTAAAACTGATCAAATTTAAGTGTTATGAAATAAAATTCACTTCACAATTTCATGTTTTTCAAGTTTGTTTTTTTCTCTCAGACAGCTCTAAACAATTCTAGTAACTAAGTAAAAACTACATTGTGGATCTTACTGAGATAAGGCAGAAGCCAGATCACCAGTCAAAACCTACTCATTCCTTTTCATATATGTAGCATCACTTTGATTTATGCAGGCTATCAGTGATGTTTCAAAAATGGGATATACATTATTCCCCTGTACTTCCCACTGCACCCCCTTATCTGGCACTATCACTCATCTGATTGCACATACAGTGAGATCAATGTATTGGTCCAAACGAAAATTGACCAATTTTTAGCCGCATGAATGCTCATGTCAGCACAGAAAGGTGACACAAATTTATAGCCAGTCAATGAGGAGAGGACAAGACTACTGCAGCTCTATCATGCAGCAACTTGCCTGTGATAAAACCATACACTAAACCTTGTGGAGCCTGCTCTTATTCAAGTTCCTCAGTATGAGAGATACCAGGATAATAAAGGAATACCACATGCCAGATTTATTGGAAAGAAACAAAGGTGAAGGTATACTGAAGCTTGCTCTTTCAACACTGTTCTTACAAATGCCACAGGAGATCTTCAACCGCTTAAGTAGAAAGTTTTTGTTTAAGAAACTAGAAAAGGTTTGATTCAACAAATCCAGTACTTAATTAAGATTTCTTATCAAACAGTTTTTGAGATCTTCTAATGAAAATCTACAAAGAAATTGGATTTAGAAAGAATAGGGAATTTTCTTTATATATACGAATACATACACAGATGCCACTCCAAGGATAGGTTATGGTAAGATGAGAAGCTTAGGTTCCTGCAATAACTCCCTCCTGCTGAAATGGAGTCATTCTCTCCTCCTTCAGGCTGCATTCTCTTCTGTGCTGTCTTTGTGGGGGCTTTGGTGCCTGGCTGACACATAAGTCACTTCAACTCACTAAGGTGGCAAAAAGCTATTCGCCTTTTCTTTTTACTTAGTTGGTTTAGTAGGTTAGAGAACAAATGTTATTAATGGTGGCAGGGCCCCAAATATAGCTGAATGTCATAGCTGACAGCTTTTCTCAGCAAAATATCACTAAACCAACATGAAATGATGCTATTTTAGACTGGGAGTTACAGTTTGAGGAGAGTATAGAAAAACTGGTTATAGAAAACGATCCTAAAGTTGATTTGGGGTAAATTGTATGGAAAGAAAAAAAAAAAAAAAGCTGGTTTGTATCTAAACCTCTTGATTTCATAAGGCAAATTTTGGTAAATTAAGACACCTAGTTAACCAAGACAACAGAACTGAAGAGGTCAGAAGTTTGAAATGAAAATCATTTGCTCTTTCTTTGAGGGGCAGGTGCTAACAGAGTTCATAAAATGGATAATTAAGTAGAGAGCTTTCAGGGACTGACTAGCAGAAAAATTTTGCTACACATTGCTAAGCACATAGACAAAATGATATTTTCCAGAGCAGAATGAGGGAAATGGTAGCAGGTAGTACCAAACAGGAGAGTGTCAAATTGAATAGTGTCTACTAGTAGATTTCTTTGGGAGTTATTCTTGGGATTGATCTTACTCTTTGGCAAAGAAGAGAAAATAAGCTTATTGGTTCAGCTGGTTTAACAAAACTAGGCAGCATCATCAACACAGCTGCAGTGGGATGTCATATGGAAAAACAATGAATGACCTTGGTGATTGAACTAGTGGAAACAAAACAAACTGCTACAACACAAAATGCAAGGTCATGCACTTGGAGGCTAAATTTTGCAGTTAATGGAGAACTTTCCCAGTAAATGAGTAGTGTAGAAAAGAACATAGGTATTACTAGAAGAGATGGTGGTTATCTAACGTACTTGTGCAAAAAGGCAACTGCACACCCAAGACTGCAGTATTTCATGGAGATATGGAAATATTGATGTACAGTACAAAGTAGTAATCAGCCTAAAATGGGATGTTATGGGAATTTGAATCCACATTCAGACAGATGTGTTCAGACTGGGGCAGCTAGTAGAACGACCAGTGGAATGAAGGTCTGTTGAGCAAGAAGAGACTAAAAAATCAGTGTTTAGTCAAGCAAAAGGAAGGCTGAGAGGGAATATGATTACCGTCTATAAATATATCAGGGTTAAACACCAGGGAGGGAGAAGAGCTATTTAAGCCAAAGCATGAATATTGGCACAAAACCCAAATGGATTCTTGAATAAATTTAGTCTGGAAATTAGAAGAAGGTTTCTAACCACCAAAACAATGAAGTTCTGGAACAGATTTGCAACAAAAGTAGGGGGTAAACATATCAAACTACCATTAAGATGGAGCTTGAAAAGTTTCTGGAAGGGATTAGATGACACAGTTTCCTGTAATAGCAAGAAAGTGGACTCAGTGACCTAGGCAATCTCTTCTACTTTTAAGATCCTATACTTTGTTTTGCAGTGTCATTTCGTCTCCGTAAAGACAAGAGATTTATCCAACTAAAACCCTCAAATGTTTAAAAATTAATAAAAATTATTTTGCATGTAGATTATGTTGTTTATTTAACCCCCCTGAAAATTATTTCAGAGGAATAATTTTTGGGGTATTACATTATTAGTTTTTACAGTATTGCAATTACTTCTGTGGGAAATTGCCCAGTTTAGAACATAAGTTATTATTTACTTTTACCAAACTGAAATATTGGATGTGGCATTTGAAGGCATATTATATTATGAAATTAATAGTAATCTTATAGGATAGTGTATATTGTCTCATTATTTGATCTTTTGAAAGATCACTTTTGGTTAAATAAGCTGCAAATTAAACAGCTGAATGCAATCTGCTTATAGATAAATATTGATTTGTTTATAAATATCGTGAAATGTATATGTAGTTGAACAACCATAATGAAGACCACAGATAATATTTTGCACAAACCATTTTTTAGTTTTTTAAAATTGTATGGGTTCTGTTATGTACAGTACAAACACACATAAATATATGGTATCATAGAATCATAGAGCAAATTGTGTTGGAAGGGACCTTGAGGACCATCTAGTTCCAACCCCCCTGCCATGGGCAGGGACACGTTCAACTAGACCAGCTTGCTTAAAGTTCCATCCGACCTGGCCTTGAACACCACCAGGGATGAGGCATCCACAACTTCCCTGGGCAACCTGTTCTGGTGCCTCACTACCCCCATATAAAGAAATTTTCCCTTAGTATCTTTTCATTAAGAGCTTTAGTCTATAAAGAATAGCTGCTATGCCTAATTAAACCCACAAACTGGAACATTGATAGAGGGGAACATTACGCAATAAAACCAAAATGATCAAGGTGTTACCGATCATAGTTGTTTTAAGATTCTACTTTTTTTGGTTGGTTGGTTGGTTGGTTTTGTCTTTTAATCTCTTTTCCATCCACTGCTATTTCTTGAAGTTGTGTTGAGCAACCAACTAGTAGACCAGAATTCCATTAAGCCATGACTATGAGAACACATGTTCCATCAACGAATACAGTTTGTCCACATCTTTCTTCTTCGTGATGGCCAAGCAGGATTGAGGCTAAATAGACAAAGAAGTGAGATTAAGGACAAAAAAGAAAGGAAATATTGGCAGAAATTTTAGGGGAAGAGAGTTGAGAAAAGAATAAAATAAAGAGGATAAATCAAACTGTGCAAAGCAGAGATTACAAACTTTGTGGGGTGGGACAGTATAGAAGCCAACAATGACATGCTTTTTGGGGTCACATACTTTACAAAAGATTGCACTTCATTTTCACTTTCACAGGTGGTGAAAACACACAGACATTCCTATAAACATAAGCTTTATCTACACTTCAAACACAATTTTTCCCAAGCCAATTTTCAAATCAGTTATAATAAACTGTGTTCTGAAGGGTTTCGTGAGCTTCTGCTTTCCAAGTGTTACATGTATGAAGTAGTGATAGACATCTTGTTCAAGTATTTCCTCTTCATTCCTTAGACTCTGTTCTAGACACCTGAACAATTAGGTTGATGCAGTCCAAAACAGTGTTTAGGCAGAAGTCCTTCAGTCAAAGGAAGATGTTTCCTTCTAACTCTGGAACAAATGCCACTATTCTTTATCACAGAGAAATACTGCTGGTAGCAGCAGGTAGCCTTAAACTGTGTTCATCCTGTTCTTAGAACATACTATGCATCACTTGAAGGTTGGCTTGGTAATGTTCTTAAGATTTCTGCTCAAACATAAACTCTTCAAAATATATTTGATTACTCCTTCTCAGTTCAAATACAGTTGACTGCTTTTTGAGGCAATTTTACTCCATGACAGATAGAAGGATGTCACTCTTTGTTGAATGGTTGGTTCAGCTTTGTTGAATTTATCTACCACCAGTCAATACATTTGACATTTTTTAGTGAAGTTGCTGACATCAGGCCTGTCCATGAAAGCAGTGGTATGGAGCCTAAAAATACATAAGTTTGAGGTCTCTGGTGTTCATGAAGAGATTTTGCTACTTAGTGTTTGAGCTAATGCTAACTCTTTCAAACTATAAAAAGAATTGCTCTATATGGATTATTCTTAAAAATAATCAGAATTATACATGGTTTTATAGGTGAAGAGGAATTTACATAGGTACCTGAACATTTTTGTTCTTTTTCCTGATGTCAATTGAAAAAAACGAAGGAAAAATTTTTTCATTATTTTTGGCTGTATTTGAACATACAAATTTTAAAATAGGGTTAGATGTCTACAGGGGTACAAGGGTTCTCTGGACTTATGAAACGTTTATATATAAATACATTCCAATACAGTTTCAAAATTGCAAGAAAAAACATTAAAATTTTTTTGAGCTGTATAATCTAAGACATTAATGAAAATCTTCTATTGCTACATACTAGTCCTAGATAAACCCCTTAGGTAATGTCTCTTGCTAGGGCAATGGTAATCCTTTGGTTACTTTTTTGAAGTGCGATAGGTTTCTTTTAATGTGTTATGAATTAGAAAACCACTTGTTTTCCACCACCCATCTCTGATGTGTAAGCCCTCTTGAATTTCTTTCCGAACTTCATCAGAATTTTAACTTAACGTGAATGGGATTCAATGTTGAAATTTCAACAGCTGTCTGCTCACACACATAGCTAGACAATGTGATGCTGTAGAACAAAATATCAATTTACAGGGCAACTTGGAGGAGACCTTCAAAATGGGTGGTGATACAACTCCATGGCACTTTCTTCCTTGGCAGGGATTGTTAGAGCTGTTTTGCCATCAGCTCACATCCTTTTTAGAAGGCATGAGCAAGGTGCTGCCAGCCCTGAGGTAACTCTCCTCCCTCACACCAAGTAGCCCTTCCCAGCTTCATCTGCTGAGTAGTGAAAAAAACCCAACAAAACCCAACCAACCCTGAACAACAAAACCAAATCCACAGTGATTCCCATCAACAATATGTAGTACGAAAGTAGATGATTTTGGCTTGAGTTGTTGACTGGAGCCTGTGTCTCTGGGTCGGATCATTAGGAAGAAATTAGAGATACTGTTGTGACAGCGGAAGATAAAAAATTTCTGGTCTCTCCTACACATGAAAATTATTAGCCAAACACATCAAGGACGGTGGAGAAAGGAGACAGCCCTTGAGTGACTCCTGCGCAACTCGAGAGGAAGGCTGTCCCGCGGGAGGCTCCGGGTTGGAAACGGCGCTAGCGGCTGAAACCCGGCTCCTCGCGCACACAACAGGCTCTATGTCTCCGGGGGACTCTGCTCCGCGTGGTCGACAGAGATTGATCCCGGCTAGAGGAGGCAGGGCGGGTATCGCGCTCTCTCTCTCCCTCTTCTGGGCAGAGGAAGATGGGTAAATGGGCAGAGCGGGACGAGCGCGCCAGACGGGCGGCTGCGCTCTCCCGGTCCTCGAAGGAGCGGGCGCGAGTGCGATGGCCAGCGCGGGGGAAGGAGCCGCGCAGGGAAAGTGCGCATCCTCCATTTTGGCGGAGGGCAGGCGGAGAGTTGGCTCCCCTCGCCTGGCAGGACCGCTCGTCCCCACCCCGTAGCACTGCCTGGGGCACCTGGCTCCTCTTCCCGCGGAGAAGGCGGGCAGAGGCGCTTCAAATGGACGCCCCGCTGCGCCTCGGTTCGAATTGGTCCCAAGCTCCCCGCAGCGGCTTCCGACAAAATGGAGGACGCCACCACTGCCACTGCCACCACCACCACCACCACCAGCAGCTCCTCCAGGACCCATGTCGGCGGCTAACATGGCGCCCTCCCCCGCGGAGAGCGGGGGCAGCAGGGCGTTCTCGGGCGAGGAGGCGCTGCTCGGTGGGGCAGGCTGCGGGGCGCGGGCCAGGCGCCCTCCCTGACAGTCGTGAACTCTCCCTTTTCCCTCTGGGAGCGGTTCCATTACCCATGCTCTGTCCATCATGGCTATGGCCCCAGGCTCAACGCCTAGTGAGGGAAGGGAAGGAGCGGAGTGGAACCTCTCGTAGGACCATTGCCAGCCCTATGGCTTGGCGGCAGGGCACGGAGCGGGAGAGGCGAACCCGCGCCCCACGGGCGGAACGGTGGTGCCCGCAGGGACCGAGTGCACGGCCGGGACGGGCAGCGCACTATCTCCACCGGCCGACAGGGCCAGGCAGCTCGGCGACACCCACAACTTCGGCAAGTTGCCGCTGCCCTAGAGCGGCGCGGGGAACGCCAGCGCAGCCCCCTGGCGCGGGTAACGAGCCGGTCTGTGGGCAACGATCCGGGTTCCTCAAACCTGATGGATCAAAGTGGGAAGAACCTCAAGCGTGGCCAGGAGGAAGATTGGCAGTTTATAGGGTCAACCGGCTGCGGGCGGCTCTGATGGATGGGCGGTGCACCCACTCCGCTAGCCCAGCGCCAGAGCCCGCCCTCTGGGAAAGCCAATGCCGGGGCAGGAAGGCGGATCTCGCCGAGCTCGCTTGGCCCGGTTCCTCCTCCCCTTCGCCAGCAGCTGCGCTTCGCCTGGGACTGGACCGAGTTAGAGTTGAGGCGCTGGAGGAGTAGCGCAGAGTGCGTGCGTCCCCGGCGGGGGGGGTCTGTGCCCGCAGGCGGTGGGGAGCCGGGTAAGGCGGGGGCGCGGGTTGCTGCGCCTCACCAGGGCGGGCTGGCGGGGGGCTGGCGGCGCTCAGCTGCCCCCAGGGCGGGGATGGGAGAGCAGCCGCCGTGCCTCCCGGCTACCCGGGCGAAGTACCCCGTGTTGCCGCCGCGCCGCCACCTCTGGCGGAGGGGGCGCGAGCGGCACCGAGGGCAACTCCGCCGGTACCCGTCGCGGCACGGAGCGGGGCGGCGGGGGTAAATGGGGAGCGCCCGGGGGCAGCCCCGAGGGGGGGGGCAGGGGCATTTGGGGGAAGGGCCGGCTCTGCTCTAGCGCCTCCTATTTTAACTCTCTCCCTCCTTTCCCCGCCGGGCCCTCGGCTGTTGTTCTGCCCCGGTGCGTCCTCCACCCACCGCCCTCGCCGCCCCCCTGCGGGTGCCTCCCTCCCTCCACTCTCCTGCCCGGCGCGGCGCTCCGCGTCTCCTGCCGCCGCTGCTCCCCTCCCGTATTGTTCGGTTGGGTCCCTCTAATGGCGGACAGGAGGCGGCAGTGCTGCTGGCCGACTGCAGGGGGGCAAACCCGAGACCGGGGGTAACTGCTGCGGGAGCGGGCGGGGGGCGCGGGCGCTCGCCCAGCGCCGGGGCGCTGCCGCTGAGGGCCCCGCGGCCTCCGGGGCGCCGGTTCGGGGCTGCTCCGGCAAGTTCGCAGGTAATTCTCGCTGCTGCCCGCCGTGGGTGCCGCCGCTGCCTCTGCCCCCAGCACTCGCGCGGAGAAGGCCCCGGTGCGGTGGCGCCCGGGGAGGGGGCTCCGTGTCCGCCTTTCCTTGAGCGGGGGCAGGCGGCGTGGGTGTGCCTTGAGGAGTACCCCACCGCCCCCAGGGAGGGCAACGAATTTATTTATTTATTTATTTATTTATTTTAAGGGTTGAGATTAAAGGGAAGTGGTGAGTGATGCAGGCGGTACCTGCCCTGGCCAGGCGAAGGAAACGCTGCTTGGGGGCGCTGCCTGATCTTCCCTGTGTTAACCCCGTGTCTTTCCCTTAGGCTCCAGCCCAGTTTGGTGCAGCCTTGGCAGAGACCAACAAGGAGAGGGAGCTCCATTGTGAGTGCTATTTGTGTATCTATTTCTGCCTTTGCTAGCCCTGCTTAGGGAGGGCTTGATCCACATCCCCCTTATTCCCCCGGGGGCAAGGGTGGAAGGAGGTGCCTCCAGGGTTGGGTGGGGAAATTCTTGGGTCCAGCAGCTGCTGCCCTGGGGCGAAGCCCCAGTAATGGCTGTGAGGCGGCGCCTCCACGGGGTTGGCGCTGCTGCTGCAGACATCGCTCCTGCAATACCAACTCCGGCAAGCAGACGACGGGCTGCTGCCGCCGCTCACGTTACCCAGCTCAGGAGGGAGGAGGACGAGGGCATATTTCGAGTGCCCTCTAGAGTTCTAGAGCGTGCGTGAAAATCCTGACAAGACACCTTCAGCCATCTTGAATTTTTTCCCCCGTTTCTCCAATCCCATTCCTGCATAACATCTTGAAGCTAAGAGGCATGAGAGGTATAAAATCACCCCACAATTTGTGAAGTGCACTCCATCGTGTCTCTTCTGTGCATTCAGACTTGTTCTCTACACCCCCAGATTTGCCTGGCTGGTTTTGTTGGGTGCCAGTCACAGTTTGTTCTCTTTGGCAGGGCTTCTGAGCTGTCTGCTTTGCCTCTTCCCCAAAAAGCTGGAGAACGCTGGGGAAACCCACAATTTCTCAATAAGTGAGCATTTTTGGTGTTTTGTCCGTGTGGGATTTTCAGAGCAGGTTGTGATCTCTGTTGGGTTGGCTAAGGAGAGCCTGGTTGCCAGTCCCTATCAGTAGGACTGGGATGTAATTTGACTCTAGTTTCTGCCCTTTTTAATAATGGGGTTATTTTTTTTGCTACACGGGGGATTCTGAAATTGCAGAGTAGTGCAATGAAGGAGCAAGTAAGGTGGAGGGCGCACGAATAGAGAGGTTCGGGCGCACCCGAACGGGGACGCGGTGCGCGGGCTGTGCCACTAGAGGCGGCTGTGGGTGGTGCAGCGGCCCTGCAGCTCCGGTGGGGACCTCGCAGCCCGAGAACAAAACAAAAAGACAGCGCCTGTCTTTCGCTCCGACTCCCTTGCTTGGGTACAGCACAGATGCAGGTATTGCAGTCTTTCCCACCATTTGTATCTTGAATTATTTTTTTTCTTTATTTCTTCGCCATTGTATGTGGTAGATTTCCCAGATTTGCAAAGCTTGCAACTTTCTTTGTCACTTTTTGGTGGCTTACACATACAAAGAATGAGTGGTTCGATGCAAAACCTCATTGCTTAGGAGGAAGGTATTAGATCTGGATTTATTTTAAGCATCTAAAATTACCAACCGCATGAAAGACTCCCAAAGAATTTGCATGGCCTGTTATCATTAATAAAGTGGTGTATTCTAAACCTTGACTTTCTACTGTAATATAAAAATTTTAGTGGTAATGTTTTAACTCTTACCATATCCTGGATGTAAGGCTACCATTTAATTTTACTTCTGATTCATTATGCATTCCACTCTAACAGCTATTCTGCTTTTTCTGATGCTTCTTCATGTCAAAAAAAGTTACTTCTGAGAGTGATCAAGACTAATAATGCTTTGGAAGTAGGGAGGCTGTTGTGTTGGGAGTGAAAAAGGCTTTTGTGTACTGGAGCTAGTTTGAAAATTATTGAAGCTTTGTGTGGCTGCCTATGAAAAGATGAGAATACTGCCAAGAACAGCTGTACAGCTAAGATTCAGCAAACCTTACTAAGACTCAATAAACTTCTTTCGCGAAAGTGTCCTAGTAGATGGCACATTGTCCTTCTCCAACTGCGATGGTGGTGGTACAGCCTTCTTATGGCATGTGATAGGACCATGCTGTTGTGTGTTGGAACACATTTGGTGCTTAGTGTTGCAAATTCAACTGTAGGAACCGAACCCCTCAGCCACACGATTAGGTGGTTAAACTAAATAACTTGTTTTAATAAAAGACTGTCTTAATTAGAGCAATAAATTTGCTTTATTATCTTCTACATTTGCTTTATATTATTGTTATTAATCCTCTTTGACCCCAAATATATGATTGCATTCTACTGTTGCTTATCCTGGAATAACATGCAAAGAGGAATTTGCATCAGCAAGAATGTAAAAGTGCCAGTGAAAAAGGGAAAGCAAGTTTCTTTGTCTTTTGTAGAGCTTGTTCAAATATGCAGAGGTATGTGGGACCAAAACTGGTACAAACTCTTTCAGATTTTTGCTGAGGTTGTTTGGTTGGTTTTGGGTTTTGGTTTTTTTTTTGGTCCAGAATCATCATGAACAGTCTTGTGTTGTTACAGGAGTTTTCCTTTTGGCTTTGAGGACTAAGTACAGAATTACTGAAGTTCAGTCGCATTGTTTGAGTTTGCAACCAATTAATACACCCTGCAACAAAAGCAGAAAGAGGAGTTCTGTGAAGAATTTATATCAAGAATTGTTACCAATGGAAAAAATCACTTTTTGTGGAGAACTGTTTCTCTTTTCCATTACAAATAACAATGAATTCAATTTTCCATTACAAATAACAATGAATTCAACCTATCTGTGGAAAAGGATTGAAATGTGAAGTTCAGAAGAGTTCAAAAGACTAGTAAGGTGTTCCCTATGAGAAGTTGGAGGTAATAGTTGCCTCATGAGGCTCTTAAATCCTGGTATGCTGCAGGAGTTCTGTGTCTGCTGACATTGCTACATTTAACTCCATAATTGAAAGCACTTTCTTTGCAACTTCTTTTTAACTTTGTTTCAGTGATTTAATCTTACTAGATAACTGTTCTATGTGAATAACTGGGTTTCTGAGAGATTATAGTTCAGAAGAAATTTAGCTTTTCTTCCATACATGTGGCTTACCCTGTGTGCTGCTGGCACATATGGCTGGCAGTAGATGATAACCTGATATATGAACTATCTGCTCTATTTGAATGCTAGTATTAACATAGTATTTTGTACTTCTCAGAGAAATTTTAGGTAGAAGGGAGCAGTGTGAGACTTCTGGAATGCGGTTGAATGGTATGGCTTCTTCAGTTAGCACTTTGACTATATTGATTTTGTGTCATAGTTTTCCAGCTGCACAGTGGCTTCCAGCTCCTCCTGTTTGTTGCCAATGCTGTATGTTTTGGTGTAGATGCGCTTGAGTTGCACTATTCATCCTGCCACCTGTTTTGGGAGAGGCCTTAATTTCTGTGGGACCGTTCTTGGGTGTTTCTGTGGTTTGTAATGCATCAACAAGCTTTGTGTCTTTGTTCTCATGTGGATCTCCATCCTTTGCCCTCACTGAGATGGCTAAGGAGCATTCTTTGCCACTCTGGTAGGCTTGACTGAACATGAGCCAGCAATGTGGCCAGGAAGGCCAGGGGAAGTGTAGGTTGGATATTAGGAAAAGTTTCTTCATGTAAAGAGTTGTCAAGCCTTAGAACAGACAACCCAGGGAAATGGTGGAGTCACCATCCCTGGAGGTAATTAAAAGATATGTAGATGTGGCACTCGGGGACATATTAGTGGTGAATATGATGGTGCCAGGTTAATGGTTGGATGCAATGATCTTAAATGTCTTTTCCAACCTAAATGATTCTATGATTTCAATGCCACTTTTTTATACTTAAATTGTTTTGAGAATTTGAGTTTTTGTCTTCTGTGAACTTCCAGAAATTACCAATTTTAAGACAATAACCATATTTATTCTGTGAAACTCAATGCCACTAGAGTTCAATAGGGCACACAGACACACAACAAATTTGATTATATATGCATGGATGCGAACATCAACAATTGCCATAGATGAGATAAGTGACTGTCCTTTAGGTTAGATCATAGGTGTCCACTGAGGTGGACATGTCGTGGATTGGACATGTCAATGATGAAAGTTGTTTTCTTACTCCAGTTTACTGTCAGAACAGAATTATTTCAATCAATGATTGTAATACAGGTGGCAAATTCAGATTTTACTTGTCCAACATAATCTACAGAGATTAATAATTTTTGTGGTCAACTGAGAGTTTTCAGTGACATGATTGCCACCAAAGTGTTTTTCAAATTGCTCTGTGTTCAGAGGGCATTTGCACTTTGTAAGTTTGTCCTAATGCTTAAGTGCTTTGTTTTTGTCCATGTTTCTTAAACTTTTTTGGAACTAGCTTCACCATAACTTCCTTCTGCCCCTTCCACCATCAGCTGTTGGAGAATAACCTGATGGGGGTGGCAGGGATTCATCACAGAGGCAGGAGCTCAGAAGCAAGTGTTCAGTGCTCTGAACAGAGTAGCTGCAGTACTGGTTTGAAGCATACTCGGGCATTACCATTGCTCTAGCCGACCATACTGAGTGTCAGTAGTACAAGAGGATTGTGATGGGTTTTTTGTTTGCTTTAAGTTTGTCTGAGATGAGACTACTTAATGATGTTTGCTGTTGTGCAGAAATGGTGGGTTTAGGTGTCTAAAAACCCAGAACACATAACACATTACTTCTTTACCTAAAATAAATGAATTGGGCACTCTGTACTTTAAAGGTTTATTAACCTTAATGTACAGTTTCCTTGACCCTTACGAGACTATCAGAATCCTTCAGTTAGCATCACTGTAACTTCGAAAGCTGTAGTACCTAAATTTAGGTACCTAATGCTGTACAGAAGTCTATTGAGGCACGGTCTGTACTCATCAGTTTCAAGACTGGCACATGCTAAGCAGGGTGTCCTCTCAGTTCCACCTTTCTCCCTATATAACATGGTACAAAGTGGTGATGTACCCTTGGGCACACACTGATAGGACAACAGCTGCTTGGGTACTTGCTCCATAGCTCACTGATGTAACTTCTGGGGGGCCAGGAAAGAAAGCAGATCATTGGGAAAAGTCAGTGGTATTATGGAAGAGTTTGTATTAGTTTCTACATGCAGTTTTCTCTAATCTTTTGTTGTGAAAGATGGCAGTGGAAGAAGATAGCATTCAGTGGATTATGCCGGATTTTACTATGTGCATGATTTTCTAACTGAGGGCTGTTACGGCTCATAGTCAGTCCTAGAAACATGGACCTGTTTGTTTTCCTCCTGCAGACTTCTGTTGGAACTGTATTGGCATCTTGTATTCCTTTAGGCTCTTCTGTGCAATATAACCATACAGAACTTTAAACAAGAGACCACTTGTGATGCAACTGTGCCTTTTTTTCTTTTGCATTTTGTTTTCTTCTCTCCTTGAAAGTTTAACCTTGATGAAAACCTTGCTTCTTTCCAGAGTTTCTTTTCTTTAGATCTGTGTAAGATCCCTCCAGCTTGGTGTTTACCCCTAGTACTACATCAAATTTCTCTAGAAGTTATTTTGTTCATTTCATTCATAAACTCAGCTGTCATCCCTCTATGGATGACCTTCAAGTCTCTCTCTCTTCCAAACTTGTTGCCTTCTATACTAGCTAGATCTCTGTGTGTGCTTTTGACTTCTCTTTGTGGATGTCTGACCTTTAGCTAAGGCTGTTTTTGCAAAGGCAATCCTTCCTTCCCAAAAGGAAAACTCTCTGCTCTCTGTCACTTGTAGACAGCATTGTAATGAGATTTTTGGTTTAAGATCATAATCCAGCCCTTGTTTTAAACATGGCACACTATACTCTTCTAACAGACTGCAGATTTTTCCCACATAGTAAGTGGTCTCTTAACTGTTAATAGACAGTTGTTTGTTAGCTGTGTTAATAAATCAGATGACATACCGTGCTTTTGATTTCTTTATTGTGTGGTAACAATTTTTCTTAACAGTTGTGGTAAAAATAATGATCCTGCTCTGTTGATACAGATTCAAAATCCTAAACCAGAATACTTTCCCAATCCTCTTTTTTGACTGTCTAGTCTTTTTGCATCTTGTATTTTATGGCTGTAAAACTAACATCTTGGAATTACCTGTGAAGGATACTATCTATCTTTTGTTGTCATTGTTAATGAGATTATAAGTGCATGTTAGGAAGTGACATCACGAGCAGTTAAACAATTTCGTTCGTTCTCCTGTGGTGCTCCTCATGCTTGGAGAAGTTCTATATGTGCACCCTTACAAACAGTTGCAGCCTGTTAATGCAAAAGAAGCTGGCTTGAAAACAAAACTGAACCACTACCTTTCCTGTCACCCTGGGACTTAAACATACCATCCTTAGAACAAGAATTAATTCTAACCATTGTTTATGGTGGTGCTGTTTCCTTGTATTCTCATTTTTGTCTCTCTCCATCTGTTGCCCCTTATGTTTAGGTTGTTTGCTCTTTGAACAGTCTTACTCTGTGTTTGCACAGTGGTTAACATAATGTAGTCTATAGCTTTAGCTTCTGAGAGTCTGTGATAAGAGTTGCAATCTATGGGTGTGGTATCAGTGTTTTGTGTTGGTTTTTTTTTATATGTATGGGTTTGTGGATAGGGGAAGAAGACCTACTGTTCTCTTACACCTGAAATAATTTCATCATTGTGTTTGAGCAACAATTGGTCATTAATATACCAATCTGAATATGTTTAAGAATTCTTATTAAACTGGAAGAATTTCCAGATGTCTTTTGAATTTATAACTAGTATTTCTGTGTGCATGGTTGGGTTTTTGTTTAGTAGTAGTAGTATTTGTAATTTTGCTTGTGATGGTAGTTACGTTATTTTTGAAAAAAAATGTTCATTCAGAAAATGACATGATGTTCTGGTCAGTGGTGCCTCATTAAAGAAGCCAAGTAGTATCTAGAGAGGCCAGGTAAGAAGATCTTTGTAATACATATAATGGAAAAATAATTGCAATTTAGAAGTGACGGAAAATAGAGAGCACAGCAAAGGTTCTTTGTTTTTTTACCGGATGCAAATGTTGGATATATGTTGGTGTTATTGCCATTGTCACTGTGTTTGACCATTATTACATATATACTTCTATCCAAAGAATTAACAAATAGAAATACTGAGATGGTCTGACTAATATTGTGTATAGTACAGTAGATATGATGTGAACTAAGTCCAGCATTTTCTAATAATTAAGAAGAACCATAAATTTTGGAGAGAACCTACAAGAATGACTGAAGAAGGAGTGGAAACCATGATTTCTGTTAATAGACTTCAGAAACTCGGTCTATTCCTCAATTAAAAGATAATTGATTAGGCTGTGACTTAATCCTGGTCTAGGAGAGACTATGCACCCAATAACATATAGGGTGAGCTTTTCCCACCCCCCATCACCCCCCAGTGTTAAAGGCTTACTTTCTCAGCATCGATTATTGCCTAAACAGTACAAAATCAGACAGGGAACAAACAGTGTGGTAGCCTCTCAGTGGGTACAGTAACTAGTAGTTGGAGTAACTTCTTCAGGCATCACTTTCTTCTTTTTAGGCGAAAGTTTAAAGAGGATTTAAAAAGCTCCCCTCTAGAAAAGTTTATAATAGATTATATTTTTTAAAGGCTCGGAATACACTTCTCATTGCTGATTTGGACTCAAAAGACAAAATATTGGCTTAGATGAAATACTGTATAGTGTATTTTTCATGAGTTTAAATTTAAAGTATATATCCTTGGTTGCATGACCATTTAAACCAGCCTAACTTAGGTTTGATGTTGGTCATTGTCGTCTCCTCTTTGTACCAACACTGGCCCTTTCTGACTTTTTAAACAATTTTTTTTTTTTTTTTAAACTTTGGAAGTGAATTTAGCTCCATGAATCATTACAATGAAATTAAGAGGTGAAGATCTCTGTAGGTGTAGGGCATTTACTCTCTGGTTTTTGTGTTTCAGCTTTCCACCATGTTAGCTCCCATGATGGACTTGCTGTTATGACCCATAAACAGCTATTGAGAAAGGCAGAAAGAGTTGTGTTGGAGAAAGTGGGAGATAGGAGTAGGAATTCAAAACCAGAGTAGTCCTATCCTAGACTGGATGTGATTTGCAGCCTTAGCAAGTACAGTATGCATCTTACTTAAAAATAAAACTACCTTTTTACATCTTAAAAATAGTTTGATAACCTGGAGTCTTGATTGCGTAATGTAACTTGCAGCCAGCCAGTGCAGCTGTGAAAACCTATCATACTTGCTTTGCTGACCATATCTATTCTTGCCTTGGATCCCACTTCCCATTAACCTTATACCTCAGCATAGAACTTGAACTGTTTTGTGGCTGTTTTTATTTTCTTCCCCTTCCTTTTTTAGTTTGTGGTGATAAGTTTTTCTTTCCTTTGTTGCACTGTAGCTTCATTGGCTGTTTACTTGACCGTAGTCTGCATGGGTTTCCCTTTTACATATAGCATAATATTCACCTACTCTTTTAAATTCAGTTTTCTGAATCACTAGATGCATTCAATAGTAATCACTGCAGGTAAATTGTATTAATGTCCATACCACGCCCAAAATACTAGGTTGTTAGCCAATATTTGATTATTTCTCAGGGCTGAAAAATATTGTTGAGACTATTAGTCGATGTTAGTTATTGTTAAAGGCAAGAAGAATGGTCTACCTACAAACTTGTTCATTTATGAACTCTGTGGCATGACAGTTTTTCCTCTTTCTAAGCACAGGCAAAAGTAAAAAGAAAGTATTTTAGAAGCATTAGTAAAAAAGATTTGTGCCACAGGCACTGAGAAGTGAAGTGCCTCTAGGCATGGTGGTTATCCTTCGAATCTGCTTGTTTCATGGGCTGTACATATATAAATATAGACTGAAAACTAGTTTAAAATAAAAATTAAAAAAAACCCAACCAAATAAGAAGCAGCACTAATGAATAGCGTTAAAAGTCCACGTTGACAATTAGAAAAGTGTGTCCTCATTTCCAAAATGTTTGGAAATGAGATAGAAGGCAGCTTTGACTAGTCTTGTTGGACAGCAAGTTGAACATGAATAGTGCACCCTTGCAGGGTGAATGTGATCAATTATTGATTATTGAGTTAAGCAAGACTTTAGCCAGCAGTTTAGGGGAAGTGATTGTTCACTACTGTTTGATACTTGGGAAAACCCATCTACAGTGTTTAGTCTTATTTTGGTTAGACCCTGCTCTAGTGAAGATACAGATATAGTGAAGTGAGCTCAGTGTAAGGCCACCAGCTTAGAGGGCTGGAACACATTACAGAGAAGGAAAAATGAGAGGGATGGGTGTATTCAGTCTAAAGAGAAGGCTGGAGGGGCAGGTTACTGCTGTCTTCAACTAATTAGTAGGAAAATGTGGAGCAGAGAAAGCCAGGCTCTTCTCAGCAATGCCTATTGATAGAATGGCACATAATGGGCATAAGTAGCAACAAGGGAAATCCTGAATAGCCACGATAATCAAATATTGGAAAATTCTTATCTCTGGCTGTTTTTTCAGATTTTAATTGTTTATATATGATTGGCTGTACCCCCAATGTCTTGTAACTTGGCAAATTTGAAAGATTGTGTGCTATTTGTGTGTCTTAGGTGCTCCTGAAATGCTAGCAAAAGCTAGCATAGATTTGAATTCTCAAATAATCTTCATTGCTCCCTGGGGAGCAAGAATAAGGCATGTTTTTGAAATATGTGCTGTGACCCACTGACATTTGTCAGGGTCTGTATTCTATTGCCCAGGCCAGACATCTAAATAATTTTACTGTTCTGAGGTCTGTTTCTCATCTGGCCATTCAGTATTTATGTTTTTCCAATTAAATGTTATATTTTTTTAAAGTTGAGAAACATCAAATGAGAATTTGACTTCTTTGCATGCTGTATTAATGCCACTTTCTACTATTTCTTTTTCAGGATTTTACTTGCCCCTTTCCTGTTTTCATATCTTTAGCATGGTGTTGCTCTACTGCTGCTGTACTCCCTTTCCACTTAGGTTATCTTTCAAGTCTGTTGCTGTGGTCTAGTGTTGCCTATTTTCCTGGAAATAGATATGCCTTTGGATGTAGGTAATAGATAAGCATTTAGATATGACTTCCTCTGTGGGTCCTTTATTTCTTTGTCTTCTTTCACCTTTCTATTCCATTTATAATAAGGATATCCTTAAGCAGCATCTTGCTGCTTGAGTATTAGAGAGATAAAATTTACTCTCTACTGCATTACACATAATGGTTTTTAAGGCTAGCAATGGTGCTGTGTTCTTGCTGATCAGCATCTTTTCATGATTAAACAGCCATGAAATACATTGAAAGTGTGGGTACAGGGGGAGATACAAGTCAATAAGGCTGCCCTAAAACTTATACACTGTCAGTCAACATTATGATTTTGATTGGTCCTTAATTCCCATGCTAAATATTGCTTATTCTCTGATGAGTAATCTTGAGAATGATCGGTGCTTGGTTTGGATACCCTTACACAGAATCAAGTTTGAGATTAACCCTGAACTTTAATTCTGTTAGTGCATACTAGGGAGCATTTCTTAGCACTTGTTTAGTAGAAACACTCAAGGAAGAGGCTGTGTTAAGTAAAGTTATTCAAATGTTCCTGGAAGCATCAACTGGAAACCAGCTGTCAGCATTCATATGTAACACTGGTGGCTGCAGTGCAGTTGAGATGCTCAGAAGATACCTGAGTTTGTAAGCTTTAGTTGCGTGTAAATAGTTTCTCTTGTGAATAAAACCAAAATTTACCGACTCAACTCCTTCAAAATATTTCTTTCAATATGTAGATCTTTCCAGTTTACTGTTCTTCCTTGCTGTCTCTGCTGGATTACAGGTCTTTGCATATGCTTTTCTATTGAATTCTCTGAAATCTGTGTGACTGTCCTAGTTAGAACAGCTGGGACCAGTTCATCACTGGATGGATGTAACCCAAAACTGTGTATTCTATAGCCTTCCATGCCATTTCCCAGAAACTTATCAATGAACCATTTACACATCTGCCCATAGAGCCTGACTCCTCAGGCTATAAACTGGGTGTTAAGAGGCCTGTGAGATAGGAGGATGCTCTTGTCCTCACACCCTTTGTGGAGCTCCCTGCCATGAGGGAAGTGCTGGGCATTCCTGCCTGAACTGGAGAATATATAATCTTGGAGTCTTGGAACTTTTTTAACCACTCGTGGAATCCAGAGGAAGACTGCAGACCACCACTCTCGACCAGAGTGCAACCACCACTCTTGACTGGACTGCAACCACCACTTTTCAACCAGACTGCAACCATAACTCTCAACCGGACTGCAATCACCTCTCTTGACCAGACTGCAACAGCACTCTCACCAACAGGTTTTCCCCTCTCCTTTTACCTTGGACTCAGGGGGGCCAAAAAACACCACTCTGTTCATGCCCCAGGGTGCTGAGTTATACGTTTGGGGTTTGTGGGTTAAAACCAATTGTTTGTCTGTATAATCATACTTCTTGTATTATTTTATTAAATTGTTATTCTGATTTATAATCTCTCTTTTGAGTTGAGTTCATTTCCCCTGCTGGTTTACCTTTAAACCAGCACAGTGACAAACACATTTTAGGTGTTACATAATGACTTTTAGTAAGCTAATTTCTTCAATCTGTATAACTTCTTTGAAAATCTGAGGAAAGAATGAAATTTGAAGCAGGTCCAAACCTACTGGAAAATAAATTCTGGAGTAGTGTCTCAAGATTGAAGTAATGAGACTTTTGTAATGATGATACTCAGAATAGATAAATTAGATTTGTGAACCTAAACTTAGGTAGGAGCTTTCAGGAACAGGATACTGTGTTTTGAAAAACCAGCAATATAAATACATTGATAGGTTTATATTCAGACTCTTTAATTAACTTGTATAATAGTTTAAGAAAGACCCTTGTTTTGTTTTGGTGTTGTGAATACTTGCACTTGAGTTTAGCCGAAGTATGCAAGTATTTGTGTTGAACTCACATGATTTGTGTGTGAAGCTGGCAGACTGATAAAATAGTTGGGTCATTGTGGCATTAACATAATATCTTCAGTTTCCTTAAAGTCTTACACATTTCAGATACCCTACTGATTGTGACAAGTGGATATATATGTGTTTTAAAATTCAGTCTGGTGTGGTTTAGTATTCAGTCCATCATTGCTTGCTTCATTGTCAGTTGGCACATGCGCATTGCAGTGTTTTACGCAGTAGTTGCTGTCTGGGTAGTGCAGTTCAGTCTGTGGCTGTCAATTTGTCGTGACTTTGCTGTCTGCTAAAAGCATTTCTGTGCTGAAGTTCAGGGCTTCAGTGGCACCAACCTTCTTATGTTCAGGCACAACTGTAGTGTTCTTGCACAGAAATGTTTGTTTTGGGGAACTGACCTGGCTGGAAAGGACTCCAGCAGGAAAGTCTCTGTCAGCTGGATCAACTTTTGTCTGGTTATGTGTGTGGTTGCAGAAACAGCTGTGCCATATGATAGCATAAGTAAGCAGAAGTGTTAAAACCTTTGTTAAGAGATGTGAAAGTTAACAGTAAATCAGAGCCACAATATAGCCAAGGCCTATCTGAGCATAAAATGCTAAGGCTGATGACTAGATATCCCTCAGGAAGGATATAAGGAGGAAAAAACCAGAAATCAAAACAACACCCAACCTCTACCACCCCCCCTCCCCCTCAGCAACTAAAATTGCTGCATGTTTGTAGTAAGAATGTTTAAAAATTGTTTTATTGTGTGATTGCCTGTGGTAAGAGTTTTATATCTGGTGACCCAAAAGGGCCCTGCAACTGCTTTTTTTCTGATATTTGCAGAGCTAGGAGTCTGTCCATACACAGTATATATCATTCACTATACCCAAATCGAGACTGGACTGCAGTAGATTTAGATTTAACTTAAAGCTGGCTTAAATTACAACCCTTTAAAAATGTTGGACTACTTGTGTTATGTTTTTCTAGCACTTTTCAGTTCTTATGTGTGGGTATAGTTGGGCTACTAGTTTGCCTCAGTTGCAGTGAACAAGTGCTACTTCAAGGTGTTTTTACTTGGAGTGGTTTACTTTACGTTTGGAGTCAACTGTGGCATATATTCAGTCAACCACTGGGTTGGTGTTTCATACCCCAAGAAAGCTGTGATATGTGGATTACATCTAGTTGGGTAGGGAATGAATGTTCAGAGTTGTAGCAAGACATTGCAACATGTCTTGCTATACAGTTTCCTGATGACTGCTTTACAGATAGTCTTTACTGAGTTTTTAATCATCAGACTTTCAAAAAGTCAAGTGGTAAGAAGTGACTTTCTGTAATAAGGATGGGAACTTCTGGAAGTAGGTGAATTAAGGAATTTAATGATGTTATGGTCGAAGAAGTGTCAGGGTCAGGAACTGATCATTAGAACTGTGGAGCCTCACAAAACATCAAGATATGTCCAGATTAGTCTCTAACCTCAATCTTTTTGCCAAAATGTTGGCACCCATTCTCCCACTGAAGTCAACCTGACAGCCATAGTCCAAAATTCAGATTTTGGGTAAGTGGGTAGAGCTTCCATGAGGCTAGTGATATTTCTTTTGCATGCATGAAGATTATTCATCTACTAGGTTATAGTAATAGCTGTACTCAATTAATAGCCAATTCAGTAGCTTGTTTGCAACAGTGATGTCTAGGAATCGAAGCTTTTCAGTTATAGCCTGATTTTTCTGCAGGTGTGTTCTGGTTTTGAGCTGGCTGGCTAAGAATTGTAGAGTTGCCTTTGGACCACTCTGTTTAAGTCATCAGTGCATTTATTTCATGTTTGCCCAATCCCTGTCTGAACTGGTTGCATCTCTAGCCTCCATAGCCTTCTACAGCAGTAACTCTCATACTTAAGAAGAAAAGGTTTTCATGCATAATAGATTATTAAAGCTACTAAATTATTTCACAGGGCACCTTTTTGTTCTTACAAGACACTGGGCAACTCTATCTTCTATGTATTTTTTTTTTATTCTTGCAGATTTAGCATGTTCAGTTGTTTTTCTTTCAATGATAAGTCTTTTCCTTTAGTATAAATTGTTTGTGGAACTTGTCTGTTTTTCCCTTTCTCTGAAAAGGGACTGACCTGAACATCTCATGATAAACAAGATGCTGGTGAACTGTGTTTTTTATATAATGACAAATATGTTCTGTTTTGTTCATGATTCTTCTTTTATTTTGTTTTTCCTCTTTGGTTGTTGATGATTGAGTACTTTTGATTTGAAAGAGTGAGAGAATTGCAACTTGGATGTTAAATTGTTATGTCTGTAGTTGCCCTTTGCTCCCTGTTCATTACCTTGCGTTTATCACTAGTAATTTTGCCTGTGACACTGTCCAAGCATTCAGCACTGTGATATCCTTTTGTAGTTTTTTACAATCAGTTTCTGTTTTCAGCTGCTGTGAATAAAAAATTGCTTCCTGTCTTTAGAAATCTTAAGTGACTGCCACGTGGCCTAGTGATTTGTTCTAAAATCCTCTGGTGTTAGCATTTTGTGACTTTTTTTCTCTGACCTGACCCCTTGAAAGAGAGTTTAAGATATAGTCTTCCCTGATCTTTTCCTTACTGAACATCAATGCAAAGAGTTTATTCTGTGTTTTCTGCAGTGGTTCAGGCTTCTTGAGTATTCTTTAGGAAAATTTTGCTGTTTGTAAAATTGACAAGAATTGGCATTTTAGACAAACTGTTGCTCTTGATATAGTTCAGTAGCCTGCCTGTAACCACATCTAGCAAAAGATAAAGAATAGGGCAAATGTATATGAAACTCCCCCCTAGTACAATTCCAGCATCTTTGTAGGTCAGAGACTTCCTGATAGCAGTCTTCATAGTGTTTTTGGCATCTTTTTAGACTAGTTGTATACTTAATACAGTGAGTTTTTTAAAAGACCTTTGTGCTCTCGAGCTTTTTGTTCTAGCTGCTCCATTTCTGTTCCTTGCGCTTAGGTTGTTCTCCTTTCTGAAGTCAGATGTTGAAGTAATGAGATTTTTTTATTTTTAATTTTTTTTTATTCCCCTGGGAATTTAAATACGCTTTTCAGGAGTGCTGTCTGGGTAATTACATGTTGAACATATGTGAACTATGGCTCAGAGTTAGACTGGGAGTTGTTTTTCCTTCTGTCTTCTGTTCTGTCTTCTAGCTGGTTGCAGTTGGCTGTGCTGTAAAAATTTGTCCCCATTGTTCAGTGATGAGTTGGTTTGGGGTTTTGGAGGGTTGGCTTTTTTTCTCGCTTTTTGGATCTGCTGTTTGCCCTCTTCCCCTGGTCTGCACAACAGTAGCTGAAATCTTCAGTTATCGCTTTGCTGTCTTGTTCCCATTATCTCACATGTGGTGTCACCACTGAATAGAAGCGACTGATAGTACACCATTGATATGCTGTTTCTTCTAGTTTGGATGTGGAATTTAAATGTAGCACAGTACCTGTTGAGGTAAATAATTTAGTTATGATCCTGTGCTTTCCTTGGAGAAAGTAGTGTTCTTTTGCTGGGGCAAATCAGTCCCTTTCTTCTTGTTCCTGTATTTGTATCTTAGTGTAATATTGTCTCCTAAATTTTATTCATCTGTTCACATTTGAAGATGTCTCAGTTATGTATTATCTTGAAAGTAGTCTTCTAGGTTTTCTTTTTTTATTTTTAGGCTTACAGCCTTTTTATGGAAGCAGTTGTACATGCTGGTCCTACTTTGGATGTCTTTTTCAAGTACTCTATGTTGGTGGAACTGTAGTTTAAGCTGGATTTCAATGATTCCTTTTGATTTTTGTATCCTTGCTCCAAGTGTACATGACCATGACTGTGCTCTTCTGCCACCTTCATTCCAGGTGTTACTAATGGCACTTGGTAAAGGCATTTAAATTCCAGTTTCTGCTTTTGTTAAAGTGGAGTTGATTTTTTTTTTTTTTTTTTGGTAGTCATACACCCCACCTCAGTTTCTGCAATTCATTATATATTTAACTGTTATCATTCAACAATGGAGTTAAGATTTGACCTGAGTGTTACCTAGCTGACTGTCTTAAGAGCTGTAGCAGTTGCCATCCTTCTAAATGAGAGCCTACATTTTGCCTTTTATATTTATTTGAGAAATTAAGCCTTGAATATAGCAGTGGGGTTGTAAATTATTTCAGCATAAAGACTTGTACAGGTGAGTGATGTAGCCTAATTTAAGAGGGATATACAAGGCATAGTTCAGGAAGGGCTGTTGTATATTGGCAGGGCCTCTGTTTCTGTCCAGATGAAATTTTGCTGCCTGTGCAGCAGCAGAAAGCCTTGTGCTTATTCTGCAGCAGTACTGAACATGCATTTTCTGCAGGCCAGGTCTCACTAGTTGGTGGTTTTGTTGGTTTTTGTTTGTTTTTTTTTTTCCAAAATCTCACCCGCTCATCCAGTGATCAGTCTAATCAATCTTGCAGGTTCTAATAGTTGTATTTCTGTTGTTAAGCATCTTTTGCAGTTGCCAGTTGTAAGGTGTGAGTTTTTTCGTAGTTTCCCGTTCTAAACTTCCTCTTTTTCACTCTCTAAATCATTCTTTTTTTGGTAGTTTTTGATTTAGAAATACTGACTGTGACATAGCCTTTGTGGTTTTTGTGTTTCTCTTGCTACTAGCACATTTAGAAAATAAACTACCTAATTTTGCGCATTTTTGGAAAAGTAATTCTGATTTTATGGGTAATTTTGTTGCAGAGGAAGGAACTATTTGCAAGGAAATATATGCAGATTTTGCTTATGATAAATACAGTAACAGTTAAGCACACAAACTTTTTTAATTTTTGTAATATCTAACAATACAGGTATTTAAAACCTTTCTAAGAGCTTTGTGGAAGAAGAATTAAATTTAGGCAAAAATATACATGTTTTGGATCTTAACTTTGCTACATATTATGTGTGTGTACTGTAATACAGACCAAGTCTGTCTTTCTGCTAAGGATTTGTAAAAATAGGAATAGCAAATGTTTGAGTCAGGCCTGAAGTATACTCTTGGCATAGTCTCATTTTTTTCTTCACTCCTATCTGTTCAGGTGTATTTAAAACCTTATTAAAAGCTTTATGTGCCTGTGATGCTTTTGTCGTTGTAGAGAAAGAAAATACATGGAATAAACCTGTGAAGCTAAGAATTGAATTAATTCTTTTCAACAAAAGCTGAGATGCAGGAAAATCTAACTTTAAATTACTCAGCCCTAGAGGGGAAAAGTAAGATACGTGAAAGAGAATATTGGATTAAATTAATCTTCAGTGTAACTGACTGATTTCCAGGGAGGTACAAGCCAACTGCATTGATAATGCAATTTTTTGTAAGAAAACCTCTTTCATTCCAATTCAATGTTACCTTTATTGCAGTTCAAATGCTATTACATAATGGTATTTGGCTGTAAGGCTAACATAGGAAGGAATTAAAAGGTGGTCGCCTCTCTTTTAGGATTAATCGGGTTCACAGCTTTACTGCCCTCCCTGCTCCTGCTCAGCTAATGGACAAGAGGGCTTGTATAATGTTGTAAATGTGTAGAAGAGTATTTGAGCTTTATTCCTCTGGGCATTTTTACTGTCTGGGGATTTTAAGGGCTGTCCAAACAGTAGATAACTACACAAGTTGATACTCTCTCTTTTAAAAATGCTACCAACTCTGGGAAGCCTAATGACTATTATAAAACCTGGAGAATAAATAGTGGCTTGAACTTTGAACATTTTCAGTCTCATGTGAATAATCATATGTGTTAATATAGCCTGAATTTGTGCTAAGCATCACTGCAGTGCATATATACAGCTTGAAAATTATTAGCAATGCAAGGTTTATATTGCGTTGCAGGCCGGATATATAATGTATGTTCTGTAATTTTCCTTTTATATCTTAATTTTAGCATAGTATATTGTGCTACAAGCAGCAAGGAGGCTGACCCAATAGAAAGGGAAAGAAATGTAACTACTCAGATTTTTTGTTCTCAATTGCTCAGTTTACTTGAACCATTTATTTCCTTAATATTCTATTAGAGATATACTTCTTAATTCTAGCGTTTGATTACTTAATTGCAGTTATGTCTGTCTGTCTTTTACCAAACATGGTAGTTTTTCTCTCTGTCTATAAAGCATCAAAGGATTCTCAAAGTATGATGTGAGAGAGTAGAAAATCTCTAACAGTCCTGTTGCTGCTTGACTCACAGCAATAATTGAAGAGGCTCATGTTCTCTTTAACTTTGTAGGATGATAGTGCTGAAAGTCAGGTTTTGACTTCAACTATAAATTTAGAAGGAAGTCAGTTTAAGGAACATAGTTGGTAGGTGAGGCTTGAGATGAAGAAACCATTTTGTATAGCTAATATTTGTTTTAACCCTTTTTCAGAACACACTACTTTTGTGAAAGGCAGCAAATTGGTGCAAGAGCAGTTTCCCCACAGGAAATAAAAGCGCTTGGAGCAACTTATTAAGGTAAACAGATTGCAGTGGATTTCTGGATGGGTAAGTATTGATGAGCAGGGCATTTCTTCTTCTTGTATTTGCTTTCCTGCATAAAGATTTTATTAAAAAGCACAGAAAGCTACTTCTAGCCTTTCAGAAAAGCTTAGTGATGACACACATCAGGGTATACTCCAAGACATACCCAAATTATAACACAAGTATGTCTGTATTTTTCTTGTCGTATAAATCAAGTACAATTTAACTTACTGATTTTTAATACAGATGTTTTTTAGAGTGATCTCAGGTCCTTTAGCTTCAGTTATATCCAGGTTGACTTTTATAATTTTTTTAATTCATGGTAGAATTGACAGTTATGAAGAACAGATTCCCCAAACTGAGCAATTACTAAAGGCAAACAAAACCCTCCGGGCAAAGTAGCTGTTAGGAAGGAGCCTGAATAAGCATCACTTGCTGTTAAAAGAGAGGAAGTTACTGAAAGTTGCAGCAGAACATGACTTAGTGAGTCAGGGACTTCAAATGAGCTACCAGTGGTAGTGGCTATGAATGAACGGTTGCTGTCCACTTTCTGCTGCTCAATAATGTGTCTATTCCTGTCATGTGCAATGGTTTCGTTTATCCCTTCCTTGTTCCATTTGTCTTGGGGCTACCTAAGGAGCTTTGGCAGTGTGTGGTTGCAGGAAAATCAGATCAATTTCAAAGTTGTTAATATAAAGAAAGATGTTGTTGTTTTTTGTTTGTTTTTTTTTTGCTAGGCACTTGGATATGTACTTCGGCCTTTTATCATCTAATTGTATTTATATTGAAACTGTAACATTGCTAATAGGAATGAAATTCAGTAGGAATTCAGATTTCCTTTCTGCATGTCTGACTTTTGATCAGGCTTTGCAGTCTAGCAAAAGCAATGTTAAAGGCTCATTTTGTGCTCATGTGGTGTGGGAAAGGGACTGAGATATCAGGATAATGTAATAAATACCATCAAAAATTTTATTTCCTATGTATGTATTGCTAAACATAATGATGTTTAGCTATTGTGTGTGAAATGTTAGTTATGGCAGTATTGTTTTGCTAGTATAGGATTAGAAAATAAGTGAATGTTAAGCAATTCAAAGAAGAGCATAGAAAAACTTTGGGTTTGTCTTTACATTATCTCAGGAAAAATAAAGTAAAAGTTGGAACTATTAATTCTGTAGTTATTTTTAATAACTGTTGTTGAGAAGTTGTATCTTACTCTGAAATTTGATGTGGTTTTTCTTGCTTTGTTTTTCTTCAAACAGCAGATCTGGAATGGACACAAGTCCTCTGGGAGGATTAGACCTGTCTGAATATACTCCTAGTCTGCTAGGGAATACCACCATGGCAGCAGGTCTTGCAAATGTAGGAAATGCATTTGGAGGGCCACAGAGTTCTTTAGTTTCTAGACCTAATAAATTCCAAAACTCGCCTATAGAAGATGACGATGATGTAGTTTTTATTGAACCTATACAACCTCCGCAAAATTCTACGTCACTGGTGGCAGATCAAAGGAACACTGCATTTACATCATCCAAAAATGAAGAACTTCAAGGGAATGATTGCAAAATGCTTTCTCCTCCAAAAGACTTAAATTCTCAAAAGGGGAGTATAAGTGAAACTATTATTATAGACGATGAAGAAGACATTGAAACAAATCAAGGACAAGAGAAGAATGCTTCCAGTTTTAATGAACGAAGACTTCCAGAGTGTAAAAATAGAACCAACGAAATGGAATTCTCAGCTTCCAGTTTTTCAAGAAGTAAGGTAAATTCAGGAATAGATAATAGTGGTATAACCACAGAACCAGACTCTGAAATTCAGATTGCTAATGTTACTACATTAGAAACAGGTGCTTTGAGGTCTGTCAGTGACGGTCATTTAGAAAATACTGAAGGGCATGACATGAACTTAATGATTACACATGTAACGTCACTGCAGAATGCCAGCTTGGGAGATGTATCTAACGGACTGCAGTCAAGTAATTTTGGTGTTAATTTGCAAACATACACCCCATCTTTGACTTCACAGACCAAGACTGGTGTAGGACCTTTCAATCCTGGTAGAATGAATGTGGCTGGAGATGTATTTCAAAATGGAGAATCTGTGAGTCATCATAATCCTGGTAAGTTGCAATTTTGAATGTTTCCTTAAAAGCTGAAAATAAATCGTGAAATATTTGATTAAAGTGTTTTTAGCAGTGTCACTGCTTAGTCTTTTATCCAGTACTGAACAAGCTGCCCAAGGAAGCTTGTTGAGTCTCCATCCCTGGAGGTATTTAAAAAAGGTATAGATCTGATGCTTGGGACATGGTCTAGTGGTGGACTTGGCAGTACTGGGTTACGGTTGGACTTGATGATCTTAAGTGTGTTTTCCAACCTAAATAATTTTATGACTATATATGTGGTTTGGAAGATTTCTTCAGGTTCAGTATTAGTCTATTCCTCTTGGCTAAGTACCTCCACTGTATATGAAGCAACAGGTGCGTAACAGCAAAACTTCTGTCTAATGCATTAATTTAGAACCTAATGTCCCCAGTAAGCATTGCATTACATTTGATAGAGTGGTTTTGGTTGGAAGGGACATATAAAGATCACCTAATCCAACCACTCTGCCATGGACAGGGACATCATTCACTGGATGAGGTTGTTTAAAGTCCCATCCAACCTGACCTTGAACACTTTTGAGGGATGGGGCATCCACAGCTTCTCTGGGTAACCCATTCCAGTGTCTTACCATCTTGCCACCTTCATGTAAAAAATTTATTCCACATGTCCAATGTAAACCTACCCTCTTTCAGTTTAAAGGCATTGCCTCTTGCCCTGTTACTACAGGGCTTGTTAAAAAGTCTCCATCTTTTTTTACAAGCCCCCTTTATATGTTGAAAGGCTGCAATACGGTCTCCACAGTCTTCTCTTTTCCAGACTGAACAACTCCAAACTCTTTGCCTTTCTTCACAGGAGCAGTGTTCCAGCCTTCTGTCACTTTTTATGTTCCTCCTTTCTACCTGCTTTAACAGGCTCATTTCTGTCTTGTACAGGGGACCCCAGAGCTGGATGCAATACTCCAGGTGGGGTCTCACCAGAGCAGAGAAGTGGGACAGAATCACCCTGCAAGCACATTGGTGGCTCACGTCCAGTTTTTCATCTACCAGTGTTCCCAGGTCCTTCTCTGCAGGCCTGCCTTCAATCCATTTAGCCCCCAGTTTGTATTGATATTGAGGCTTACCCTGATGGAGAGGAAAGACCTTGCACTTGGTCTTGTTGAGCTTTATGATGTTCATGTGGGCTCATTCCTCAAGGCTGTCAAGGTCTCTCTGGTTTATCAGCTGCACCACTCAGCTTGGTGTCTGCAGTAAATCTGCTGAGGGTGTGCTTATCTCACTGTCTGTGCTGTTGATGAAGTTACTAAATAGTATCAGTCCCAGTATGAACACCAGAGGGACACAGCTTGTTGCTGATTTCTGCTTGGACATTGAGCCATTAACTGTGATTCTTTGGATGCAGTTATCCAGCCAATTCCTTGTCCGTCAAATCTATATGTCTCTAATTTAGCAGCAAGAATGTTGTGGGGGACCACATCAAAGATCTTGGAGAAGTCCAGGTAGATGAACAGAAGTCCATGTAAATGAGTTTCACATGCTTTGGACTGAAACTTAGGTTTTGTTTCTCTCAATAGTTTTTGTGCTTCAAAAATGCTTCAGAAACAGAGCCAACACCTAAATTGAGAATGCATTTCAGAATTGCCCTAATCTGAACCAGGTTATTAATGCAAATGTTTTGAGCTGTGTACCTCTGTAAAACTTCAGTACTATGTTCTTCCCCCCCTCTGCCCCAAGTTGTAATGACACATTTTTTCAACTCGTTTAAAAGATGTCATTTTTGCAAGACGGCTCTGCAAATAAATGGTACAAATGAGAATAAGGAATAATTTTATAGCAGTTTAGAGCAGGAATGAATAAGAAAGAATGGGAACAACCTGAAAAGCCATTGTAGTAAGAAGTTGAACATGAAACTGTATAGCCTCATAAACTTGGCCAATAAAGTATTGCAGGTAGGAACCTGAAGGATGAAGACATAAGGCAGTGAGGCATGGAAACTCATCAGGAATCAACAAAGGAAGTGTGATACACCTTCTCAGTTCAAGGACATGAAAACCAGATTTTACAGATCTTTGCAGAGAATCTAAAGCGGAGGAGGTAACATGGTTGAGAAGTGAGATGTGAAAATAAGGCATAATATAAAAATGAATATTTTCTTTTGGTGTGTTTGTGGAAGAAGAAATGCAGCAAAATGTCAGGGGTGGCCATTTGAAGCCTTAAGAAACTAAGGAATAATTGAAATAGTCTTAATGAGGTACTAGAAAGTCATGGTGAAAGTTTCAAACCCAAATGAGTCCAGCAAACTCCAGTTTTCATGAGTGGCAGTTGAGCACTACTGGAATTACAAGCAGATATAACTCTACTGCACATGCTGTGCATTCCTGATAAGAGAGACAATGTGCTTTGACTTGAAATCTGTGAAAAAGGTGGAGAATCTCAGAATACTTTGAGGTGTTAAGGTGCTATATATATCTGAAGTAGTAGATGTATAGAAAAGTTTGAAGAGGGCACTCAAGTGAATTTTAACTTTAGGCACTGTGGTAGCTTGTCTTAGTTTGTCAGTAAGGATACTCATGCCTTCCAAAGTAAGCCTCTTTAATGGTTTAAAGAGAAATGTGTTTTGTTTTGTGACCTTTTCCTCTTCCCCTCACCTCTTTATTCCAGCTCTTCTGTTTACCCTCAAGCATTACAATAGATGAACTCCTAGCTTGTCTTACATGTCTGAGAATTAGGACATCCTTGACAGCTACAAAGTCACACCAGAAAATTATCTTTTACGTGCTAATGAGTGTATGTTGTTTGTTTCACTAACAAGGGTTCTTGGAACTTTGTCCCTAAAATTAATTTTAAAGTAACACATCAGAGTATGTTGTTAATAAAACCTTTGGGGAAAGAAAGGACTTCAGAAAATAATATGAGGAAAGGATGCCTTCTTCTTAATGAACAATTATGGACTAAGATAATGTTCCTTAAGAAGGAGGTATAGTCAGTTACTGACGTCTGTAGGTTGAGGGTTTTGTTATCTGAAGTCATAGAATTTAAGATCATCTTTCTTATATTTGGGTATTAATACCAGTTGTAATAACAGTCCAGGAATACGCTGAATTACTGCAGTAAGACATTCAAGGCTGTAAGTCCCAAGTGCTGTGACACTATTTGGTATAACAGACATACTGTTGAGAATTTGTGTAAATGTTTTTTGTAATGCAAAATTGTTTTTATTCAGTTTTAATTCATGTTTAAGTAATGTTTTATTATTAGCAGTCTTCAGAAGCTCAACATTCCTAAATTCTGGTGATAATTGTTCTGAATGAAAGCTCAGATTCCAGAGATAAGTCTAGAAATGAAATTTTATTGGGGGATTTCTTTTTCTGCCAGAACTGTACATTCTGCTCCAAGCCAAGATATGGAGCATGTAACTTAACATATGATCTTTCTAGATGTATTTCTTTTAGAGAAAATGTTTTGCTTACATTCTCGTTCTGCAAGTTACTCATGCAGCAGGTTATGCTACAAAAGTTTGGGCAAAGATGACTTTGTTCCATGGTAACCTATTTTCTAAAAATACAGATGGAAGACTAGTGTAGTCTGGAACTCAAGAGTCTTGGATTTATGTATTGCCAGAACTAGAGGAAATATTATTTTCTAGGTTCCCTGATTTCTACTGAGGAAGACTTGAAACTCTCATGACCTTTCAAGTTTGCACATTAACTGGTATTCCTTGCATTGAAAAGGTTATTGAGAAAACTACAAACTTCTGCAGGAATCAATGGCATGGATGCAGATCTCAGATGTGGAGCCACTGTGTTTCACTCTATCTGCAGTATAGCTCTCTGGCTGTAGGCTGGACTAGGAAACCAGTATGGGGAACCCCAGTTCTAGGGTTTGTCACTAGTTACAGCTTTAGAACAAAGTAACTAATGAAAATTTAAGACTTCACGTTCTTACAAATTTGCAGAGTTTGTCTCAAATATTGGTTTAGACATTCCATGTTCTCTGTTGGTCTCTTTTTATCTTTTAATTGCAGTTGCTAACTGCAGCGTTGTTTTTCTGAAGATAAAATTGCCAGTTTGCAAACCCAGTGCAAGTGAATCAAAGTCTGCAAAACTTGTCACTAGATGTAAGATAGTCCTATCCTGAAATTTGTTAATGTTCTGAAGCTTTGTAACAACGGAGAATGGTACCATCAAATGGGATTTTACTTTAAATCTGAATTGAAAACATCTTTCTTCTGTTGTTAGTTCCAACAGAAAAATGATTTTTATGATCATACATCTGTGAATGTTATTCTATATATATGTATGTACATGTCTCTTCACTTACATTTTTGTTTGGGTTTTTTGTCTTGAAGATTCTTGGATATCTCAGTCAGCTTCCTTCCCTAGGAATCAGAAGCAACCAGGTGTGGATTCCTTGTCACCTGTAGCATCACTTCCTAAGCAAATTTTCCAGCCTTCTGCCCAGCAACAACCTTCTAAACAGGTTAAAGTCACATGTGCGAACTGTAAAAAGCCTTTACAAAAGGGACAGACTGCATATCAGCGGAAAGGATCGGCTCACCTTTTTTGTTCTACTACCTGCCTCTCATCATTTTCACACAAACCCACTCCAAAGAAACTTTGTGTTATGTGCAGAAAGTGAGTTTTTTATTTTGTTTTACATAAGCAACTAAATCCAGTAATACTTGAGATACTCATGCATGTGTGAGAGTTGCTCCATTGATAATATAAAATCTGATTATATAAGTAGTTTATATAGTGTCACTTTAATGTTGTTTGGAAATGTTGAATTCGCTGTGTCTGCTGTAGCAAAAAAAAAAAAATGTACCAGCTTTTGAATTCAGAGCATGGAAAATTGTTGCATTAAAAACCAGTACACTAAAAATAACTGTTGGGTTTTTTTAAGACAAGGTGTCCAATTATAGTATAACCTGTGACAAGATATACTTCATATATGAAGTTCTTTATGGAAAAAGTGGACTCTGTGTTATGTAGAAAGCACTCGTTTTGGTAGATGAAAATACAAAATCAAGAGGCTTTAAAGGGAGGAGAAACTGATAATTGCAAGAAGCTGGAAGAAGCTTGGGAGCTCTTCCAGTCTTGGCAGTATGGTGAGAGGAAAAGCCTTATATTTTCACCATAAGTGGGGCTACTATGGCAATTTTGTAGCTGGAGAAACCTTAAGTGGGCAGTACAGAGGGAGTGGCAAGCATACCTAGGAGTGGCTTATTCTAGGTTATGGGTCAGGTTTGACTAGTAATTTTTCACTATTTGCTAAACTTAAATTGCCAAAGAGAAGTCTTCTATAACTGTGTAGTGTTAAGTGTACAAAATAGCTGTACTGTCTTTTTCTTTCATTGTACTGATTACTGCACTTTCTCATGTTCTCAGTCTGGTACGTGCTGTGGTGACCCTGGTTAAAAGACAAATTCTCGCTGATCTAAAGAAGGCTTGCAGTAAAGACTGCCTTTGTTAATGGGTACTTTGGGGAGTGTGGTCTTTGCTCAATCACAGATTTAAACTAGTGAAAAAGTTTTACTTCGGTGTGCAGTGTGGTGGATTAATGGCTTGTAATCAGATGTAAACTACTGTTTGTTTGTTTGTTTTTTTCCTTCTTGACACTCAGTAAAAATAAAGTATAGAAAATTGTTGATATCCTGTGTATTCATACCTTAGTACACTAAAAACCTAGAAGATTTAACATATTGTATATTTTTTAAAATACATGTAAAAGCTCAAATTCTCTGAACCCTTTCCTCTGCAGGGCTAGTCAAAAGCAATCTGTACTCTTACTGTTGGCATGTTATGTGTTTATACACTATTATTTTTTTAGAAGTAATTTGGTGACTACCATAATCAACTAACTGTATGATAAAGTTATACTTAATCTGTGTATTGTAAGAGACTACATACAAAACTGCCCCAAATGAAAAGGCTTTATTTTTAAATTAGGAGGAATATACTTTATTTCCAGCTTTTCGGATTATTTTAGTTTTTTATTTTTATTATAGTTTTACTGTATTTAATTTCTAGACAGCCTCTGTGAAGTCACCTTTGGCAATTTCTGAGGTGATGTTAGTGTTTGCTTTTCCACTACTATGCCGTTTTTAGTTAATTACTGTTAAATAGAAGGTAGCATATGCATTAAATTGTTCTCTGTAGTGTGATTTCATTATGAAGCTCAATCTTATTCACCTTTTTTTGCTACCTGGTGGTAGCACTCCAGGTACCATGCCCCATGCTTGCTTCTGTGTTCTTTTCCTACTAAAGAAAACATAATGTTGTCAGATTGCAGTTCAGTGAAGGGTAAGAGGACTTCAGAAAATCCAGGAGATCTCGAACGTAGGTTGCATAGATGATAGTAGTTGTCAGGTCTTTTGGTTATCATGTCAGACTTTTGGAGGTTGTGCTTAGATGTATCTTTAAATACTTAGATTTCTTCGAAGTGGGGAAAGTAAAGCCTACAATAAACTTTTGTAAAGAATTATATAGCTCCATCTGAAAAGTCAAAATTCCTAGGTATTTTATTGTAGTCCACTTTTCTAGCACTCTTCTGAACCTTTGTAACTACATAAGAAGGAAGGTATAGGAATTACCTGGCATTCTCCTTAGTGTTTATAGTTTTTATTGTCTTGTGTTACTCTTTGACTTTGCACTGATCTCCTTTGGTGCAAGTTAGTATGTGCTTTGATACAAGTTAATAGCATGTGTAAGTCCTGGTGGAATCCTGCCAGAAGCCATAAGCTCCTCGGGGATGGGAGCTCTGCCTTTGTTTTGCAGAACAGGAGCGATAGCACTCCCTAGCACAGATCTTACTTGCTTTCCAGAAAGTAAACCAAAATGTGGTTTGACCTTGATGGAAGAAGGCAGGCTTGCAAGTGTTAATATCCAGGGGCAGTACAATTTTATTTTCAAGGGAGTCTGTCTAGGTTTTTTTCACTCATCTTCATTTTGGGGCCCATAGGTATTGAGTGTCTTGGGCATGTATTTTCCAGCTGGTGATCCAGATGTGCCCAGTCAATTTTTTAATATATTTTTACCAATAGCATTTCTTGTATGTCAATAATAGTGGTTTTTTTAATTAGAAGGCAAAAGGGGAAGCTTTTATTTCTTCTCCTTGCTGCTTCTAATGTATGGTATGTGATAGTTTGGGATGGTATAAGTAAGTTTGGTTAGAAGGTTTGTTCAATTCCAAATTAGTTTTATTGATGGTTGGTTTTCTGGTTTAATGCATTAAATTTACACAATTTCATGGGCAACTGCATGAACTGTTGAGGTGCTGTGGAACTTTAATGGTGGAATTAACTTTTTTAAATTATAAAACTTTAGGACAAGTTTGTGGTAGAGTTTTAAGCTTTTTGGTTGTATTTATAAGCTTCAGAAATGAGAAAACAACTCTCTCTCTCCTTCTCATCTTATCCTGAGATTAATACTGGAAATGGTGGAGCTATATAGAAGTAAAGACCATTTCTTATTTTTTTTACTATGAATCTGAGTTTTTCATATGAAACTTAAGTATGTAACTTTTACGTGAAGTTAGAAAATGGCTTGGTCAAATTTGATGTTAATTTTTTTGTATAAAATTCAGTTAGACACAACTGCACCTAATGGTGCATTAATGTTCTTAGTTCTAGAATAATTTAATGGGGAAAAAATAACCCAAATCCAAAGAAAATAAAATAGGGTTTTGCACAGTAAAGACATACTTGCAGTACTTAGAGTAGTGTAAAAATATTGTTAAACTTAGTGTTCATCCTGTCACTAACAACTGTACGCTAAATAAACTTCTGAAATGTAAGCACTGAAAGGAAGAATGAATCTTATAACATATGAAGTGTTCTTGTTTAAATATAGGTATGTATTTATACATAAACCATGAATTCTTTTTTTTGTCTTTCAGAGATATAACAACAATGAAAGGTACCATAGTTGCTCAAGTAGATTCAAGTGAGTCTTTTCAGGAGTTTTGCAGTACATCATGTTTATCCTTCTATGAAGATAAACAGAATCCCTCAAAAGGAGCTTTGAATAAATCAAGATGCACTATCTGTGGTAAACTAACTGAGGTCTGATTGACTGTTTTTTTCCTCTTATCTTTCTCAATAATGACATATTCGCTTATATTCTGAAATAAGAGAACTGAAGATTTTAAATTTCCTTATTTTCAGTATTTTCGTATGCTATGAGATATTAAGATATGCAGGCTTAATATTCATGAAGAGCAACTGAGAGAAGAAAGAATTCCAAGAGGTTAATATTTGATTTTTGTTTCAGAAACTTGAAGTGCCTTTTGCTAATAATCTGTTCTACTAGGCATGGAATCTTGTAATTATAACCCAGATCTCCCAGTAGAAGAATTGCTGTTGGAAAAAAGTCAAGATTTTACTGTATTACCTGCTTCTTTTACTATATCTTTTGAAAGATAATGCAGATGGTTGTAGAAATCTGTAGAATGTGTGTACTTTTCGAATTCTTGTGAACGTGTTTATTTACTCTTGATGCCGTTACCTAGCCCACGATAGTTTAGACTACTGCTTTACACAGCATATGTGTCTGGCCAGTCTTCATATGCTGTGTTGTTAGCCTGCAAATTGACCATTTTATAAAAGTGCATAAATTGACCTGCTGTGATATGCAATGACTACATCCTTCCCCGTGGTCTTTCCTTATAGGCTAAAGAGCAGATGGGTCCAAGATTTTTTCCATAGAACTTTGGAGACAACAGAGGCACCCATTCCTATTTCTAGATTTCATGGTCATTTCAAGCATCTCTGTTCTTAAATAGTGAGCTAGTATAATTTGGTTTTAGTTATTGTACTAGAATGTAAGACTTCTGGCTAGTCTACTAGTTTCAGGCAACTTTGTGCTTGTGTGGTGATAGAATAATTTTTATTTTTATTTTTTAGATTCGTCATGAAGTTAGCTTTAAAAATATGACTCATAAGCTGTGCAGTGACCATTGCTTCAATAGATACAGGATGGCAAATGGTTTAATAATGAATTGCTGTGAGCACTGTGGGGAGTATTTGCCCAGTAAAGGAGCTGGAAACAATATTCTTACTATTGATGGTCAGCAAAAAAGATTCTGCTGTCAGAACTGCGTTGGTGAATACAAGCAGGTAATTACTTCTTTATCTATAAATTATAATTAAATAAACATTAATACTTCTTAAGTTTATCCTGCTACTAATAACATAAGTTTCTCATGAGAAAACATAAGTAACAAAGACTTCCAAAAATGAAATTAACACCAATGAGGGCAAAGTAGCTGCAATGGAACTTTTACTACTGGCTTTTTTTAATGTTGCTGTAATAGCAATACCTGATTGTTATTAATGAAAATATAATTGAAATTAAAGTTTCTGTTAATAACTTTTATTTCTTTCTAATGGCAAGCAAAACACAGAGGCTTACTGGTCCTTAAGTTCTTTTTTTAGATATAAAAGCTCACTTGTATGCAGTTGAAACATTCAAAAATATGCAGAGCATACAGGTTGGACATTGCTGCAAGAAGGCTCTAACTGGTTACACTTTGGCTCTGTACTTATACTGTCTAATCTCCACTGTACAGCATAGGATTAAAAAAATATTGTTACTCTCATCTTTCCATGTGTTAAATTTTCTACCTTCATTTTCTTTACTTGGTTTGTTTTTAATTTATTCTTTAGATTGTTAAGATAGTAATAATTGTTGTGGTTAAAAATAATTCCAAATCAAGACAAGTGATGCTGATGTCTTTTACATATTACAGAGCCAGCTTAGCTCTGAAGCATCTTGCTAATGCTGGCTGGAAGGTTTAAATGTTAACCACAGCATTTACAGTATAATAGGATAGCTCTGAAATATTAAACATTTCTGGGGAGGATATGCCATTGGGGTATTCTAGGGTTTTTTTGTTTGGGTTCTTTTGCTTGGTATGTTCTGCTCTGAGTTTATAGGGGTAGTGTTCTCAAATATCACAGTACTGTTTTACTTGCAAGAAATTTCTGTTTCTGATTTTGAAAATCAAACCTGAATATGTGAGTGGCCCCAGTGCTGCACATTGCATGGGGTTCTTTCTTCATCTCTTTCCATTTTTAAGAAACCAGTGATCCAAGAGAAGAAGAGGCATCACAGTGCTGAATATTGTAAGGTTCTTTAATGTTGCCTCGTGTATTTGTATTTTCTCATTGGACATTCAGTTCTGATGCTTTTGGGGATGGCTGTTCTTGTGTATATGCTATGCATAAAGAGCAAATCTGGAAATGGTGTAACTGGAAACATAACATAAGCGTTATTCTTTTGTCACAGCTATGCCAAAAGGGACAGGATAGGTTTCCAAGATACTAAAAACATAGCCATGCCCAGAAGCCATGGAAAGACTTGAAGAAATATTGAATACTGTATCTTGAAGAAACAAAAAGGCCTGAGATTAACTTTGAACTTGAGACATTCCCACACAACCAATATAACATACACTGCACGTGGAATATGAAGTGAACATGGAATTTTGAGAGGATGAATGATAAATTTATACTTAACTCTTAAAAATGGAATGTACTCTATTTGTTCAGATATTGTTGTAATTTCTGTTTAGATATGTATTAGAGAATGAGAAGGATATGGGTAGCAAGTTGTATGTTCTGGTTTGATTTGGGGAGGAGGAGCAGTTTGCAGTACCAGGAACCTTCACAAGTAGTGTTGAGTATTGTGCATTATTGTGAGGATCCTTAGGAGAACCTTTAAAATCAAGACACTTTATTTTGGTGTATTCTGACAAGCAGATTTTATACAAGGAGGTTCTTAATTCCTTTGTTGAAATATTTGGTACTGTGCAAGTGTAATAGGCTGTGAGAAGCTTTATTTGAGTGCTCATGTGCATCTAGTTTGGAATGGTGATTAAGTGTAATTCTTAACTGGTAGGTTTCAGATATTTCTGGAGTGTTAAGGGTTTGGAGTATTTTTGATATAAAGAGAAACTCTTAAGGGAAAATCCTGGCTGACCAACCTAGTGGCTTTTTATGATGGAGTACCCCATCTTTCCTGTAAGTTCCCTTCAGGTACTGGAAGGCCACAATTAGATCACCTCGAAGCCTTCTCTTTTCCAGGCTGAACAATCACAATTCTCTCAGCCTTGTAGGAGAGGTGCTTCAACCCTCTGATCAACTTGTTGGCCCTCCTCTTTGGTTACTACAACAAGTTGATGTATTTCCTGTGCTGGAGACCCCAGAGCTAAACACAACTCTGGGTGGGGTCTCATCAGAGTGGAGAAGAGGGGCAGAATTCCCTCCCTTGACCTGCTGGCCATGCTGCTTTTGATGCAGCCCAGGATACAATTGGCTTTCTGGGCTGCAAGTGCACACTGCTGGCTCATGTCCAGCCTCTTATCCACCAGCACCCCCAAGTCCTTCTCCCCAGGGCTGCTCTCGATCTGTTCATCCTCCAGCCTGTATTGATGCTGGGAGTTGCCCATACCCAGGTGCAGCACCTTGTACTTGGTTTTGTTAAACCTGATGAGATTCCCATGGCCCACTTCTTGAGCTTGTCCAGGTCCCTCTGGATGGTGTCCTGTCCTTCAAGTTTGTCAACTGGACCACTCAGCTTGGTGTCATCTGCAGACTTGGTGAGGGTGCACTCAATCCCTTTGTCTATGTCATTAATGAAGATATGAAATAACACTGGTCCCAGTACGGATCCCCGAGGACACCACTCTTCACTGATGTCCAGTGGGACTCTGAGCCATTGACTGTGACTGTCCAACCAATTCCTAATCCACTTAACAGTCCACCCATAGAATCCATCACTCGCCAATTTAGAGAGAAGGATGTTGTGGGGGACCATGTCAGCAGCTTTACAGAAGTCCAGATAAATGACATCTGTAGCCCTTCCCTATAGAGCAAGGCTATTTGCAAGAGCATGCAGTGACAGTACAAAGGGTAATGGGTTTAAACTGAGAGTAGGTTAGATTAGATATTGGGAAAAAATTCTTTACTATGGTGGAGGTGAGGCACTGGCACAGGTGTTCAAGGCTAGGTTGGATGGGCTCTGAGCAACATGGTCTAGTGAAAAGTGTCCCTGTCCATGACAGGGGTGTTGGAACCAGATGATCTTCAAGGTCCCCTTCCAACCCAAAGCATTCTATGTTGCTCAAAAATTAGGAGTTTTAGTGTATGCTGTAGGTGTCCAAAGTAAGGACACAATTATTTGGGAATATTTAGTTGTCTAGCAGGATTTATTTCGATTTGATCTTTTATTTGCATTAAGGTTTTTTGAATTGAATGTGTTCAAGGAATTCTGTTTTTAGAAAAGAAATTTCGACTTCAGAAAATGTCACTGACAACCCATTGGGCCACAATTAGTAAATTGTAGGTTGTTTTGTTCAACTGTAACAATATTTTCTTCCGCTTTTAAAGAAGAACTGGTGAAGGAGAGAGTTTGGGAGAGTCATTGCATACTGAAATAAACTTAATGAAATCAATATAGAAAAAGTTGGTGTTATCATTTGATTACAGCGTTGTGTTGTACAAGTAATTATTGTCTGTCACTTAACAGTTTTAGCAAATGTTTTCTTACAAAAAGAGTTGTAAAATAAATAGGTCATACTGGTATGGGCTTTGTATTAAGCAGTTTATATTGTAAATGTCATACACCTATCAATATTGCAATATCTTTGTAGTAGTAATAAATGAAAACTCATTGTACCTATCTATCTACTTAATCCCGATTTTTTTTTTAATAAATATTACACTGATTTGAACAATTAATTTTCAATAATTTATCATGGACATTTTTTTCTTCTTGGAATGAAAAATTTGAAATTATGGGTAATAAAAATTACTGTGGCTCTCAGAATGACAAGTAGTTGGATTACAGCAAGTAACACATTTGCTGCAAAGGGTTTCTTTCCTCTGCCTTATACTATTGGTGGGAGGAAGAAGCAGTGTTATTCCTGGGACGGAGAACAGGTTTTTTTCTAAAGTGTCTTAACTTTGGAGTTAAAACTCCTTTGGAGTTGATGGATGCACTTAGCTTCCTATGTACCAGTTTCAGAACTTGCTTTAAAACTGAGACACACATAATCTTTAATATTGTATCGTGTGTTTTGCTTTTCTGAGAGGTGATGGCTGTTCTTTCTTTCCTAAAACTCAAAGTGATTACTGAGCTTAGGTGTCTTTCATATAAAAAAGTTATGAAATATAAATAATCTCTGTCAGAATAAAAAAATTAATAAGCATAACCTAATAAATGCTCACTGTAGTTATATGCAAGAGCATATTAGTTTCTCGATGACAACAGCCGTTTGTGAAGACAGTGAAATGCAAGTCAAACTTTTTTAAAAAAGAGAAAACAATGATAAAATCATTCCTTGAAAAGTTAAGTAACTGTAACAACTTGAATAAAATGTCACAACAGAACTCTTTTTGGAAGTGGTTATATTTTTTTTAAACCTGAAGATGACAACTACTACTAGGTTGTAAACTTTAGCTGTTGCACTGAGGTTAAAACTCTTTACATGCAGAGGGGCAAGAGGAACTTGAAGAATGACACTAAACAAAAACAAAACCCCAACCAACCAACAAAAAAACCCAAAAAAACACTTGAAGAGAATGAGATTACATCTGAAAAGGAGGTGACTAAAATTGCCCATGTAATTGTGCAAATGCTGAAGTATTTTATTTCTTTGCGTAGGCATTCCATATCATTAAAAGGAAAATGTAACCATTTAAAAAATTCCTGTAGTGATTCATTTGAAAATTAGTATCTATGCAACAAATTAGAACTGACCTCAAATATGCCTGCCATAAGTACATATTAACCACAAGTACCCAGGTTGTTTCAGTGTTTCTGTTTTGTCTCTCCAAAATTAGTCAACTTCCTTTTCAAGGAAGTTTCCATGTTGTGTTGTGATTTACTGGATTTGGATACACACTTGACAGCCTTGTTCTAGGGAACAAGTGCAATTCTGTGACTCAGTTTGTGCAACCAACCATACCTTTCAAATTTCAGCTGTTCAACTAAGCTAAAGCTGAGTCTGTCACTTTAAAATATACTTTGCTTCCTGGCCTGATCAGTCCACAGTGCTCTTGATTCTACCGTGAAAGCATGTAATACCTTCATTGCTAGTTTTAGGTGTTTCTTTGCTTTTTCTACTTTGTTTCCGTAACTAGAATTCTTGTTAGAATATTATCTGGGATTTGCTTTCTTTGGGTGCTTTTTGGAAGTGATGGTCTTAATCTACTGTCAAAAAGGGGGGGAAGGAGCTCTAGCTATTTATTCATAGGTTTTTTAATAGCTCTGGACTGAAGTGAGTACTGGATGAATGCAAGCCAAACGAGTGTTTTACTAGTTGGAAAGGCTGCTTGCAGTATCTTTTTATCTAGTAAAAATTTTTCTTCCATACTGACTGAAAGTACATTTGATTGACTTCCTTGATTACATGAACACTTGCTATTAAATGTGCTTTGAGACTAACCAGGCTATGCCATCCCTTGAAGCTATTCACTTACAAGCAATAAAAAAACCCCACCCTAGGCAGTTGTGCTTCCTTATTCTGCTCCTTGCCAAGCAACTGCTTTTGTGAAACTCTCTTAAAACTCGTTTTATCTGTTTTATTTCTGTGCAGGGGTTTAAGAGCCTTCATTGTATACAACAATGTGCGTATCGTTTCTGCAGCATACAGTTCATTGCTTATGTAGAGTTTGTTCTTAGTCTCATACAGTGTATTGTTATCTACTGGTTTAAATACTGCCAAATGCAGTGATAGAATATCTTGTCACTTAGTACTTTAATGGAAGCATCTAGGGTTTTCAACTTTGTCTTGTCCCATGCAGTGTCTGTTCTTTTTCTTTGCTTTTTTGCTACTAAAACAGAACTGTCCTTCCTGTCCTCCTTTTATTTTCATAGTACAATTAACTACAAAATTGACTGCTTCTTGCTGTTGTTACTGTTTTAGCAACTCTCATTTCCAAGTGTCTGTTTCAAGAGTAAATACTCTGACAAAGTCAGTAATTATGAGAGTCGAACAGCCCCTTTACATTGAAATATTAGAAATATGGACTTCGATTCCTCCCCCCCCCCTCGTTTGTGGTCACTCTTAAAGAGAAATTCTGTGGTTTCAGCCAGTACAAACTGGCTGAGGAATCTCTTCCTCATACAGTAAACCACTTTTGTTTGCTTCAGGTAATACTTAGTTTGGTATTAAGTAATCTCTGATAATACTGTTGTCTAATACTATGTACACTTTTACAAATGGAGATAGTTAGATGCTTTTTACCCTCTGCCATGGTTAAAAGACAAAATCTTTATCAACCATGGAATAATTATTTCCCCTTTCTTCCTGCTTAGTCATGTGGGGATTTTTTTTGAGACCTCTTGGTATCTATGACTCCAAGTTTCTTGCATCTCTGATGCAGATCATATCCTTCTAGAAACTATCCTGTTCTGCCTTTTCTTCTACTGTTTATTTGCTTCTGTTTTCGTGAAACTCCTCCTTACTTCCATTTATTGGACTATCTGACATTTATTTTGGAGTTTGATCTTTTTTCTTAGTAGGATGTATGCAACAACTTACATGCTCCTTTCAGTAAGATGTAATGGAAGATCAAGATTCCTAAAATTTTAGTTGGTTATAATGGCAAGAATATAAATTCCTCAAAAACCCTCTAAGTGAACTTTATTTCAAGGAATTTGGATTTCTGTTGAAACAATTCTTTTAATTCTGGAATATATCCCATCCATCTGGTATGTCTTGTCTTGCATCTTGATAGCCACTTTTGTAGTTGTCCATTTGAGTTTGACACTGTCCTAGTGGATGGAATGAATATTTGAAATGTATCTAGATCTCGTGACTTGCAAGAGTTTTCATATCACATTGTTTTATAATGTGTCTTATCTATCATGAGATACCTTTCATGAAATAGACCTTATTTCTAGAATTAAACTTCTAAGAGGGTATACAATAAGTCATAAAACAATGAGTGAGTTTAGAATAAAATATAATAAGAGGAGAATATTCAGACTTCTGCATCTACTATGGACTGTGCTTTGGAAGAGGTCAAACATGCAATCAAATCTAGCAAAAATTAGGTCATCTCAAGGCAGAATATAGGTAGAGTACTGAGGGACAGATGTAGTCAGACTACTGTGCATCAAGGTTCCCCTCAAAGAGCACTGGCCATTATTGTTTAGAAATTTTGCCTCTGGCTTGACTTAATTTATTTGTAATTAGTAATGGATACAATTTTCTGCACCAATTTGGTGGTGTTTTTACTTAAATTTTACTTAAAATTACAGTCCTCAAACGTGTATATGTTTTCATAGGATGCTGTAGATGTGAATTTACCACAAGTGGTACCCAGAAGGAAAATGCTTGATACTCTCTCTTGTGGCTTGGTTCTGAGTTAATTCCATCTTTGAAGGACACTTGAAGCTGAAGCTAGCTTGACTGCAGGTTTTGTTTATAGTTATTTTTGCTTACTGTTGAAATACCAGTTTAAGCATAAGATAAAGCCAGTACTTCATCTGAAATGGAAGATAACTGCCAAGAAAGCACCTTTAGAGAAAAAGACATAAGTGTCCTGGTGAAGTTGAACAGGGTTGCAGCAAAGATAGCCAACTGTGTTCTGGATTGTATCACACAATGCTTGAAGTCATCTTCTCAACCCTGCCGGTCAAACAGAGTCACCTGGAGCAGGTTGTCCAGGACCACATCCTTTTGAGTATCTCCAAGGATGGAGACTCCACAGCCCATGTGGGCAACTTACTGCTTTATCAGCAAAAGTGTAGCCAACAGGACAAGGGCAGTGATTTTCTTGACCCATGACTCCCATCCTTCTGTGTTTTTGAGACTGCGTCTGGAGTACCATGGCCAATTTTGGATTCCGCGGGATGAAGGGCATTGGCATACTGATGCAAGTTCAGTGGAGACCTCCCAAGATGTTTAGACAGCTGGAGCACGTGACATAGGAAGACAGCCTTGGGAGAGCCTGTTTGTTCAGCCTTGGAAGCGTAAAGGGGGATTAGTTATCCGATGGAAGTAGATAGAAGACGACAAAGTTGAACTCTTCTTAGAGCTGCAGAGCAGAAGAAAGAGAAGCAAGAGACACAACTTGAAAACAAGGGGAAACTTCTTTAGATAGAGTAAAAGCTTTTTCTGTAAGGGTTGTGAAATCCTCCTGAGGTGTTTTGGAATGCTCGTCCTTGGAGATACTCAGATTTGACTGGACAAGGTCCCGAGCAACCACCTCTGATCCTGCCTTGAGCAAGAGGTTGCACTTGACATCTAGGAGGTCCCCTTCAGTCTATTTAATCCTGTTACTTTGTACTCCTGAAACAAAAAAGGAAGCAGAGATTTTTTAAAATAGTCTGATAGTTTTGCAGTTTTGGATCCCTCTTTAATTAATCAATAATGAAGATTTTGTTTTTCCTCTCTACCAGTGAAGTTCTTTTTGTCTCCTGCCATGTGAAATCAACAACATTGAAACAGCATTACGTTTTTCTTGATTTCTTTTCTGAACACCCACTTTTCCTTGAGGATGGTTAAAATACTAAATTAAAAATGTACTGTAGTAAGAATATGAGAAAGGTGTTCTGGTGCCAGTCAGGGACTGAGACTCCTGTGATGTGTAAGTGGGCATGCAGGGAAGAGTAAGAATAGGGCAGGTACTTAGGATGTTTTCCCCTGAGCATTCTCAGCTTCTGACTCTCTAGAGGTCAGGGAATCTCTTGAACTTTATGCAATGTTCCTGTATGCTATTTTTGGTGAATCTCTTTAATTACTGCTTGTCCAGTCTCCTTGTGAACACATACAAACAGTTTTTCCATCCATGACTCTCTCTGGTAAGAGGTTCTGCTGACCTGCTATTTGTTACACAAAGAGCTGCCTTCTGTTGTTTGTTTTGAAACTTCTGTTGATATTCATGTGATTTCTTATAGTTGTTAATATTAGAAAAGACACTGAACAGTTGATCCATAGTGCCCTACATCATACCATTTTTGGTTCTGTCATTATCCTCCTGAGTTATCTTGTTTTCAGGCCAAAAATCCTTACCTCATAAGGACATTCTTTGACTCTATGTATTACTATAGTTTTCTTTGGTTTAGGGAATCTTCTATTTGTTTATACCAGCTAGAAGGGTCCTTTTATGGAAAGGATTCTCAAATGTTGCTTTTTCTACTGAAAGGAATTAATACTGTAGATTCTTAGAGATGAAAGAGAACAAGTGATGAATATGAGAGTAAAAATATAAGTTACCTGAGAACCTTGAGAAGAGAGAGTCTCATCTGGAAATTTCATAAGAGGACAAAAGTCTTGGTTTGTGATAGGGCTATTCAAAAGCATGGGACAGGAGGAAGTCTTTGAGTTAGACTATTAAAAAGCATAAATGTTTGAGATACCTGTGTAATACTGATTGAATACTTTCAAGTATGCTTTAATCTTTTTTTAATAATAGCGTTGTACTCTTTGTCTTTAGAATGGTTTTAATATTCAAGCTTGCAAGTTTAGGAATTGCGAAAAAGAGTAATTAAAAATGCAAGAAAAATGTTCAGCTTGAAGGAGATGATGATTACGACATTTTAGGAGCAATAAATTTCAAGAGGTTTTAGGCTTTCTAATTTTCTTTTTCCACCAGTGTCCTATCTTCTTCACTTGTGTAACAGCATGTTTAAACTTCTGTAATGCAGGAATGCTTGAACACTCTTCTTAGTTGCTATTACAAGAATAAAATGAGAGATTTGCTATTATGATTTTGTTTCTACCCGCTGATAGGATCTTCTGCATCCTTAACAGGTTTTTTTTGAAATTTGTGTTCTTATTAATCTTGATAAATTAGATCTGCATTTGCTAGATTATTACTAGCTATTAATAAAGATTTTTCTTGTTGCTTTAAGTCTGAAAAAGCTAGGGCGAAATCAGTAAAAATCGGTAAAAAACCAAATTTTGAGGATGTATGAAATTTAGAAGTGATTGACATGCTCTTGCACTGTTCTTTGTGCGCATCATTAATTGAGATGCTGGTTAGCAAAAGGTATTTCAGCTTTCAAGGAATTTTAGTCAAAATGTGTAGTTTGTTGACACAATGATTTTTTTCCAGTTATGCTCTGACCTACTTAGTGTAAATTAATTTACTAAACTTGTACTTTATCTTGCTGTTTCTTGAAGTCACCATGGCCTCTGTTTGATTTTTCTTTCAGACATGGAACTTGTGCAAGTTTCATTTACCTGTGCATTATTTTCTGATTATATTGCTAAATGCTCTCTGTAAGTTATTTGGCAGCATGTTTGCTTCAGTGCTTCTAGATTTACATTTGAGGTTATTCTAGAGATACCAAGGATGTTTGTGCAAGCATATTTTTTTTTTTTATAGTGGTTGTCCATTAGGCATGTTCCAAGAAGTCAAGTCCTTTATGAATGTAGCCTCCTGTATTGTTACTGGTAATACTGCGTGGAGTTTTCTTGATGCCCTTCTTTGTCTATTAGCCTGTCAGAGGAGATGAATGTATATTGTCAGACTATCTCTGACTCATAGAACAGTATAATTGCTGCATTTTGGTTTTGGTACTTAGCGTGAATTTCGTCAATATTTTGGCTCATTAGGAAGATAATTAGGTGCTGGGTAACATGTTTAAAGGTACACAGAAAAAAATAAGATAGGTAGGAAGGATCATGGAGTTGTATTTTATACTCTGCTCTAGGCAGGAGCTTGATACCCTATTTTGGAGGAAACCCACAGCGAAGGTTTCACCAAAGCAGCTTGTGGAAATTTTGCTGGTCTCTGCTAGGTGCTACATCCAGTTTGTGGTACAGGCATGTGTATTTGTATGTTTTTGTCTGCATACTCTTAGTATAGGGAAGATGACATGTTATAGAACTGGCAGTCTGTAAGACTGGATTTAGCTAGTTCTCAAACATAGGTAGTTAAAGATAGGAAGAGCAAAGATATCCTCTGAAGCTTCTCTTATCTGATCAAAGTGAAGCACCTGTGAAACGTGCTTTGCCTTTCCTTCCCCCTTCAGTCCTTGAGAATAGGGAAAGAAGAAGAGGTAATGCCAGAATTTCTCGACAGAAGGCAGGAAATCTAAAGTGCCTAAGTTATGATAGGGTCTTTTCTAGTGCTCATTAAGAAAACAGCCTGTCTGATAGGAGACTCATCACTATTGAAATGAGGAATTTTCTGTGATCACTATCAAAAACTGCCCATACTATTTGTATGGGCAGGGAAGGTGTCTAGATATTTTTTTCTGAAACTTGATTTATGGTGCTTGAGATGCTTGCCTACCACTGACATGTAATACATGTAGCACATCAGAACTATTGATTTTGTATGTTGACTGCATCATTAGTATTTCTGCTTGGTGCAGCTTTTCTGTGCTTTTTATAGAACATTTGTTCCATCCTGTGGAAAACTTGATGGACTGACTGCTGTGTTGAGGGATGTCAAAATGGAGTCTGTTACTAGATCACAGTTCCTCATTGACTTCAGTAAGGAACATAGAAACTCTGCAGTGTGTTCCTCCTGCCTGGAGGACTGGAGAGTACAAATACTTTCTTTCCAAAGTTTAGGACCATTATTTATTCTTCATAACTTCTTTACTATGCGGGTGACCATGCAATGGAACAGATTGCCCAGAGAGGGTGTGGAGTCTCCCTCACTGGAAATATTCATGAACCATCATGAGGCAATCCTGTGCAATGTGCCTTAGGAAGACCCTGCTTGAGCAGGGAGGTTGGACCAAAGGTCACTTCTAACCTTACCCATTCTGTGAATCGTATTTGCCATGCCAGATTCCTGTTTCTTTCCTAACAACCATTGTCCTATCAGAAAGGAGAGAGGAACAGAGTTCTTTCAGACTCTCCAACTCAGCACGACTTGCTGTATACTCTTACCACAGTTCACAGATGGTGGGATTTGGAGTGAGTTGGGATATTTTGGCTGGTTTGATTTTTTTGAAGGGGGTGTGTGTGTATGTGTGTTTTGTCTTTACATAGAATAGTTTTAGCTGGCTTTTCCCTAGGAGTAAGAGACCCAACCATAGTACCGAATGCTCTTAGGAGGGTGATTATGAGAGGTGGTTGATTATAGGAAGGGTTTGATGGAAGAGTAGGTTGCAGAAATAAGTTTTCTGTGTTTGTTTTTTCTTTTTTAAGACCATAATTTAAAGTCAAAAGCCAAGCGTAGTTTTAACTAATGCATTGTTTTACTTTGTTTTGTGTTTTAGAAATGTGGCAAATTAACATCTTGTACTGGCTGCAGAGCACAGTGCAGGTTTTTTGACATGACTCAGTGCATAGGACCTAATGGATATATGGAGCCATACTGCTCAACTGTATGCATGAACACACACAAATCAAAATATGCAAAATCACAAAGTAAGTGAAAAGGATGGTGGATTTTCATCACTGCTAAGAGTAGACTTTTTTTTTAAGTTTGAAGACTGGGGGTGGTTGGTTTTATTTTACACTTAGTCTATGCAGATGTGACTTCATAGGGTTTTTTAACTTCTTTAAAAACAAAAGAGAAAAAGACCACCTTTGTTGAACACTAGCAAATGGACCCATGGGGGTCATTTTCCCCACCAACCTTTTTTCTTGGTGTTGAAAACAATTTTTCAACTCTCTTAAGGCCTCCTGTGAAAAAATCTGATACATAATGTGCTCTGATGTGTCACAGAATAATAGTGTAGTTTTTGTGCTCATGAATTTGTATTCTCTTGTATCTGATCTAACCCCACCCCATTTTTTTTTCCTCAACCAAGAGATGGAGAAGGAAGGAAGTAGTTATCATGCATATTGATATTGTCTAGGTAAAGTTTTTAATCCAGGTGAAAGGAACTGGTAGATAACTCAAAACACATATTCTTCAATATGCAAAGCAGTCATAGATCTCAACCTGAAGTTGAAAATGCTCTAGTGAATTTTATGGAAGGAGGTGCACTTTCATATTTTAATGCTGATCTTTAGTTTTGTGTGACTTCTAGAAGCTGACTGGAAAACAGACAAGTCGTAGCTTTTTACATTAAATAGTGGAAAGGGTAATACTTCTTTTTTTTTCATTACTATTTTGTGTTTATTTTGTTTGTAAACTACGTTTTTCTTTTAGGTATGGAAATTATTTGCCACTTTTGTAAACGAAACTCTTTACCTCAATATCAAGCCACAATGCCTGATGGAAAACTGTACAACTTTTGCAGTTCCAGTTGTGTAGCTAAATTTCAGGTTAGCTATTGTGTTAAACCTTTTCCTCCCTAAATATTTGTGTGCCTATGTCTGTGTTAAGTAGTTACATATTAAACTAATTTGCTTGTATATACGTGCTTATGAGTTATAATTAACATAGCAGATAATTCTGGCTCATAACAATTTCTTTGATTAAAATACTGTTTCATAATGGTAACACTGGCTGCTGTCTTAAACGTATAAAATCAGATAATAACAACCAATTTCTCCTTCATATCATAAGAAAACACAAAGCAATATCACTACTTATTTTTATCACCTCAGCCTCTTCACGGAGGTGAGCCTTGCTAGTTTACATTGAAGATCAACAAATTTAGTCTCTTTTATACTAAATGTGGTAACAGAATTCTCATATTGAATATAGTACTAGTAAAGGTCTGTCATTGGATAGAGTGACTGTCTCTGAAATAAAAGGTTAGAGCCTAAGCCATTTTGTTGATGGATGAAACTACCTGGTCAAGTTTTGTCCAGAAACTGCAAGGCCAGTGATAGGCACATTGGAAGATGCTGCAATACTTATTGAAAATGTCATATTTTCAATATGACTTAAGGTTAAAGCATATGGGAAATGTGTTGTACTGATTCATCTCTAGGTGATCAAAGAATATTTGTAAAGAAAATGTTTCAATTTTTGTCTGTGAAAACAGTTTTCCCAAATCTGCTCTGTATGATTGATAATTGCCTCCTCATGTGTCGTTGAACAGTTACACTCCCACACGATTTTCCCATTTGCCATTGAACTTTTCTGTTTTCTGTCAACTGGACAGCAAATCAGTGTTTTAATTGCTTCCTTAATATATCCTATCCAGGATATCCATCATGTAGCCATGTTCTGTGTTTCCATCCTAACCAATTTGGTAGATGTCTGTCAGTGGAACTGATAAACAGAATAGCTGCAGATTGTTAATATGTCATGACAGATCTGTAAGACTTCTTGAAAACTCGTTTAGCATCTGTTTTATTGTACATGATCTTACAATTAATTATGGCCTTGTATTAGAGAGGGGTTCGAAACATACTGAAATTTAAAACCAAGACACCGTTAAAAGCTTAACAAAAACCAATATTTATTACCAAGAGGTGGCCAACAAAACGAACAAACCCAAAAAGGAGAAAGGAGGAGAGAAATAAGCCCCCAGCACGACCTCCCCAGTTACCCAGCTGTTGCCCATAAAGTTATCTTACCGACCTAGCATGCCTATAATTACCCATAGCAGAAGCTGCATCCTTGGAGAGTCAGTAAGTTCACAAACTGGCAGGCGTCCCCGCCAAAAGGCGACGTTGTCCTTGGTGTGAAGTTAGCTCTCTCAAGAAAGCACTATCTGCTTTTTATACAATTAATTGAGTGGCCACAACCTCCCAGGTGTGGCCAGCACTGCCCAGCCCGAGGCCCTCAGTCCCACCTCCCGGTTATGTAAGTGCATCTCTTCTGCGCACGCGTGAGAACTTCGGAAATCCCCTCACGCACGCGCAGTATGTTTTGGGGGTCTTTCTTAATTGAGTCTGGGGGCGAGCCTTCCTCATCCTCCTCCTCAATCTCTCCTTCAAGCGACCTTGGAGGACAAATAACCAGTCACAGAATACCAATTAAAACAGTTTATACAAGAAGCTCTCTTCAAGGACAACTTTCCCGTTTATCAGTGCTTGTTTTCCCATGACTTGGCAAGGAAAGAGCAAAGCTTTCACAGGTGGCAGGACCAAACACAGACCAAAAGTATCAGCATAAATTCACCCTGGTACAGGCCTCAAGAGCTCTTGGAACAAATAAAACGAGTGAATGCCAAATACAGCCTAAAGTTTTTTGGATTTGCATATAAGTCAGCATTAAACGACATTATTGAATATAACTACCAGATCAGTTAATGCTGGTTGTGGGTTTCTGGTCTTCCTGAGACCTTGCTGATGCTTCTGTTGCAGTTTCAGTGCTGCATGTAGATCTCTCCCTTCAATATTGTATTAATTTAATTAGAGCAGCCATACAGTCTGTGACTTCTCAGTAAAGACCAAGAACAGGTAGGTGGTCACTTGGTTACAGTTGGTTTGCTCAGACAGTGCTGTCGGGTTTTAGCTTTTGATAGTTTTTGTATATTCGTGTAGAAGAATAAAATGTATTCACCATTAGGTAAGAGTTTAATGTATGAGAACAGCTTCTCTGTTCTGTTCACGTAGTGTTTAGGTGGAAAGGATGGTATATACCACAATGTGAGCATTGGACTGAACGTGTTCCCTTGAGGCTTCTTCTATACCTAAGAGACAGGCAAGGCATTAAACCTAAGTTAAAAAAATGTCCAATTTGCTATAGGGTTCCATATTTGTCACCGTTTACTAGTGGAGATAACTCTTGTTTTAATTTGCTGTGATTGTATTCATCCCTTTTTCTTATTGTGCCTTTTTTTCCTAGACATTTTTTTCTTCAAGGGTTATCCTTCCCAGAATAGAATAGTTGCTATTGCAGGGCTGTGTCTCTTCCCTTCTGCAAAAATTTTAGTCCTTTTAGTTTACAAATGGTTTGGAATACTTAAATTCACAATTTGTTCACAGTACTTTAGGGTTGATTACAATTTTATCTTACAAATAACCTTTGTTTCTAGCTAATTGTTCTCTTTCAGCATTGTGATGGTTGTCTAGAAATGTTCTTCATTATATACTTTACATCTCTCTTTCTTGGACTCGCATGTGCATGTGCACACACACAAAAATACTTTTCTAAGTTTGATCATAATAACAATAATTGAGGCTTCCATGCTCAGGCTGGAAGGTCTGTATGTGCATGAGCATGAGGAGAGTGTTTAGTTCCTTCCGTGTTTCATTTCATGCCCTTGATTTTGCACGTGGAACAGTCCTGGTGGATAATTGTATGTAGAAGATTCCTCATACGTGTTTGCTTCTCTCATTCACATTAAGAACAACTTGATTCTTTCAAAGACTTCTTTTTTTTTCTCAACTAGGAAAAAAACTAACCAGAGTCTGGCAGCCTACTAACTCTTCCACATGTACGCTTAGGTATAGAAATGTTTCCACAATTTGATTTTCTGTTGCTGTGAGCAAGGATAACCCTTCTGCCATGTATGCTGTGGTGGCAGGGGCAGGCCAGAAGCTGTGCTGCTATGGTGGTCTTCTCAGAAGAGTCCTGGGCTGTGCCTGCCTACTGTTCATTAGTAATTTGGCAACTTAAAGCGGTTTGAGTTGGTTGCGTTTAAGGCTGAAAAGGGCTTTACAATGATTTTTTGCTTTGCTTGGCACTTCCCATGCTCTCATTGTTCAGGATGGGCTCTCAAAAGAGTGAATGTATCTACATGACTTCAAAGATATCTTTGTTCAAGCACAACATAGATAAAACCTTGCTGTTCAGGGTGACCTGGGAAAGCTTTTAATGAATTTATGATCTTTTTTGCTGTGTTATTCTCTGCGTGTAATAATACTCCCAAATAATTTCTAAAGATACTGTAAATATCTTGTAAGTTAAAAGCAAGGCAAGATGATGAAAATACTGTATAGTATGTCATCTTGACTCATTAAAATATTATATAGAAGCAGTCCTTAATTATAAGCATGATTTCATCTTCATTCCTCCCTCTGTCTTCAGTGTTTCTGTACAAGTTACCACGTCTGCTAGTTCTTTACATTTCCTTCATTCCTGAACTGGAGGTGGTGGGTACACTTGCTTTTAGTTTTCAACTAGAGCTCCTAGGGTTTCCATGGTGCTTACATGACCGATATGGCAGCCTGTGTTGAGCATGGTGTTTGCTCTGTGAAGAAACCTGCAAATGCAGAAGGGCGCAAGTTGGACCTTTGTGGCTCCCATGTTAGTGCAAGTCTTCAGCACCTTATTTAGAGCAGCCAAAGTGTAGCAAACTTCACTCAACCGCAGGGTCATTTGCTGGATATAATGGGAAAAGTATGGCAATACTGTGTGTGTGCATCTCTCTTGAAGTTGTGGAGGGCCAGTGGGCCATTGGGATAAAGGTGTCATCTTTTCTTCTGTATGGCATTTGGTTCTCAGGTCCTGCCTGTGATTAGGAAATGTGCATGACGACTTCATGTCTGCAAACTCCTGACACAGAATTAATGCATCTGCATAAAATGATATTGTTGGTACTGCTAGCTAGCACACAGCAGTGCCACCTATGTCAGGGTTTATATCAGTAATAAGTCTCATGGCAATTTTTTCTTTATTTTTTAGTGTAGGTAAACCCTTACTAACATGAGAGTCTGAAGAAAAGTATCCTGTAGCAGAAATGTTTTGAATTTTCACTGTTACAGGGTGGAGAGGTAGTAACAAATCTGTCTGAAGAGAACTTGCCTTTAAATATATTTGTCTTGTAGCAAATGGTGTGGGAAAGTTTCTTGTGAAGACAGATGTAAGAAATGTTTCCTCTGGATTCTTCAACTGTCTGTGATTGCTACTGATTCAGATTTTTTGTCTTGAACATGGCATGTGTAATACACCAGTAGTTCTTGCTTGATCAGGGAATGTGCAAAAAGACTGTTCCGTATGCACATAAGACCTACTTGGAAGATACTGGTACTGTATATTCGAGTTCTCTTATCTACTAATTGCTTCAGAAATGCATTAAAGAAATTACTCAGTTACAGAATTAAATTCTCATACCTGTACATGGAATCTGTAGTATTTTTCTCAATCTTAAAAGCCTGGATTGTTTGAATAACTGTATAAAAATTTAATAATTGCATCTTCTTGCCGTGGTGATTGAGGCTAGTTAGGACTGTTAAGTGGTTTTCTCTTAATCTAAGTAGATGTGTGGTTTCTCACTTGAAAGCCTTTTACTTTAATATTTGTGTTTTCAATTGGTATGCTTAAGTAAGGTGTTGATAATCTGCCTTGGTGATGTTTGGATTTGGAAATATTTTGTTTTGGATCTTTATCTGAGCTTCTGTGACCAAAATAATGCAAGCTGTGAAGTGTATTTATCTGAAAAGATGTGTTTTGTGATTAACGGCTGTTCAGTTTGTGGAGACTTTTTTCATTTTTATAAAAATTTATTTACCCTTAAATAATAGATATTAGAAAGGTAAGGTAAAGAAACATGAGTTAAAGTAATTATGATGGAAGCAAAGGTAGAGATTCAAAATTGGAAGACCTAAGATGACAACAGAAAAGGAATTAAGGTAAAAGACTAACCTGCTATGCTTTTGCCATAATGCTCCTGAGTTTATTTATTAACTCTCAAATTCTTGAACACTATAAGCTTAATTAAGAAAACCCACCATTTCAGAAGTAACTTTCTTTTTTAGTGATGTGTGTATATATATTTATGTTTTTCAGACTCTCAGTGTGCAGTCTTCAACAAATGGTCAGTTTGTCTCTCCCAGTGATATTCAGTTGAAATGTAATTATTGCAAAAGTTCTTTTTGTTCAAAGCCAGAAGTACTGGAATGGGAGGTAAGGGTTTTTTTGGTATTATTATGACAATGATGAAGTGTTAAAAAGTTTAGACTTTGAGCTCCAGTACAGTTTTTCTAGATAGATATTTTATAAGGTATTGAAGCTTAAAAAGTTCAGTTGAAATCTGCCTAGTTCTGTAGAATATCATTTAACTTCAGTATGGATAAAAGCGGAAGTCTTTGTTCATATATAGTATCTGTGGAATTTAAAGAAAAATGTAATTTCTCAGGTCATCTGTAAGTCTGAAATCTGCTTTCATCTTCAGTTTTTGCACTTCTCTATGAACTGAGAGAAGTATCTGAGGAGGGTATGCTAAGACTGATTGGCATATCTTCCGTTCAGTATTTTCACGTGAAATAAAGAGTATTTGTAGCACTCACTATTAGCGTAATTGGAATTTGTTAATTTTTAGCATTAGAAGTCATTGTGTGTTCACACTTCTGTTTACTTTGCAAGTTGTGTCTTAATGGCAACTATTATTTAAAGTTGCACTATCCAGATCTTAAGATTTTATCCATTAACCCTATTCATGATGCTTTGCAACTTTGCATTTAGAACAAAGTGTATCAGTTCTGCAGCAGAGCATGTTCTGATGATTATAAGAAACTGCACTGCATAGTTACATACTGTGAATACTGTCAAGAAGAGAAAACGCTGCATGAGACGGTGAATTTCTCTGGTATCAAAAGACCCTTTTGTAGTGAAGGTATGTATGTATTTGTTTTTTTCCTAAGGTATTGGTCATTGTAGTTCTACTGTGGTTGACTTACTTTGATAATATTTAATGTTAAAATTTAAGGTACCAACTTATTCTAGTGTATTTGAGGCTAAACCAGAAGTTTCTTCATCATTATTATTAATGAAGTGCACGTACTTGTTAATTTATCTGAGCTGCCTTTAGAGCTTTTCACCACTTGCTCCAGGTTAAGGAAGAGCGAGTAACGCTCTTGAGCGTGTGTGTGTGTGTATAAATACATGCACATATGTAGGCACATGCATATCTACATGTGCACAAAAAAATCAATTTTTAAAATTTGTTTAGCAGAGTATATACCAACAGTAACTGCACTGATGAATACCAAACTTTCTCTTTGATTAGTATTTTCAAAATTTAATACAACTGTGGAAGTTCTATGTTGGCTTAGAATGGTTATTTAAGCAATAACTTGAATGATGCCTGTTGATGTGTATTGATTACTGTCACTATAATTTTTTTGACTAATTACTCAAATTTTCAAAAAGAATGCAAACTAAAAGGGAACTATATGGGCATAGGATTCTTTAAAGTTGCATTAAAGCATGGTTTTAATAGAAACAGCAAAATAGAGTCTTAATGAGGACCAATCCTTTCCACTTCTGGTGAGCTCTCCTTTGATACTGGTATTTAATCATGATCTTAGAAGTCCTTAGAAATTTAACTGTGAGTTTGGATGACCTATCTTCAAGAATATGGTGAATATTGGTTTTCTTTAGTTATAATAATAACGCTTTCACTGTCAGTTGATAAACCCTGCTGAAGATCTCTGCTTTCGAGCAGATTAAACAGTAGATGTGCCCATTTACTTGTAGGAGGATCCTTTTAAGCTGGAGAAGGGTGGAGTGCAGGATTGGAGGCAGCCTTCCTTCCATGCCATTCCCTTATAACTTTGGACTCTGCAATCTTTTGTTTCTAAACAATGGAGTATGGTGACTTAGGTTTTTTTGCTGTGTTCTGGACTGCAAAGTGATAGCTGGAGAGTTAAAAAAGAATGAAGCAAGGCCCAGCTTCACAGTGTATCATTGCAGTGCTCAGCAACATCTAGCTAGAAATTGATTCTATGAATTAAACAATTCCACAGAATATATTTGAACAAGAGCAAACTACTTTTCTGGAGATTACAGTATATGCTTGTATTACTGTGAATATTAATAACTCCCTCATTTTAAAGCCTGGTGACTATCACAACAAACTTAGTAAGATTCATAATGCCAGCTATACCATATTACTACTTCTGTATGAGGAGGCTTGAAATAAGTGAGGACTTGTGTTTCCTATTGGAAGATTTGAGAAAGGAAAGAAATAAAAACAGTCTCTGCTGTGTGAATATAGTTACTAAGTGGGGGGAATCTATTGCCAGATGTCTTAGTGCTAATCTTGAGTTTTGCAAGTGTTGGACTGCCAGCTTAGGAGGAAATACTGGGTTTTTGAGGGTGAATATGTGAAATGTTATCATAAAACCAAATTTTATCAGCTTATTGTGATGGTCTGAACCACTGAGTAATAGAGAGTAGTCAAAAGCACCATTAAGTAGATTATAACTTGAATAAATATAGCACATATCTGCAAGCTGTAGCTGAGATGATGCATATGACAAAGAGCTGATGTGTTCCTGATGCAAATAATCTGGTGACCTGGACAGAAATTCCATAGGAACAACCTAGACCATCTATTTTAAAGGAAAACCAATGATTGTCATCAATGACTACAGAAATAGTGCGATCTAAGAGTTAACAGTGTTTAGATCTGACATGGGAAGAAGAGCGCCAGGACTTCTGGTGGACAGAGTGGAGGTCAACAAGTAGAAGTTCCATCATCAGAGTTGATAGATGCTGCTTCCCCCTTTTCCAGACACCTGCACACCACCAGTTTGTCTTCGGTGTTATGGCCTTTTCCCAGACACACGTCCAACTGTTTGTCAAGTAGAAAAACTAGTAGAAGTACCAAATACTTGGTTGGATATGGAGGCCATCCTGGTTTTGAAATTGGAAAGTGTTCGAGAAACCTCACCAACATAGATTATTTTTTTGAGCATGCAATTATTCTTCACCAGAAGACAATGTATCACAATTTGAGAAGGAATAGCTGAAAGTACTCAGTCACAGAAGTTACTCGCGTTTTTGGAAGAAATTGAACTCTCAAGGGAAAATACTGGGAAATTTCAGGGATGTGTTTATAAAGGGTCCTAGATAAAATCAGCAGAAGTAAAGAGGTGTTGAAATTTCTGCTAGTGTACTTATTTGTTCATCTTCAAGCAAAGTGATGGGAAAGCATACATAATGGCATACATCAATGACAAATATCTCTTGACTGCTTAGAACTGCCTAGCTGGAGTACTAAAGGTGTCATCATTGTTCTGCTCATGTTCTTCATACCTGAGGGTTTTTTTACACCTGCATATACATACATATTTACACACAAAGCCCGGCAACCACATTAAAGTCTCTGGGATCAGTATTTCTGTGCACTTTCATTCCAACTCTTGTTTCTTTATATGTTTCTTTTGAGATATTTAAAAGTATTTGCAGGGAGTAGCTGAAACTTCCATTACAGTAAGGTATAATTAGAACTGACCTAGATTTTGTGCTAAAGATGGTTATTAATTCTTTCATGGAATATAGTATGTTTTTTCTGATTTTGTTCAAAAGTCAGATGCTTTGTGGAGAATGAACGACCTGAATGGAGTAGTGGAAAGAGTTTAATCTGTTCCCCTGGTGCTGAGGCTTTGGAAATTAAACTGTCTTGGTGTTTTGCCACTGGAATGGTGCATTCCAAAATACCAGTATCTAAATTAAATAAGATGCATATTATGTACACTAAAGAAGATCAAAGTTGCTTGTGGATTTTTATGTATGTATAGTTGCATGAGTGACAACTGAGGATAGGCTGTGAAAGTTTTTCGTCCTGAGGAAATCTTCAAGTTATTGGGGCTTAGGGTTTTTGGGGGTGGGTTTTCTTGTTTGTTTGTTTGTTTTTGTTAATATATATCCCTTCTGAGAGTCTAGGCCAAAAAATCTTTGGCAATCCAGCAGTAAAACTATTTTATGATGAGTATCACCATAATTTTTATTTTACTTGTAGACTTATTTTGCATTCAATTCATCTTTTTAGTAGAACTAAGTGTTATGATTTAAATAACACAGGTTTAATAATTTTATAATGCGAATTTTAATAACACTGATTCATATCCAGTAGTCTGTTTCTTGGAAGGAGAAGGTCAATAAGCTATGGAGTAACTCAGTTATCTGATGCTTGGGAATTCCTTTCAAATGGATAATACAGATAAAAGACAGCTATGAAACCAGCAACTGTACTGTCATCTTGATAGCATGCTCATAACTTTCTGGGAATTACAGATTCTGCAAATTAAACCCAGTGTAGACAATTCTGATGTTTCATCTGACTAGAGATAACCTCTTTTGAAATACTGTCAAGCTGGCAAGTAGAAAAAGAAATTTAGAAAATTAAGTGATTATAGAACTGAGAATGTCTAGAATGTCTTTAACCTTCATTTAAAGCATTGTAGATTTTAGAGTGGGATTTTACTGACCACTGCTGCACAGTGAATTGTTCAGTGAAGTATACTATTAAACGATTAGTTGATTAATTTTTAGATTTACATGAAAACATTACAGATAATTGAGATTAGCCTAAACATGTATTAAATCTTATACACATGCTTACAGAATAGTGTTTCACAACCAATTAAGATACTACCTGAAATTTATAGCAATTCTTGTTGTTATTAGAAACAGAAAAAAACTGATTTAAAAACTGACATGTGATATGAAGTGTGCTAAGACTTAGTTATAGTTTCTGCATTTCTCTGGTCAGTGGACCAAGGAAACTATGCCAAGCTGCTGTGTTCCCCTAGATGAAGGGAGTTGCTATCAAGCCTGCTTGAATCACTTTGTTCCTGTTGTTTGGTCTCATTATTTTTAAAGTGAGGGCTACAGAAACTGTTTAAACACATCTTTGTAATAGTTTACATTATCAACTATCTATTTTAGAGGCACTGATACAGCTTTTAAAAATAAAATGGATAGTATTTGGGCTAGCATACAGAAATTTTTGAAGACTGTAGAAAAGCATCCTTTTTTATGCTAAATTTTATGGTATAATTGAAACTTGCTAACTGCATACTGCTTTGCAATAGCTATCAAGCGTTGGTAAGTAGTATAGAATGTGGTTATAGGGGGGGAAAGATATTTAGTATATGTAAAATTTCATATCACAGTTAAGTGTTTTGCATAATGAAATCTTCTTTTGCTAGCTCTTGCGTTTGTACTTCACAGAGCCATTGCCTCACCTTTCTGCAGCTTTTGACAGAGGCCTCCCATGTTAAAATAACTTGTTCTTGCTGTGGTGCTTTTTCAGTTGTAGCCTACCATGTTAGAGAGTTTGGCTTTGCTCATGACCACTTTTGGCCGTGTCTCTCTTGAGATAAATTCTAACCCAAAAATATCAGCTTCCTGGTGGCTCTCTTTGAAGGTTATTTGGTGCTGAGTTGGAATATCCTGGCAAAAGGGTACAAATGAAAAGCAAAACACATCTTAAATGCTATAAAACGTATGATCCATAAAAATGCCCTTTGACAATTGCAAGAGTCATGTTGTTACTAAGGGAATATATTCCTTTCCCATGAGTCAGGTTAGTAGAGAAGGGGAAGTCAAACGTGGAGGGATTTTGAGGTGCGTGAGCTATTCTGAGAGAATATGACCTCCTTTGACTACTGTGGACAGAGGGTACAATGGGACATCCCTGACATCCCCTGGAGCCATGACAGTTTTCGTTAGGGAACTCTGATGGCACAGTGCAGTTGTTCAGACCACATCATCTGATTTAGTAGTCTGGTATTAAATCTTTGACCTGCAAATGGCTATTTCAAACAAATTTTGTTACTGTAAAAGCTCAAATATTCTTTTCTGCTGATAAAAATGAGTAAGGGAAAAGAGACAGGATATTCAAATCTGACAAGTCCCTTATGAAATATTTAACAGGTTCCTTTGCGACAGAAGCACCAAGTGAAGGGTTTTGGCATGCCAAAGGAACACGTAGTTCCATGCCTTCTAGGCAAACACACATGGAAGAGCTGGACAGTTGGTTCTTGTGGTATTCTACTTGTGGAAGAGTCTTGTTGTGTAGATGTAGTTTCCAATTAGTGCTTGTTGGATGCATATCTTCTGAAATTACTTGAAATTTTTAACTTGTTAACCTGGGTTTTGGTATTTCTGGCAGTGTTCTTGTAGTTGAAAAATATGCTGTGGAAGAGATTATGTTTATCTTCCTTCTGTCTGTAGAGGGAGAACACTGATACTGTTCAAGTAACATCATTTAAATTTTGAGTACATGTGCTGAATTTTGAGATTTTTTTTATTCATGGAGAGCTAATTTTTAACATGATAAAGAGTATCAAGTGAAATCCTGTGCATTGTTCGACACCTGTAGTCTGTGTTAAATTATCATCCTTTGGTGTTAATTCCACTGTTGTGTCTTTTAAAGAGGTTTGAGGTAGTTCTTTAAGTGAAGAATTGGCTGTTGCAGGTAAGGGATGATGCAGTTTAAGGTGCTGACATTATGAGCACATGAAGAAAGTTGATAAAGATGCTTCTTATTAATGTGAAAGAATAATCAACCTGGAAAGATTTAAGAACAAGCAAAACATGAATAACTATGTGGGAGTAGGAGAGAGGATAACAGAAGGAGATAGTATCTAATTATCAGAAAATATTAGGATAAACTGAGGGTGTATAAAAGTTGAATTGAATAATGATAAAAGATTCTTAAGCTACAGGCAAGGAAGGAAGTGGTACACAGCTTCTCTGTTACATAAAGAGGATGGGGTCTACTTTAATAGTAATCCAAGCAGGACCCAAAATTTGGATGCATTGCATTGTTTTCCTAAGGATAATGATGTTTCTTATGAATCCAGAGACAGCGGATGATGGGAATGTAGGTATGGAAGAGGTTGCTATTGCATGCAAATCAATTCAGAGGGAGATACAGCAGAAAAATGTGGGTGGAACATAACTCCAGAAATCTTTAAGGCCTAACTTGTGATGCTACAGGCCTGTTCTTATTCTTCTCTAGATGAAGTTGTTAATGGATAACAGTGGAAGTTATTACAAGATGAGAGAAAAGCAGGTATTGTATGTTACTTGAAGGACAAAGGTAGTCTAGTAAGTACAGCCTTTCAGAGGTAAAAAAATCAATTGCTTTTAGGATGGAACAGTTACTCTGTATAAAAGATATTATTCTCTGTGGTAAAGAGAGACTGGTGTTGAGCACTCAGGAATATTTCTAGTTCAGCATTCCTTTTTCACAGCTGCTTGATGTGGAAATGTACTGAACTTCCTCTATTTCAGGTAGGTGCTGCTAGGTGGAATAGAATCAGGTGGTTAGTAGCTTGCTTGCACTGAGTCTGCAGTCAGTCAAGTGAAGCAGGTTTCCTACCATGGGCAACTCTGCAGTGCTGGCAACTCTGCACAGCTGGACCTGGCAGCTCTTGAATCTGCCAAGAGAAAGGAAGCCCTCTTAACATGGAACCTGAGGTAAAGGTTTGGATGAACTGGTTGGGTGTTATCTTTTTAGTAATCTTCTGTTGCATGTGTTCAGATCCCTATCTTCTCTCCACCATTTATGTGGGGAACCAAAATTCTGGACTGTTGGAAGAGATGGATTTTGTGTTGTGCTTTGCTTGGAAGCCAGAATTCTAATAGTGTAATTAAGGATATGTTACGTTAATTTAGGAGATAAACAGCTACTTCTTTTTTGCTGCTTCAGATTTTGAGTTGGAGATACTTTCTCTGAAAATGCTCATTAGTGGTCTTTCTAAGACAGCTGACTTACAGAGTGGTCTGTTAGAACTTTGATAAAGACCATAAGTGATGTAGCTTGAGGCAGGTAACCTGTGCTTACACTTTTCTTTGAAAATAAGAGCTGTTTTCTCTCAGTCACTTTAAAGCACTTAGAGGTTTCCGTCTGGTCACACTGTAACTTGTGTGTTTGGTGTTGTAGCTGAAATCCTGGGGAACTTGGGATTTTACTCATAACTTTTTGTACAAAATGTTGGGGTTGTGTTAATACCCGCCCCAGAAGGGAAGGGTAACTCAGCTTCTTGTTAAAAAATCCCTTGGGGTGAATTAGAGTGAAACAACACTGAATGATCGGTGTTTGTAAATATATATGTGTAGGGTTTATTTGAGAACAGTTTTGTTTCAAAGGAAAACAGGTATGTAGCCATTTTGGTTGTTACCATCTGTAATAATACAGCAATGTTCAAGCATACAAATAAAACTTAAGGAAATGTATAAGGAAAGGAAGAGAAGGAAAGGATAAAAGTGGTGGAAGGAGTCACCACCTGCTGGATCCAGTGATGAAACTCGGTAGTTGCAGCTTCAGAGTCTTATTTGGTTGAAGTGATGGTCTTGATCTGTTGGGGTGGGGGAAGGGCCCCTAAACTCAAAGATTTCATGAGCCATTATACTCTGCAAGCTCAAGTGGGAACACCTAGTACCTCCCCTGGGGCAGAGAGTTTTACAGTGGTTAGTGTCAGGGGACATGTCATGAGTCTCTGACACCTTCTAAGAAGTTACAGCTGCCTATTTTGTCGGCATCAGTCATGGTCCATTATGGTCTATCAACTGAGATGAATAGCCCAGGCTAGGTGTGAAATGTCTTCAGATGCTCCCTGGAGGGATTTTCACAGCAGAGTCATCATGTAAGGGAGGACATTGGCATGATAAGAAAGATTATTCCACCTCACAGGATTTGCCTCTTATCAGCCTCTTCCCTTATCTGGAAATCCATTTTGTTGCTTCAGGTATGCAGACCCTTCTGCACCTGGGATAGTTGGACTATAGTACCCCCTTATCTTATCTCAGGGTCCTTTCACAGTCCAAATTAGGGGGCATATTGAGGGAGGGGTGGGCTTTGCTGGATGAGCAGCTCTTTTTTTTTAGTTTGCTCCAGTGGACAGAAGTCTTTTGGTGATCTTACAATGTTTAAGCCATTAACCATTTCAGTCTCTTGCAGGTTGTCAGCTGTTTGTTTTAGGCAGTGCTTATACTCATGAACCCCAAGTCCCCAGGGGAGTTAGGTTGTCCAAATCCTCAGGACTTTAGTGTTGATGTTGGAAAGATCAGACACAACCAGTGCTTTTTGTATTACTCATCGGAAATATACTGTAAGTCAAAGCCCACTTCATAGTCATATCTGCAAAGCCATCATGGATGCTGTTGCTGTGTTGATTCAAGATTTCCCTTGTGCACCATGGAGACCAAGTTGCTGGAGCTCAGAACCTGTTTTGTCAAAGGCAAATACCTTTTTCCATACAAAGAAAGTCTTACTATTCCTGTCAAAATCATAGCATTATCATAAAAATGTGTATCCAAGGTTGCACAGAGCACCAAGGACCTAGGGAGAGGCATTTTGTTTTCTCTTTGTCTGAAATGACAAGATCTTGAAGCTAAACCAAATATTCCCTGGCCAGGTAGATTAAGTTACCTATTACAAAGATGTGAAAAAGTTTCAGACAAATCTGAAGAATTTTGCTTATGATGTTGCAAAAGAAAACCTTTCTACTTCCATTTTAACAGTCTTCATGGTTGTAACAATCTACTGTCAAGTTTTATAAAGATGGATTTTCTATCATCTGTAGAGGCCTCCTTCAGCAAGAACCCCTACAATCAGTGATCTATTGAAAAAAATGCATGTTTTTCAGACATTTAGTCTTAAGGGCTGGACTGTTAGACTTTTTGTTTCCCCTTACTTAATGTTCACTGCTCATTTTTTTCCATGAGTCACAGAGATGTGGGAGATGTTTGACTGTAGAATGGAAAATTTCTTACCTGATAACTTTTTTTAATATAACAGCAGCAGCATCTTCAATTTACTTCCTTTAGTTTAGCAGCCAAGAAAAATGTCAGCTTTGTCAATCCTTTTTGTAAACTATTTAGCCAGGTGGACATAGGTTGCCTGATTGGTAGTAGAGGGAGTAGCACTAATTTATAGCCTTGAAACGTTTATGCAGCATTGAATGGCTTTTCTAAGACATAGCTGAAGAGGAGGATACATTGTGGTGCTAAACTATCTCTGGAATTGTAAAGAAGCGGAAAAAGTGTAATGTACCATGCAGTAATAAAGAGATACAACAGCAGGAAAAAATACTGGCAAGAAATTTTGCATGCTTTTAATGGGTACTTTTAACTAATAGCTTGCACACACTGGTATCTTTAGGATTGTTATTTCTTTCAAAGCAGTATATTTAAAATCCAAATTAGTTTAAAACTATTATTACCTACCATGTCTTATTTGTGTAATATTCTATAATTGTCTTGTTTTGAAATTACTAGCAAATTTAATTTGTTAGCAAAAAAACTTGTTGCATTGCAAGTTAACGTTCCTCAATAACCTTTTGGAAGATGCTGTCTGTTGCAGTTTCCATTTACATTCTTGTGCTTTTAGTGATTTAAAAATAGTATCTCAGTTTCACACAAATGAATTCAACCCTAATAGACAACAGCACAAGTCACTTAATTGAAATTACTGAATTTTGTATTCTGTATGGCAGAGGAGGTGCGGTATGTATGTTGCATATTGAGTTTTGTAATGTACTGGAAGTACTAACAAAGTACTGTTAAGACTATACATATGCCCTTGCAGAGTGGGCACTTGGAAGACTTGAGTTCTGGTCTTTGGTGGTCCTGTGATATTTGCGAGATCATAAAAACAGGTGCAGTACCTGAGGTCTGTGTAAATGTTATCTCGTCCCTCCAGTGTTTAATATAGAGAGTTACTTTGTCTTCTCATTCTGTTCTCTTCTGTAAAATTAGGACAATTACAGGGGTATATGGTATATGATTTAGGCATCAGCTGAATAGACACTAGATTTGAGGTAGTTTAAATACATTATATTCTCAGAATAACCTAAGTAATAGCTACAGTATTCATCTTTTAACACATTTAATATGTTAGAATGTTTTTTCCAATTTGCTTGAGGGAGGATCAGATTATGGAAGAATATAGCTGTCATTATGGCAACCTTGAAATTATGACTGCATAACAAATGAAAAAAAAAAACCCAAACACAAAACAACCAACCAACCAACACAACCAGCACCTCCACCCCACCCCAATATGAAAAGAAAAATTAAAACATTAATTGCATACAAATTCTTCACTAATTTCATGTGTAATCTCCTATTATTGCATAATTTTTCTCAGTACTGGTCATTACTTACTTTTTAGTCATCTTTTTAGAGAAACTCCTCAGTTCTTAGGTCATCTTGTACATATTAGTGTTCTTAAAAATTAATGAGTTGTCTTAAGTGATTTGTGGTATTAATGTAAATAAAAGTAGTAATAAAATTAAGTTGATCTATGAAGATAGGTATTTCTTTGGTAGATAGTGTAGTCTGGATATCTAGTATTCTGAGGATGTGCAACTGAGCAATTTAATTCCAAGTCAACGCTTCTGTATGGGTCTTTATGAAAAGAAAATTATGTATTTTTTTCCTGACTGTTTATTCAGGGATTTGATAAGCAAAGATTCAGCATAGGGTTTTGTTAAAAAAGATGCAGGCATCACAGGAAACCATAGAGTTATGCAGGAAAGATATTCAGGTAAAAATGTCTTGAAATATAGTTTTATTATGCAACCTGAATTTGTCTGAAGCCCCAATTGTTAGCTGTTGTTGTATTCATTTAATTTTCGATATTTAACTCTTAACTGTGATATCTCTCTGTAAAAATTACTTTGTTCCTAATGTTTAAAATCTGTTTCCAGGCTGCAAGCTGCTATATAAACAAGACTTTGCAAGACGGTTAGGACTGAGATGTGTTTCTTGTAATTACTGCTCACAACTGTGCAAAAAGGGAGCAACTAAGGAACTTGATGGTGTAGTGAGAGATTTCTGCAGTGAAGAGTGCTGTAAAAAATTTCAGGACTGGTACTACAAGGCAAGTAACTCAGAATTTTTGACGAGAGCTCCACAGTTAAAAAAACCAAAAATGCACATGTGAGGATATCTCAAGGACTGTGCAGCAAATATGGATTACTTCAACAAACCATTTGCTATACAATAAGCAAATGTATTAATTTGAGCTTTTGTAGATATAGGAGCAGCATTTCTGTCATCAGATTTTATTAATTCATTTGGCAAGGAAGTCTTGAGTTACAGAAAACCAAGAAATTACTATGTTTGTATTTGTTACTTTACAACTCCAATTTTTTCTCAATTGATACCACATTTTTCTTGTCAAAACTTCTTAAATGTGTATTCAGAATGTTGAAAACACTGTTAGTAGCAGGTGGATACCTTGAGTTGACTGACAATAAACTAGGTTAGCGGAGTTTTTCTTGTTCCTGTTTTTGCCTCCTTTTTTGCCTTTTCCCTCTTCCACAGTTTGAACTGCAGAGGCTTATTCAAAGGGAAAAGCAAGACCAAATGGATTTCTAATAAAAGTTTAAATCAAACAGATGGCATCTATTTCTAAATCTCTGGAAGTTTAACTACCTTGTGAAGCACAACCAGCAAAGAGTTCACATTAAGAGGTTTTGTTTACATTTTTTGAAAGAAAAAAGATGAAAACCTGCAATTAGTACCGTGGATAAAATATTTGATCTCTGTTGTGAACATCCTGGAAAGCTACATTGATAATATCAAAACAAGAACTTCAGTTGTGGATGCAATTGCAAAAAGACAGTACAAAATTCGTCACTGTACCAAAACTCTGCACACAGCCTGGAAGGCAATAAAAACTTGAAATGTTAGAGGGCTAGATACAAGTCCTGTAATTCAAGATGATCTACCTACCATAAAAGAACTGAATATGAAGACGTAGCTGATATTTTGGAGTGGCTGGTTCCAGAAATGTTACAGCCAAATGTTGTAAATTCTTTATTTTGAAAAATGTATGTAGGGTACTGTTAGACATTTCTAAAAGAAAACTACTGAAGACCACGTGTTTCTTTTGTCTCCTGTGAAAATAGGGGGAGAAAGCTTGGCTGCAAAGTTCTTAACTAAAGTGTTAACTTCATACAATAAGATTGAATCTATATGCCTTAAAACTTGGGATATGGGGTGAAATTTATCCCTGCGTAAAAAGTGCCTTCTGGTGGAGAACTTAATAAATCTTTGGTGTGCTTTAGAATCTTTTGGTGATTCAGCAAATAATATAGTCTGGGAGTGTGCATACCAAACTAGTTTTATGTACATAAGCTTCTATGGAAGCTTGTACTGTGATTCAGCTTTGAGAACCACTTGAAAACTTGGGCTTCGGATAACCCTGATTCATGGGATAAGGATAATTGGCCCATGAAGTCTGCTTAAGAAATGCTTGATGATACAGTATTACGGGAAGGTTAGATATGCTGTTGTGAAAAGGCAATTTAAACAGATTTTCTGGTAACTAGTGACTTTCAATATTTTTGATGATTTCGAGGTGTTAAATATTTATACTTTTTGAATCTTACACTTGCTAGTGGAACTAGTGTTTCATGATGAAGAATTGTTGATGGTCATTTTTTTCAAGTGCTTCTTAAAGCCTTTACGTAGTTGGGTTTTGGTTATAAAAGGTTGGGATTTATTATATGGGGAAGACATATAATACTTTTGGGAAATTGTGTCTTTTGCTAAAATTGTCTTTTTTTTTTTTTTCTACCTCCTTGCTCGTAACTTCCACCACTTTTATAAAAGTCACTCCAGATATCTTAGATTTGGTAGTGCTTCAATAGCTCATATTCTTACCTAACCATAAATAGATGATGATCAAAATGTAGGAAGACAGAATAGATAAGGACCACTCCCTGAATTTGTACTTCATTAGCTGTTTTGTCTGTTAGCTTCTTAAAAGAATAGTTACATATGTATGAGCTTTGTCTCATTTATGCAATGTTCAGTGTTATTTTGGAGTTTCAATGACTGTATACATGAAGAGAAATAAGTAGTAATAACCTAGTAATGTTTTAACACCATCATTGTGTTCATTAAACAAGTGTTTGTCTCCATCTTCTTTGTCTACTTTTTTTTATGAACACATCTTTCTCATGTAATAATATCTGGAAAATATTGTAATGTTTAGAAATAATCAAGTATTATGGGAGAACTTCCCTGAATGCCAAAATTTTCTTCTAAAAAAGCCAAAAGAAGTTAGCAATGGTAGAAGCACAACAATTGTTACCTAGAAGTGTTAGAAGTTAATCAGACTTATCTAGAATTGTCCTTTCAAACTAATATGAAGCATTGAAATATAAAAGAATAATTCAGCCCTAATCATCTGTTGGGCAGCAGCTACAGTTACCAGTTGGTGCCAATTTCTGAGAAGTTTCTACTCTATGGTGTCCATGCAACTCCAAGACAAGAGGTAAAATTGTTGGTATCTTGAGGTTAGCTCCCCAAGTTATTAGACATTCTCCTGTAAACTTGCATGCAATGGTTTAGATATTAATCTGAAAAATGCCAGGGGAATTTCAGTATAAATGTCTTTAGTAGCCTGATGTTTGATGACCATTTCAATCATTTGATGTTATCCTAGAGCACTGAAAGTACCTTGAAAAAGAGTATACAGTTCTGAGACCAGCACAGAAATCTGTTTCTTTAAACATACATTGAGAAACATTGCTGAAAGCACTACAGCTGAAGTGCACACAGGTCATTCGAGGCTACAGTGGAGAGTTGATTAGACTCAGCATGTACAGTGGTGACTGTGTATTCAGTGGAGGTCAGATGTCTGCAGCAAAGAGTAAGTAGGAGGTGGGGAGCTACAGTCCGAGGCATAGAAAAATTATTGTGGCTGGTGAGCTCAGATAGCAGTGATTGTCAGCAGTGGTAAAATTTGAAACTGGAGCCAGCGTTAATCAAAATGGTAAAGGCAGCAAGACAGCCTTGTGGAGTTTCTATTATCTGAATTCTGTAGATGGTATCTCGATTTCCAGTAAGTACTCTTTCAGAACAGTTGATCTCCTTTCTGATAATCATTCACTCTCTGGAAACATCTTTTGCTTCTTATTTATTGCAGTTGAAGTTGTAATAGACAGCTAAGATTAGGCCAAGTTAATACCATTTGAGAACATTTAGGAACAGGTGATGGAAGGATTAAAAATGTAAATAAAAGCCCCACATATGAAAAGTTTGTTCTTTAACCCAAAGGGTTAAAGAGGGGCAGACATTAGTGCTTTATACTAATCACCATGCCCATTTGAACATGCTGAAGAAATGGGGAAAGAAATATACCAAAAAGTAGTTATGAGTTGCAAAGGACTTAATATGTAGTTGAAGCATAGGAAGTAGAGATGGGCTTTTTGGAAACAGAGATAGAGCAGACTTGAAGGCAGGTATTTTGGAGAGTCAGTTATAGTGACAGTATTCCAAATGAAAACAAATTGAAAGGGGAAGGAAGGAAAAAGCAGAAAATCATAAAATCATAGAATGTCATGATAACCATTAATTTACTTTCATTAAATGTCATCGTCAGGGCAGTGGGTGAGCAAGAAGGTAGCAGGAAACTTCAGTGTGTGGAAGGGTGTAGAATACTGACTGTAAACATGATTATGGAAATGGTAGAATTATGGTGGAGCAAATGTAGGGATGAGAAGTGAGGCATCACCATAAAGGAATCTCAGGCTTGCTAAGGAGTAGTAATTTCCATGTGGAAGCAAACCAAAATTTTTTTTTACCAAATTAACTTGGTAGCAGCTCAGGAGAGATAAAGGCCTAAACAAAAAAGCAAACAAGGAAAGGGAGAAAACAGTTACAGGAATCATAGAATCACAGAAGAGTTTGAGGTTAGGGGACTTTTAAAGGCCTTCTAGTCCAACGCCCCTGCAATAAGCAGAGGCATCTTCAATAAGATTAAGTTGCCCAGAGTCCCATCCAACCTGACCTTGAAAGTGTCTAGGGATGTGCTATCTACAGCCTCTCTGGGCAACCTGTTCCAGTGTTTCACCACCCTCATTCTAAAAAACTTCTTTCTGATATCTAATCTAAATTGACCCTCTTTCAATTTAAAACCATTACTCCTTGTCCTGTCACAACAGGCCCTGCTGTAGGAAGGCTGTAGTTGCTGGATTTGACAAGATTTGACCAATTTTTCTTTCTTTGAAGGAGAGAAAAAATTGAGCAAAAAGTGATGCTTTGATAGTCAAGCAGCTTGCAACAGGTCAGAATAGATCGGCTTTTCTGTACATGGGTCAGCTGTCAATCAGTGTTAGGTGGGCTTCAGATTTAAAATTACAGTGAATTATACATATTTTTTTTCTACTGGTATTTTAGTCTTTTGGTGGCTTTGGAAGATGCATTTACATTAAAGGTGTGAATTCACAGCTTCCCTGAACTGATAAGTCTAGACTGTTTTGGCAACACACTACACTTCATGTTCTTCCCCACTCCCTTCCAAGAATACAATTTACTTGCTCTTTTGTCCCACTGAGAAGATATCTGCTGCAAAAAGAACTGTGGATCAGCATCAGTGGAAAGTCCAAGTGATAAATATAACAAATTTGAGGGAGGATGGGGATAATGCAGTGCTGTAAGGTCTCTGACTTTGTGTGCCCTGCAGGTACCGAGCACTACTGCTGACACCTGCATAGAGGAGGGGGAGGAGAAATACCTGCCCTTCCAGGGGCACCTGGCGCTTAGCGTGAGGTGATCCTGAAGCTGCAGCTTTATTTGCTCCCAATTTAAAACTGGTTATACTGTTAGAATAGAGTCTCTACATATCATCTTTAAATACTTGAAAATTACAACTGAGAGCTTAGTTTCTTACATTGCCAGAGAATGGTGCCAGACTGTTCAAGTACAGAGAAGGAACTAAACATTTAATTATTTTTTAAATTTGAACTAATTGGCCTGTTCATACGTTTTTGGAGTCACTAAAACTGCAATTGGACTTCTTTTTGGTTTGTTTTGTTTTTAGCCATCAGAGCCTTGTGATAACTGCAATGTTGTGTATGGTTTTATGTATTAATGTTTTATGTTGCATATTATTATAACTTCCCTCTTCCTCTTCTGGCTATGTTATTAGGTTGACTTACTTTGGATTCCTGAGTATCTATAAAGCTTTTATTTTTTTAAGGTCTGCTTTAGGGTGAAGGTTGCAAACAATATTGAGGCAAGCTGTAGTGCAAACAGTTCTTTGCTTAGTTGAAGATGTGAAACTGGGGTTACCACTCTTCAAATAATAATTCATAGCATGGCAGATTAAATGCGGTGGAATCTGTTTTGGAGAAAACCAGTATCTGTCTTGTGATGCCTCGTGAAAATACCATGTAGGCTGGTGAAAGATAATGTTTGAGTTTCAAGTTAACGTACCAACTAGATTTTGGGGAGCCTTCTTTAGTTTGAGAGCAATTGTTTATAAATCAGAGAGAAATTTGAACAAACTAAAGAACTGGAGTCTAAAATTGTTGCCAGACTACTAAAATAATGAAAATATAAAACCTATTTACACTAAAGGGCTAATTTGATACCTAGAGAAGTGATTCTGTTGGTGACTTAAACCCACCAAACTTTGGAGGGGAAGAAAAAACAACTATTTGTCCTCAGTTCAATAGGATCATTAAGGAGACTGTCACTTTCTGCTCTTGTTTTGCAGAATGCTTCAATGGAATTAATTAAAATTGATGCATAAAATTAATTTTTTTTACTGACTGTTTAGAAGTGAGCAATTTTTAAAGACTTAGTGAAGAATTAGTAAAACAAAGTAGATTTATTCAGGGTGTTAACCCCCAGCAAACAATAAAGAATGAAGTAACAGATGTTCCTGTGTGCACAAGTTAGAAGGTAGCATAACTATTGTAGATGAGCGAGACTTGACTTTGTAGTGGTAATGAGTCCTCAGTACTCCTAAAAATGTGAACTTTTAAAATGTAGAAGTAATTTTTTTCCAAGGCTTGTTTAAAAATGTCAAACTCTTCCTTTGCATTAAGGCTGTACGGTGTGACTGTTGTAAGTCTCAAGGAACTCTCAAAGAGAAGGTGCAGTGGCGCGGCGAAATGAAGCACTTCTGCGATCAGCACTGTTTGCTCCGATTCTACTGCCAACAAAACGAACCAAATCTGGCAACCCAAAAAGGACCTGAGAACTTACACTATGGTATGTGCTGCTTTATGGCTGATAAATGTCGAACAAGGTGCTTCCTTTAAATGAAAAATTGAAAGCTGCATGAATTATTTATTTGTTGTGATAAACTGCATTAGGGATTATCGTATTTTATGTTATCATGAGTGGCATCATTGAGCTGTTTTGGGTTAAGTGTAACTTTAGTATTGTATCATTGTGGGAACAGAAAATGTTTTCCTCTTTTCGTTGTGCTCCAGTTTGTCATTATTTGCTCTGTGGAAACACTTCTCAAAATCCCTTTTGGTCACAGAAAGCAGATAAATGCACTAGGAATGAAAAAAAATAAATTAAAAGGAATTAAAAGGAAATAAGTGAAATGGAAATGAAAAGAGAATGGAATAAAAGTATCTAGATAAGAGGAACACACTGCTTCTTTTCCTTTCTGTTGGCAATAGATACTGTGTAAATTTGCTGATGGACACTCAGTGCAGGTTTATATGATATATAGGGCAAGTCAGGCAAAGTTCATATAAATCAGCTTTTAAATTAATGTAATTATGGCAACACAACTTCTTTGTATAACTGTTTTCATATTTGAACATTTTGGTATTTACTTTTCTGAAAGAGGCTGTATTCAGACCTGGCTAGAACACTGATTTAGTGTTTGCCTTTGTGTAAGGCTCAGTACCGGAGTAGAGAGGTGCCTGTGAAGGAAAAGTCTTGGGTGCAGTTCTCACCTGCAATATAGTGCTCATCAGTGCTGTTAATTTAATGTTATATTGATTAGAGATGTTGTCTTGAGTTGCTTACTGAAATTTGCTTTGATTTTGAAGAAGGGGAAAAACAATTCTAAAAATGTTTCCTTATACTTTTAGATCAGGGCTGTCAAACCCCCCGGACAAAAATAACGGTAAGTACATATATTTAACACACACACACTCATAAATATATATCTATATATAAAAAACATAATTAGATATATTTTACATGTGAGATCCTGGTGACTTAAGGGGATGCTATTAAAAAACGAAAATTGGTCTCTTTGAATGATAATTTACAGAGTTTTTTAGTCTTCTTCATGTCAGTAGTTAAAATATTCATACTTTGTCTTTTTAATGTCTTCTAGGAAACTACATCATTGGCCATTTGTTTTACATCTATAATGCATTCAAGAGTTGCTTAAAAGTTAGTCAACAAACTGTGTATCTTATTCACATATTTAGACCAACTGGGTGTATTTATTGAGTATACAAAGGGAAGAGAATTTCACTGGCCAATTAAAATATTAAGATTGTAGGTCAGCTTTGAAAGGCTGAAAATAAGGCTTCAGATCTTAAATTTTATAATTCCCAAGAGCAGAATGCTCTAGGTGGTCAGGGTCTGATTGACTTTGCTGCAGGTGGCAGAGTAGGAAAGCATAACTAACCTTTTGCAGGATTGCTGTCTGGGAGAGTGGGGATCATCAGTGAAGCAGCAGCCTTCATTTTCAGTTTCACTTTTTGTCAACTTGTCAAAAGTATTAATATTGTTTTCAGTTAGCCTAGGGTATTTTGTTTGAAACTTAGTTTTGTTTTGATTTATTTGTCACATGGAAGGTCTCAGAACTGCCTATTTTTACCAAGTTAAAAATTGACTCACCTTTTAAATGCAAATAGGCATTAAAGATAAATCTTAGACTTAAGTGAAAGTTTGTTGATGGCATTATAAATATATTTATGAAAAACACAGAAAATAAAATTGCTTAGGTAATTAGAGACATCAGACAAGCTAAACTGTCATGTTTAAAATTTCTAGTATTTTATGTTTAATGATGTTAATTCAGTCCATAAATTTTTAAAGACCATGTCAAAGCTAGGTGTGATACAGTATTGTTTAATATATTTTAGAAAGTGTACACCTGTTGGAGTGTGCTGCTGCCCTTGAAACTTCACTTTCTTTCCATATTTAAAAGGACATGTGGGGATAGTCTTCCTACATATGACTGAATTAAACTGAGAGTTTGTTTCTTAAATCAGGTTCCAAAACAGGTGCTAGGGTACAAAAACCATGTCTGGAACAAGGGAGATTTTTTTACTTCTTGACTGTAAGGATGTGGTTGGAGCATTATAGGATGTATTTGTTGTCGCTATTGTAAAGCCAGTAGGGGGAGCTCGAAGTTCATACTTTAGGTACTAAAAAATTGTTTTCGAGAATTTTTATTCAGAAATACTTTTTTTTTTTTAATGGGATCTTTCGATTGTAGCATAATTCAAGAATGCTATAGTTTGCTATACTGCTTATAGTGAATTCTTTTTACAGCTAAAATTACTTTTACGTTATGAAAGTGCTTAAATTGCACTTTCATTTGAACAAGAATGTAAAAAAAAAATCTTTATCTTAAATTTAAAAACAATAATAGCAAAAAAAAAGGGGGGAAAAAAGAAAAAAAAAAGAAAATGAACCAGAATTTGTTATTCATAGTGCTAACCCTGACTGAGTAAAATACAACTAAATGTTACATTCCTGGCAGTGGCACCTCATTACTAGGAATATAGAATAGCTTGAAATTATGGAATAGGAGTTGGTCCTGTTGTGTTAAGCTTTTGTGAGCTTCCTCTTCAGTATCTGGGTTATGAAAAGTATCAACTGGTACATTAAGTCAAGAACTTCATGTTGGAATCAGTGTGGAACAACAGCACGTTCTCTTATTTGCTTGTCTGCAGGGCTCAGCACCACCACCTTCTCCAACACCTAACAGAGAAATGAAGAACAAGGCAGTTCTTTGCAAGCCTTTGACAATGACGAAAGCCACGTACTGTAAACCTCATATGCAGACAAAATCTTGTCAGACAGGTAACTCCTGAACTGTGCTGGAACTACAAATTTTTTTATTGCAGATTTTTCTTAACTGTTATTTTCTTTGAACATATTGCAAATGTTCTGGGGTTTTTTTCCCTAAATGGCAGTTGTAAAATGTATTTAAATACCTGGTAGTGTTCACCTTTTTCTTTTTTCTTTTAACAGAAGATGATTGGAAAAAAGAGTATGTCCCAGTGCCTATTCCTGTACCTGTCTATGTTCCGGTGCCTATGAATATGTATAGTCAAAATGTTCCTGTTCCTACAACAGTTCCTGTTCCTGTAAGTGAGACTTCAACTTCATTTTAAAATTACATCCATTCACATGCACGTGTGGGACCACTTCATATTGTTGACTGTTCTTGTTCTGGTCTGTCTAAAGCATTGCAGGGTGCTGCAGCACTATATATTGAAAAAGCATTAGAATCTGCCAGCGGCACTTAATTTCCTGATTGTTGTTTAGTACCTATCTGCCTGCTTTCAGTGTGAAAACCTTTTGCTGCTGAACTTTCAAGGAACAGTTCTGACTGATACTTTGAGTTTGCTGAATAAGCCTTCAACAGCAACATTTGTTCTAGTAATGAGGAAGCCAAAAAGTTGTGTTCAGGAGGGATGGCAGCATGGGATAAACAGAAGGAAGAAAAGTAAAGGAAAAAATACCAAAACCAGAACTTGTACCAGCAAAAGAAGAGGAGTGTAGAATTTTTTTCTGTCTTGGCTACTGTTGATGCTTTGTTGCAGCATTTTTTTCTTTTCTCTGTTATCTCTGCCTCCCTGTCTGCACAGGTGCCAGTTCCAGTTTTTTTACCCACTACTCCGGGTAGCAGTGAGAAAATCCATGCAGCAATAGAAGAGCTGAGGGGAAAAGTGCCCTCAGATCCTCTGGAAACTGATCTTCTGAACTTGTCAGGGATGGTGCCTGAACATGCTGGAAAAGCGGAAGCTTCCGATGTGACCGGTGAGTTTCCTTGTGAGTTTTTGGCTCATTGGAGTGCTAGGGGATGTGTGTGAATCAAGCCAAGCATTGGATTCGTGGAGGAAGTTTGAGTACAACAGTGCCGTTGTACTGTGCTGAGATCTTATATTAAGTTTCCCTGTGGTTTAACCCCAGAGGGCAACTAAGTACCACACAACCACTCACTTCCCCCACACCTGGTGGGGAGGAGAACTGGGAAAGAAGTAAACTTTGTGAATTAAGAACAGTTTAATAATTGAAACAAAATAAAATATAATAGTACTACTAATACTAATAAGTACAATGAAGAGGGGAGAGAGAGAGAAATAAAACACAAGAAGACTAAGTGATACACGATACAACTGATCACCAACTGCTGACAGATGCCCATCCTCCCCCAAGCACCGTTCAGTGATTCCCCAGCCAACTCCCCTTCATATACTGAACATGACATTCTGTGGCATGGGGTGTCGCTTTGGACACTTCAGCTCAACTGTTCTAGACATGCTCCCTCTCAGCTTCTTGCGCACCTACTCTCTGACAGAACATGCGAAACTGAAAAGTCCTTGAGCAATATTATTCTCATAATAAAAATTTATGTATCCTGTAACTATATTTTCTCAGTCCACATGTCTCTTTGTTCCTCTTTCCTGGCTCTGCCTGCCACAATCCTCAAGTCTCTTTTGTATCTTTCCTGGAAAATTTGCCTTCGCTCAAGTGAAATTTTGTGAGTTTCTTTCAAGCTCTTTTAACAGGTGTCTGAAAGAATGTTGATAAATTAATGAACAAAGACCAGTGGAGCTGCAGTCCCAGGAGGCTTCTTGCTTTCCAAACTATTGCCACTCCCCTACTACAACTGCACATTTCTGGTGGTGCTGCAAAGTTGTCACTTGCAGTTCCTTGCTCTCTTTTGTGAAGTACAGCTAAATGAGTAGATGTATGGCGTCAGAGCTTACTCATTTGCAGAGGACTGAATTTGGAGAAATCTGTCTTTGCCAGAAGTTGGAAAGAGGTCAAACTTTGTTTCTCCCTGCCCGCTTGCCATGTTTGTTAAACAGATACTACAAAAAGAAACTTGAAAATCTGTTCTGTTATGGGAGAATCAGGTTGAAAAATAGATAGTTAGGTTTGTCAAGCTTGTTTGAGTTCTGTGATTGGTTGATATGATCCAGATTGATCAGTATTTGATTTTCTATACGTGTGCTTTGCTGACTCATCTTAATGAGGAGAACAAAGGGCTAGTCAGTATCTTTTATGTTTGAAGGAAGTCAGATTGGAGAAGTATATCTGAGTTCTCAATAACAACAAAATGTAGGATGGTGATGAGCAGGACAAGCAGCTTTAGAACCACTTGGCTTCTAAAGTTCGGAATCTGCCCTGTTTACTAATCCATGTGTTGGTTAAAATAATGAGAGTTTTTCTTTTTCTGGTTTTTTTTTTTTTTTAGCAGGTGTGATAGCTGAATCAAGTGTACTAAACTCAGAAACAGAGTCACAGATAAGCTTGCCTGATATTCCATATGAGCCAGACCTTGATATTGAAATAGATTTTCCAAGAGGTAATTTTTCTGTGATTTTAATAAATACTGTGACATGGTGTGCATCCATTGTACCTTGTTTAATCATCCTTTCAGAGAAACTTTATTTGATTGCAGGATCCACATGAGCGACTGTTAGGTAAAACTTTGCCATGTTGTTGTAAGACTGGGGACTTCTGAATTAGTTCTTCTGTCTTTCTAAATACAGTATTTGAAACAATGCAAAAAAAAGGGGAATTTACCTTTCACAGAGAACTTGACTGCATCATTTGTTTTGAACATGGATTTAGGAAAGCTGTTTTGAAGACTCAAGGAGTCAGCTGGCATATGTCTTGGAAAACATAATGAATGCCTTCTTTAGTTGCCAGGTATTTCCATGGTTTAGAGCAGAAATGACAAAATGGTAAATTTCCCTTGGCATGCTGCACACCACTTGTATTACATTTTAATATCTTGTTAATGTCCATACCTGTATTTAAAAAGGTAGCATTGTTTGAATTTGAAGCAGCGAAATCACTACTTTGAGACCTTTGTTGAAAGAAACTCTTGATTTTATATAGTACATTTTTTATCACTCTACAGAATGCAGGGAACAGTGTCTGTTTCATTTCACCATGTCCTAATCAATCCAAGATCCAAGAATGCTTCTTTCTGGCTCTAGTTAGTGTCCCTCTTGACATAGCTTCTCTTGGACATACAACTGATACCTTACCAGGGTAGCTTCTGTATCTAATGTTGACACTCTCTTTTTGTGTTCTGCCATAGGTAACCACAGTAGATGCCCAGACTGGCTTTCTCACTTTGTTGTATGTCTATTTTAAAGAGAAAGCCTGGGGGTTAGTCTGACCTTAATTTTAGGAAGTTTACTAGTCAAATGTGTACTAGATTTTTAACCGTCTTTGTAAGTGAGGCTTGGTACATGAGAAAGGAAAACCATGGAAGAAAAGAAATAAAGTGGAATAGTAACAGCAGTCTGTAAGAGATATTGATTACACTGAAGTGCTTCTGAGATAATAGTCTTTGTGGTAGCAGAAGAAGGACTGCTTTTTAGTCTAGGGCAGAGTTCATAAATCTTTGGATGTGAGTGCTGTTTCATCTGCACCAGTTTGAGAGGTGTCTTGAGAAGTAAGGTGGTAAAATCAGAGTATCAGAAAGGCATTCAATTTTGAGTGAAGACATTGTTTGATGGCTAAATGAGGGATGAACCACCTTCAGTAAAATAAATAAAGATGGAACTTCCAACATTAAATCCATTCATATGGTGTCTCATTCTACTGTGCTGCTTGAAATAGAGTCCATCACCCTACCCATGAAATGTTAGGTAAATAGTATTTTGACAGATTACCGTATATCTGTTTAATGAACTCACTGTAATATCCATCATGAGCTAGACCTCCACCACTTGTATAAATATAGACTAAAGCCAGTTTCCCTGAAGGGAGTTTGCCTTCTGGTTCTTAATATTTCTAATCAAATATAATGTGCTTTATAAAATATAAACCATGAGTAGAAATTATAGAAATACATGAACAGAAGTGCATGTACTAATTTGTGTTTTTTCCAGTCATAGCTGTTCATTCTCACCATAAGTAAAACTTCTTGACACCAAGGCAGCCTGGGCAGAAAAAATTATGTAAGAGCCCACTGTAAGAAATGCTGCCATGGTGACTTCAGATAATGTTTGAAAGTGTTCAGCATTGTGTCCTCTACATTTTTTTTAGAAATAAACATTTTGACAGCTTTGTCTTACTTTAAATATAAGAATAGGTCTTTGAATATAAGAATCCAGTCTTTGGTAATGTTTATATTTGTGCCTTTGTGGACCCCTTATGTTAAAGCACACTAATGTAGCTCATTGGTTTTTTCAAAGCAGTATTATTAAGAGGATGTTTAGAAACAAGTTTCTGTTAATGTATTTTCAGCAACTGAGGAGCTTGATACAGAAAATGAGTTTTTGTTACCTCCTGTTTTTGGTGAAGAATATGAGGAACAGCCAAGGCCTCGGTCCAAAAAGAAGGTAATTTTGTCATGCTATTAAAAATATCCAAAAAAGCACAAAATTTAAGTGTAATTATCATACCGCTCTAAAACATGTTACTGTCTATTAATATCTAATATCCTATATTTATGATGTAAATTGATATATTTCAAATAATAAAATTATTTCAGTCCTGTGTCTGTTGCAGATAACTGTTGGATTTAAGAGGAGTGTGGTTTGTAAATTCTGATCCCATTTTTGCTTCACAGTGGTAGAATTATTGATGTAATGTGCTAGTTTGTACTGTACCTGCTGTACTCTTAGTAATGCTTTTCTACCTTCTACTTTGAACAAAGCTGTCTTGGTTTAATTTGGTAGTAAAATGGAAGAATGCTGGCATTGCCATGGCTTATAATGGGAGCTATAGCATCTTCTGTATAAAGGAGTTTAAAAAAAATTATTTCCTTGTAATTTTCCCAGATTTTATTTTCAGTCAGTCTTACCTTAGACATTGCAAATAAATTACCCATATTCTTTTATTTAGAAGGACACTAACAGGAAATAATTTCCTGTGCCTGACACAAAGCTGAAATGATTTTGTTCCAATAATTGCAGTAGATACTGCAGCTTTAAAAAAACCAGCCAACTTCTAGTAAAGCTTTCTAAGAACAAATGTGTCTTTCTAGTATTAAGATTGGATTCTAAACTCTCAGTATTATCCACTGGATGTTATCCACATATGCACTACTGGACATGCTTTAATTTGGGACCAGTGCTGGCTTTTCCATTAATGGGTTCTGTTGAGCCTAAAAGTTGAGCTTTTGGCATAGATTTGTAGCATCTTTAGCTTCTTGTGCATTAACACAATGAAATCCTATAAATACATCAAATTATTTGGTACATCATATGTTTGTTGCATGATACAATAGAACGAATACAACAACTCCATTATCAAAAATTACTGTCTCTGTTAGGAACCAGTTTCAAAGGTGAATTAGAAACGTCTCTCAGCTTAAGTAGATGCTGTCCGTAGAAGGATGATCAACAAAGAAACCATCACCTGGATGAAGTGTGTGTTTCTCTGAACGTTCAGTTTGTACTTTGGCCTACAGCTTGTTCTGCCCAGGTTCTGTGTTACTGCTGTTGGTGACTGCTGGTGGTTGTTAACCACTGTGTTTCCACGGCAGGGAGTCAAGAGGAAAGCGGTGTCTGAGTACCAGTCGCACGATGACAGCTCTGAAAACTCTGAGTGTAGTTTTCCATTCAAATATGCATATGGTGTGAATGCATGGAAGCACTGGGTAAAGTCTCGATATTTAGATGAAGAGCTTCCAGAACTAGAGGAACTGAAATCAAGTAAGTATTTCCACAAGTCTGGTATCCAGATTCTTATTTGGTAGGGAAAATTGCTCTACTCATATGCTTCTCAGCTGGGATTTTTAATAGAAGTTGTCACATGTCCCTAATGTTCCCACCATGACTGAGATTATTTTATCACAGAGCAGCCAAACTCTTTTTTTTCTAGTTTTCCCTGTTTGGTTCAAAATGCTGAGTGTCACACTTCTCATGTAATCTAGGACAACACCTTCCTGGATCTTCTGACTTTCTGTGACCATTTTGATTTTTTTGGTTTGCATCCTATTTTTCCTCATATTCTAACTCACCTCAGAATTCACATAATTTCTGGACTTCTAAATTGCAAGGGAGGGATATCCTACTCTTTTTCCTGGAAAATGATCTTCATCTAAGACTGGCATTACCTGGCTGTGGAGCTCTGGCACAAGGTGACTTTCAATCCTGTGGAGCCTTACTGCTCTTTCTGCAACATTCCTCTCTGTGTACATTTATACTGTGACAGAAGAGGGAAATTGCTGCTACTCTTGCTGTTCTTCACCTCCTACAAGCATCTTAGCACCCTTGTGTTATGCTGTTGGATCTTTGGAAACTGCTCTTTCCCCTGAAGGTGCCTCTCTACACCATTGTCTTCAGCATCTTGGGCTGCTTCTGTATCATCCTCAGCTGTGCATGACTACTTTTGTTAGTGAGTGTTACTGCATTTGGTTAACTAGACTTTGCTCTGATAGCCTTGTTTATTTTAATACAAACCTAACATTTTAACTACTTAGTACATTTTAGTCTTGTTCACTGGTTAGTAGAGAGGACATCAAGCCCGTTTCTCACTTTCCAGCCAAAAAATACTCCATCTCACCCTCACTGTGTGATAATTCTGTTGTATAATGTAGCATTTTTTCTCTATTTTACAGTAAAGTCTGTGAAATTAAAGGAAGATCTATTATCACATACTTCAGCTGAGTTAAACTATGGGTTGACACATTTTGTCAATGAAATTCGAAGGCCAAATGGAGAGAACTATGCACCTGACAGCATCTATTATCTGTGTCTTGGGATTCAGGAGGTTAGTAGAGGCTGTAGAGATGGGAAATTAAGCTGCTGATTTGACTGTAACCCATTTCAGTGGAAGAATGGCAATAACATGGATTTACTGGCTAGGAGCTATTCTTAATATATGGCTATGATCTGGAACACAGGCTGCTCTGTAAATCACACTGTAGAAAGATGTCTGTATAGGAAGCAAGTTTGCAGACTCATCCTGAAAACTCAAATACAAATTGGTATATTGTAATAATTTTAAAATTCTTGCTGGCTTAAAGCAAGTAATTAGCAGTCAAAAATTACATAGTTTTTCCAAATGCTGTGCTTCATTTTGTTTGCTAAAGATGTCTAATGTAAAAACAGAATGAAACTCAAGGCATGATCTGTAAAAGTTTTACTAATTCGGTTACTTAACATATAGTGGAAACAAGCTATTTGAAATGTCTTTTGGGGAGGGTCTAATTTACTGAATATTGCAGACTGGACAGTCAGGATAGAGTGCAGGGAACTGCTATATTGGCTGTCTAACACACAGTAAGATAGACGAAAGTTAGGTTAGATGTAATGTACGTGAAGGCAATAACATAATTAGAAAAGCTATTCCACAGCTTATCTTTTAAGCAGGGGATGTCTTAGTTTTTGGTACATAAGGCAAAACACAGATGGAATAAGCAGTGTTCAGAGCTGAGAGCACAGAAGATTTCGTTCAAGACAATAAAAAATGCATATGATGTGGAAAGCAAGCTGTTCACAGGGCTTGCAATCCTACTTAAACTGTTCCATACTTGAGGCAGAGGACTTGAATCAAGTAACAAGTTTTTTAATTGAAATGTTTTTAAACAATGTCTCCACTAATTCTTCTGTGTTGCAAGTATGCAAAATTAGAGAGTTAATTTATATTTTTACGTCATGGTTGAAATTTGACAAGCGATCATTCATTTTAGTCAATGGCTTTTTAGTCAGTATTGCTGCAAGGTGTCTCAAATTCAGCTAGCTTTCTGCTTCTGCACTTGCATGATACACTGTCTCTCTGTATCTTTCTGTTGAATTGAAAATACTTGTGTTAAGCTGATAAACAATACACGGAGTGAGGCCTGTGTTTATAAAATGAAACTCAAATTATTGTTGGGGGTTTTTTACCTTTCTCTTTGTGCCTTTGACATAGTCTATTTTGTCAGTCATGAAAGCTAGTTATGTGTAAAACTTTTTTTTTCAGCTCTTCAGAACCATAGTTTGTGTGGCACAACACAATTATCATGTGTGGCACATACACAATGCTGGAACACTAGTGGAACAATGTGTGGTCACTTAATTATTGCTTATACTTAGTGTCCAGTGTTTAATTCAGGTGATGTTAACGGGCCTGATTAGTTGTCCAAATTGTGCCACTGCTGTTTGGACTGGTAGGGAGACATGCCCTGTTCTGATGAGTTTGCATTTCACAAAGGCAGACAGCAGGTGAGGTACAGAAACATGTGAGCATGTGAGCTGTCAAGGGCTGCAGCCATCTTCTGTGTGCTAATGGCAAATTGTAGGTATTGGGGTGTGTGTTACCCTTCTGAAGAAACACGTTTAAACAAGATAGTGATACACTAAATGCAATGTAGTTGTCACAATGTACAACAAAACTCCACTACCTTCTATAATTTTCCTAGTCTTTTTTTCCATCTCTGTGGGTACCCCTGAAAGAGAATAAATTGTCTACTATTGCATGAAAGGTACAGGCTTTGAGGAGAGGCTCAGAGGAGATTAAATGATGCCATTTAAGGATGAAGTTGTGCCAAAAATCGTCAAAGCTTTGCTAATTTAGAGTAAGTTTCTCTTCAAAGGAAGAGAACGTAGGAACCATAGGTTAGTAAGAAAAGTACTTTTCCCCTCCACCAGAATTACTGCACTCACTGTGGCTTAATGCACATGCAGGTTGGAGCTTTTCCTCGTGGGTGTAATGTGGGTTGAGCATAAGTGAAGTGCCCAGGAGCCTTCAAGACCTAAGTTGGTGTTTTTTGATTTTGTGAAATAACTTTTCCTGAAGGAAGCATTGTAAAATCTGTTCCAGGAATCTGGTCCCTGAGTCAGATAGTGCAGTCTCTCAGTTCAGGTTCATTTGCAGCTGAAATTGTTCTGTTTTCAGACAGAAGTGGTTCAGTAATGGTTCTCGTAACTCTGAATTACTGATCCTGAAAAATATCACACTTAAAGGTTGCCGCATGGTCAGGCAGGCATCTAGTAGAGAGGGTTCATCTAGAAAAAGGTGTTAGTATGCTGGTGCTCCTCTGCTGCATCATGGCCTTCATTTTTGTCCCAGTGTGGATTGGGATTTGGGGTTTGTTTTCTTTGTATGTCTGGTAATGGGGGTGTTTGGGCAAAATTCAGGCTGATGGAGTTGGCAGATGTTTGTCTGAAGGTGCTGTGGGCAGTGATTCAGCCTCTTCTCCTCTGTGGGATTCAGAAGCCCATCCAGCCAGTTCCTTCCTTTTTGCTGCAGTTATAGTAGAGCTCATCCCAGGTGGGAACAGCCTATGCTAATCCTGCCCTCCTTAGAGTTAGTAGAGTAGCAGAGCACAGTGTTACAGTGTGAGAATGAAGGTTTGCAGATGCGCGTTATGTTGCAGTCTCCCCTGCTACATGACATTTTTTGTCTGTCACTTTTATTGTATTCACTAACAGGTTTGTTCATGCAAAGATAACACTGAAGTGGAAAATTTAAGAAGCCAATCCTCTCTTTTTTAGAAATGTCTCCAGAGAGGGTAATGTCAAATACTGGTATAGCCTTCAGCCAGTAATTCTTGGTAAAGGTTTAAAAGTATTTCTGTCTGTAAGGTCAAGAAGGTTAAGATGATAATTAGATTGCAGAATAGGCAGGTGCCTGGTGCCATCCTGTCATTTTTCTTGCACTGCTGCATGTCACTATGGAGTGTTTTTTGCTCCCACTTTTGTGTTGAAGATGCTTTTGTCACTGTCCAGAGTGCACATTTAAAATGGCCAACTCCTGCTAGGTATGGGGTTTTCTTCTTTGAAGACCTAGGTGGAGGAAAAGATAAATAAGTTGTTTGTGGTTTGTTTTTTTTTAATGACCCCCCCCATTCACTGATACAATGTTGCACACAGGAAATCTTAGAGAAAAATGTTAGAGTTGTAATAAACTATGACTCATATCCAGTTAGGAATTTACAACATATATTATATTGGAGGTAACTTTTAACTGTTAAATATTGGAAAAGTGGCATAGCTTTATTGTTAGATACTCTTTTTCACTACAATGCTTGCGCATTTATAAAAAAAAGAACCCTGTACCACAGGAGTTGTTCTAATCTGGAATCATAAATGCTGTGTCTCTCTCTCTTTTCTGTAGTATTTATATGGAAGCAATCGAAAAGACAACATATTTATTGATCCAATCTACCAGACGTTTGTCCAGGAATTAAATAAGATCCTTAGAAGTTGGCAACCAAGCATACTTCCAGATGGTAATTTTCTTTTCAGTGATGTATGTTTTTCATCTCTTAATAGTTCTGTATTCTTAAGCACACATATATATATATATGTATATAAAAACATTTTATGCATTGCAATAGTAACTGATGAAGAATTATGAAGATATCATCTAAGCTTTCAGTTAAGGCTGTACCTGTTCTTTTTGTCTGGTTTCTGGGTAATCCATGCTACAAGAGTTGATTTTGCCACTGCCTGTTAAAATTGACTATCCGTTTTTAGGAGAGAAAGTTAGAATAAGCTCTTTGACCTGTAGTTTTACCTGAGCTAATTTTTTTTTTTTTTGGTCCATTTTTTTCCCAGCAGGAAGCAGACAGGCAGGCACTGGGCTATGTGTTGGTAGAGCTAATAAGTGATGTATTTTAGCCTTTCTTGGCTGGATTAGGAGGACTCTCTGATGTGGGTCTTCTGCTCAGGAGGATCGTCAGTTCATGGAGAAAGCAAATTTTCCCCAGCAGATAAATGTTGCTGCTGAACTGGAGAATCAACTGTTCTTCCATCTTTCTCACAATCCTCTCTTGAGTGAGGGCTTGTCCTTGCCAGATGCTTTCCTCTCTCTTTTTGATATTAGCTTCTCTCTGTATAGCTCTTGAGAGGCTCTATGTTGGGTCCTTCCTGTACCCTGTTAATGATCCTTGTCAAGGAGTGCTTTCCATGTGAGATATTCATTAGTAATAAGAAAGTATGCTATTTGGAGACCTTACCTGAGCAGAATAAAATTAACTCAAAAATATGCTTTTTATGAGGGAATTAAGATTACCCCCTGAGCATTTATTTTTATGTAATAACATGAGGGAACTGCATGTCAGCAGTGCTGTTGTAATTAAACAGAAATGTATTCCCTGTGAAATTACCTATACTGATATTTCCCATTGACTGTCTCAGTGAGTGTCTATGTCTTTAAGAGGTGGTTTTGGGAATATGGACATATAATTAAACATGTTTATTAGAGGCTTCTGTCATGAGCATTTTGTTACATTTCACAGTAAACAGAAACTTGATTTTTTGCACCTGGACGGTTTATGGGCTAATTAATTGTATTTTCTCCAATATTCTTTTTTTTCCAAGGATCGATATTCTCTCGAGTTGAAGAAGATTACCTTTGGAGGATTAAACAGCTAGGATCACATTCGCCTGTTGCTCTTCTGAATACTCTGTTCTACTTTAACACTAAATATTTTGGCCTGAAAACTGTGGAGCAGCACTTAAGGCTTTCTTTTGGCACTGTTTTTAGACAGTGGAAAAAAAATCCACTAACAATGGAAAGCAAAGCTTGTCTTCGATATCAAGTGTCTTCCCTGTGCAGAGCTGATAGTGAAGGTACTATAACAGTTGAAAATTAGTATTGCTCTTCTGAGGAATGTCTGGGCATCTTGCCTTGAGCTGGAGCTTTACCTTTGCATAAAGTTTAGCAGCTCTCAGCTCCCAGATCTCTAATCAGAGTGTGTGGTCCATGGAGACTACAGGGTCTCTGTGCTAAGTGATCCCCTTGAGCCCACTGGTCTCCCTGTAAAATGCTGTGACTTTGCTGTGGCTGTGGGTGGCATTTCCAGTTTCCAAATATGCATAGTTGTGGTGGGCTGCCTGCACTGGGAAGTTTACTGAAAATTGTAAACTAACTTCAAGTTATATCTTAGATGTTGTTGATTTTCTTCTTAAAGACAAAATTACTACTGGAAAAAGGAAACATGAAGATGATGTACCAGTATTTGAACAAATTGAAAACACGTCTGATCCAGCTAGATGCCCTGTGAAAATGTTTGAGTGCTATCTGTCTAAAAGGTGAGTATGATACAGGGTAGTACAGAAGGGGTCTAGACTAAACCAGATGCAGAAGGGAACTGATGTCAGTTTTTTGCCTCTTTGCAAATCGTAGAAAGTACTTCCTGGTTTAACAAGTCCCGGATCTGCAGATTTTTGAAAGCTGGAAGAGTCTGTGGTCTCTCGTATGCTTGCGAAGTCCCAGGCATCTGGGACTCTTAGGCTGCTCTGAGGATGTGGGATTGACTGGGCTTGGGCCAGACCTGGCCATGGCTCCTTCTATGAGCAAGACTGCATTTCTCCACACTGTAACTTGCCTAGGTGCAGTTAAAGTTTTGTTTGATCAGGATTTTGGAATTGCTAGTGTTCTGTTTTGTCCTGTGAGGCTGTGTTTCTAACCCCCTTTTTTTAACCTCCTTGTAGCCCACAGAATCTGAATCAGAGGACAGACATGTTCTATCTGCAACCAGAGTGCTCTGTCTCCGCGGAGAGTCCCATCTGGTACACTGCCACTTCACTGGACCGCAACACTTTGGAAAATATGCTCGTACGGGTTCTTTTAGTAAAAGATATTTATGATAAAGACAATTATGAACTGGATGAAGACATAGATTAAAACAAGCTTCCAAAAAACTGTCAAGAAAACAAACAGCATTAGATATAGTCATGCTGCTAGACCTTTACTATGGAAAACATTTCAAGTTTACCCTTTGTTTTATGAGTTTTGTAGCAGTGTGTACCCTAACGTGGGTATTACCATGTAAATAGTCTGTGAGTGAAAGTTTCCATTATTCTGTGTAGTGGTTTTAGGATACATAACAAACACATTTCAGATTTTCTTTTTTTATTATTTATTTGATTAGATATGTTTGTAACTTTTTACATTGCAAAATATGAATGAGAATGTGCCATGTGTATTTTTTTCCCCCTTGTAGTACAAGACATCCATGTTGCACAACTCTGCTGTTGGAAGCTCTCATGAAAGGAGGCTCTTTTAATAGCTTCTTAAACTGGATGGTTGTGTATGGGTAGCACTACTAAAGTTTAGAACTTGCTGTGTCTTTCAGAATTTTTAAATGAATTGTAAACTAATAGGTTTTTTACTTTTTAGTTACTGAAGCCTTATGAGGTTATGTAGAGAGATTCCATCTTATGTACCAAAAACAGACAAAAGAGAATGCTGTCAATATTGGTGTACTGTAATGTGAATCTATTCTGGTGAAAACATTTTTTGTTGCCCTTATTAAAACCCTAGTGTCCTTTCGTTATTTGTGACTCTCTCTCAATTGCCCCTACAAATAAAAAATATATATACAAACAAACGAATATAAGCTTAGAGCATGGGGTCATCAAGACATGTATTTTGTAAAAAAGAAAACTAAAACCAAAAACCCCTCAAAAAAGAAAAGGAAGAAAAGAAAAAAAAAAGTCTGATGACAATGCTGTATAATCCTTTTTCATCTTTACTTTTCCAATCATAATTGCCAGTACCTCATATTAATGTAAATTTGTCCTTTGTAGCCTTAGAAAAAGGGGTTCTGTGCTGTATTACATGAAGTAATACGGTACACTAAATTTTTAACCTTTGTTTGTCCTTGCATTGCTGTATTTAAATACAGGCAATACTTGACTATGGGTGGGAAAATTCTTAACTAATGCCTCCATTCAAAAGCCATATGAGATGTGAAGTTACAGAAAGTCGAAAGACAATTTTTCTTGAAGAAAAGTCCTTTTGTTTGTTTATATCCTCTCGTTGTACTTACTTTGCATAAGTAGTTCTTATTTCCAGATACACATTTAACTGCTCAAGTTTTGTTATTTGCTCTTATTTAACTGATGCGAACAATATGCTGGTTCAAGCAATGGGTTTGCTATTGTACTGAAAAAATGTAGTAGAATATTCTACTATAAAGTAGTCATAAGTTTAAGTCTCTCCTAAATGGCATTAGCCATCTACTAAAGGAGAAACTTTCTGTGTATATATATTACCACCCAAGCATTTATTTCTTGCAGAGGCTGCATGGCTTTTTCATTTTCCTTAGCTTAGAAGATTACACATAAGGACGCATCTTTCTATACAGAGAAATAAAACTTCAGTTGCTTTGTTTTGTTAAGCAAGTTTATTTAAATTTCTGCTATTCTGGTGTGTCTGTGAGTATGTATTAATTTTAGATATACTGCTATTTCAAATGGAGATGAAGATGTACATGTTTAATTTTTCATTTCTTTCTGGTGGCATTACCCTTCCTGTGAAATCAAGAAATACTACGCAGCACCAGTGAGTGGATCACTAACAGCTTCAATGCAGTTCTCCCTCTGTGAGTGAATACTTAGTTCAGTAACACTTGTTTGTTTTTTTTTTCCAAACAGCAGCCATAGAATGTGCCCATGATACATAAAAGTGATGAAATCAGGAATTGTAGTCATTGTTTTGTTCTGGTGTCCCCAGCTTTTTTAGCACCTGAATTGACCATAAGTTAAATTTTACATATGGGAGTTGTCACTAACTACCTGTGTAAAATGCATCATGTGCGTAACTTGAAGTACTTCATTTAAACACACCTTTAAGTGTTTTGATAAATAGCAGTAAGGATCACTTGCAACCCCTTCTCTACAGTTCAGACTTCAGATACTTCAGCAGGGGCTTCGATTGCTCCCTGATTACAACAGTGTTTAACCACAAATACACTCTTGTAAAACTGCAAACTTTTAACGGGAAGCTGAAAGTTAAGTATGTTTGTTGAGTGTTTTGTCTTAAAGAGAGTTTAAAATTCTAGTTCTCAAAATCAGATTAAAACTATTTCTTAATTAGTAACATCAGTCTTTAGTGTGGCATGTTGAAGAATGTATAGACATTTTCAGCATCATTAGGAAATTAAAAATGCTTCCTAAAGGTTATAAGAAATCACGTTATTGTCCTAAATTCCTCCCATTTTCTACCCAAGATTCATCTGGGAAAAAATATCCAAGTTAGGTCTTGAAATAGAAGTTTTTACATATAGATCCGTGTTGGAAATATAAAGATGGTTTCCAAGAACAGAACTTTTATTCCAGAAGATGGAGCTATTCCATCATCAGCAATAATGTTTTTCAAGTGGTTCGTGTGTTCAGATTGAACGTTGTAAGCTGCAAAAATACTGCAGTCAAGTATGCATCATGGTTCAATGTATGCATTTTATTTGAATGGTGATGCAGAATGCAATAAAAGACCTTAGTTCTGAAAAAATAAAGACATGCAATTTTATAATAATTAGGAATTCAGGGTAAATGCTTTTTCTTTGTAAGAACTGTCAGCAGCTGGACTAGAATAAGGTTGGTGCCAAGGAGTTAGATACACATTGCTATACAGGACAATATTTGATGCCTTGTTCTACACAGGCACACAGCTTTCAGGTTATTGGTGTGTATCAAAAACCTGCCCTCGCTTTCCCCCTTAAGAGGGTGTGAAGTGGCACCTTGGCTGTTCTGGCCGTCCCCGTGAGCTCTGGCAGAGCTCACCTGAGAAGTGTAGTGTGGGGACTATATTGCTCTTTCCACACAGAGCCCTGCAGATGGTCCTGGCAATGCAGTTCAGTCCAGGCAGGGGTTTCCTAATTTCTCCAGTCATGCCAGCATGTGCTCTTCATCTCCTTGGTTTGTGATCGAGTCTTGAACAATTCTCAGGTGAAGTAGTAACCTTAAGACACTAAGGAAATTAGACAGCAGTAGTAAGCAAATTACATAGAAAATATAGTTCAGTGTGAGAAACAGTGAAAAAATCATGCAATTTTCAGAAAATAAATTTACTTTGTTAGTCATCTTTCTTTTTGTAAGTAATTGTGATCAGTCATTGAGGAAAATGGAGCTTTTTGTAATTAGTGAACTAAGCATAAATTACGACAGTTAATTTTTATTGAACAAAAAACTGTGGTGTAATTTCAATGTGTACAATATTAATTACCTTTAAAATACTCACAGTGGGATTCTATCATGCAGCAAAATTTTTTCTCTTGGTATCTATGATTCTGCCCCATGAGAGGCTGTGTGAATAGGTGGGGAAAACAGAAGAGGTGGTCTATAAACCTTGCAGTCCCAAAAGGAGGTGGTGTGCGAGATGGAAAAGGCATGAGTGGTGGTAAGCACTCACCTCATATCCATTTTCACTGACCTTTTTTATTATATAGAAGGCTGTTACACTTTCCCATTTTTGTCTGTAAGTGTTAGGAGTGGCAGTTAAAGATTTTCATTTCCATTTTTTTAAACATTCACTTTTCAGTTTGTTATGCTCATGTTGTGCATTATGTCATGCGTGTTATATGTAGGACTGAGTATGATGCAGAGTAAGTGGAGTGGGAGTTTAAGTTACTGTGATTTAAGAGGGTGTTTGGTCATCATATGTGAAACAAGCCTCTGGATTATAACAGCAAAGGTTAATGATGTTTTGGAAGAATTAAAGATTGAGTTACCTTTTGTTTAGAGTTAGAACTAAGCCACTGAGTTTGTGTATGTCTCATGAGGGTTGTGATTGTGGTCGCAACACAGGACACGCTGTCACCCAGGGCTTGGTTAACTGTGGGAATTTCCCATTTCTCAAATGAGAAATAAATCTTTCCTCTGGCAGCTTTTGAATTTGAAATGTTGAAAGCTGAAAGCCTCAGCACACAAGCCATGGCACAGATGCTTGGAACCAGCACGTAATGGGGCACATTGCTTCAAAACTTGGGCTGGTGTTAGTGTCCGTGATGCTAATGAGGGATCTCTGTGCACAGCCGCGAGCACGGCAGGCATTTCACAGCTGCACAGAGATGATGTGGGGATTACTGCCTGCACGTCATGCTACTCCATTGGAGCTGGCAACCACGGGCAAGCAGCTCAGCCTTGGCAGGGCCCCAGCTCGCTGTGGGCACTGGTGGCAGTGCTCCCCCTCTGCTGCTCGCAGTCAGGGCAGGACCTGCCCTGTGTATGGGGTGTCTGTCATGCTCTTTCCTTTGCTGTCAAGGAACTCCCATCACTTCAGAGTTCCTTGCTGTTGGTCTGTGGTGGTAAATGTGTGACTACAACATGAGCCAAGTTCATGATTCCTCAATATGGCATAATTGCACCTTAACATTACCTTTACAAAAGCCTTCCCTCTCCCTAGCCCAGCTCTTCGCCCATTTCTCCAAGGCAAAATACCAGAATGGATTTGAGCGAGACACTGGTGTAATAAAGAGCATTGGGATGCAGGGGGAGACATGTGATGACCGCTATACAAGCTAGTGGTGGGCAAGGGGAATAAGTAAATTCGGTGGGAGACAGGACAGAGAAGGTTGGCTGTATCCACTTTGAACAACTAATGGGGTTTAAAAAGTTGCAGGGTTAATATGTACTGTGTTGAGGCTTTCTGAGCTTGTGACACCTCTTAACAACTTCCCACATAGCCTGGCTTGAAGGTTTTCACCCAGCAACTGCTGTACACCGTCGGTGGATGTGGAAATGAGGTATGTATTTAAAAGGGTTTAGTCTAGCTAGTTTTTATTTTCAGGATATTGGTGTGTTGCTGTTTCCAAATACAGATGTCTGGAAAATACTTCCTCACCTAAGAACTAGTGTCTTTATGGAGTAAAGCCACTGGTATAGCAGTCATGGCACATTTGCAAGTGCATAATTTCAGTAGGGAAGGATGTTGTGTCCCAGGTACCCATGAGGTATTGTGGCACTTCTAATTGTTTCATCAAATATTTTTCTATCTCCAGTGTGCTTTTTTCCTTTTATGTGTTTTTTGGGGGGTTGGGGTTGTTTTGTTTGTTTGTTTGTTTGTTTGTTTTTTGTGAATTGAAAGGAGAAAATCTTTGAAGGTAACAGAGTTCTTGGAAAAATCCTTCAAGGACACAATCGATCATTTCCTCTGTTGCTGGCAGGAGGATGTGAGAGGTGGCTACTGGCAAGGAGCCATACAGTAGCCCTCTTATTTGTCATAGCTGAGAAAAACTATGGCATGACTGCCCAAACTCTGCTGTTCCCCTCATGAAGCATGGTTTTAGCCATGTAAACTCGTGTTAGTGGCAGCCCTGGAAACAGTTCTGAGCTGAGCAGTTTTTGCAGATGTTCACAAAAAGCAAATAGAAAACAAAAATTAGAAGATACAGCTCAACTTTGATTTCTTATTCAAGTACTTTTTCAAACTTCAGGGGTGCGAGTGTCAATGGGACTCAAACATGATCTGAGTTTTGCTTTCTCTGAAATGTGGCATTTCCTGGAGAAGTGGCTCTTGGTGAGGGCCATTTCTGGCTGCCACCCTGCCTTGGGGACAACATCAAGGTAACAACAAAGCTGCTGTATTCCTTTGTGATGTGAATGCTGAAAGCTTCCTAGAATTGTTCCTCAAGTTTAAATCTTTATATTATCTACCTTGGCCTGAATTGGTGAGAGTTTGACAGAAGAGCAGATACTGAAAATGTGTGTCCCTCTGTGGCCAGGTACCTACAGCTGTGCAGGAGGTGAAGGCTTTGGAAGGCAAATCCCACCCATGTCAAGTAGAAGACAGGGGCTGGGACTTGTGAGGTCTGGAAACAACAAAACCTAGCATTAAACCAAGCTCCTTCAAACTGTGCCTGTTGTTTCCGGGGTTTGAGTCTTTACATTAAAAAAAAAAAAAAGGCTTTGGTGGCTAAATCTTCCCAAACATGAGCAGGGTGTTTTGGTTTCTCCCAGAAGAACTCCTCAAGGATGGATCTTTTCCCCAGTACAAGGAGAGTTAGGTTTATTAGCAACTTTTTCCTTCATTTATTTATTAGCTGATTTATTTATTTAGATAATTGTTCCTAGTTCACAGTCATAGAGGAGGGAAGCGATCAGAGTATTAGTGGGTTGTGTCATGTTCAATGTGCTTGGGTACTTGTAAGTCCTCTATTTTGTTTTTACACTAAAATTCTGGTTCATTAAACACAAAACCTGTGTCCTTTCTGGGAAAGGAAATGGAACATCCTTGTCATCTGAGTAGTTTAAACTGCTGACATTTCATTTGCGCAAAACCACTGAAAGTGCTTTACTGGTTTAAAATATGAAATATTTCACAGTATGTTTGCTAAGTAAGTCATGAAGATTGCTTCTAGTCATGAAGATTATTCCTGCTTTCAGCATGCATTATACAGGGCAAATATGTATTTGCATTTCTAGTCTTCAAGTAATATTTTTTTAAATACCTTACACAGAAGTGAAGAGGAAGCTTTTCAGCTCAGAAATAAAGCTCAGAATAAAGCTGCGTCACTAAGGCAAAGGAAGGTGCCCACCATCACTGCAAAATGATCAGTCTTGATGATACCTTTGGAAAAAAATGAATCCCAAAAATCTTCCCTCCTCATTACATATTAAAGTATTTTTTGTTTGTCTTTTCTCCAGCTCCAGATGTGACACCTACATTAGTATGTAGCAACTCTATTGTGGTAATCAAAAGAATAAATACAGAAAGTGATTTCTATTAACTTAAGAAATAAAGCTTTTTTTATTCCTCTTTCCCCCCTTCTGATGAATTCTGGCTGGATCAGTGACCTTAGCAGGATTAAAGGTGAAAGTTTTAAAAAATTATAAATAAAAAAAGACAAGCTTTGAAAGAGAACAGGAGGAAGAGCAGTCTTTGGCCTTAATATCAACTGAGGGAACTTAAAAGGCCATAATTTGAATTCTCTACTGGTGTGTCCATTCAGTTCAAGTTGGTTGGAGGATAGGAGCCCAGGCATCTTTTGTAATGGGCAGGCTTGTTCATGTAAATGTTCTTGTATCTTGGACAGCTCCTGTAGCCAATGTACTTGAAGTGATATTCTTCAAAGACATATCTATAGAATACCTGTGTATGACTCTTCAGCCAGAGAGATGACCACATTGCACTGAAGCAGTCATCTCTGCTGGCCTTCAGGCAAAAAGTGTTTCTTCTAATAAAATCCCACCTCATCCCCAGAGGCAATGTCCAATGTGTATTTTGACATTTTTAAAAAAGTACGCTCACTTGCAAGGGAGGACATTCTCATCAGTGTCATTGGTGTCTTGTCAAGATATAATGTGATTTCTCCTCCAGCTTCAACTGGAGAATCCCACAAATGAAGAGAGGAGGAGGTTCAGAGCAGCAACTCCTCACATCAACTGAACCTCCAGAACCATAGGCAAGCGGTGAGCTAAGTTTCAGTGCATTGCCAGAACAATAGAGAAGCCTGTGAAATTCCCGGGTGGCTCTGCAGTTTAACAAGGGGCCAGCTTTCATGCTGTTACTGAACTTTCTAAGAATCAGAGCCTAGCAAAGATGTGAAAAGGATTTTCTGGGAGAAGGGCTGAATGATTTGAACTGTTTGAACTTAGTAAGGGAGGAAGTGAATAACAAGGGATGTCAGTACAAACTGTTGAGCAAAAGAAACAAAAATCAATGAGAAGAGCAATGGCCCCTTCACAGTGTTTTGTTACTCTGCAGAAACCCACTCGAATGGGATCTTGGAGGAGAGGAGCAGTGCTAAGTCTTCTAGGTAGGGGTGGATGTATTTTTGCATCACAGAAATAACTTATAGCTTCTTTAAATTTTATTTTTTTTTAAATGTGAGGAAGTGACACTTCTCCCCTGTTTGTATTTTTTAAAGCAAATATTCTACCTCCCTATACTCCTCCAGCAGCACCCTGGGACAGATTTCTGCAGGGCAGGGAGAAACAGGGGAGCAAAAAGGGCCTCAGAAACCAGACCACCTGAGTTGTTTTGTGCTCTGCCTTCCTAAAGGCACTGTCGTTACCAGCATAGGGAAGGAGGTTCCTGAGTTAAGGGAGAGCTATGTCATGCTGCTGTCATCTTCTGAGATGAAAATTACCAGGAGGAAAAAGATTTCTTGGTGCCACTGTGATCCTCACTGCCACCATGGACTAGAGTTGCACTGATGGGCGCTGTATTTGGTCTGGTGGAGAAGGCTGGGAGCTGAGGTGCTGTGCTGCTGGCAGAGTTGGATGTACCTGTCCTGGGAAACGCCTTAACAGCCCACTCTAGTGTTTGCCTGTTCCTTTTCCTTCTCACTAATAGAGTAATTCCCTATGGGAATTACTATGTCCTATGGGAAAAGGTCCCAATCATTGAAGCAGTGGCAGCTCCACCCTGGTGTCACAGGGTGACCACTGTACCCTGTCTGCAGAGTTCCCGTGGTGGAAGCACAGAAAATGCAGGTATCAGGGAGAGTGCTAGGAAGCCTTTAAGGGCTTGAGTTGCTTTTTCTTCAAAAAGATTTTGAAGATGAGCATTTATAACCTGTCATTTCTAGTTCATGACGATCATTTTGCTGAGCTGTTGCTAGAGGAATCAAAATATCCAAGCTTCTTGTTTCAGGAAGATAACTAACACAGCAGTGAAGGCCTTTAAAACAGCTTTACTGGCTCTGCAAATTGAGAGCATGACTATAGCAAGTAATGGTTTGGACTCTGTAAATAAAGTCCTGTGCTTTCTCCACCTATAGTTAAGAAAGGTGCTAGAAAAATTGCCAGGGTCAATGGGAGGACCTATCCCAGGATGCCCAGCAAGGTACCTAGTAATTGGGTCTAACTGAAGAAAATCCAGTGTTGTCACCAGGACAATATTTCAACTTCTAAGAAAAACCTTATTTCAGTACAACAGGGAGTTCAGGCACAGAAAACTAGTCTTTTCACAAATTATTTTCAGCCCACAAGCAACTCATACAGAGACCCTGAGTGAAAGGTGATTTCCTATGGACATGCTAAGTGATAAATATTATTGTGAGGGCACATGTTAGTCAATGGCAGATGCACGTGATGCACAATAACAAAGATTGATTTCCTCAGAAGGAAGCTTCCGTGGTCAGAGCAAGAAATATGTGACAGGAGACCACATCAGAAATGGTTATGGCTCTTGACATGTTTCTGGCTAGCACACAGCAGATCTTTCAGATGGAGAACAAGGGCTATTTTGTCTGTCTCAAGGGCCAAAGCTTGTTGAACATAGTCATGATTGCTTTTTTGCCCGCTGCATGCTTCTGGAGATGTTCTGCTGCCCACCAGGCCACCCGCACTCCCTACCTGTTCCTCTTCAGTAGAAACACCAGAGGTGCTGCTGTCTTGCAGCAGTGTATCTTAACCTATACCTCTAAGAGGAATAAGAGGCAGCAGATTTCTTTAGCTGATGTGGCATAAGTGAAAAAATAATCATGTTTATGATGTTTTTAGAAGGAAGCTCTTTAGGCTCATCCCACACTGAACTATATCTTGTGTGAATAGGATAAAGCCTGGCTAAGGAATGCTGATATTGAAAGAGGAACTCATATTTTTTCCCTGCAGATAATTTGTGACAACATAGAAAAAAAAAAAAAGGAAATTCTACATCAGCTGTTCGATGTTTGATGCATGAAAGTCAGGAAAATACAAGTGCATCCTTCATCAAGTAAGGAATCTCATTTTAGAGTTGTTTCCATGGTAGTTTAAGCCTGTAGGTACACATCCCTCCCTGGAACTGTGCTGATCAGAAATAGTCTCTGTGAGAAGGCATCTACTCTCTTTTCAGTGGTGTGAACCCAATAGCCAACAAACCAAAGAAATACCTAAACTTTTCCAAATTGTTACACTACTGATTTAAGGCTTATGCAATTTGTACGTGAAACCATTACTGAATATAACACATAAGTGGTGTGCTCAATAGGGAAGAAAGCACAGGTTTCCCCTCCTTTATGTCAGTGCTTTGAACCCCTCTTGTGCCCATTTTATGCTTTCTCTGCCTGTCCTAGAGGCTCTGCCTGTTCTATGCCAAAACATTACAGCATAGGCGGATTTTGGGTGAAGCCCAGTCTGCTGGAGAAGGTCCATCCTTGCAGCAGCCCCCTGTGGCCTGAAACCAAATTGACTGGCTAGTGACCACCACCCAAACTGAGGTCCACTTGGATGGACCCTTTAGGACTAGACCAGTTGCTGACTGGTGTGTCAGGGATTTTTGCCACTAACCTTACTGCTTGGCATAACCCAGAAAGCCAAAGTGGAAAGGAGGTAGGACAGGAACTGTGAGCACTTTTTCCAGCACAAGGTTGCTGCCACAGAGCAGAAACCTGAGCAAGTTTTCTTAACTCCAAGGCTTCACCCTGAGCTTGTGCAGCAAAGGGTCTGAAAAAGGGGTTGCTAGCCAAAACTATTTCACCAAATAGTCTCCCCATTGCAGCTGCCCAGCAGTTTGCAGGGCTGCTCCAGTTTCTTTGCATATGTGCAAAGATGGACATCAGTGAAAAGTGATGCCCCTCAGAGGTCCGTGTTGGGACAACCACAGTTTAATGTCTTCATCAATTATATGGACAGTGGGATTGAATGCACCCTCAGCAAGTTTTCAGATGACACCAAGCTAAGGGGTGTGTTTAACCCACCTGAAGGATGGGATGCCATCCAGAGGGACTTGGACAAGCTTGAGAAGTGGGCCCATGGGAATCTCACGAGGTAAGACCAAATGCAAGGTGCTGCACCTGGGTCAGGGCAATCCCCAGCATCAATACAGACTGGGGGATGAACAGATGGAGAGCAGTCCTGCTGAGAAGGACTTGCAGGAAAGGAAAGGAAAACAGTGACATTTGCTTCTGTAAGGTTTGTAAATAGCTCTGTGGGCATATGTGATTCTATTTCTCAGTTACAATAAGAAATCAGGGGTTTTTTTCTGTAAATAGGAACATTAACTCTGTTTACTGTATACTGTGTAGTGTCTGCCAGGTTTGTCTTTAAGTCTTGGGTTTCAAGTTTGTCATCTTTACAGAAGAAACAATATGTGTCAGCAGGCAGGTAGCTTATATATAATGCTACTTCATAATTGGTACTAATTTGCAACATAATTTTCAGGTACTCAGTGTTCCAAGTGCTGTAAAAGAATCTCACTGGCAGTGCCAGGCAAATTAGCTGGTGATACATGAGGGAAGACAGACCACTGTGCAGCCATTGCATGTTTCCCAGTGAGGCAAAAAAGCATTAAATACAAATGATACATCAGAGCTTTCTACTAAAATATATGCTTTTCCAACAGAAGACAGTTGTTTGAAATCTTTTTCTTTCTTTTTTTTGACAAATTTGGGGTTGCTGACGAGACCCTTTTTATGCCATTGTGTGAAGCGTCTGAGACGGTCACGTGGGCGCGTGCACAGCCAGTGCCTAACAAAGCCCTCGGCACATCACTGACACCACATACAATGAAAGCTTGATGTAACCACATTTTTGTTAACTCTGTGAAAACTCAGGAACATGGACAATGCAGGTCCCAGAGAGTTTCATATTAGAGTGAAATGAGATACAATAATAAGATAGTATTGTTAACAAGCAAAAGAAATCAATTTCATTTAAGAATGATGGGGAAAACAGTAGCCTAATTTCAACTCTCTTATTTGCCTGAACTTCATTTTCAGTGCTGCTGGTTTCCATTCATATGGGTGTGCTATAATAAAGCAGGGCCAATGTTAACCAGATAAATTCAAACAAAAATATAAAATTAGAAAGCAGTTAGGGGGTGGTGGGAATTTTACACTATACATTTTTCTTTCCTGTGTGACAGACAAGAGCAAAATGAAGCAAGGCAGCAGAGCACTGCAGGAGACCTGCAGCCAGCCAGGAGGTGTGTGGGTACCTGGCCTGAAGGAGGACTGACTCATGCAGCGATGATTTCACATTTGACTCCCTCAGCATGGAAGGAGAGGTTGGGAGTCAGCACCAAATCTTGGGAGAGGTGACTGGGTGTGAGATGGGAAAGGCTGCAGCCTAATGGGAGTACTGTGCCACTTCATGAGAAAGTGATTTGCATGACACTTCCTTCATGAGCAGCCAGGAGCTGAGCTCTCTTTCACTGGCAGAGACATAGGAGCACCATGCTGAGGAACCACGCACCCCATTGCAGGAGTGCCATTATAAGAAAAATGGACCAGTTACATGGGAGCACCACACTGAGGACCAAGCACCATGTACATGGGCGAAACATTTACACAGGAGCATGTTTGGCAGCATCACACTGTGGGCAGGTTTGGACGGTGATCTCAGTTTTTGTTTGTGGCAGTTTTGGGGAAAGTTCACAGGTGAGTTGGGATAACCTGTACACAGCATCACCACATTCTCCCTCACACACAAAGGGATTGTACTCCTGCAAAAAGAAATTCCTGGCCTAAACTGGCCATGCCCACAGCCATAGAGTTCTGAACAAGTAGTCTGAAGGCCAGAGGAAGCCTTACCCATGTTTTGTTCTATGTTTTATGGAGAAACACATCTTGGGTGGGAATGCTTTTCATCAGAAAAGAGAGTTTTATCGCAATAAAAAGAAGGTGCACGCTGGTGAGATCACTCTAGGAGCTTTGTGGGTTTTGTGACCTTCAATTGTCTCTGTTTGAGCCCCACAGACACCCAGCATGACCCATGAGGAACAGGGTCTTTTAGGCAAGAGGATACCAGAAGAGGTTATGATGGAGTGGCTGACTCCAAAACGAAGATGAGAGCCCTGGGCAACCCACAACAGCAGCAGCATGGGACAGTGTGGGACACTTGCGGCACTGGCGATCGCAACATCAAAAGCTGAAAAAACAACTCTAGATAAAATCATTCCAAAGGAATGAAAGGAAGAAGTTACTCTAAAAGCTTTGTTGCCTGCTGAAATCCACCCATAGGTTCAGCCTCACTTGCTCCAGGCTTCCTGTGTGTGCAGGAGGAGGATAGTTGGATAACAGATACTTTTTGTGACTTGAAGTTACACAGAAAAACCATTGCACCTCTGGTCCTTTTTTCGGACCAGAACACAACACTGAGATGGCTCGTGGAGTGAGAGAAGTAGAGCATCACTCAGTGTTTTAAATTGATAGGACAGCAGCAGCTGCTCTGTTAACAGAGTAGCGATTAAGGGCTGTGAGGAGGGAAGTCCCTTCCTGCAATGCTGCCTCTCCATCACAGCTTACCCCCTCAGTTCCCTCCAAATTCAGTAAGAAAACAGGCAGTTTGGGGGCACAGCTCTCTGATGTGTAGAGCCCAGTGTGGTTGTCTGAAGTGAATCAGGAGAATCAATCACACTGCAGAAGTGCCTGTCTCTCGGTATGGACTCTAAAGGAGCCTAGATTTATTCTCATCTAAACTTAGACAAGTTGAATCCCATCCCAGACATGTTTAAATAACACAAATAACTCAGTGTCTCTATTTTATCTCATCTGCTTCTTTATGTAATAGATGTAAATATATAATATCCTGACCTGTCAAAATCAAGAGGCTATCATGGAGGGATATTTCTGTGTTAATAGCCATATCATAATTGGTTGTTGTCATAGCCCATGTGAACTTGAGTTTCCTGAGCTGGTTGCACTATGACTTTTCTGTATGGCTGTGGACAAACAAAAACAAATTCTCTTTCCTTGCCTGGGTGCTACAGAGTATGAGAGGTTGGATAGCATAATAATTACCTCTAAGTAAGTGCTTAGATACTGCTGGAAACGGTAATTTAATTATTTAACTATTACTTTTCCTGAGTAAATGCTGATTCAATGGTAAAATAGCACCAGTGGGGGATGGATTCTGGAAGAAACAGCAGATCTTTGTGATAGCCAGCAAAAGGATTTGGTTTTGGTGGGCAGGAGTTGAGAAAGGGTTCCCTTCCCATGGGGAGGGAACCTCTGACAGCTGCAGGAATAGTCACATTGATTCCAGCACTGGACCCTATTCACATGTTACCCTATGCACACTCTGTAGCCTAAGTGCAAGCAAAAAGGGACAGCAGCTGTTGGCCATGGGGCTGGATCCAAGTAGGAGGAGAGCTGAAATGCAACAGGACCATGAAAGCTACGCAAAGACATGGTATCATCAGCCACACAGGAAGAATGAAAGACATCCACTGTAAGGCAGACCTGAAAACAAACTTTAGAAGATATAATGAAAAATATGTTAAACAATGGGGAAAAAAAAGTCCCAGGTGGGATAACCAGCTTCTGCAAAATGAGCAGAGAAGATTCTATTTAATTTTGAAAGCCTGAGTGATATCCCCCAGGAGAGATATAAAATACTTTGTACTCTGGGATGTCTCATGTGGGTTTTCTGTCCATGGGAGTTTGTATACATAAGTTTTTGAGGGCTGTGAGAGATTTGAGGAAAGCCTGAGCCTAGCTTGATTTTGCCAAGTAAAAAAGAGGACACTAGAACATACTATGTCTTTGTCACAGAAGAAAACAGTTGAGCAACTGAGAGAAGAGTAATATGCCATGGAGTAGGGTTTTTGAATGAAGAAACTGAGGTGTTATGATTCAGACTGGTTGGGATTTTTTTCCTCAGGAAGAGGAACTGCCATTGGGTGGGCATTGGCCATCACTGAGAACCTGGATTTCAGCAAAGCTGGAGAAGATTCAGTTCAGAAGATGAGTTAAATTGTGTCAGCCAGAGGTGTAGCTTGGAAATGTGCAGGTGACCATGCTTGGGGCCCAGCATAGGGTATGAGGACAGAGGGTCAGTTGCTGCTTCACCATCATGCCACACCATGCACTCGGCCAACAGCTTTCATTCGGACCTGCTACTTCCTAAGGCTATTCTAAACCTGCAAAATAAAAAAAAAGTCTAGACCAAATCCCCAACCCCGAGGCACCAGGAACACACTGCCCACAGTGCTTCAAGCCAGGTTTGCCATAGAGAGGTGAGTGGCAGAGCCCATAACAAAGCAATGTGGACATGATGAATAATGATGATTGTAAGTAGCAGAGAAACAGAAATGTCCAGGCTAAACCTCAGGTCGGGATCTCTTTTGAGCTTGGGCTTCCTCACCATATTTCCACCAGTAAGCTCTTGGTGTAAAACAGGGCAAACAGACTGTGGCACCAATGTGGGGAGTGCTGGAGCCCTGTGGGCTGGAGACAAAACCCTCATTCTGTCACACTCAGTGGGGAGATCTGTCTGCCCTCCAGCACCAGCAGGAGCTTCCCTGCCCCTCTGCAGGCCCCAAGAGCCCATGGCACAAACCTGCCAGCAGTTCAGCTCTAGCTAAACTGTTTTGCTCAGCTTCAGACAGCACCTCACTACCTTTTATTTTCACATGGTTTTGATATACACATCTCCTAAAAGAAATATAGCAAAAAGAGCTAAAACAAGAAAGATATGGTTTAGTTGTTCGTGTCACTCAGATAGAGACATGAAAACTATTTTCATGATGTTATCAGCATGCCCTGTGTAACAAAATTAATTGGGACATGAAGGTACACTTTTGCTTTATTATAGCTTGATTTCTTTCCTAAGCAATACATCAACACTGTATTACCTATTACAAACCGAGACAAAAAGATCTTTTGATTATCCTCATCATACATTACCAGTGTGCCAAGAAAGAAAATAAACACCACTAAACAGTGATGATAGTGCATAAAGTATGAAACTGGTACTGTATTAAATCAGGTTGTCTTGAGTGGTGTTCTATATTTCTGTCAAAGAAAGTTCTTGCTCACTGGTGTGACTGCTCACTTTATTTTAAACACATCAGGACATTTTTTTTGGAAGACGGAGATTTCTATCGAGCGGTGTTGGCCAGACTCCAGATTTTTTCTATTCATCGAGAGCTATAGCAGTACTGAACACATAGCTGTGAGTGTGAAAGCAATGTTCACCCCTGCATTTTTGCTTCTGTTCAGTCCTCTTGTCCTTTTAGACAGCATAATAGAAGTGCTGCAGTAAGCAGGGTCAAGCAGGATATGCCAGTGAGAAATGTTAAAATGAGACTATAGGCTGCGATTATGAGCTCTAATGTGTGATGAATCCTTTTTAATCACATGATATGAACTAATGTCACCATTTATTATAAAACAACAAAGTGTTCAGCTACAGGAGGAATAGAATAGATGACAACTGCATTTTTAAATGTTTTGTTTAAGCAAGTACAGTGTGATCTTTTTAGATAACTAGGAAAAACCTAAGTTAAAATAAGTGCAAGTATTTCCAGATGGTTTTGGTTAGAACAAATGTCTTTTCAGGACATGAGGATTTATCCCCTGAAAAAAAATTTATTCCCTGTGCAGTCAGTATCCACCTGCATCTCTGAACTCGAGTGAAAACTAAACTAGGTTATTATGCTAAAAAAATTTGCAAAATTTTAAACAGTGAATTCAAGATGTGTTATTAAAAAGTTAAATATAAAATTTTCCATTACAATTCTGTTCTAAAATTATTTGTAATGGTTATTTAAATATAATTTTCTTAAGTTATAGACTTGATTTAATGCCAAAATGTCAGAGAAAAAGTTTGAAAATACCGTCAATTTTGACACATTTTATACTGTCCATCCAGGCTTCTATTTACATTTCACAAAATATTTCTAGTGTTCAAGACAGTCAAAAAGTATTGTACCTGAAGGGAATGTGGTGAGACATTCCAGTGCCTTATCATCATTCAGAAATCACGGTTACAACACTGTCACCAATGTGGGGACCAGCTTGCCTAGCCACTCCAGATCCTTTGCTCCAGATCCTTGAGCTGACTTCTTGAATATATTCTGTTGTCTATGATTGATTCAGTTAATTTCTTAAGTAGTTTAATTCATATGACTAGGAAAGGTCAGTAACTCCTGGCAGGGGGTAGTGAGAATATCAATGGGAAGCACTCACTTTACTCAAAAGTACCCAGCAGCCAGGTAAACTTGTTTGATAATTAAATCCAGTCTCTCTGGATGGCCTTTTAAACTGCTTGGAAGTCCTGGTTGGAAGCACAAAGCCATTGCTATGATTTCCTCTGCCTTCTGTAATGCCTCTCCTCTGCATTAGCCAACAGCCCTGATTTCTCAGCTTTCTGGAGCAGGAACCCACACTGCTTATCTCCTCACCCTGCTCAGTAATCCTCAAATTTTAACTAAATGTTGCTATAAAGCTACATGTTGCTAATGTCCTGGAGACTGGTCCCATGGCCATTATTGGTTTCATAGATTTAAAATGCATCGATTGAGACAAAAAGTGGCAAAAATCTTTATGACTTCTGCTGTAAAATAGTTTTGTAAGAAATGGTTTAGAAAGTTTATGAACTGGGAAATTTAAGTTTGGAAGAAGTATGCCATGGTAGTGTCTAATGGGGAACAACACTGCAGTAACAAATTGCAAGAGTTTCTTCCACTTCCAGGGCTTCAGGTTTATTAATAACAGCATGTCACCATTCCTGCACTAACCCTTTCTTAGCATGCAACCACATTTTTAGTTTTTGAAAGAAAGATCTGCCTACAATATTGTGGCTTTGTTGTTGCAGGATCTTTGCTGATAGATGATATAAGCATTGTCAGAGATTGTTTTGTCTCACAGCCTTTCACAGAGTCACAGAAGGGTTTGAAACAACCTCTAGAGATCACTGAGTTCAACCCCTCCCCAAGCAGCATCACCTAGAGCCAATTGTCCAAACCCATGCCCAGATGACTTCTGAATATCTCCAGTGATGGAAACCTCATAATCCCTCTGGGCAGCTGTAGTGGGTTGACTTTGGCTGGATGCCAGGTACCCATTAAAGCTGCTCTCTCACTCTCCCTCTGCAACTGGACAGAGGAGAAGAGCTGGGAGAGATCAGTTACTGATTACCTTCATGAGCAAAACAGACTCAAAGTAGGGATATACTTAAATTTATCGCTAACAGGATAAGAGCCAAAGAGTGAAAAATAAACTAATCTTCCCCCCATTCCTCTTTCCTTCCATGTTCTCCCTCCTCCCCCCCCCCCTCCTCAGTGGTGCAGGGGGATGGGGAATGGGGGTTACAGTCAGTTGTTGTTTCTGCTGCTGCTCAGAGAGGAGTCTTTCCCCTGCTCCCGTGAGGTCCCTCCCATAGGAGACAGTCCTTGATGGACCTCTCCAGCATGAGTCTTCCCAAACTGCTGTCCTGTGGGTCACTCCTCCATGGGGTGCAGTCCTTCACAAATGAGCTGTACAGGTGTGGGTTCCCTCAGGGGCCACAAGTCCTACCTGGGAAAAACCTGCTCCAGCATGAGCTTCCCTCTCCACGGTCTACAGGTCTCCAGCGGGACCCTGCTCCATCTTTGGCCTCCCATGGGGTCACAGCCTCCTTCATGCATCCACCTACTCCAGTATGGGCTCTTCCATGGGCTGCAGGTGAGTTTCTGCACCCTAATGGTCCTCTATGGGCTGCAGGGGCACAGCTGCTCCACCATGGTCTGCACCACAGGCTGCAGGGGCCACAGCTCTGGCGTCTGGAGAACCTCCTCCCCCTCCTGCACTAACCTTGGAGTCTATCTTGTTGTTCTCATGTTCTTACTCTGCTCTTCCCTGGCTGGAATTCTTTCTGTGCAACAACCTTCTGTTCTTAAATATGTTACCACAGGGGCATTACTATCATTCCTGATTGGTTTGGCCTTGGCCAGCAGCAGGAAGCCCGTCCTGGAGCAGGCTGCCATTTGCTCCACCAGACAGAGGAAGCTTCTAGCAGCATCTAACAGAAGCCACCCCTGTAGCCCCCTGTCCACTACCAAAACCTAGCCACAGAAACCCACTACATTCACTACAGAAACCCACTACAGCAGCCTATATCAGTGCTTGATCACCCTCACAGTAAAAAAGTGTTTCCCAATGTTCAAAGGAAACTTCCTGTATTTCAATTTTTGCCTGTTGCCTCTTCTCCTGTCCCAGGGAAGACTCTCCCTCCTTAAGGTATTTATATATGTCAATAAAAACCCTCTGAGCCTTCTCCAGGTTGAGCAGTCCCAGCTTTCTCAGCCTTCCTCATAGAAGAGTTGCTCCAGTCCCTTCATCATTTTTGTGGCCTGCTGTTGGACTCTCTCCAGTATGCCACTGTCTCTCTTGTACTGGGGAGCCCAGCACTGGACAAAGCACTCCCGGTGTGGCCTCACCAGGGCTGAGTAGAGGGGAAGGATCCTCTCCCTTGACCTGCTGACAGTGGTCTGCCTAATGCAACCCAGGATACTATCCACTTTCTTTGATGAAAGGACCCATTGCTGACTCACGTTGATCTTGGTGTCCACCAGGATTCTCAGGTCATCTCGTGCAAAGCTGCTTTCCAGCTGGCTGGTCTCCAGCATATGTTGATAGCTGGGGTTTTTGCTCCCCAAGTGCAGGACTTTGCACTTCTCCGTGTTGAACTTCGTGACGTTCCTGTCGGCCAGTTTCTCCAGCCTGTCAGGGTTCCTCTGGATGGCAGCATGACCCTCAAAAACCTTACTGAAGTCTAGGCAGGCAATATCCACTGCTCTGTGCCCCTTCTAACAAGCCACTCATCTCACCATAGAAGTTTGTTGAGTGATCAAACACGACTTCCGCTTGAAGCTATGATCTTTTTGTTACAGCAGACAAGGTGGGCTGACATCCTCAGAAAAAGTTCTCTTTTTTCTTACGTGCTTCTGCTGAATTCCACAATTCCAGGCCTGTTGAACAACTGTAAATAAACCAAATTAAACCAGTGCTGCATTCTGCAGCACTGACTTCCTTGTCAAGTGAAGCATAATACTGACAAAGTAACTATGAGTAACACAGATGCATCTCAGCATCCCATCATGTTCAAGCTTTACAAATGCACAATAAGAGAATTATAAAGTTGAGATTTTTCTAATCTGAGGAATCAGGAAGAAACAGGAGAGTAAGAAAGAAAGAAAAAAGCATTCATTCTGGACATTTCCAAACAATGGGCAGTGAAAGAGAGTGAATGACTCAACTCAGGTTGGACAGGGAATCTGCAGCAAAGCTGGAGCCTAAACCTGTGCCTGAGTCTTTCTCTAGTTCCACAACTACATAAAATCATTCCTATGCTCATTATATATGGAAAATTTCCCCTAAATCCTTGATGTCTTTGATGCTGACTCTAATCAAATACCTTAAAGTGTATATTTACAAGGTTTGCTACTAATTAACATTCTCATGTGTGCCAAAATTCACAGAGGAAATAATTACATCAGATTAGCATATGAAATCTCTGAAATCCAAGGCAAATACTATCTTCCCTGAGATAGAAAAGTCCTGATGTCCATGGTGAAACAAGAGTTACTGGAGAAGATGAACATGGACCTGGCTGCATAGCAGGAAATCTGTAGCCCTGCAACCAGAAAATACGACTCATGTGTCAGCTATATATCACTTGCCTTTTTCATACAGGCTTTTTCTTGATGTGAACCTCTTTCTACCATTATTTCATGCATACCTGGCAAGACCATGGTGCAACATTCTGCACCTGTGGGACGAGACTGCAAAAAGTATGGGTGGAATGAGGAATGCAGCTGCTAATTGCTGTACCCACAGGATTTTCTCTACTTCATTGATTTCTGTCTCCCTTACAGTGATGACAGCAACAGTTCAAAATGTGGCCTTTGGATCAGAAACATTTTCACACAACTCTGCTAGAAGGAAAGGGAAATTAAGGTCAGCAAAAAAGAAATACTACTATGTGTTACAAGAAATCACGTCCACAGTTTCCCATATCCTGGAGTTGCATGATTTCTGCTGAATTAAAGACAATACTGCTAGAACATTGCAATACAGTACTCCATATAAATGGTCATGTTTAAAAACACAAAATTGGAAAGGACTAAAGGAGGTAAAGGGAAGATCAGTCAAGGACAAAAAAGTCCTAAACAACTCAAAGTTGCAACAACAGTTTTTAATTCTTTGAGTAATTAGCATGCAACATTGTCTTCCTGCAAAACTCCCAGGACAATTAATGTTCAAGGCAAGGTGTTGCCCTCTGAAGCTGGAGGAAGAGAAACATCAGAGGACACCTGGCAATTTATCCTTGATACCTCCTCAAGAGCAAGAATTATGTTTTTCATGTGAGTAGATGTTTACAAACTCCATGGGAAGCTAGAAAGACTTGGCTTGATAATTCAGCATTGGCACCTTCTTGCATCAGCATATGCTTCTCAGATAAAAACATCTTATTTCTTTGCAGGTACCCTCACAAGTATGTCCATACAGTGACCATGGCCTTCACATCCAGCTGGTTTGCTCTTGGTAGCTCTATTCTGCTGATGTTGGGTGGGGACATTATGTGATATCAGTGTCTTTTAAACCTCTGACCTTTGCAAAACAGCAATTAATAAAAGCAGTATGAACAGCTTAAAAGGCCTGTAAAGCCTCATAACTGAGGCAAAGCTCTAAAACTGTGGTCATTGTATGACAAGCAATCAAACATGTAAGAAAAGGGAATTATTTATTAGATAACTATAACCTCACAAAAGGATTGCTCAGAAAAGTGTTTTATTTCTCCTAATGGACACTGAGGTCCCATACCTTGTGTGGGAACCGGGTGGGTTTCCTGTCACGGCCCACTAGCCCTTGGGTACCTCTGATGCCTCTGCCCTGGTTTAGGACAGCACTTGCCAGAGGAAAAGACAGGAGAAATAAAAAGTTTGTCATGCACTGGGAAATCAGAGGACTAAATCAGTATCTGGAAATCCCACTGTCTCCCCATTGGCTACTGGATGAGCCCGCTTGAATGGGATGGACCAGCTATGTGGCACTTGGGCAACCGATGCTGGATGAGATGTGTTCTGCCCTTCACATGGGTGTGGGAATAAAAGATGTGACCTGATAACTAGCTTTCTATATGTTTGTGCTCTGAGACAGGTTTGTAGCTGGACCTTTAGAAAGCTACTTACAATTTCCCAATCCAGGCATCCTCTGCATTTGATGACCTGCTCTGGGCTTTACTGTGGGCTGTCCTTGGGCTTCTGAGTAAGCCCTTCAGAAGTCATAAGCAGGGGTTTAACAGCTCTGCAGGGAGGGAGGAGTAGAACACACAGATTTTCCAGGAAAGGGACTACTGTTGTTCCTTGCCATTTTCTGAGAAAAGTAGGAGCCTAGGCAGCCCATGTGGAACTATAAGTATACTTAAATATCAGGTAGATTCATGACTATTTTTCTGAAGTGTGAAAAGATGAATAACACAGACTTCTGGTTTGTGTAAATAGAAAAGCAGGTAGGATTAAAACCAGACAGAATTAGTTACAAAAGCTTGTTTAGGTCTTCAGCAGGTAGGTGCTTTTGAAATGCAGAATATTTATTTATTTTCTTGGCAATATGAATATATATAAAGTATCAGAAGATATAAATACATATAAATATATAATACATATAACACATCTGAGAGGATGGATAAGTAAGACTGCAAAAACTACAGAGATTATTAAATTGAAAAAAATGTTGTTCATGGCAGGGCTGAAGGCTTAGTTGCCTCCTTACTGACCACAGTAAGTCATCTTTTTTCTGAATGGGGGTTGTTGAAGTGACTCTAACACACCTCCACCCAAGCTGGTGCAGGATGTAGACACCCTACAAAAGCTTTGTGTGACCTCATGTGCTTCTTTAAGCAAAAAGAAATTTAGGGGGTTGTTTGGGGGTTGACATTGCAGAATGTATTAAAAAAACCCAACAAATAAAAGCAACTGAGAAACTGAAAGATATCAACTGTTTAGAAAAAGGGGACCAGATTTATTTTCTCAGAAAACCTAAGGGATTGTGGTTTTCTTTTGTTTGTCATTTGATGTGTCTAAGACAGCAATAACTTGTTCCATCTTAAAGTATCTTCCTGGCAGCGAATATCCTGTATATAATCCATGAACAAAAATATGGTGCAGTTGATGTTTAAGTAAATCTGTGCAAAGTGCCAGGACAGCCTGAGCTAAGTGCCCTGATATCTGCTTTGCCTCTACCAGTTTTAAACATTTCTTTTTGAACCTGCATGAGGCCAGTGTAGCAAACACAATAGTGCTAAATGAAATTTAAGTGTGTGAATGATAAAATTATAATATGACAAAATTGTAAAATTATAAAATGCTACAGCATCCTACTTTTTATCTCACTTGAATACTTTTTCATTTTCTCTAAAGTAAACCTGAAACAAGCAGCTTCTTTTCTGGGTAGGAGTCACAACATAATCTCAAAACCTCATATGCTGGCATCCAACTTGTCATTAGTTCTGTTTTCATATTTCTTATCATTGCATCTCTCAGTGTCTTTGAATCTCTCAGTCTTTGCATCATCCATCCTTGCATCCCTCAGCATGTCTTTATACTCTAGTTTAACATCAGCCTGTAGCTGCAGCACACCAGTCAGATCTGTGCAGCATCGACTGCTAGTTTGTTCTGGGAGAAAGCATCTTCAATGCCCTCTATGTGGCACAGCATCAGAGGAAACATGATATTTTACCATCTGAATCCAATGCCAAAATAATTTTCTAATAAGATGCTAAAAGCATTTTTTCTCCCTCTTTATGTTAACCATTTCCCCTCACGTGTTCTGTCAAAGGTGAAGGTTGCTGTCTCTATGGGGAAGAGCAATTTGATGATGCCAAAGCCCTCCTTTTCAACAGAGCAAAGGCATCTTCTTCCATCCACACTAGTCCAGAGTACTTCCAGCTGGGATCTCAGCTGGCATAACGGGGGAGAAAGAGTGAAGGACTAAGTGCTGATGCACTTTTGGTGCTTGACCTTATCATTAACACTGTCAAGAAGTTGTCAACATCTGCACAGAAGTGGAGAGATGAACAGCTGGGCACCATTTCTGTTGCTATAGGCTGGATGGAGTCACATCCACAGCCCAGAGGCTCCTCCCAGTCTGGCCAGTCCCAGTGTCATCCTATCCAAGGTCTGGTTCATGTCCAAGCCTAATCCAAAGTGCTTGGTTTCCACTTCCTGAGATCCTCCAAAAAACAGATGCAAATGTCTGCAATTGCTTTCTGAAACCAACCACACCTCCTGAGACACGACCATAAGCTCCTTTCGCTTCTGTTGGTTGTCCTACTTTCATGAAGACATTGCACTTGTTTTTTTCATCAGATATGGGGAGTCCTCAAAAATAAAATCTCACTGCTTGATGGATCCCACAAAATGCAGTCTTTCAAAATATGGAAAGTTTCTTAGTATTTTCCAGTGCATGAAAAACCAGTTAACACAGATAACACACCACAGTTTCCTTCTCACGAAGGAGCCTGGAGAAGTACAGAGTTTGCTTCTGAGCTCATTTTGCCATGTGACACTATCCTTATCAGTCACATTTCAGTGCTTTCTTTGTTACACTGAACAACCATTGCTCATGGCAGGTCTTCAAATTCTTCCTCAGTTTGGGACTTTCCTCTAAAATTACACTTGTGTCTTAGGGACTTGTTGACACATAATTCAGATGAAAGATGACTATGGTAATTGTCATGGAACTGTATGGGACAGTTTGAGATGTCCTTACTTAGTTAGTGAAGCTACAGACACATGGCAGGAATTTTTAGAGCTGTAGTAAGGGATGAAGTGATATACAGAATCAGCGCTGTTATAATTAGAAATAAATAATTTTTTCATAGGTTGTTTTCTGTGAGACTAGTATTTTGCCCATCATAATCAATTTGCTAAATCACACTTGCTTAATTTTAAGTATTACTGTACATTTGTGTCTACATTTGTAGACAAAGCTTATACTAATTACCATAGCCAATTCTCAAAAATTTGTCTCCTTTCCACAGGTGAAAGTATCTTGTACAACATAAAGCTTCTCATCTGCAGATGTGAAAGCACTTCTTAAAGCAGATGAATGTCATAGCCACCTTTTGCAGATGGGATAAGGGAGGTACTGGGCAGTGACAAGACTTTCTCAAGGGTCATGTGAAGGCATTGCTAGAGGTTTCATAGATGTTGGATTAACACGGAGCATAAAGCACTAAAATACTAGGGAATCACTTTGGAAAAAAGTCAATATAAAAGTAAGGTACTACGCTTATTTCATAAGAAGGGGAGTGAGCATCAAAGCTTGCCTGCAGCGTGAATATAGTCTTGGCAAGAGGTCATTTTTAGAAAAGGTTACTCCGGCCAGCTAGCCCTCCTCAGAAATGTTGGGCTGTCATACACCAACAGTTTGCAATTCCTCACCTTCTGATATGGACTCAGACATACAGAAAATTTTTCAGTCAAGCCAAAAATCGGTTGGATTTTAGATATTCAGAATGTGCTTTTCTGGCTTGGTGTCCTGTGCTTTGCAGTTTTTCTTCTAAACAGAGCAGCCAAACTTGCAGGAGTAAGGGACATGAAGCTGATTACGCTTCCTGGGCCCACTTCACTGTGTCATTCACGCCTATCTCTGAGCAGCACAATGATAACACAGTGCTGAATACAGAAGATAAAATAGTTGCTTGGTGACTACTCTGCATTTTAGATTTAACCCTTTAGGTCTCCTTCTCCTCTCCTTATCCATGTTTGGTGCATACATAAGGACAACCAACAAATTGCAGCTTTGACACTGAAAGACAGAATTTTATCTTCATTTCTTACACCCAAAAATTAGACATCTGAGCCTGAAAAGCAGAGCTTGAAAAATTCAAGTGACCTCTGGTGGCCAAAAGACCGTCCCACTAGCCAAGTGTTGGATGGAGGGCTCTGTCTGCAACATCAAAGAGGAATAATCCTGGTGAGGACCGCAGCTGGGACTCCCTGCAGCCAAAAGATATTCTTTGCCAGTAGCTAGAAACAGTTAAATATAAGCAAGTTCCCTTTGCATATCACAGATACTAATTTGTTATTTTTCTAGTACCAAATGTTTATAAGTCAAGCATGGATGTATTCTGCAAGCCTGCCCTTTTTAGTCCAGGGAGGCAATAAGATACCCACTGATCTGCTCTACGATCGGGGAGGGTGAAAATGCAGAAAGACCCATCATACAACTAGAGGAAAATCTGGCCAGAGACACTGTGGCACAGGGCTTCAGTGCAATGGGGCTCCTGCTGCAGGCAGATAAGCATCCTGAAGTGAGCAGATTCCAGTGTGTGGGGATGTGTTAACACTGTTGACTGCAGCAGAGTGCAGAGATGGCCGAGAGAATTAAATAAAATAACCTGGAGACCAGAACCAGAACAACAGTCAATTCAAGGACTCAGTGTTTCATTAAACATTTCATTCAAGTTAAAAAATACATTTGTGAGCCATGAAGATGGCAAAATACATTTTCAGTCTGCTATGTCTGGGTGATAGCAGGAAAAAATATTTTATTTTTACAGGCATAGTGCTCTGTTTGTCCTTGGAATCTGTCCCAGAACCAAGCAGGTTTCTATGTCTGGATCTCTTCATCATGTGTGTTTATCTGTAAGATATTTAATATGCATGGCCCTGCTTCATTTTTCATGACTGACTTTATAGAGTGCAACCCAAACACCTTTTAAGTTTACACCTTTTAAGACAGTTGTCTTTCAAGCTATATTTTAAGTGTGTCTCAAAAAATTACCTATGAAACTCTGCTTAGAATTATGCTAAGGGAAGGTTCACAGCAGCATTAAGCTAAATCATTATGTAAGCATGTTTACATGAGGGCTACTTCTAGAAAAAAGCTGAGTAGCACCTGCTCCTAAGGGAAACTAATCTCTCAATTTTGTAAGTAACTTATATTTACATGTTGATGAGCAGATTTAAAAGCAGGGATTTCAAGAAGCTGGAGTTAATTTAGAAGCAGAAATCAACATTGACTTTCTCCAGAACATGGAAACCGTCATTATCCTGAAAACTCCTTGCTGGGCCTTCACAGGGTCTAGCTTTTGGCAACTCAGCAGAAGAGATTGTTTAACTTTTTTTACAGGGCTGATGCTGCCAACCCACCCTAGTGAGCAAGACCCAGGAACCTGGCACAGTGGTCCTGCATGTCAGGTAACTATAATGATTATAATATACAGGCACCAGCACCTGGCATAGGTAATGATACCTCCCAGAATATTTTCTGAAGCACAGGATGTTCCACTAATGGCCCTCAAGGTCTTGAGAAGACCATCTCTGATGAGATACTCCTGTGACTTGGTTCACTCTTCCCCAGGTGGTTAATCTGCTCCACACGCTGTCCAGTGCCGGGGGAGGTGCCCAGGGTGGCAGAGGATGTGGACTGGCTGATGACATGACATGGCTCAACAATGTTAGCTGCTGGAAGCCAGGCTCAGGCAGACTCTGAGCATAGGGTTAGCAGCAGTAACAGTATCTTACAAGATGACACAGAAAGCTTAGAGGATCAGCTCTAATATGATACTACTTCACATAGGCCTTATATTAGCAGTCCTTGTATTACTCACAACATAGGTAGGGCCCAGCTGTAAGAACATATAGAGAAATCTCCACAGAAAATGGAACCCAGATAATGCCCATGAATGACCAAATGCATGATTGTGAAGGTCATAAACAGTCTTTTGGCTATGCTGAGCTGGAACTGATGATCACCTTCAAAATTATGTGTCTAACAGGTTGAGGTTTTAGCTAGGCAAGTCCTCTGGGAATCTATGATAGCCTCAAGGAAATGATAGTTGAGTTTGTAAGAAGTTCCTCCAAAACCCATGGTCTCTAAAGAGAATAGCGGTACACTGAGAAAAGAAACCCAAGAAACTCCTGCAAAGAGTCGCAATGAGATGGCTCCTTGAAAGGACAGCGGAAGACTGACTAGCAAAGTAAGCAGAGAATAAGGAGAAAACAAAGGAACTTCAGAAAGAAAAGAGAACAAAATTGCAAGAAGAGCATGACTTCTGAGGTGCTGAAGAGTGTAAGTGGGAAGCACCAACTCTGGGCTTTGGCCAGGCAGAAGACAGTAAAAGCAGCATGATGTGTGTGGTGAGTTAGCTGCAGGGAAGGAAGATAGAGGGAGGCAAGAGTGGGATAGAAAAAAAAGCAATTACAGGCACAAATTCTGAACTACAGTGACTGAACTTCAAGATACAGGAAGGTGACAGATGTCAAAGTAGAGACCCAAAGGTTTTCCTTTTTTGATAGGCTGGAATGTGCTAAATCTTGTGAATGGGGAAAGAGCCTGAGGATAGGCAAACAGAGTAAGAGAATGGGCTGAGATGGAGTGGTTGTGAGGAAGAATAAGGAATTGGGCAGGAGAGGACAAGGGACCATTTGTGCAAATGGAGTTACTAGAAGGAGAGAGGAGAAGACAAACTACACCTCTGACAGCTATTGAGTAAGGGAAGCAAAAATATAAGCTGGATAATGGGGGAAGTTGGGCTATATTACATGGGTAATCCTTGGCAAGAAAAAAGAAATCTGATGGAAGGATAGTTTGAGAAGTGAGCCAAAAGACTCATGGAAAAGTGAGATGTTTATCTGGAGGAATGAGGAGTTACAAAGAGCAGCACAGGGGAATGCTGCAGCCAGCAGTGACATTTTTAGAGATGAACTGGGTGTCACAGATACAGCAGTAGAAGGCAGGGAAGAAACAGACACATCATGAAATAGTGAGGATGAGTGCCAAGCAGAAAGGACAGAGACGGGAATGGCTATGATGCCACCATAAATAGAGAAGGATAGGGATGTGGCACTAGCTCTGTGCTGTTAAGGTGAAGGTAGAGAAGCAGAAGGCGAGGGAAGAATCATAAAGGGATGATACTGCAGAGCATGTGTGGACAGGAAAGGGAGGAGAAAGAAGCACAGAGTTACAGCAAGAGTCAAAAAGAATAGCCTAGATAAGGTTTCTAAAGAAATCTGTCAGTGTGACATTTTCAGCTGTTCCTGTGAAGCCAGGAGGCAGTGACCTCTACCTCTGGAGGAACTGAGCAGGCTGGGAACATCCTCAGATGTCACCCTCTAAGGGCTCCTCAGCAGCCTTGGACAGAATCTCAGTCCAGGTCCAGTACTGGTTGCTTCTCATAAATGTGCCTTTTTTTTAAACCCCTCAACACATACACAAAGTCAAATTTTAGGAAAACTAAACCAGCAAGAGCCCTTCTGCACTGCAGAAAGCAGTACTGCCATTAAAATATAAAAATAAGAGGCAAGAGTTCCCTCAGCCACAGTGCCGACAGTGGCTGGTTGAAAATGGGGACAGGATTTTACATCTCATTCCAGCATGTCAAGGAGTAAAGACATTAAGGGGAAAAGGTTTAGCAATGCAAAGACAATGCTCTGCCATACTGGTCACAGTGCCTATCCCCAGCTCTCCCTAAAGATTGAGGAGTTTGCCCAACGGCCTCAGTGCCTAGACTGCCAATACCAGCACCCAGAACCAGCACTAAGGCTAAAGAGTCCATAAACCCAGTCTCCAGGTTTGAGGCTCTGACATTTCCTTAGGTGGACAAACAAGTAACCCTGACCCCACAGTCAGCAGTATCAGAGCTTCCCAGGATCTCTGGACAGCAAGAGATCTCCTGGCTGTATTCCTCAATGGATTTCTACATTACTAGAGACTGCAGTCAGTAACAGTAGTGCCCCAAGCTTTATGGCATGTTGTCTCTGTCCCTGCCAGCGGGGTCCTTTCCACTGAAGGGAGTATTCCCAAAGTACCAACCCTCCTTAGCACACCCCTGCTGCTCACTGCCGAGCCAAGCTCTAAATGTGTGGGACAATATTGCTGAGAACTCCCAAGAATCATCAGTACTTTAATTTCTACCTAAACTCTAGGCAGGAATCCTAGAGTATCCTCTAGGAGGATATCTGCCAAGCCACAGACTTACCAGAGACTGGATACAACTTAGTCCAAATATGTCAGTGCAGTGAGTGAGGCCATTAACCTTGCTGAAAGTAGGGCTGTAAGTTGCAAGAAAATATTGTAAATGTTGTCTGGCATTGCAAGGACAAGACTAACCCTTGGGCAAGATTCTTTCAGTGTGCTGAAGAGGACCTGAAAGTTAATGGTATTAAAAAAAAAGGGGGAGGGAGGGTGAGAAAGTTGCCCAGGCAGATCTGCTGAACCACAGACACTGTGGCTGCGGCTCTAATCATGCAAAAAGCATCACAAGCAGCAACTTTTTAAACTCTGAGAAAGGCTAAACTTCTTTTCTCTCTGCTATTGAAAGTTGCCCTGGGATCCCTAGTTATTTATAAACCATGCTGCTGTAGGAAACCCTATAAATATCCAAAGCGATAAGCATGCCCTTATTCTTAGAGCAGCCAACTAAGTAAAAATGGAAATCACCCTTGGCTTACTGGAACCTCTGCAGCCACATCCTCTGTCCCCACCTAACCCTAACCCTAACCCTAGCCCTAACCTTAACTCTAACCCACCACGACCACCACTCACAGTCAGTAAATCCAAGAGGAGGTACAGGACAGTTGATAGACAATGCAAGAAAATGGACAATGCACAGCATAGAAGATTATATTCTTCTAAGTGCACAGATTATTGGTAAGAATGGCACAAATAGGTCCAAATCTGCCCTTAGCCATGACACCATAAAAACTCGGTCATGAACACTTTTCTAGGTTCACTTGTTTTTGACCTCTTCTTCCTGCTGAAGTTTTTTAAAGGGCTACTTCAAATCTACCTGTGAATGAGAAATCTCACTTCTGTTCCAGCAGAGACCTAAATGCATACATCTCTGAATGCTCACTGTCATGCTGCAGCTGCCCTGGGAATTATCTTCTCAGGGAGGAAAATGAGGCCAAATTGCTCGATTTTACAGAGCACCAGCGAGGGCACACCTGGAATACTGCATTCACTTTCATGGCTGCCAGTTCGAGGGGAAAGTGGAAAATGGAGAGGGCCCAGCAAGAGTCAGTCAAGATAGTCAAGAGCCTAGAGTCCTGAAGATAGACTGTGGGAGATGAGCTTATTTGGTGAAGAGAAGGCTAAAGGAGGATGTAATAGAATCCTAAAACTGATTGTAAGGGAATTACAAACACGATAAAGCCAAACTCTTCTTGGTCATGGCAGATGATAGTGTAAAAAGCTGAAACATTAAGAAGCAAAAGGCATTTATGCAACTCTGACAGACAGTGATTGCTTAAAACATTCAGCTCATGTGTTGCTTTGCTGGAGTCTGAACAGACAATGATCTCCAAAAGCACTGTGCTCACCACAGGCTGAGGGACTCAGCAGCTGTAGCAATGTCTGGTATCATAACATTTATAACAGAAAACTATACAGAAATCAAGCCTGAAACCAGAAAAAAGTTAATGTTACATTAACTTCTCTAAAGCTAATACTTTCTGGATCTGATTTGGTTTAGTCTTCGCACTCTTTCACTACTTCTGTTACTTATGAGGTCTCTTCCATAAGAGCATTTCAACCCCTTTTGAATTAAAGGAGTAACTCAAAGAGCTAAGCTCAAATGTTTCAGAATTGGTGAAACTATTTCTTTCTCTATATTTGGTTATAATTTTGTTTTGAAGTGCATAAGAGTTAAGGCATCCTAGAATAAAAATCATGTCTGACAGCCATAATGTCACTTTGTAGCTAGAGGGAACATTCCTGCTGTCACTAAAATACCGCGGATGTAGCCAATTGAACAAAAATGGTACTATCTAAACAAACTCAACACACAATGGCTAGTTCCTAACTTCAGTAGTTCAGCAGACCAACTGTGCTCCAGACAATGCTGAGTTTGTTTAAAGTGTAATACATTTAGTTGTGCATGCTTATATATGAGTTATTGTAAAGTTGCTTCAGGCTAAATTCTTTCCTGCTGCAACACCACTGAAATGAGTATATTTAGAGCAGAGATTAATTTGGCCCATTATGTACTAAACTTTCTTTAAAAAAGAACTATTCTTTCTGCAATTGATCTTGTTCACTGCAGTCATCTAAACACAAAGAGAGTCTTATCTGTGTTACCCCAGTGTAGTGGAGTTATACTGGATTTACGTTGTTGCAACTGAGAGAATTCTTTCAGCTGAAAATAAAGACAGCTGCCCAAATTACATGCAGATCATTGCACTTCTCTTATACACCAAAAAACTTGTAATGCACATTTCAGTGTCATGCATGACTTGCTGTAGCAGCTGTAGGGAAGAGGAATTCCTGATGTACAAAACTTTGTTAGAAAGTTAGGTCACGGTTTTAGCTGTAAAAGATTTCGACATCTAAGCAAATACATAAGCTTTTCCATTATGCATGGATGGCAAGCAACTTATAGGCAGCAATGGAATTATTTTCCCATTTGGATCATCTGCAGAGATGGCACTTCAGCATTCTGGGTATGAAAACTTGGAACTCAAGGACGAAGGAATAAGATTCAAAATAACAACTAGGTGTCTAAAACACAACTATTTGTGGAATTTAGGTGCCTAAAGGGAAGAACTGAGAAATCAGCTCATCACCACCACCTCCACTTTGTTTGGCTTGATGCTGCTTGAGGCACACTACCATTCATGTGCTGCAAGGTAATTTTAAAATAATCTAAAATAGAAAAAAAATAACTAAATATCAGAATGACACGTTGCTTCCAAAATTATCATCTCTTTGTTTTTCTAATCCAAAATGTTTTAAAGGAAATTTCTCAGAGTTTGTTTCATGAAGAATATGTGAACATATATTGTATTCTAATTTGAAATCCCAGGATCCCTTGTGAAATAGAAATTTTGAATGTTGTCTGACCTTAGTGTCAACACTCATTTTGCAATGACGAGCTTTTATGTCACAGACCAAGAGAACAAAAGCAGGGACAGTGCTGAGACCCCCAGACATTTGGGTTTCCATAGCAGGGAAGCAACACAAAATGATGGACAATGCCAGAGCTGTTGATGCACGTTTTATGGTTTTATCTTACACAGAAAGACAAGAATTTCTTCCTAGTCTTGAGGAAGTTCTGAACCTTAATTAAGCCACACAGCTTGGATGAATCAGGAGCAACCTGTGCCACCAATTTATTCTGAAGGAGTGATGTTGCTTGCCGTGAGGAGAATGGCATGGAGGTGGCCAACAGGCACACACTTGCTGCTCTACCTACTGCCACAGATACACCGAGAAGAGGGTCCACCTGTGTAAACAATAAAGACTTAAACAATAAAGACAATAAAAAGATCTTTTGAAAACATATCCCAAAAGTTAGTTAGACACATAATTCTCATGCAGGCCACAGCAAGACGCTGGTGCAGACTGCATCCTTCTCCATGCAGCAAAATCCCAAAACACTGCAGGCACTAGTACAGCCACATCACACACAGATGTAAATGCGGGCATTATTTTGTAGACTCCTGGCCAAGAATTCTGCTCTCAAAGCACTGGGCTTTATGATTTTAATTGAGTAGAGAGTTTAAATGACTACAGGATATAGAAAAGACAGAAAATCAGCCATGTGTGTTTCTGGTACCCCAGCCAGGCTGACTTTGCTGTAGGCTTTTCTCTAATGATAAGAAGATTCTTTCCCCTCAGAGTATCTATAATCCAAACATGATGAGTTTGCTTAGGTAAAACATCCTTAGCTGCTTACTTCTGCATTTTGTGCAGAATTTACATAGCAAACCCCACTACATAAGACATACAAAGCAAACAGTAGGTTGCTCTGTGAGGCAGGATAGTTCAACCATAATTATCCCTTAGTCTCTGCTCAGAAGACCACAACATTCCTTAAAGCCAAAATCTTTAGAAAGTTTAATCTTCTCAAACAGGGAAGTGAGATACATGATAGTTGATAACTGTTTGCTCTCCCTTTTTAGTGTTCATTTAATTAAGGAGAATAGAAATACAATCCATATTCTCATGTGGAAAATAAGCGTTTATTTTACTTTACTCCATCAATTCACTGACTTTGCAAACACAAGAAAAATATATCCCAATGAAAAATGTGTTGGTTTTTTGAGAGTTTTGCCTTGTGAAGCCCTTTGTATTTTCAAAAATATCCTCTATATAACACAGGAACTCTTTAAAAAGCCATGTCTCATAGCACTTAGAAATGCAAAGGTCTGGGCATTTTAATATACTTTATCATGCTTTCATGGGACAAATAAATAAGGAGGATAAAGAACTGCAGATATTCATTCCTTTTTTTTTTTCCCCTCAGGAGACAACCTCTAAAATGACAGGGATGTGGCTGACAAAAGGTACCCACCACACATAGGTTAGAGTTGGCTACATTAGTGATGCAAACACAGCAAGCCTGGGCAGCTCTTTGTGACCTTGGTGTTAGTGTGCTCATTGCTGCTCTCCATGACACCAGGCACCTCAACCACATCTGTAGTCACTGCTGGAAGTGCAGAGGGTCACCCTTAAACGCAAGGTATGGCAAAAGCCCACATATTGAATGTCCTTTTCTAAGGACTAAAATAGTTCTGACAGACACTGTACTACAGCTAGTCACTCAAAGATACACAGATCGCATACCACAAGAAAAAGGAAAGGAAGTAATTACCCATGAAGGACAGCATTTTGTTGCTATTTACTACTAATCTCTCTTTAAAAACAAAAAAACCTCATACAGTGAAGAACAGCTGGTGCGATCCAACTGTCCTACTAATGCAGTAACAGTAATTAATGATACCTGTAATTCTGGCTTAACATCATGTACCCGCAAGTGATAAAATGTTTATTTCCTCAAACACTCTGTTTTTCTGGACTACGACACAAAAACACAGTCTTCCTAGACCATTTTCACGAGAAGGTTCTCTCTTCAGTTTTGTAATTTTGGATAAGCATCTGCTTACTCTATTGTCTGCTGAAAATAGACACAAAACCAGTTAGAGTTGATGTACATCCACTTGCCAAAAGTGATCAAAATGTCAGACCTATTAAGACCTGACTAGCTGACATCTGTTTCCTTGGGAGGTAATACGTATTGCCTTCATTCCTATTCCAGCTAAAGAGTGGGAAAGCACTGATTAGGTCAGTTAAATCCCATTTTCAGTCACAGTGAAAATGCTTGCTAAAGCCCAGCTGATTATTCCTGTGCCAAATCCCCAGGGACAGCAGCAGCAGTACAAGAGTGTGTGGAATGCTCCTCATTTGGCTGCACAGCACAACTGTTCAGAGACTTACTGGAGCAGGTTAGGGTTCCCCCCAGTACACCTATTCTCATTACCATCAGGATCTTCAGGGTGCCATGACACAGCTATGGATGAGGGGGGCATACCTTTCAGCCTTCCTCCACAAGCTCATATGAAGCCACGTTGCTCAATGTGGCAGCAAAAGCTACCCGCAACATCACACAGACCTTCAGAGACCAAGAGTAGCAACATTCCCACGTCATACTCCAGCCAGAAATTCTTTAGAGACAGTGGATGCAAGGTGACAGCAGCGTGGCTGTGTCCCAAGGGAGGTAGAGTGCAGGACTGAGCTGTGTCTGCACCAGCTGATGCTCTCAGCTCCCTTGGGAGTACTCTGACTGTCTGTTCTTCAAGTGACAAAACTGTGGAACATGCATCTAAACACAAAGCACGCAAGATACACTTGTAACAAGAAGTGCTCTTACTCAAAGGCAAGTGAGCTTTCTTCAGCAATACAGCTGGTATTGCCATATCACTTCATGCACTTTCTTCCCTAGCTTACTACAGCAAAGCATAATCTTAGCACTATCCATATTATACACCTGTCAGCTTGCTTTACCCCTGCCAGTCATGAGAGATGATGAACAATCTGGTTTACCATATGGATACATCATGTAAAGCAGAAAGAGCATTGCCTGAGCACAGCAGGCACCAAAAATATGCTTGACAGTACTCACATGAGAGAGAAGCACTTAGTACCACCAGGCAGAAACTATCCTGATCTGCCAGGTCCATAAAAGTGCTGCATATAAAATAAAGTTTTACAAAGCCTTCATACTTAACACTTCTGGAAGAGTTACTTAGTCTTGCCCACATTGCTGCTTTTCAAAAGTAAAACTTCTCAGAAACCTGGACCTGGCCTTTTCACAGGACTACACAATGTTTAGACTAACTCACCTTTAGTACATGGTGCAATTTCAGTACAAAATTGGGTTACACTTTTGTGTGCTTGACTGTGAACTTTCCTACAAAGGGCAAATCAGCAAATTTCAAATGCAGTGGATACCCCACATTATCCCCAGTAAGGACACATTTTCCCTTCACTAAAATCCTTCATGCATTTTCAATTAACAGTCTCATGACATATCAGCTAGATGGATAGATTAAAGTTAGTGAGTCAGCACTGGGGAAAAGATGGGACTCACTATCAACACCGCACCACGAGATGAACGGGGATTCCTGTGTCAAAGTAAGAGCCAAGGGTGAAACCTGTATTTGGCAGAAGGCAGAAGACAGCATTTCACCCTTTGCTCAAGTGGGTCTTGATCACACAGTTCTTCTGGATGGTGAACTTCCTCTGAAGCCACTGGGAGTTCTGCATGGAGACAGGTTTCAGCATCCAGTTTTGCAATAGATGCAATTCAGTGAGCATTTCATATAAAGAAGGAAAGCAGCAGTGCAAGTGAATAAATGGAGGGAACTAACTGTTCCATTGTGTTAGTATTTTAAAAGACCATCTACATAACCATGAAAATTTAATCTAAAAGAGACAATGCTGTGGTACAAAAAGTTTATTTAGTCACAATTTTGTAAACATATGAGGTAAATTAACGTTTACATCAACTTGCTTCTTACAGAATTTAATATACAAGGCACTTTGTTGAAGACAGCACTTTTAACTGTTTGCTGGTTTTATTGTTCTACAAGTTCCTGACAGCCCAGAAAACTTGTTATGTTTACTGTAATGTAAAAGGCAAACATCTGGAAAGCGACAAGAAAGTTCTGAGTAAGCCTTCTTATGCTTTACAACCCATTAACTGTGAGAAACAGTGGCAATGAGGTTAGCAGTATATTCTCCACCTTAAAATATGCTCACATAACTCTTCAAGAACTGAAACTTCTAGAACTACATTGGTATCTACAGCAAACTTAAAATGCAAATCTACAATTTCTTTTTCACATCAGTATTTTTTTTGCTTATGCAAATAGTCCCATTACCTTTAGTGGTCTTATTTGCAGAAGTTAAAATAACTTGCATGAAATTGTATTTGCAGGTTCAGAACCATATTTTTGCATAGAAAGTAAAACATTTATTTTTTGTAAAATCTTCTGCAGTGTAACAGTGCAGTGTTTATCCTCAAGTATTTTGTTTGGAATTTTAAGCCAGGCTGTAAATTTAGCTCTTAAAGGACCTATGTCTCAGCTAGTTTTTGTCATCGAACCTCTAAACACACAGGAAGGCATATGAACAATAATGAACCTTAGTTTATTTGGTAATAATTGAGTTCATGATGAAAAGTATCTTTTTCCATAGTTTGCTCCCTATATATCCAACTCCCATATTTCAAATATATAGAGAAAGCTGATACTATAGATCAGTGATCAGGTTAAACTGTCTTTCATGGTACTGCCTTATGCCTAAAGAGTTCCTGTGTTATAGTAAGACATTTCTCTCTTAAGTTTAACACATTGGCAGAGTCATTGGTTTACTTATTATACAAATGTAAACTTAGAAAGCAGTTTATTTCATCCAAATGTGCAATCTGAAATCAAAAACTGAATGTAAACTTCAGAAAATCAAAATTACAAGAGCACACTTTTCACAAGAAAAATCAAAGTAAAACATCTGGAATTAAAGAAAAAAACCCAGCCTGTTCAAATCCATGGTGTTAGTGTCTGTATTAAACAAAAAGACCTGGGGGCTCAATGCTCTGCTTCTGCAGACTGCTGTTACCCACGTGAACTCAGTGGAATACAACAGTTTGTAGCAGCTGAGGAGGTGGTCCCATGACTAACCAAAAAAGGACCTAAGTACTGATCTGGTTTTAAAAGCTTGCTTTAATTATTTTGCTGATCCTACACTTATGTATTCATATCAGAAAATAATCTCAAGAGCTGCAAAATGTCAGACATTTATTAGCTTTGAGTGCCTTGATGAATGACAAATATACTACACCTGGTAACTTGTTCAAAGAGTATTTTCTTTCAGTTTTCTTTTCCATACTTCACCTCAGTATATTTTTTAACTTCAAGTAAGAGAGAGAATAAGCGTCCCCACAATTATTCTACTCAAAGAGCAAAAATGAGTGGAGTTTTTTTCAGTTTGCTTAATATCAGGCATGATTCTGTTCTGACTTCTGCTTTTGCAATAACTTACCTAAAGGTTTCATCTTAGCTGTGCATCTAAGGTCTTTCAGGATTGTGGATTGAACAGCCGTATGACCGGGCTAAATCAAAATATCAGTTTCTACCAGTTCCCATGAGACTCTGTAATTAATTGATGTAAAAGAGTAAATGACTTGGAAATTATCAGATAGTTTTTACCAACAGTCTATTCTGCAAGTTAGTGAGTGTTTGTACATACTTTCTAGAACTGAGGAATTCTCCATAGTTATACTTGACTCATAGGACATTGAATGCAGTTATAATTCATGAGCAAAGATTAGAGTGCTCAAAATTGGCCACACCAATAAGATTTTTCTTTCAACAAATCTGAACCCAGATGTGACGCAGCAACTAAAAGCAGTTGTAAGCACTAAGGAGGAGTTCTGTCAAAACAGTTACCTGGGCTTAAATGAAGAAACAGTTACTGGACTCCAAATGAAACTGTAGGTAATGAAGAGGCTTGACGCTGCATAGTTATGTGATGAAACTTAAGCTGATCTTAAAAGCGCAACCTGTGAGTTGTAGCTTTGCTTTCTTAGACCAGTACTGCTTGGATGCAGAGGCTGCTCTCTCAGACTTCTCTTAGGGGTTGCAATAGACTTACATTTCTCCCCCCGAGCTTCACCTAACAGGAAAAATGATCTTTTAGAGCTTTCCAGTAGTTACTCTGACTGAAAATACCTATATTATATACCATAGGACTGAAAATACCATATATTCCACAAAAGCATCTGAACTCTCTGCAGGTCTAACCACACACATTTACTTGAAAAGGTCAGACTAGGTATCAGTTGATCCTAAGTTAAATCTATCTCTGTTACTATTTTTTATATACAATATGGATGCAATCCTGCAGGACACACTCTGTGAGGGTTGTATTAAAGTAAGGACTGCAAGATTCAGAGCCCCATCAAACAACAAGTCAGTTTTGCTCTCAGGCACTGATATAAAAAAGCACATATTCCAGGTGGTCTCATTTATATAAATACACTCCAGAAAGACTTTGACCTCATTCTTCAGAAGCATAGAAGAAAGGCAAATGTAGCCTTCAAATTTTGATGAACTAAAATACAGAGATGCATATTGCATTTTTCAGCAATATAAATAGCTGGTATTTATCAAAACTTACAAAACTGCTACTATAGATGCTAGTAAATCTAAAAATTTGGAGTCATATTCTGCCTCTGTTTACATCTAGGCAACTTCATCAACTTCAGTTTAAGTTCAGCATAGTTGCATGGGTACAACAGAAAGCAGAATTTAGCTTTTAGCTTTCTTGCAGAAAGGGTTTTTATGGCTTATAACACTGAAAATCCATGAGAACATGTCTGAAGCTGAACACCTAATAATAAATACCTGTATTGTACTACTACACATTGAATTTTAATGCAGTGTCTGCCCCCAAGATCATGGGAGCAGAAAGACTTCTCCTCACCTGATTCACCACAAGCAGGACAAGGAAGTCATGAGACAACATGCCCAAGGGTTGCAGAACAGTGCTTCTGATCATAAGAAGCTTTTTTTGACTACTCAGAAAGCAGTAAAAATGTTTAATCTTGAGCAGTAGGAATATATTTTAGCCATTGAATAAAATGAACACATTCAGGAAAACATATAACAGCAGAAATAACAGGCAATTGTAACTACTAGCTACAGAGTGACCCTGCTTTGCCTGAGTAAGGACTGCACTGCCAGGCCAAATACTTTGAAGATGCAAAGGGCTATCCCAGTGTGTTCTCCAGTTACAGTACTTTCAATTTATAGCAGCAACAGGACTGACTCCAAGCTCCAGTTCTTTTGGATTTTGCTTAGAACGGAAGTTGGGCCTAATTCTGCATTCCTTTTGTACCGAAACTCTCCCGAGCCTTATCAGGCATTCAGAATTCTGACTAATGTCTTGTTAACAAAGGAATAATGGACAGAGCCCACTGTAAGGAAAGCTGCACCTTAGTAACAAGTACCCAGTACTTTCCTTCACCCATTTTTAAGGGAAACACACAATTTTCAAAAGCAGGACTTCAATGTCTTTATCTACAGCCCAAAATCTGTATTTTTTCTGGCTCCCAAAACTGTATGTGAATGTTAGTTTTGCTTGAATAAGGCCTGCAAGATCCGTCCCCAAATCTTGCTCCTTGTAAAATTCAATGGAATTCTGCAAGTGACTTCAGTGGGATCAGAACAGACTCTTCAGCCACTATGTTGCCCAGATATTTTAGCCACCTTTTCTGCAATACAGTATTATCTAAATCTGTTTTCACTGACATTACAGATTGATGTTAAAGGGTAGGACACAACATGAAATAATGTTGCTTTGGGAATTTTACCATTAGTAAGTTTCTTTCCTCTTACATTTTCTTGTAAGATCAAAGACCAAACTAAAATTATTAAATACACAGTCAAGTAACTTTAAACTTAGAGATCAAAATTATTCTCAAAATGTTCAAATACTTAAAAATATGCACTCAAGTTTATTTCTAAAAAGCATTTTTCCAACAAACTTAAGCTGATATCTAGTAGTCTAAAATGCAGAGCTGTACTTTATCCTATTGTTTGTCCACAGGCAATGTATGGGGCCACAGTGTATTGAAATCATAATCCTTGCTTTCTGAAGAGAAATTGTTCTGTGTAATAATTTCTGAGGTGTGATTTAAATTTCTGTCCTCCTCTAAGCAATTTCAGAAGTCATCTAAAATTATAATCAAACATGCTCAAACATATTTGCGGGCTTTTAAACATGGTGTGATCATGGTCGGCAAACACTGGATAGAAGGTCAAACTGAACACTTCCTAACAGGTCAAGAGTGAAAAAAAAAATTATAGAAAGAACCTCAAAAATCTATCACAGGGGTTACCTAAACTTTGCCTGGCCGAGGACCACATTGGTGTTTTGCAATGAGCACAAAGGCTTCTTTAAGTCATGTTATATGGAACAAACTGAGTGACCTTTAATATGGCAAGTTGGTCTGTAGAGACGACAGGTGCCAACAGACAATTTGCCACCCTAATGTTTGCCATAGGGCTATGTAAGATTTAAGAGGAAGAAAGTGATTCATCACATCTGCTCATGTAGAGCCTATGTGAAAAAGAGTGGAAGTGAAGGCAAGGGCAAGAGGAAGATGACAGTCAGGCACATGGGCACTAGGGATATTAACATTTTTCCCAGATCAAAGTCACCCTTGAGGCACATGGCCAGCTACCATCACCACCTGCTACCTGTGCAGGCCTCCTCTATGGCTGCCCTTGGGAGATCTGCCATGGAAGGAAAGTGGGACTGGTCCCCTGGCCCACAGGCTGTGCTTTGGTCACCCCTGACCTATTAGAAAATGTTGATATTTTTCCCCACTACAACTCACAGAGTGCAAAAACAGCAAGCTTCTAAGTTTGAAGCCCAGGCCTTCTCACCCACGCCAGGCCTGGCCTTCCCGGACAGCTCCCCTGCCCACTCTGCCTTCCACCACCTGCCCCTCCAAGCAGGGGCGACCGCACTACACGGCCAGGTCATCTGACCGGGCTCTGCAGCTGCTCGACTTACTGGCCCTGCTCAGGCGCCGCGTGTCTACGAGCAGCGGTGGCTCGTGCATCTCCACAGTGGTGCAGGCGGCCGACACGGGCCGTGCCCCTGACAGCTCCTCCTCGCCCTCCACATCCCACTTGCTGCCGCTCGCCCCGCTCAGGCTGGTGCTGCTGCCGCTGTTGGCTGCAGCAATGGGCAGCACAGCCGGGGGTGGGAGTAGCTGCTCCAGTGGCTCTTCCTGCTCGGGAAGGTGATGCCGGACACTGCTCGGGGTAGAGGAGCCCGCTGAGCTGGAGGAAACCTTCCCCTGCTGCTCCGCTGCCATGTTGACCCAGTTCTGCTCGGATGTCAGGGCACGGCTGCTGCTGTTGAAGTAGCTGATGACGGCTGGGGTGGGTGTGGGAATGGGGGTTGGGATGGTGACAGGAGTAGAGATGGGCGTGGGAGTCACAGCACGGTGTCTCTCCTCAGGAACTGGTGGAGCAACAGGGTAGCTTGCCATGGAGGTTGTGTTGGAGGGGGGCCGTGGTCTCGGAGCAGCTGTAGCATAGTATGATGCCATGGTGACTGGGGCCAGCAGTGGTGTGACAGCGCGGGTGTCAGGCAGAACAGGGGGTGGTGTGGCAGTTGTTACCACCACAGGTGGTGCTGGTGGTGGCAGGGAAACAGGTTTGGACTCCCCTGTTACCATAACTGGTGTCATTGTTGCAACGGGCATCTCAAGGATGTACTGGCTTGTCATGCCCTGCTTAAGCTTCTTCCACCCCAAGTGATATATCTCAAGCATGTTCAGCAGCAGGGAGACTGAGGCCACCACCAACATGAAGATTATGAAGATGGTCTTCTCAGTGGGCCTTGAGATGAAGCAGTCGACAGTGTGTGGACAAGGTGAGCGGCTGCACTGGTAGACTGGTTTTAGCTCAAAGCCATATAGGAAGTACTGGCCCACAATGAAGCCCACCTCGAACAGTGTCTTGAATACGATGTTGAAGACATAGGTACGGAGCAAGGCACCCCCCATACGGATTCTACCACGTTCATCACGGATTGGGAGCTTCTCCTTCCCCCTTTTGCTAATAGGATCCTTGATGTTATTGTTGCCTCCTCCGCCACCACTGCCAGATGCTGCTGCTGCTACTGCGTAGTTGCCATCTTTGCCACTTCCCTTCTTTTTCAGCTCTTCTTTCTCTTTCCTCTTCTCCTCCATGCGTACAATGTGCAGGACATGGCCCAGGTAAATGAGGGTTGGAGTGGAGACAAAAATGATCTGCAGGACCCAGAAGCGGATGTGAGAAATGGGGAAGGCTTTGTCATAGCAAACATTTTCGCAACCAGGTTGCTGAGTGTTGCATGTAAAGTCTGACTGCTCGTCTCCCCAGACCTCCTCAGCAGCAGCCCCCAGCACCAGTATCCTGAAGATAAACAGTACTGTCAGCCAAACCTTGCCAATAACCGTGGAGTGCTCCTGCGCATTCTCTAATAGTCTCCCCAGAAAGCTCCAGTCACCCATTGTTTCAGATTTCTAACCTACAATAAGAACATCAGAGCAATTAGAGCAATGTTAAAAAAATCTTATAATTACACAATGCTGGGGCAGAACAGATTGATCCTTGACAAATGATATTTCTCAAGTGCACTTGCTTTTGCAGAATATTGCAGATGTGTGTTAAGAACTAGATAACCCTGTGACCATGCAACCATGGGCTTTGATGAGCACAGAAGCGAGATGTTTAGTGCTTTCACATAGCCCATACAGGTTTAAGTGCCCACGCACAACAGAGAAGAAGGATTCATCAGTTAGAATTTCTACAAGATTTAAATATTTTAAAAAATATTATTTCTCTGTTTCCTCTATCTGAGATGGCTCCAACTGCTCCTGCCTAAATTTAGAAAAGAACAGATGGAAACCAGTTCAATTATAGTAATCCTACTATTAATGTAATTGCCCTTGTATTAGAGTGTGATACAAAGTTTGCCTAATTCTAATAATTTTATTGTTATCAGAACTTATATACTCCAGCATTCAGGAAGTTAGTAATGTCCTAGGTCTGTACTATTTTCAAACTGTACAAACATAGAAAAATAATTACTCAAAACCTACGGAATTTACAGTTTAATTTTGGAATGTGTACAACTCAACAAGCAAGTTCTCAAAGCTAGTCATGTTTGAATTGTTTATTTCTAAAAAAAACCCCCAGAATTATTTTAATAAATTGAAATATTGGGAAAATTGAGACATTTTCAGAGGAATTGGGAAAAGGTTTCTATGTCATTTTCCCTACTGTCCTGTCAGTTAGTGTTACTAAACCATACCTACTGTAACATCATTTAAAAAAAACACAAGAAAACCAAAACAAAACCCAAGCCCACAAACTCAAGGTCACTTCAGCAACTGTATACAGAGATTTTCTTGGGAAAAAATAAAATTACATCCTATGACCTTACTTCAGTGAAAAACAACAGCATATATTCTCAGCAATTTCCACCAATTCATGTATGGTGGGCCTCCCATGTCCCACAGTTCCTGATTTGGAAAGGCTTAAAGTACAAGATTTTTTTTTTAATATCTGGTTCCTCACAAGCTTCGTCCAATTGAGAAACAAGCTATTATCTGTGGGTATCACTTCTGTTATCCTTTGACTGTTCCTTATTGGAATATATGTAAGAATATTGGAATACATGTAAGTATATTTCATTCCCCTAATAAACTCACTTCTATATTTTATATGTCAACCTTCAACTGAGAACAAAATAAAAAAATTTACTTTCAGCTAACTTCAATACCTTCAGATATACTTTTATCATAATTGTAATACAGATATAACAATTTGCATATCAAAAAAAACTATCAGAAGTGATTATCCTCTTGTTTAAAACCCTCAGAATATTTTATAACTGAATTACACCTTACTATTTTTATACTTATACTTCGTATCCAAACACGCAGGTCTCTTACAATTCCCAAGAAAAAAAAGGCAGTCATCATTACAGCTATGAATTTACCATTATTCTCATCATTATATTTAGTGTCATTTCCAGCAATTATGTCACTGGTTTTCCAGAAGAAGCATTTCCAAAGTCTGTACGGAACTTCTTTCAGGCTTTTAGTTAAGGCAATTAAAGGAATTAAAGTTATCTGAGGTACTGTTTTATAACTTGATTTTACTATGAGGCAATGAAATAACTGTAACTGCAGGCTAGTATGCTTTTATACAAAAAGCAACAACACAACCATTAGTATTTTTCATTTTTGTAAATCCTGGAATATTAATTTATTTTTTATCCCACAAGTTAATTCAGCAAAAACTCCCCCTAAAAAACACATCTTTGATATTCTGTAAAAACACATCCCCTTTAATATCAGTGAATTGTTTTTCCAGCATAATATGCAGCATTTCCAGTAAATGATGATACTAACAATAAAACACCAATTTTGTGTACTAATGTCCCTGGTCCTCGAACACTTTTTTAAACAATTTTTTAAACATATTCAAATTCTTTTTGAAGAATGCATTTTTTTCTCCTCCTAAAATAGTAGCCAAAACCGAATATATTTTGTTATAATATTTTTATAATCTTAATATGCTTACATGATTTTAAAATTTAATCCTCATTCCTAATTGTATACAGTATATAATATTCTGGATGGTTAAGGAATTTTAATCTTGAGAAGCATCAATTTTTAAGGAAATAATGAATTAATTTTTTTGGTTTTTTACTCAAAACCATTTGAAGATATACCCAGGTTAGTTCCAATTTTGAACAGACCTAAACCAATGTTTGGAAATGTTCTCATTTTGAGTGGGAAAATGCAGGAACAGCAAAATGAATAATGTGATATTGGTGGATTAAAGAAGTTTAGCATAAACTTAAGCTAAGAATTTCCTTTCTCTGCTATTCTTTGCATTACTCTGTGCCTCTCAGATCAATACTCTCTACCCCACTCTTTATTTTCTATCCAGATCAAACAAAACAGACAGCTCAGATAATAAATAGTCAAAGTTACACTTTGTTCTTTTATTGCTAATACCTGTAGTAGAAAGTTTATTAACCATCAAAATGTTAGCCCATTAAATTTTCTTGAATTCATTACTTATGTCCCATTTTCAGCATGACTGCAATTACCCTTGTGTCCAGTGGCACAAAGCCCACACACTGCGTTTTATAAAGACCGATATTACCTTCTGTTGCTTGAAAAAATAAAGTTGGTCTGCTCTCATGAAAAATTATAACCCCTGCACTAAGGTAAACACAAGTATCAATTTTTTCCCCTTATAGGCACACTGCAGTGCATTTCTTACTCAGATCCATAGGTGATGATGACTACAATGAAAGTAGGATTTTTTGTGCTTTTCTGAAGATTTATCTAGTGATTAGTAGAAGAAGAACAATAACAATTGGTAAAACTTAAAATTTATAAATAATATATTCATCTAATTTATTCTTAATAATTCTCCATTCAGTAATCCTATGCAAGATTTTTTTTTTCTTTCTACTACAGGTCAACAATGCCTAGGCCGAGATAATTCAGGACACCAAAGACATGACACAAGGCATTTCTCAAAGGATACACATAAAAAAGCTATTCTAATGCTTATATTAGTTAAAAGATTTATATTTGTGTACCAGAGTGTGCAAATTCATCCTGTACACAAAGAAAAAGTGTCTAAGCTGTGAGCAGATACTTCATGGCATCTTAACTGCACTGAGGTGAAAAACCTCAGTGTTCATCTTGGTATGAATTGCAGCAACTGTTGCCTTCGCCACAAATGTGTATTGCCCATAGTACCTCCATAAGGGAAGGACATAATTTCCAAGTGAGACACAAAGTTACATATTTCCACTGGCTGGAGGGTTCCCAGAACTCCAGGTCCCTTATCTTTCTTCAGCGTCAATACATTCTTGAGTAAGCAATTCTTAAAGCCAACATAACTCATCCAAAAATCACACCAAAAATTTAAAGGGATGCCTTAATTCAGATAATAATTAAATGACATCAAATGAAACCACGAGGCCCTCAGAGCTCACAGAATATTTGAGTAAGTTCAACAATACCTAAATCTAAACAGCCACAACTCAATATTTTATTTGAGATCAATCCCAAGCTTGCTTTTGTAGATTACATAAACTTCAGCTGTACAGTGTTACTTTCAGTGCTGCTGAAATCCAGAGCCAGGCAACTGTTAAGACCTAATCTTAAATATGGATTGTGAAAGGAGACATTTTTTCTTTTTGTGCTTGGAAAAAAAGCAGATTAAGGAATGAAACATCTTTATCTGTATTTCTTGATGTCCACTAGAGAATGACAAGAGAATCTGTCTCAGAAAGCAACCTAATTCAATTGTATGAAAAGCAAGGACTTCGTGAACCTTGGGGTCATTTAATAAGAACTGTGAGTCCTGTATTGTTTGGTTCACTTAGAAAATCATTCCTCTGAGACAAATACTGGAAAATAGACTGTTCATAAAAATTGGCCTGGCATTTAAGAATCAATGTTGTGTTATTAATTACTAGTTTAGTACACGCACAACTACACTTTGTGTAGGGTGTTTGTGTGCATGTGACAAAGAGAACAAGCAAGAGAGAGAATAAATTTTAGAAGTTGTGATGCCATATATATGTATCCATCTACAGGAGGCAAATACTTATAATGTGTCATCTGTAAACTTGTCAGATTTTTATTTCCGATGATGTCACCCAATGGGTTCGCCACTCCGTATCAAGTGTGTGAAATATGATATTTTAATTATTTATAATTTTTCTCACACATAGATATGTTTATGTATTTATCTACACATATGCAAAGATTACAAACATAAATAACTGCACGGTTGTGTTACATACATAATCAGATTATGAAACCTGATGTACTTATAATTTATTATATTGGTATATCTAAAAAATGTCCCTTAACAATTATTCAGAAACCTGACAGATGCCCTTGTCTGAATATGAGTTCTTAAATTCAGTCCACGTTTCCTTTAATTTCTCATGACAGTCTAAAATTATGGGATTTAGATTTTTATCTTTAAAATTATCTAAATCTTATGAAGCAGTATGAGAAAAAAATGCTGTTAAAACAACTTGCAATATTTAATTTTTTTTTTTACACTAAACAATCAGGCATTCCCTTTACTACCAGGTTCTTAATTCTGCTATTTAAATCAGATAAACGCAGTCATCCTGCAGAAAGTCTGCAGTGTGACCATGTCATTCCAGACAAACTGGCATATATGCAGACACAGAACAAGCTACTATAATTTCCAGTGAAAGCTAATGGTATTTGGTTATGTACCTATCTATGAAATACAATGGTGAGTGTTTCATGTCACAATGGAGGTTTCGTAGTTCATTTTATAAACTTGTTTAAACGAGGACTTGAAAAATACCTTCTTTCATCCTCACAGTGTCATACTTTCAGACACATCTATTGCCACTCTCGCTGTATTTTAAACACTTGTTAAAAATTAATTCCTTATTTGATCTTGTTATTATCTTAAACTTACTTTACTGCTATGGAGCCTCCTCCTTAAATCCCAGACAAAAACTTCTTTGGACTTCTTCTTGACTTCACTTGACCTCTGAGTGAAAGTTTGGCCTGAGTAAAGGAAAAGAGCAAGGAGCGCAGGGCTGAGCCCGGGAGGAGAGCTACACCCCACCTGTTAAACTCCTCTGTTCCCTGGTCTAACAAACCCCTGCTCTGATTCTCTAGTTGCAGGAGAAAAACAGAAACAAAAAAGTAACCCCTTCTCTCCCCTAGAATACTCGAATGCCATCTTAGAGCTCTACATCGGAATTAAAAGACAGTGACTTACCAATAAAGCTGAAAGGTGTGGAGGGTGTGGAGCTAGCAGGGGACTGTGGAATAGCCGTTGAGCATGAGGGCAACAGTCCTACATCCCGCGTGAATGAAGCATGAATGAGACAGATCTCTCAGGTGCCCACATACGATCAGCCACACAGATCTAAAAACTGCACAGTAAGGAGTGTCCCGCCCCCCACCCAGATATACAAAGGAAAGACGAGCCTTTCTGGCATTCAGAGACTCAAGAGCCTTTTTCACGGCAGAGAAGCAGGTATTCCAACATTCAAGTATCCACGTGAGGGGACTTCAGGCAAGTAACTGCAAGGGAGGTGGTGCTGTAAACCCCATTCAAACTTCTTAAAGTACGCTTTTGTACTATGGCAACCATTTAATTTTTTTTCTAGTTTAAGTCTAAAATGTTCCAGTAGAATTCTCTCATTTCCCTTTAAATTTCCCTTAAAGGGAAGATCTAATAGCTCTGGCTACTCAGTTCAATTCATTCTTCATATCTATGTCATTCTTCATGTCTATGTATCTATGTCTTAAAGGTCTAACACACTAAGGATTCCTAATAACATCTTAGGCTTATATGATTTCTTCATTGAGTCAGCAATGAACCCAAATACTTTTCTAATACTCCTTTTGCCTACAGGAAAAAAAGAACAGACACAAATTAAACAACTTTTTTTGCTTATAACATTGGCAAACTCTTACTTAATCAAGCTATAAATACCTTCCAAAGAATATTTATTCATCTCAATACTTTGCATCACTCATAAGTCCTAAGTGAAAAAGTGAGTAACCAGTATGTTTGGATAACTCTCAGATCGAGGATGTGACCAGAGGAGTGAGGTAAAAGCCTGGTCAATGTAGCTCTTTTCCCCACTATTAGAAGAAAGTGTTTGTATGGGCCAGATAACTCAGAGCTCACTTCAAGGAACCCCAGAACCATCTTGGAGTACACTTCTGAACTCCATCATTCTGTGTGGCACCACTTACAAGGGTGAAAGCAATTCTGGCTCTGCTTTATAGTTAAGATTTAACTTTACTCCAAGTACAAAACTGACTTGGAATGCACATCAATGTTCAAATGTGAGTGGCAACCCTTAAGGAGGAAATTGCATGCCCCTACACAGGCACCCTTTAGCGGGCAACTGCCACAACAATCCCGCATATATTTGGCGTTTTGCTTTCCACTGCATCTCCTGAGGTATTTCGTTAGGTTTGGACACTTCTGCCTGCCTCACCAGGCTCAGTTCCCGCCCCATCTGCGACCGCCGCTGCCCTCGGTGGGGTAGGAACGGAGGGACACTCGCACCAGGGTCCCTCAAGGAGCAATACACAGCAGTAGGGTCCCTTCTTCCGTTCTTCCTCAACAGGATGAGCAGCCTCGGCCCCGCCCTGCCCTCCCCTGGCGCCCGGCCCACGGCTGGGGGGCCCGGCGAGCGGGCAGAGCCCCCAGGGAGCTCCCGCCTCCCGCCCTCAGCGCAGGATCCAAGTGCGCTCGCAGCCGTGGCCCCGCTGGCCGAGCCCCTCTCCGGGGCGGTGGGTCCGCGCCGGGAGCCGAGCGGCACAGCCCAGGGTCGATCTACTTACGCTTCGCGGGAGGAGCACTGTTTTAAGCAGCAAAAGCTCAACTCGTTCGGAAGAGTCCAGGCAGCGATAGCGCATAACTCGTTTAACCGGGGGGAAGAGGCGCCCCCAAACTTTGCTGGGGCTATGGAATAAGCGGGGGGGGGGGGCGGAGGAGGACTGGGTGCAGGGGCGGGGCGGGAGGCGCCCGGAGGCCGGTGCCCACCTCCCTCCCTGCTGCTGCCCGGGCTGACAACGCGCCCCTCGGGCGGGCGGGAGCGCGGCCGCGGCTGCCCCTCTGACGGGCTGCCCCTCTGACGGGCTGCCCCTCTGACGGGCTGCCCCTCTGACGGGCTGCCCCTCTGACGGGCTGCCCCTCTGACGGGCTGCCCCGCAGGCACCAGGCACCGGGCACCCGGCCCTCCCCGCCTCCTTCCCTCCCCTCCCGCCGCGGGCACAGCCGCCGGCTTCCCACGGGCCGCGCCGGCAGCCCCTCTCCTCACCCGGGAGGCTCCGGGCGCAGCAGCCGGGGTGTTCGCCCTTCTCTCCCTGGATTCTAAAACGTTTTTCACTGTGCAGATGATCCATCCCACCCCCGCGGGATTTCCTGGGAAATAAAACAGTTTATTCCTCCCAGAGGATAAAAGCGTGAGAAACCCCTCCCCGCTGGGCTGTCCGCCGGCCCCGCCGGGCTGCGGCGGAGGCAGCGCAGCGGGAGTCGGTTCCCGCACGCCCACCGCCGCCCGCTCCCGGCCCGGAGCGGCGTCCAGGGACACGGCTGCGGCACCTGTGTCGGAGGGCGCCTCGCCCCGGCGGCCGAAGGTACGGTCCTCCGTCAGGTGTTAGAGTGACCTGAGAGCGAAAGTGGAAACTAACCTAACCTAAACGACAAAAGATTCTTCACCAAAAGAAGCTGGGTCTTTTTTCGTGAGGAGGCAAACCTCGCTGCTACTGCCTGCGTCTCCTGCATGAAGAACCCAAAAAGATTGCCAGCGCATTTTTTTTCTTTACCCCAGACCGTCCTCACTTGGGGTTAGCTGTCAAGCTGTTGTGCACAGATCTTTTGGAAAAAGAAAAAAGATCAGTTGCCACTATTTCCAAAATGATGATTTTAAGAGTGTCTCTTGATATTGTCAGCATCAGGACTCAAAAATACTGTCACCTACATTTTGGTTAGGTTTTTGCGTGTTCTATAGTGTTGCCCTGAGAAAGACAAACAGCCCTGCATTCTGGGCAGCATCAAAAGCAATGTGAGAGGTGATTCTGGTCAAAGAAGGTCGAGGGAGGTAATTCTCTCCCTCTATTCTGCTCTCATGAGACCCCGCCTGGAGTGCTGCATCCAGCTCTGGGGCTGCCAACATAAGAATGACATGGACTTGTTGGAGCAAGTCCAGAAGAGGCAGCAAAGATGATTAGAGGGCTGGAGCACCTCTCCTATGAAGACAGGCTGAGAGAGTTGCGGAGGTGTTCAGTCTGCAGAGGAGAAGGCTCTAAGGAGACTGTGCATCAGCCTTCCAGTTCCTAAAAGGGGCCTATGAGAAAGTCAGAGAGGAACTTTTTATTAAGGGCATGTAGTGACTGGGCAAGGGGAATGGCTCTAAACTGAAAGAGGGTAGGTTTAGATGAGATATTAGGAAGAAATTCTTTACAGTGAGTATAGTGAGACACTTCTCTGGTTGCCCAGAGAAGCTACGGATGCCCCATTCCTGGCAGTGTCAAGGCTGGGTTGGATGGGGCTTTGAGCAACCTGGTTTAGTGGAAGGTGTCTCTGCCCTTGGCAGGGCAGGTTGGAACCAGATCTTTGAGGTCCCTTCCAACCCAAACCATCCTATGATTCTATGAAAGACAGAACAACTTGATTCTATGATAGACAGAATGACTTAAACTCGCACAACAACTCAACGACTCCTCAGCAGTAATGTATGAGTTTCTGTCAATAGCTACTCTACAGCAAAAGAGCTGAAAAGTTAGTCATTTCCATGGCTCACTGTTGCTCTATTTAGTAAAAGTACCATCCACGAAAAAATTTGACACACTTTGAGGAGCTATGTGTAACAGCGGACTGTTGAGAAACTGAATCAGACTATCCCCCTGTTCTTGTATCCTTCAAATGCTTGATTGCTCCCTATAAATCTTACAGCTGAAAACACTAGGGAGGAAGATCTCTGTGGACCTAAGCACTAGGGGTGGCACAAGAACAAATGACTATTCAGAGATGGGTGATACAGCTGAAGCACAGTGCTCCCATGATTGTAAGTGTAGTAGTACTGCAGTATTGATCCTGAACAGTGGGGCATGAGAGGCTGTGTTGGGGTAGAGGATGGAATCCCAGCAGCCCCAGTAATTCCTAATATTATAACTTCCTTCATGCCGTGAAGTCTCTGCTCAGATTTAGTTAGTGGTGTTAAAAAGTGTCTCTTTATGTGGACTTTCTGACAGAAGGATTTCCATGGAGGAGCCATCCTGCTAGCTTCCTCACATATCTTCAACACTGCCAGCCCTCATTATGTTTAAAAGGTTCCCTCCATTGTCATTAACACTAGACAGCAGCATAAAACTTAGGTGGTATTTAAATTTTTACATTAAAATGCACACTTAAAAAATTTTCAGCCTTCATTTATCACAGAATCACAGAATCATTAGGGTTGGAAAGCAAAGGACCTCTGAAGATCAGCCAGTCCAATCTCCCTGCCAAAGCAGGGTCACCTAGAGCAGATGACACAGGAACACATCCTGGTGGGTTTTCAATGCCTCCAGAGAGGGATTAATTATTTTTTTTACTACCACCTTTGGTCTTCCATCCAAGCCTCCACCCAGGTGACAACCCCTGTTTCACATGTAGACAGACAGCAGTATATGATTTGGCTGGTGGAGCAACAAAGTGAATTCAAGAAGTGTGGAGACAAAGCAGTCAGCCAGGTATTTTTAAGATTAGATGAATCGGATTTTCATGGTAAGGTACACGGAAAGAGCAGAATATACCACCTAAGGAGTCTTTCTGCTGTGCCTTTTGCAACTGGACGTGTCTATCTCGTATTGGCCTTTTTAGCCACCAGCGTGCTTGTAACAAGTGTGGGTAGAGCCCTTCCCAAATCTTCGTTCGCAAAGCTCAGCCATGATGATAACATAGAAAGAAGATAAGAAATAGACACAAAGCTTTATGAAATGATAAAAAGATCTCGTAAGTTAGGAGATACATCTTGCCCTTAATCTGAACCTGAGCTGTTGCTCAACAAGAAAAATGGACTTTTTCAGATCAGGATTGATTCAAAACAGTGTTTCCCCAATGCTATTACTAATTTAAACATCTATACTGAAGTACAGAAGAGGGTCACTCTTACCGTAACTGTGCATCTGAACAGAGTTTAGTGGAAAGAGCCCTCAGCTGTGGTACATGTCATCAGTCATAAGCAAGCCACACCAAAGTGACCCATGGCTCAGCAGTGCTGACAACAGTTCTGTCCACACTGTCAGCCTTAAAAAAAACAATTACAAATGCCTTCAGTTCAGCTTGTTGTGGCACTGTATGGCACGTTAATAAAAAGAATTGTGCTTGACATGCTGCTGCGCTACAGAAGATGGCACTAAAGATATTTAAATGTTGGGAATGGGTACTGCTACCTCAGGAGGCACAGCTTGAAGCAAGGAGGATTAAAACATTTTCTTCTCTAGCTGTTTTTACATGGAAATATTTTAAAACTAATTAAATAATAAATAAAATGGCAATTAAAAGACTGAAGTAATAGTTTCATCTCATATTACATAGTAATTTTTATTATCTTATCAATTAGTGAATAGTGTTCTGTTCTGTTACACACTACTGCCGAACACGTCAGAGAACACAGCATATTAACAAGTAAGAACTAGTGACAGGAAGAATTATTATTATTTCTAGTTTGTAGGAAGACTTAATGTGACTTCTAGTTTGTAGGAATGGAGCCACAGGAAGACTTAATATCTTGTCCTAGGTTATATGGTTCGGAGAATAGCACTGAAACTCTAGGCTGGTGTTTAAGCCACCAGAACTGGCTTCCTCTCCAAAATCCTTTGGGAACTGTGGGAAGTCTCCTAATACAACAACAAAAATCTGAATGTTCTGGGATACGTAGCAGTGAAATACTTTCTGATCATGTTCATGGAAGCAAAAGCTCCATATGAGATGTATTAGAGGAAGAACTATAACTGTACAAGCCAGGCATCTGTTAGGAGAAAGAATAAAAAAGAAAGACACAGTACATGCAGGATCCTAAGAGGAATTATACCTGCTATCATTCTGTCATGGTGTGATGCTACTTTTTTTTCCACACTACAGGCAGAAATATGGAATAAAAATATTGAAATACAGTCATTCCTGCCACAAGCCTGGTGGAAAGCTAACTGAGCTGAAAAAAACCATCAAAATGCAGAGTTCAAATAGTTCTCTGCTGAGTTAATGTGTTAAATCATCTAATACAAAAGTTGAGGGAAGATTGTGTTGGAGCAGGGGAGAAGACGGCCAGTAGGTCAGAAGCAGGGCCAATAGAGAGGAATAGAAAGCAAGGAAGGGTACAGCAGCAAAAAAGGGAAAAGGAAGTTAAGACTTCGCCTTTCTAGTAGCAGTCACTCAGGAAAACACAGCCAGAGGCTGTGGTTTGAAATTGCAGTGTGTATAGCATCAAACAAATATGTTGCCATTCCCTCCACCCCTTCCACTCATTCCCTGCAGCTCTTCTTGCCCAACACTGTGGCCTGCTGCCCCACAGTCATGTCAGCGTGGAAGTTCATGTGGCCTCCCTGTAAGCCAGATCAAGGAATTGATCCAGCTAAAAAACAATCCAGCAAAACAAAACATTTGTTTCTTCATCAGCTAAAACAGTCAGCTAATCCAGTGCTGAGCACAGCTGTGCAAACAACTGTGCTGGCACAGTAAAGGTCCTGGAGCTGAGGCACAGTGTCGAATGGGGTGGGAAAGAGACACAGACAGGTTGAGAAGGGATGACATCAGTGTTAATGCCCTAAACTAGTATTGCTAGTGAACGATTCACAGTGCCAAACCACAGCCAAGGCTCCTAAACAGGATGTTCTTTCTCATTGTATTCAGGGTAAGAGCAAATACGGCATGTTTTACCAAGAACATACCTTATTGTCATGTGTGATGACTTTGTCAAGGCCTCAAATAATGACTACCTTCCACAGAAAGAAACAGCAATAGTTATCTTGCTTTGAAGTAGAAAAAAAATACTAAGTATAGGAAAATTTTTCTACAAATTTTAAACTGCTGCACAATGTGATGGTCTGCCTTTGAAGTTAAAGAAATCAGTAGCACAAAATGACATGTTATTGCTGGGAAATATTCTGCGTGCAGACCAGGCTTCAGTGAACTCCACCAATGTTTGCACATATAGTAAAATGGGCAGCAAAACTGAATGTTGATCTGGGTTTTATCCTTCTTCCTGCTGGAAAGAATGCCTCTTTTGTAAGACACTAAACCAAGGGATAAGGAGCTATTTCCTCACTATGCTGAGAACAAAAATAATTCCATCATCAACTCCATTTATATTAATTGCAATTTTATTTACTCACAATGACATCTCGTATGCTTTGTTAGGTGGAACATATTACAACAAAAGAATGTCTTATTACAATTGCTAAAAGCACAAAGGAACCATGCTGACAGAGATCATGCTGGATAGACCCTGCTCTGGCAAACAGACTTGAATTTATATGAAAGAGATTTTGATTCAACAGCTGAGCTTTGTCTCAGCAAAAGGAACCTGTATAACTGACTCTTTCAGTTGAGATCCCCTTCCTCACACATTTTAGAAGTTCCCTCTGTCCTAGAGCAGAGTCCTATACCCAGATTATCCTCAACAAATGTTGGACAGAGTTGCCATTTAACAATCTTCAGTAATGAAGTCTGTCAACCAACTCAAAGTTTAACCTTCTTCACAGAGAGATTTTGCAGTCACTAGCTTACAACCCATTGCAACATAAGTCTATTATTTCTTGTCTTATTGTGAGTGACTGTAAAGTGCAACATCTTTGTCTCTTCTTTGCCACAATCTTTTACATATTTGAAGAATGCTGCTGGGTCTTTCCTCAGACTTTTCCAGGCCAATTAATTTCTTTCAGTCTTTCCTCATGGGTTCTGTGTTTTAGATATTTGATGGCATATTATTCCTGACCCCTAAATTTCTCCAGCTGATAAATGGACTTTTGGGGCAGATGGTGCCCCAAAGTAGGCTCTAGATAAAGATTTTCAGGTACTAACAGAAGTGGAAACTTTATTTCAAACATCCTATTTTTGATAAACCTGTAATGCATTCCTGTATTTTTTCAAGGCAACAATTTTATTGTTTCATATTCCACTGATGTTCTACTACAAACTCCAGCTCATCTTTACAGAACTATTTTTTGCTTCAGACAGTTTTGCAAGTGCTTGGTGTTTCACAATAGCAGCATTTAGACTTTCCTAACTTCTAAAACTACTATTGTTAAGCCATTTCTCCCAGTGATAAAGATCTTATTGAATCCTAAGCCTATCTTCCCATGTACCTGCAGCTCCTCCCAGCTGCATAAAGTTTATCCCATTGGTGGATCTTGGTACTCTGATAATGAGTCATTAATATCTATTTTACTGCTCTACACAAAAGCTTTTATCATGGCACAGGCAGAAATTATGCCTGACAAATCCATGTTGCAATGTCTTATTCAATCTTCTATCAAATAACAGCAAGGGAATGATTTAGTGAGTTTGTTGCTCTGTATCTGTGCACACATGTGTGGGTAAGTGTATGGACTGTTTTTATTTGTGCTGGACATATTGTGGAAGCTATTTAAACTGTCTATTAAAATCTCAGTCCTCGGAAAGGATGCAATACCTAGGGCAGGGACATGACAAACTGTAAGCAGACATTACACTAATGATGCAACATATAGTAGGTTTGAAATCTTTACCACACAATAATTATAAAATATTTTTTCTGGCACCTGTTGCAATGACCTTAACAATGCTTGATTAAACTGTTCTGCTTCCTGTGAACATGAGACAGTTGTCACCTTTATCTTTCAATTGGATTTGGGAATAGAGCAAGCAGATGTGAAACAATACTTTGAGTTCGTGGCAGTGATTAAACTGGCAGAAAAAGGGAGAAGGTGTGTGCAATGATGTGACCAATTCTGACACTGACTTCCACGGTAGTACTGGGGGACCAACTATAGCAAAAGCAAGCTATGTTCTCAAGGGTGGAGAGTCTGAGATGTGACTTGTTTCCTCAGCTGGACCTGCTGATTAAAGCTTAATGCATTTCCAAACCTAGCTTATTAGGACTTTTTGGTGGCTAGGAACGTTTATATAGAAAATACACAGGTCAGAGCTGAGCCAGCTTTACAGAAGAGAAATATATTCTGTAAAAGTTGGGTTGGTCAGATGGGGAAAAAAGTACAGGTATCTTCTGAATTATGTTGAAGATCATTACCATTAGTGTTAGCTCAATAAGTTTCAAATAGTTACCATTACTCTTGCCACTGTCTACAAACAGGTTCAAATGACTGTGGAGGTAATAAGATTGTGAAAATCCAAATAAAACTGTAAATAACAGTCAGGGTAGTGGCCGTCCTGAATATCAGAACAGGTGACCAAAACTATAGTGCAATTCTTTTGAGTGTGATTTTGTTGCCTAGTAAAACCCATTAGCTGAATTTGCAGGGGAGGGGACTATAATTAGAGGGGAAAAACAGATTCATTTTCACCTAGTTGGTAGTAAAATGCTCTCAGGTGTTGCTTACTGCTGCAGTACACTTTTTACAAAATAAAGCAGCTTTTAACAGAGTTGCTATTTTGAATTGAACTTCCATGGTACAGGAGTGCTCTTCTCTGTATGGACCATATAATTTGTCTTTTATATACTTCCTGTCAGATACAAAATAACACAGTGCATTGGCTCATGATGACTGTAAACAACTGCAGGATTTTTTTATCTGTCTAGAAAACTTTTAATAAAAGTACTTCTATATCCAGAAGTCATAAATACAGATTTATACCTCTGACTTCCTTTCAAATCCGCCTTTCTCCCACAGTAGTTAGGGTTTTTTCTCTAGATGCATCTATGAGTTAATAGTGAAGTTTGCTTCCCCTCCTTTCCTTCCCCTTCTGACAAACATGTTTGTAGTTCTGGTTTCAAGGTTTTGGATGAGCGTTTAACCTGATTAAGTCAATGGTGGTTTTTTCTGGTGATTTCAGTCAAGCTATAACTCCAGCCAGTCCCACTCCTACACCTCCCACTTCTGATAACACATTATTAATGACATTTTATATCCTGACTTTACTGGACACTGAACAGTGAAGAATCAGCCTTATGAGGAAATAGTAATGACCTCAGATTTGCAGCTTCAGTTTTCAACACTCTTGAAACCTTCATTCTGAGGAAAGCCCAGGAACCAAGTACTAAATGTAGTACATTTCCAGAAGGAACAAACACAATTTCAGCACAGCATTGTATTTTAATCTGTAAGAAATCCATTTGTAGAAGGTCAGCTATGCAATGTAGCATATGCAGAAATAGGTGCAATTCCCATGTTCCTATAAAGTATCTGAATTTTTTTCCCCATATAAAGCAGCTATTCAGTCAAATTAAATATACACAGGAAATAAATCTGAGAGACAGTAAATATGTCCTGGTAGAGCTATTATTGCCTGATGCTGCAGTCCTGGATCAAAGCCGTCTCTTGGCTACTTCCAGACACTTTCCCCAGTTCTATCTTTTTACCCCGTGTGATGATCTGGTTGCCAAACTGCTAGTTGAAGATAACTTCATCATGTTAGTGTTAATGGCTTTGGTGTGTCTCATTTCAAGTTCCAGCTAAATTCAAAGGCAGGCTGGGAAAACAAACTCTCTTCTCTATAGAGCTGGTGAAGTAATTTATCACTGGCCTTTTCCAGCCGCAATTCTGCCAGCACAAGGCTGTCTTACGCAGCATATTTCATTTCATGTAGAGCACATACGTGGATCTTCCACTATGAGCTCCCGAAACTTCAGTATAACAGGCAACGTAACCAACTGAAAAACCAACCTGCAGCAGAAGACTAAAATCCTTTCACTAGCCCTTGGCTATTAAATGTAGTATTGGTGCATACATTTTCCATTGTAGTAAAACAGATTTTCGTTAGACACATTAGTTAACACACAGCATGTACAAGTATTACAGAAAACACACACACATATATGTGCTTTAATTATAATTTCAGAAAAAAATAAAAATCTTGTTACAAAAGAAATGTAATATTAGAGCACTGGCACTAGATAGTTCGTTCTCTTTGTACTTGCGTATGGAACAATGCAGGAACTCTATCAAGCACAAACCTGATATGTGCCAAACTTTGTTCTTTGGAGTTGAATTAAGGATGTTTTCACCCTCCAAGTTTCCAGTCCAGCTCATTATGAATGACTATCTTTTTGTTCATGCTTCTGAGGATGGTGTTTTCATGGTTTCCTTGCTCCCCTCTTAGATGACAGATTTCCATCTGCAGTCAAGTTGCAACACTTGACTTGATGTAGCTCACAAGCAATGGAAGCCTGTTCATGCTCCGCTTCCAGTGCACAGTGAGGGGCCATGGGCCTTAATTCATGCAGCTTTGTTTACTCCAACAGTGACAAATTTAAACATACAGTAAAAGATGAATGCAAAGAGAGAAGGTGAGCTAGTGATTATTCATTTTGGGGAAAAGCCAGTAATTAAAGCTCAGGGGGAGAGAGAGCCAGCTTTCTAGAAGTGGGTTCAATAAGCAGGCACTTGGGAGATAAAACTGTGTTGCCGTATGTGCTGGCATAGGTGCCTATGACAGATATAAAACACGTTTTGAGACAAGGCCAGACAGACTCATATATTTCTTCAAATTAGTAATATACAATTTGCAGCTTGACAATGTGAACTTTAAGAAAAATATCAAGTTCCTCCTCATTTCTGATTGGTTCACTTCGCTATTTTAGCTCTGCAAGTTGTCTCTAATTTATGCTAGACCAACTGTAAGAAAAGGAATGGCGTTTTAATCTCACAATGTGGAATGTCAGAGAGATTGGGAGTGGTTTGCTTGACTCATTTGAAAGGTACATCAGATAGGGAAAAGGTTTTATGAAGAAAAGCTGTGCAGGTTGGATAGGAAAAAGGGGTACATGGAAGGAGCACTCCATATCATGCTGTAAGCTGAAGCACTTCTTTTGGATGACAAACAGAAATGAAGCAAGGTAATTTTTCTCTGTTTTTACTGAAAAAAAAACCCTTCTGAAAGGTACACAGCTAAGTGAGGCACAGTCAGGTGGTAAAAAGTCTCTTCATCGAGTACAGTCTACTGTACTGAGGTTCTTCACAAAGTATTAGGGGAGAACAAGAGAAGGAGGAAGACAGTTGCACTGCCTCCACCTTCTCAGAGGTGACAGTCCTTTTTTTCACCTGATCTAGAGAATGAAAAATGAATTTTGTTTCTCCCACTGCTGGCTGCAGCATCTGTGACTATGGGGAGGCAGCACTGGTCCAATGACATTCACAAGCAGTTGAGACTGGCCATATCCAACCCTGTAGGAGATGATTCTTAGTGTAGGCAAGAAGACAAAAAGATAAAAAGATAAAAGCCATTGCTGGTGCCCAGCAGAGCTGATAGCATGCATTGCCATGGAGTGCCTGGGTTCCTAGGCCATTTCCTTGCTCTCAGGATTACTTAGAGAGGATGTCTACTATAAACACAATTACCCCTTGTCTTATTCCTTTTCATAAGCTGTAATGTCCCACAAAAACCTTTTACCCCACTTTTAGCCAAAACCCTTTGTTGGCTTCCCTCTGAGCTGACATAGTGGTTTTGTGATTCCTGGCTCTCCTTTGGGCATTAGAGTCTTCTCTGGTCCTTTTCGCTCCCACTTTTTGAAAAGTGACTCTGTCCCAACAAGAGGGCCAACAGCAGGCATACTTGGAAAGGCTGCTGCCAGAAGGCTCCTCTCTATTTCTGAATGCAGGAATACTGAATTAGCTCATGATATTTAAAACCTGCATCAGTAGCAGCTTCCCAGGGAGGCTATAATTTTTTAAACACAAATGAACATTCATTTTTATGCCTTTCCTTGAGTGTGGAAAATATTGCTTATTGTTCTCTGACACCTAAGAAAGTTTAAGGGAAATGGGGAGCTAGGAGATCCTGAAACTTGGGAGTTATTTCAAAACTGTTGTTTTCCTGGGTTCTTTCATGCAAATTTTTATCACTAGGTAACACAACTCAGCCAGATTCAAAATCATGCAGATCCCAGACACAGCAAGCATGAAAATAGTAAATGTGGTTTTCTCAGTGGGCCGAGACACAAAACAATCCACTACGTTGGGGCAGGGCCAAGCATCGCACTTCACCAAGCGGGGCATCTGATACCCATCGTACATGTAATAGAACACATACATGAAGACAGCTTCAAAGACGATCCTGAAGAAGATGCTGCTGGTGTATGTCCACCACAGGGGTCCCCGGATGTGAATCTTTTCATTTTTTAGCTCTTCAATATCAATTTTCTCACCATTTCTGAATCGCCGTTTCTTCTCATGCCTCCTGTAGGCCACGTGCATGGCCACCAGCAGCGCAGGTGTGGAGACAAAGATCAGCTGCAGGGCCCAGAGTCTGATGTGAGAGATGGGGAAAAAGTGGTCATAGCATACATTTCTGCAGCCAGGTTGAAGTGTGTTGCAGACAAAATCTTGTTGTTCATCTCCCCAGACTCTCTCTGCAGCCACAACCAGGATCATGATACGGAAGATGAACAGGACTGTGAGCCATATCTTCCCGATACTGGTGGAGTGTTTGTTTACACCTCCTAAAACAGTCTGCAGAGTTCCCCAGTCCATCTTCTTTTCTGTGTCCTTTTACCTGCAGGATGACACAATACACAGAATGGTCACTTTTCCAAGTGTGAAAAATCAGTTCTAGACCTTCTGTGAAAAAGACGACTTCCTAGCAGTCTCTCCAGAGCAACAGGCAAGTGTAAAGTCACTTTCATTAATGTCCACATGTTTATGGATTCAAAAAGCTTATTAAACCCTCTCCTTCCATGAATTTATGATGGGACAAGGATACCTTGATGTATTTCTCAACAAGGCTTTGGGCAGAAAATAAGTTACTTCTTAATGCAATTCCTCTGTGCATTCTCTAGGCCCTCCATCTCTTTCTTATTTCCCTTTCTGTGGCTGACTCTTGTCAGTGTTTTGCCTTTCACTGTATTTCCCAAAGCAATAGAAATTACTATCACTGCATGACTTAAGCCATATTTAGACAAAGTAGAGACTTCTCTAGTATTTTTTACAGGATTTCTTTGCCAACACCATAGCCCTAGAAGGCTGAGCTGCTGTTTTCTTTGCCTCTGAGGTAAGTACTACTTGGCCACCTTCAGCAGAAGTCCTCATTCCACCCAGACACCTCCAGCAGGCCTCCAAGGCCTTCTGCTGCAGCTCAGACATCACCCTTAATCTCAAAATTACAACATTTGATTTTGCCAACACTGGTGAGAAGCCTCAAGTCAGCTCTGTCAGGGCTGCATGCTTATATAGCACAAACCAGCAGGCAAAGAAAGATACAACAGAGCCTACCCTTCCACATTCATTGCTATCTCATCCAAAAAGGAGAAAAGCAGAGTCAGAGTTGAGAGGAAAAAGTCCTCAGCTAAAGAGTTTGTGTTGATTTTCTAGATGCTATTACACCCCAGCAGAATACAGGAGGTCAAACCTCAGAGAAGATCCATTTCAGCTTTCCTCCTATTCTGAAAGACTGAAATCCACACTCTTTGCTCCTTTGAAAGTAAGTTTTGCTGAAGTCAGAATTCAGTCTCAGGGCTCAGCTTTCACTGATTGCAGCCACTTGGAAACTATCAGTGAATTGGACAAAACACTTTGAAACCCAAGCTGGGAACCTGCATAGCTGGTCCATCATCTCTCAAGGCTAGGCTCAGCTGTGCTATGTGGGAGAGGCACACTGGCCATGGATAAGAGCTGCGTCTCTTCTTGGCGCTACCTGTGTGTTGTGGGGAGAATATGGTACCTTGAAACGTAACACTGGCCAAAGTTTACAAAAATCTCTCAAACAACAGAGGAAAAAAAAAAAACTTTTTACGCTGGTGTAGGTACAACACAACCAAAGGACTAACATGTCCCAACACATACCCTTGGTACGAGGGACTAGCTTGTGCTGACAAGCCTTGAGGCAAGAGGGAGAGGTCAGATTTACTGTGATGCAGAAAGGTGAAATTGGGTAAGACAAAAAAAAACAACTTTGAGAAGATGGCTGGAATTCCTGAGACTTCTTATGCTTTGTCTCTGCTGAAACTGGCACCATATTATGCAACTTTTTACATTGACCTAAACTGTAGGCTATCAACAGACACCTGCATCTTTCTGTTAAGAATTTCCTCATGCCTGTTGCATAGTCATTAAAATAAAGTCAGTGAAACCTTCACAAGGGGCTAATCAGGACTGAAGGAAAGTATTTGAAGTGCATATCACTGAGAGATGAACAGCCTGGGCTCCAAGTGCTGTCTCTCACTGCAGTTCTGAACCAGTGCTGCAAGTTTTGGGGGAAAAAACAATTTCTCCTTGCTCATCTGCCACTACAGAAACACCGAAGTTAGCTGTGGGGAGAATGTGAATCTACCGGGACACCCAACTTGCCAAAGCCAAGACACCGTTATTGAAAACCACTCTAAATTCCCACTCCGGGGTTACCAGTTGGAGCCCACCTCGTCTCTCCCTCCCACCGCGCCGACCTTCGTCCCGCCGCGTTCCCGCGCGGCTGGAGCGGACATGGAGCCTACAGCGAGCCTTCAGCGGCGGGAAGCGGCGCGACTGCCATCGGCTCCTGTCAGCGGGCACCGCTGGCAAACAGCGCGTTCGGCTCCGAGGTCTGACGGCTCCCCCTGGAACGCCGGCTGCTGTCATCGCCCACGACCCGCATCCCCGCAGTCCGGGCCGGTCCCGGGGCTGGGGGCTCACAGCCGGCGCCCAAGCACGGCTCCCTCCCTGGCAGCTCCGGGGCAGCGGGGACTCGGGGCCGCGGCGTGGCTGCCCCAGCCCCATAGTGCCCCCTCCGCTGCCGGCGGCCGCCCCGAGCCCAGTCCCGCCGGGATGGCCCCGACCCGAGCCCCTCTCTGGCACACCACACGGATCCCGACCCACTCGGCGGGCGCGCAGCCTAATCCCGATCCCACCGGTGCAGCACGCGGGAGCCTCTCCGGACGCTCACCTGGCAGGGCTCGGCAGGACACGCGGAACACGACGGGCACACCGCGCTGCTCCCCTCCCGCGTCCCTCGGTGCCCGCGGACCGGCCGCTCCAAGTCTCGCCGCCCCGCAGCTTTAAGGTCCCTCCCCGCTCACCTGCCGCCGCTTTTAACCCGCCTCCGCCCGCGCCCCACTCCTGCGGCCGCCCGCAGTCGGCGGGATGGACGCCCAGGACGGGGCGGGGCCGAACCGAGGGGCTGAGCGGCTCTGCGAGAGCCGACGGCGTTGGGCTCTGCTGTGCCCGAGGGGCGGGAGCTGCTGGGCATGCAGCGGGTCTGGGGACGGGGCCTCTGGCGGGAAGCGCCCTCGGGTCCGCCCGGGACGTCCATGCACACAGGACGCGCATCGGGCGGAGGGAGTTGGTACACTGCTAATACAGGCCTGCGCCGGGATTGATTCCCAAGTGTTGGCAGAAAACATGTCCCGGAGGGAAATCCAGCCCCGTGGGACCCTCCGAAACTGCTCCAGTGCCATGGCAGCCCGAGAAAATCGTCACCGTGAACCAGTTCGGGCAACGGTCAGAAAAAAATGCAGCTCCCACAGACTTTCTGTAGGGTGAGGCAGGGCTGGAAAAAGAAAGCTGAGACCTTCTTAGAAGGCCTGAGTTTGGAAGACAAGGAACAGATAAAATAACTGCTGAATTGACAGTAAAAAAGTTGATCTTGGTCACCAGATGTAGAGGTAACAAGGGCAGCAGGCAGCTAAAGGCAGGATAGCAGTAAGATGATGCTTTTTCGTTTGAGATCTTGTGGGCTTTTTACAGCTGTAGGAAACCTTTCTGGTATCCTCGTTAGTGTGCGCAGCCTTGATTTCACTGATACTGCGCAAAGGGAGTGGGGTAAAAGTTTTTATGAAAGTAATCTAGCAGGAAGTATAAAGAGTGATTCAAGAATTACTTGCTGTGTATCTGTCACAATTACTTGCTTATGATCTGTCATTAGGTGTTATTTGTCTGGAGCTTGAGCTCTGTTGTTGACAATAAAAAAAAAAAAGCTTCTTCTAATTATAGTACCCTTTAAACCCCATCTTTAAGGAAAGTTTCTGAGGACGAGGACCGTGGTCTGCCAGGCATGAATTAGCTGCATCAGCACTGCAGCCCTTATCTTGGGCTTTGCTTGTAAAGTATACCCAGTGTTGCTGTCAAGATCAGGTCTGCACTTCACCCAAAGCATCCAACCAAGAGTGGCTTCTATTAAATGATGTTGATTACAACGTAGTAAAGAGCCTTTGCTTTTTAAAGCACTGATGAAAAAAAAAAACCTATCAGAAAAGAATGCTGTGTTAAAGAGGGTGTGTAGGAAAGATAATAAAAAATTGTCTGAGTATATAAAGTACTGCTGTGTTTGTTTCTGTATATTGAAGTAAAGATCTGTATGTTACGCTTAGTACTGAGCTTGGTTTTGTGATGCTTGTCTGGAAGTAGAAATGCTTTCATAAGATGGGATTTAAATAAAATTTAAGCTTGATCTAGTAATTATGAGAAACTAGAACTTGTGTATCAGCAAAATGACAGAGTTAATTTGGTTTCGCTCTCAGAGTTTTAGAAAATTAAGTTGGATTTCATGGAATATCCTGAGTTGGAAGGGACCTACAGGGATCACTGAGTCCAACTCCCTTCTCTGCACAGGACAACTCCAAAAATCACACCATGTGTCTGAGAACATTGTCCAAACACTTCTTGAACTCTGTCAGGCTTGGTGCCATGACCACTTCCACGGGGAGCCTGTTCCAGTGCCCAACTACCCTCTGGGTGAAGAATCTTTTTCTAATACCCAACCTAAACCTCCCCTGACACAGCTTCAGGCCATTCCCTTGGCTCCTGTTACTGGTCACCAGAGAGAAGAGATCAGTGCCTGTCCCTCTTCTTCCCCTCATAAGGAAGTTGTAGACTGCAATGAGGTCTCCCCTCAATCTCCTCTTCTCCAGGCTAAACAGACCAAGTGACCTCAGCTGCTTCTCATACGGCTTCCCCTCAAGGCCCTTCACCATCTTTATTGCCCTCCTTTGGACACTTTCTAGCTTAATATCTTTCTTGTGTTGTGGCACCCAAAACTGAACACAATATTCAGGGTGAGGCGCACCAGTGCAGAGCAGACCAAGACAATCCCCTCCCTCAACCAGCTGGTGATGCTTTGCCTGATGCCCCCCAGGACAGGGTTCACCCTCCTGGCTGCCAGGGCACTGCTGACTCATATTCAACTTGCCATCAACCAGGACCCTTTCTATGGCACTACTTTCCAGCATCTCATTCCCCATTCTGTCTGTACATTCAGGGTTGCCCCATCCCAGGTACAGAATCCAGCACTTCCCCTCATTGAACTTCATATGGTTGGTGATTGCCCAGTCCTCTAATTTGTTGAGGTCTCTCTGCAGGGCCTCCCTGCCTTCGAGGGAGTCAGCAGCTCCTCCCAGTTTTGTGTCATCAGCAGACTTAGCGTACCTTCAAGTCCTGTATGCAAGTCATTTATGAAGGTGTTGAAGAGCACAGGGCCTAAGAAGGAGCCCTGTGGAACCCCACTACTGACAGATCCCCAGCCCAATGTTACCCCATTCACTATAACCCTTTGTGCCCGACCCATGAGCCAGTTGCTCACTCATCTTGGCTATGTGCTGGACATTTTGTCCAGAAGAACACTGTAAGAGTATTGAAAGCTTTACTGAAATGTAAGATCTTTAAATAATCTAAAAATAATAGTCATGAAGAATTAACTGTTTTATAAAATAATACCCAAGTTTGATAGTGGTAAATGTAAATGCTTGGAAGAAATCCACAGCTTGTGTTGCTCAGTACTGCCAAGGCATTTTTCATCTATAACCAAACAAAATCTATGCTAAAGCTGAGTGCTATTTTTAGTCTTGATTTTTGTTTACTTGAGTATATATGTAAGGAAGTATGTAATGCTATATTTGGGAAGGAGAGGGGAACCCTAGCAAGGTATTCTGACAAAGCACAAATCCAGGGGTCAAGGCTTGTTGCCTACACTTTGTTAACACCTGTCTCATTGGCAGGAGGTGCAAGAGACAAGTTTTAACAACTCTGGAATCTATAAATGTTCATCTGTAAGGAAGGGGTAGCATTGAAGGTGAGGAATACAAAACATGTATGTACAAAACATTGATTCTTGTGGATTGTAAAGTAATGCGGAAATAAAAGCTTCATAAAAATAGGAAAATAAATACTGTTGTAACTTCCTCAACTCAGAAACAGGTTTTACCTTACTTCAAGATAACAGAACTCTTGCCATCATCTTCCAGTAATGCCTTACAGCTTTCCAAAGACTATGTCTGCATTTCTTCATTCAACAGCCCCCAGGCACCTTCAGAGGTTCTGTCTGGATCTATACTTTTGATAGCCCTTGTTTCACTCTCTGCTTTGCCTAAGCATGTTTTGATGTCACCTGTATATGGATTATATAAATATTTAAGGCTTATCCTATCTCTCTCTCTCTCTCTCTATATATATATATATCCGCATGATCCCAGAGTAATTAACTCAATAGCTTAATATGTGTAGTGAAAAAAAAAAGTTTCATTTACTGAAAACCTGCCCTTTAATGATTTCATGGTACATTCCTGACTCCTCAGCATTAGGATTAATAGCTAACTATCTTTCCTTGTTCATGTCCTTCATAAATTCATAAACTTCTGTCATCTCCTCTCTTCATCCTTTTTATTCTATACTGAAAGGCCTAATTTGTTGAATCTGTGCCTTGCAGGAGGTGTTATATATCTTTACTATTCTCATCACAATCTTGTGTGTCTTTCTAACAAGAGCGGTCCAAGTACCTGCACACTTTATATAAGCACAGAGCAATGCTTCCTATTGCATTCTCCCTAATTTTCTAGAAATTCCTATTTACTTTTTTTCGTTTTTCAGACACTTTAAAGTAATAAGTTGACTTTTTCATAGTTACTCCAAGATTCTTTCACAAGCATTGCTAGAAATTAGAACAGTACCTCCTGTGTTACATATATGTCCATCTACTTGAATAGGTACATTTTGAACTAATTTTCACACTATGTATTAGTTTGCACCAGCAGATGCTCAGGTTCACTGGCCATTTTATTATCCAGTTACTCACACTGGATAAGATCTTCTGCTATTCCTTGTGATTAAGTTTAGATTTGACTACCACAAAGCATCACTTTAATAATACACAAGCGTTTTGATTTTTGCTGATTCATATATGTAGCAACCTCCTTATTCACCGCTTTTGCTTAAAATGATGCTCTTTCAACACCTAGCAGCTTACTTGCTGCTCAGCATGCACCATTGTCATTAATCAACTGGAAATGCAGCTATAGACTCAGACTGTACTTTGCAAATAGTTTTCATTTCTTTGAGGTTGGATTAAACATGCTACACCGGGCATTTTTGTGCTATCAGCAATAAAAGCACCTTCCCAGTTCAACTCAGCATGTTCAACCAGTTTGCCTCTGCATTTGCTTTTCAAACACTCATTTTAGTCCCTATAAGACCAAAAATACCATACTTACTTAGCCTTTGAGCAAATCGTTTTGTCCCCTTCGATATGATATCTTTATGTGCATGTTAGTGTCTAAGTACCCGGTCATTTTTATCATGTTCACTTTAATTGCCCTCACAGCCTTTTAAAAATAAGCTTTTGTATTTCATAGAAGAGTGCCTGAAATGCTCTTGGCAAGTCTGGCTAATACAAATACATGGTCATAGGAGCTCAAATTCATAAAGCTGTAGCTTCCATAGCTTCCATATCTGATATACAACACTGAATTCCTAAAGTTTACACAGGAACCACATTGGGTACACTCTGCCTCCTCCCTGCCTACACAGAAGTAATGGGGTCATGTCATTTTCAAGAAACATTTTATTTATGAAGAACAAATTTTCATTGTTTGACGTAAATACTTTGTTTGCTACTCTGTCATATTTCAGCCTTTTAAACAGTAAAATGTTAATTTGATAAAAATTAACATTTTGGCTTAGTACTGTAAGAGAAAGACTAGAGATTGTAAGGCTGGTCTGAGTATGCAAACAACACTCAATGTGCTTTTTAAACTTAACTTGATGTAAGGGTTGCAAAGATGGTGGTTTATATCAATGTTGCTGCAGGTGACTCTCAGTTCTCATGCCACAGGCATCAATCCCATAATCCTTACAGTCTCCAAAGGCTTCTCTGCTAGACAAAGCCTAAGATCATTGATAAAAGAAGCCAGCACAGAAGACATCAAGCTTCTTTTATGTTCAAACAATTCAGTTCAAACAATTCAGGAGACTTCTGGAGAGGGGCACAACACCTAGTTTACTTTTGTGAGTTAGATCTGTTTTCCACGAGACTGTTCCTCAAAATTATTTTCCAAAGTTATCCCATAAAATAGCATGTGCTCTGCCTATTCTGTTGGTGAAATCTTGGCTTTTCAGGATAACAAGGAGGTTAAACAAGTTTCTTCATTTTGTCCAGTTTAAAAAAAAAATCAGTAAAACCAACAATGTGACACTTTACCATGACACTTTAAAGTGTCAATAGCTGCCTGATCCCTTGTTTCAACCCCCTGTGGCAACCAGAATTTTCTTTGCTAGTGGCTGTTTGTCTTTTCTCTCTAATTCAAAGATAAGTATGGTTCCCTCAACTTCTGAGGTCTTTATTAAAATATCTGCAGCTCCAGAGACACCTTCACAGGCCCACTGCCTGTCTCCTCAGGGAGGACATCTGGCTGGCCCAGCTCTCTAGCCCCACATCTCCTTGCAGCTCACAGGACCCTGAACTCCATAGCCCCTGGCCCTGCTTGTGCACAAAGGCTCAAACCCCTACATGGGTAAAACACAGTCGGTGGGTAGGACCTGCATTTCCTACCTGTGGCTCAAAAAAAAATTTTGTGAGAGGGTGACAAAGTGTCGTGTGAGAGAGCGATATGTTTTCACAGAGAGGGTCCCATTTCACCAACAACTCTATCACAAAGATGCACTGTAGGATCAGGCATGGACAGAGCAGGGTCTATAAAGGAACTTCACAATTTTCTTTGCTTCTGGGTAGATGCTTACCACTGTCTCTCAGAAATAATCTCTCCTCAAAGAACAGAGGGGTGCAGGGTACAGCCAGAGCTAGGGACAGACCTTACTTTTGGCCAATTTCCACGCTTTGTCATGCATATTCCATGTCTGTAAATGCACTACTACAGTTCAGGCAAAGTTTTCTCAAGTTTGACAAGAACTTTCAACAAGCTTTCAGTCTTTGTTGCTTATCTGAGGAGGTTTTTTTCTTCTATCTCTTGGAGAACATGGAGCATAGAAGAAATGCACATTAGTTTACTTATTCACAGATAAGGGTGGGAAGTAGACAATAAGAGATTTTGGTGGCAAATGCCAGACTCTGGGGAAAGAAGCTGCTAAAGACTGGATTGATTGAGCAGCCCTAAAGGCTGCTAAATACAAAGGGTAGTGTTAGTGAATCCTGTGGAGAGGATGGATGCCAGCAGTGGGAGATGGCCTGATTCTGCTCACCTCACAGAGAGAAGGGGAAGATGTGGGTAGGGAGCGTTGGGTTTAAAATTTCTGATGTGAGTCCTTGGACTCAGTGACAGGAGCTCAAGAGGAATGGTGGGGAGAGCAGGCAGCATCTGAGAATGATGCATGATTCCTCCATGGAAAGTGGGCTGGATTCACATATTCACATATATATGTGCATTGTTTTAATTTAATCTGAATAAAGTACATTCTCTTGTTCCTTTTGTCAATATTCAAATCGCTGACTACGTGACTAATCCAGCAGTTTGCCAAGGTCTGAAATTCAAGTACTGAATCAGACTAAAAACAAGAATAGGATGATTCAGTAAGGACCTGGTTGCACCTATGTATGCATCATATTAATCAGGTAGTTTCTTAAATGCAAATATATAATGGGAATCATTTCCTCTTGCTAAACGAATCAGAGACAAAGGAGCTGAACTGGGTTTGGGAGAGAAGAGTCATGAGGAACTAAGGCGATGCAGTTGAAACCTCATGCTGTCAACAAAATTAAGAAAAGCAGTAAGTATTACAAAGAGCTTTCCAGGCAGAAGCTCCGGTCAAGCCCACAGCAGCATGTTCCACCAACAGACCTGGATTACAGCTGTGACCTTGCAGATCACTGTGTGGCACACAGCCATCAGCAATCCCAGGGCCCTTTGTCTGGTATCCCTATGCCCAATGCTACTCCTTGGAGCAATGCCCCCGGGAGCATGCTTGTGGAGCTGTCTTGGATGTATCCGGGCAGTGTCCCAGGATATAAGGACAAGACAAATTCTCAAATGCCCACTCTGTTTTTTCATTCCCTAGTTTTCCTTCATTCTCCACTTTAAGACTTTTTTTCCTGGCAATTCAACTACTTGTCAAACAACACGTCTCACTCATCCCATCAGATGGCTCCTTCACACGTGAAAGCCTAGTGGGTCTCTATTTGTGAGTATCTAAGAGCAAGGGCTGAAATTCAAGTACTGAATCAGATTAAAAACAAGAATTGCTACTGAGGGTGTCTAGAAAATTTAGCACTCTGCAAGGGAGTTATGCAAATAATTTGGAGAATGCTCAAAATCTGCTGACTTTTGGCAGCCACCTGTATTCAGTGGAGCAGATTAGAAAAGAGCACAGGGTGACAGAGTGAGACAGTGATGCTGACTGGGCAAAATCTACAGCATCTCTTGGGCACTGAAGCACACAAAACTGTATGCAAAGCTGGCACCGGTGCCCCTGTGCAGAGACAACATTAGGAGAGCTCCTGTCATGACAGAAAACCAAGCAGGCAGCTGCATGCTCAAGCTTGACTGCTGTTAGTCAATGGGCAACTATTTGGAGCTGGAAAGTTAACAGAAATTATGCAAGACTGTGAGGCTCTGCTTTGTACAGGAATTAATAAAGAAAGATGAAGTAGGGTTCAGGAGGGCTTGTTTGGTCAAGGGCCACTTACTATTTAGTAAAAAAGGATATACACCCAAATTATACACTACCTTGTACCTAAGAGGGAAATGTTACCAGCAGAGTGGGGAGTGAAGTCAGCTTGCTGGAATGATTCTGCTGACCTGAAACAATCAGACACAAAAACAAATAGCAAAGCACACAAAAATGCTGTTGAGCTGAGGGCAGCATCCTTTGTCAGAGGAAGGCAAATCCTGCTTCTCTGGGCTTTTGGGGGAGGTGGGACTGGACTACAGCCCACCATTGCTGCTTGGAAGGACTCTTCTGCATTCTATGGCACATGCAAACCCCAGGCTAGTAGCACTAGTCTAAGACAGTGTATTGATATGTAAAACATGAAAAATAAACACATGAGTTAAACCAGGGAAAATGTTAGATACCTTGCTAACATAACAAACAAATAAACAAACAAACAAACTCACCACAAACAAAAACCCAAGCCAAGCCAAAAACCAACTTTTTACTAAAATAATTCTTCTGCAGCTGACTAAAATGTTCATGGGTCAGTGTGACCCTTTTCTTGCGCAAGTTTTGCTGGGTTTACTACATTCCTTTCCTGCATTTCTAGAGGTGATAAACAAATGTTTGGTATAAATAGACAGACTTTCAATATTTAAGGGCTAAGTAATGATCAGTGGTCGATGCTTATAATTTAGGACCCTCACTAATAAATTTGGACTACAATTGGAAATAGCAGCTAGGGACTGAACCAGCAGTTAATGAAAAGAGTCAGTAATTTATGACAGCATAAATTATTATGAACAGTTATGGGAAGGGTGAAGTGGTGATTTTGTATTCATCAAAGGTTCATACCTCTTGTGTGTAACAGGTTGGAAAGGGATAAGGATGTTGGCTCTTCCCCTGCTTTGTGCAATAGGAGGTGGAGAAGACTTTGAACGTGGCAGTATCCCTGGGGTACAATGGCTGCTGGTGAAGAAATCCCTGGAACTCTTCCCCTATTAGTCTGAAATATCTGTCTGCTATTTTAGGCTCTCCCTGACATCCTTACAAACTTTACATTTGTTCTTCCCAGTCTTGATTTTCCTAATAACCCCTTTTCCTTGCCCGAAGGACAGCGTCTTTTCAGTCCTGTCACTCTCCCCGTCTTTTTGCCAGCAGCTGCCACAGGCTGGAAAAACTTGTCTTCCTTCTGTGTTTTTTCATTTTTTTGAGTACCAAGAAGTTGCTGGTGTGCAGAATACTCCCAGAGAGTAGAAAGGCTTTTCCCAGGTCCTGACTCAGACAGTGGAAGGTGACTTTCGAGTCCTTTGAGGAGATTGTTGTACTGCCTGGTTTGAAAGGAAGATAAGCCGCAAACTGCCAGGATGTTCCCTGAAAGATCTCTCCAGGATTTATGTGCAGCTGCAAGTGTGTTTGAGCTGCACAGAACCAGGGAAAGGAGCTCAGGTGGCTATTAAGTCTACACATAGATTGAATCAGCTGGATTTGGATCAAGCCAAAGGGACTAGGTAATTTAGGAGTGGAGCACTAATTACTGCTAAATGAATATAAGGAAGGAGTCCTTTATTTCTGTCTCCAAAGTGTGATGGAGCCCCAGGGAAGATAATGTTCCGGGCACCAACATGTCTCCTCCTTGCTTGTCATCATGCTGCTATCCACAGAAGTCCCAGCACAGCCCACTGCAGAGATCTGGGGGAAGGGATCTTGTAGACACAGAAGAAACAGAGCCATCGTGCCAAGAAATTACAAAGAGCCGCACAACATCTCCTCAGAAAGCCACTGAGATTGTTCCTAAGCAATGTAGGTATTCAGGATTACGAGAACTCCAGGCAGACACAAGAACCCTTTCAACCAGCACCCCAAAAGAAGGAAAACCAAATCCTTTTGGGTCAGGGATGTTTCTGCCTCTGCTCTCCCCTTTATTCAAGTATACCATAAAGGGAAAGGTGGACATCCAACAAAACCACTGTCTTTTGCATTGCTCGTGTACTCTCAGTACTTAAAGTCTGGCTAAAATTCAATGACTCCAGCTAAGCAGGTGCTTGGTGACTTACTGGCGTTATTTAATGGGTCAATGATCCAAAAGATCATTTCTTTTGCTAACAAACAAATTTTTGACTGGTTGCTGCTCCCTCTTATTTGAGATACTTTTTCAGCATCACCATATGCCTGCTGCTAAGTGGCTCCTGTATGAACTCATGTTTTTATGAATAAATGGTGGGTGGCAGAATAAATTTACCATGGGAAAAAACCCCACTACTCCTTTGTTATTTGACTACATAAAAATGTAGCATTTTGAAAAAGAGGTTGGAGGAGTTTGAGGCAAGCTCAAAGGAAAGTGCCCAAACCCCACACAGTAAGTACTTGCAGAGCTTTGGTAGCTGGGGCTTCCTTACCAGACCCCCTCTTGGCTCAGCACACAGCTGCATTGCCCGTAGCTGTGCCCTGCACCCTCCCGTGTACCTGCTCCCCTCTGGTCACAGACACTTTGGGGTGTCCACAGCTGCCAAGAGGGAGACCATAGCTGTGCTAGGATGCCCCCCAGGAGAGCTCCAGGGTAATTCCCAACACTTCTGGCAGACTCACCTTTGTCCCACGCTGCTGTGTCTGATCCCAGCAGCAGCCCTGGGCTCGCAGTCCCTCTGCTGCAGACACCTCTACTTCTTTCTTCTCCTACCCTGTGTGTGCAGTCCCTTCTCAGGATGGCACAGTGAAGGACTGGGATGTCTTTCCTGGTCAAGGCAGCACAGGGGAACTGGGTGTTGGGCTGTCTTAGCCTGCTTTTCTGCAAAAGTAAAAAGCAGGGAAAAGTCATTCCCCAGATTTCAGAGAAAATGGAGAGGATGGGAACAGAGGCAAATTTCAGGTCTTGGTGATGCACAGGCTGTGAGGTTCCAAACCGAAGTGAAAGCAGGCAGTGCTAGGAGGCATTCACAGTGGGGCTCACCTCTTTGGACTGGCGGGGGGGACACTGTGGTCCTGCTGGCATTTGCATGGCCTGGTGGCCTGACTTGTACAGGGGGATGTTGTCTGGACAACAGAAAAATGGGATTAAAACAACCTTACAGCAACACTGTACATGTCTAGCTTGTGGAAAAAGTGTAAAATAAATCAGGCCTAAACCATACCAGGTGTTTTACTGTTAGTTATTTTATCATTATGGGTAGAGCATCAGGCAAGGGTGCTCATAAATCAATTGTAGTAGTTTCTATTATTTCAAAAGAGATAGAATCTACTGGAAATTATTCCGATTGACAGCATTATGTGAAGCCAGAAGGAAATTCCATTCAAGTTCAAAACATGCTGTGCAGAGTTTGATCTCTGCCAGGGATTGCAATTGCTGTTGAAACACTTTATTTCCAAACTGCAACCCACAGCCTCAGGTGAGGTCATTCTTCCTTGTGTCAAGACATGTTGCATGTAGCCCATTGTACATCCAGGGAAGAGGTATTTTGCCTGTAAGTCAGCAAAGTGCACACGCATGTCTATAACTTCAGAGACATGAAACAAAAAGCATAAGGGCATAAAAACCAAAATTGTTCATGCCCATTTAGCTATGCATAGCTCCAGTAGGCCTGCTTAATTGGATTTACATATCTTTTTTCTTTTCTGTGGTGTTCGGTACACTTCCAGCACTACCCACGAATGTAATGGCACTGCCTGCTGATGTGAAAAATCACAGCAAGATCACTAAAAACAGCTAAATTAATTTTTCTGTTTCCTGTTGCTCATTTGACATGTGCTATGACAGAGTTGAGCCCACAGTCTGGCTTCAGGTATAAAAAAACTTGTGCTCCCTTTTGAAATTCCGGAGAGCAAAGGAAGGTATGGTGAAAGCTGCCTAAACACTATCCAATCAGCCATAGAAGCTACTGGCCAGATTTCTGAAATCCAGCACTTTCTGGTAAGCCTTACATTTCTATACCACAGCCCAGGCAGCTAAGGAGGGCTTGTGAGCTGTGTCAGTGGCGGCGGGGGATGGTACTCTCACCTCTCTCTCCTAAGGTTAGATGGAGATGTGGGAGTGAACGCTGCAGTCTAAACGAATCACTTCAACAACACGTTCCGGTCCTCAGCAGTGTTCTCCACCCTCCAAGATTGATAGTCAAACCCCAAAATAGCACGTATTCAGGCTTTTGCTGTCAGTGTTGCTGGGCGTGGCTAGTGCTGAGAGTTTATCCAATGTTCAAATTGGTTTAGCAGCACTGACAGCTTACCAAAATAAGCTAAAATAATTTAGATTTAGAGTTTTAGATTAATTGAAGTATATCTACCACAGGAATTTTCCAGGAATTTATCAAGATAAATATAAGATTAATTTAGTTAATCCAAACAGCTATAGGAAATTCTCAAGCAAAACCAGGCAACCCTTATCTTTCTAGCATGCCGTATCAAATACACCTCAAGTATGACCCAGGTGAATTTGATTCTGCTTCAGATTTTCATATTGCGCTGTGTGACCTCTAATTTCTAGTAGTCACTTTTTTTATTGGTATGTGTGGAAAAAAGTAATATTTCTTCCTAACAGATCCATCAGGAAACAATATGTTTTCTGCTGTCTTTTAATCATGGTAAATAGGTGGTTATTCTTCAGTGGTCAAGTGGATAATGCCTCATAGCTCTTTGGTGAATGTGGCTGTAAAATACTTTAAGCTGGTGAATTGTGTGTGAACCAGGTGATGTCGCAAGACCATTCGTAGGGAGGACCTGCAGCTGTATGAGTCAATCCTCCAGAGGCAGTGAAGAGCTCCCTTTGGCTCGGGAGTAGCCGGTAGGATGTCTTTGACTGCCAAACCTTTGATTGCTAATCAAGGTTTCCCTAAACAGTGATAAAGGGGTTAGATAGGTTTTGAGATGAGTTCCAAGAACCTATTTAGGTACTTGATAGGATTTACATAAATGTCAGACAGTTCAGAGTTGCAATAAAGAAACCCCCCACCACCCAGCCCTCCAGGCACTTAAATTCACTGGGTGCTTTCCATTATCACCTGCAAGTTCACCCAAAACTCCTCTTCCTGGTGTCACTGGAGAGACTGGGGGAGGAGTGTGTGTGTGTGGCGGGGGGGGGGGGGGGGGGGGGTGGACAGGGGAACTCTCCCGATATCAACCCCACTTGAGTGGGGAAAAACGGGAAATGCCTGAGTGACAAAGCGTGGGCAGCAGTTTGGCAGGTCAGGCTCTCTCACTCCAGGGGAAGCCTTAGCATGACTTTAAATTTTACAACAAGCAGGGGATAAACACAGAAGCTTGGGATCAAGCTTATCCTTCTTGGCTGCGGGGAGAGAACACTGAATTATGCAGCGTTCCCCTTTCATCTCTAATTCCTGTGAAATAACACACAGTAAGTGCAGTTCTAGGTTACCAGTTTCATATGTCTGTGACAAGTAAAAAAGATTACTCTTATTGATACTACTTTTTTTTTCCATTACAGTGACTAAGAAATAGGAAGGTATCTCTGGCAATCACCTCTGCTCAGTGTGGGCACACATTGCAGCTCTGTGCCAGAAGGCACGCATGTCTTTGGGAGCAAACCCATGGTGTCTGTGACTCTCATGGATAGCTGAACCTGCCTCCCACTTGCCAGCACGACTGGGTGATATAATTATCTATTTCATTATTAATTTTTATCTTTATATATCTAAATATTTTTGGGTTTTTTCTCTATCACCTCTGGGCACAGGACAGAGCTGACCTAAGTGCCAGCCCAGGCAGCTCTCATTCCTGAAGCAGTTCAGGCCACTGGAAAACAGAGAGTTGGATGAGGAGTTCAAATTTTACCTTGAAATTAATTTTGTTTCCCCCCTACCATAGTGTGACTGCTAGAAGGCTCTTTCCCCAATGTGCCTTAATTCTCCTCTGATCTAAACTAATTCTCTCTAATCATCTGATGATTTTGCCTTCTATCAGACTCTTCTGCTGAAAATATCCCTTGAAATATAAATAATTATCAGGGATGCCAAAATAAAACTGAATCTTTAACCTGGAGTTTAAAACATTTGCTGGGAATCCTAATTTTTGCTTCACTTATTCTGCATTAATGCAAATTATTATTTTCATTATTCTTCCCTTTGGCCAAGGAACTGCAGGGTCAGAGCTGGATTCGGCCCCATGCAGACAGCTGTGGTGTGCAAGACAGGAGTGTTGCAGCTAACTGCACAAGCCTTATCTGCACTGGGCAACTTTGCAGGGACTGGTGAATTAGTTAAATTTTTACTAGATAAGAAAACGGAAACTGAGTCAGTAACTGTGAGTGTGGCAGTTTTTTCAGACAGCCTCTGTTGGATGCTTTTAAAGTGTTTTTTATTATCCCCAACTGAACACACACTGTGTGCTTACCTGGGACATGTTTTGATTAAACCCAAGCCATCATCCCTAATAGCAAGACTAAATTCTCCCTCCTGTGTCACCCACATCTGGCTAAAAGCTGCAAGAGTCGTTCCAGGTTTTATTATTGTGAACTTTACCCCCAGGGACATATAGAGAGTTTTACTTGGGCCAGAGGGTTCACCAGCTGCTTTTCTTTCCAGGCTTTTCATATATCATAAGTGGCAATACAGGACAGAAAACAAGTCTTTCTTGAGGTTATTGTCATGCTTTATATGATGTCATCACTGTTGCTGTTGCTATCTAATACTTGCCTGAATTTCCCAGATGTCCCGAAGACATCACTGAGATGGGTCACTGGCCTGAGAAGTGCATTATGTAAAATATAGCAAGGGGATGGTGGTGTAATGTACTGGGAGAAATAAGATTAGCCAGGACTCCACTATCATTTTGGTAATACAGAAAGGCTGCACTGTGCTGCTCTGGAGATTTAGGAGCAGAACCAGCTCTGCCCCTGGTTCTGAAGGAAGTAAAATAGCCTAATTCTCATGGACTGGGAGTCCTGTTGGGTCAGGAGCCAGCAGGGTGTAAAACCTTCCTGCTTTACTGATCTTGCTGTCCCAAGCTTCTCTGATTTGTGGGCTCAAACACAACTAAACTGCTACCCAACGTCCAGAACAGCGGATTAAAGAGGCCCTCAGATTTGTTAAGCTAAAATATTTTAGGGAGCTCTCCCCCTCCTCCTCTAAGTAATAAAGTCTTTTCTGCAGCAAATCACTGGAAACAGGTAAAATGGTTGTGAGAGCATGACCACATACATGGGCTCTTCATTCTGCACAGCACTGGGGGAGCATTGCTGCCCAGTGGGTGGGCAGTGGATGGGCACAACCTGAACTGGGAATTATTTATCCAGTTTGGAGATCTGCTGCCAGGATGTAATAGCTGCTGAAATGGGACCTGATGTTGCAAAAGGGGTGTGCAGAAAGTGGCTGGGTGATATTGCAGTGTTTTTAAGGAGTTACACCCTTTCTAAGGGCCTGGCTCAAGCTCACTTGGAATCAACAGGGATTTACTGAGTGACAGTGGGGAGCTTTGGATCTGGCCCTGAAATGTCTGCAAGCTTGCAGAAAGTGCCAACATGATTTTCACAGCATCGGAGGGTGTGGGGAGGCTGAAGTAGAAATTCTGGCATTGACAGGTGCCACAGTGGCTCAGGCAGGTGGTAGCCTGGTGGTGACAGGATGCAGGGAGCGGCACTGTTGTCCATATGCCTCTTGGCAGGGATGAAACAGGGTGCTGACAGGGGCCCTTGCTAGGACTTGATGGCTGAGTCAGGGCTCTGCGAGAACCTCTCCCTGTCTCCTCCTCCCACAGACCCACCTGTCCATTGCTTTGTGTGTCAGACAAAGCATTAGGCTTCATGTGGAGAAACCCACAGCGAGCCATCCAGCTGTGCATGCGCGCTGGAGAAGCATTCCTACTCCAAAACACGTATCAGGGACTAGAGCTGAGTAGGTGGGAAATTGCAGAAGTGTTATTTGCACCCCACCCCCATCTTTCTTGGTGAAGCTGGCCAGTTTTTGGCTTTTGTGGAAGTTGGAAAGGAGGCCATTCACCTTTACATGGCCAAGCTGAGAAATACAAGCCTGACAATACAGACCTGTGCAGGGAAATGGCACACAGTGCTTTTGGCGGGGGAAAGATTGCTACACCAGTTGCGCACTCGCTGCAGACACAAGGTCTCTGTGTGGAAGTTCACTGAGGTGAGGATGGTCTCTGCCCAAGGGCCCACCTGAGGGGCCAGTATGATGTAGGATCTCAGTTCTAACAGTCCCTCTGGATTCAGAGGCCATGCTCCCTGACAGCACGGCTGTGCTAAGGAACATGGAGGTCAGGGAAGTGATTTGAAACAGCCAGCAGGGCTTCACCAAGGGCAAGCCCCGCCTAATCAACCTAGTGACCTTCTGTGATGGAGTGACTACATCAGTGGACAACAGAAAGGCTAAAGGTGTCATTTATCTGGACTTCTTTAAGGCCTTTGGCACAGTCCATTCACAGCATCCTTCTCTCTGAATTGGAGAGATAATGAATTTAATGGGTAGATTGTTTGGTGGATGAGGAATTGGCTGGCTGGTCATATCCAAAGGGGAGTGGTCAACAGCTGAATGTCCTGATGGAGATTGGTGAAAAGTGGTGTCCCTCAGCTGTCTGTATTGGGACTAGACTGTTTAATATCTTCATCAGTGACAGAGACAGTGGGACCCAAGTGCACCCTTAGCAAGTTTGCAGATGCCACTAAGCTGAGTGGTGTGGTTGACACACCCAAGGGACCTGGATGAGCTCAAGAAGTGGGCCCATGGGAACCTCATGAGGTTCAACAAGGCCAAGTGCAAGGTCATGCACCTGGATTGGGGCAACCCTCAGTATCAATACCGGCTACAGGCTGAAGGGATTCAGAGCAGCCCTTCCAAGAAGGACTTAGGGGTGCTGGTGAATCAGAGGCTGGACACAAGCTGGCAATGTGTCCTTGCAGCCTGGAAAACCAATTGTATCCTGGGCTGCATCAAAAGCAGTGTGGCCAGCAGGTCAAGGGAGATTATTCTGCCCTTCTACTCTGCCCTCATGAGATGCCCCTGGAGTGCTGTGTCCAGCTCTGGAGTCTTCAGTACAGGAAAGTTGTGGACCTGTTGGAGTGGGTCCAGAAGAGGGCCACAAAAATGATCAGAGGGCTGGAAGGCATCTCCTATGAAGACAGGCTGAGAGAATTAAGCTTGTTCAGCCTGGAGAAGGCTCCAAGGAGACCTTATTGCAGCCTTTCAGTACCTAAAAGGGGCTTATAAGAAAGATGGTGACAAACTTTTTAGCAGGGCCCCTCTTGCAATAGGACAAGGGGTATTGGTTTTAAAATAAAGGAATGTAGATTCAGACTAGATATTGGGATGACATTTTTTACAAATTATGGTGAAACACTGGAACAGGTTGCCCAGAGAGCTGATAGATGCCCAATGGCTGGAAGGATTCAGGGTTAGGTTGGATGTGACTCTGAACAACCTGATGTAGTTGAAGATGCCCCTGCTCATTGCAAAGATGCTGGACTAGATGACCTTTAAAGGTCCCTTCCAACCCAAACTATTCTATGATTCTATGAAATAGATTTATTTCAGAAGCATTGTAATACAGCCTTGGTTCAGTAAGGGGAATACAGGTAACAGTGGCAATAGAAAAACATACTAGGCAATCAGAAGAGGTCCCCCTCCTGTTGGCTGTGGCAGTGCTTCCCAGGTGCCATCATAGGGCAAGGGTGGGTGAGGCACTGGGCTGGCACTGCACACACCAGCAGAGTTTCTGCTCAGCCAAGGGGTTGGGGGAGCCAAACTGAATCTGACCTGCCAGCAAAGAGCTCACAGCTGCAGTACGTGGGGTAGGGTAGGCTAGGCAGCCTAACTACGCAAAAGGAGGAGAGCAGGTTCAAACCATCCCACAACTGCTCTCATTTGCTTTAAGTGCTTTGTCATGAAGGGTTGCTGGCAAGGGCCTAGGTCAATGGAAAAACAAAGTCAAAGTTGCAATGGGGCTGGCCTGAGAATAAGAGTGAAGGATGGAGGAGAGTGTGCAGTGGGGCTGGAGTCAAGGGCTGCAATATATAACAGTAATAGAGTCCAGCAGACACTGCTGCTGCAGCTGTAGGTGGTCAGGGCTCCTGCCTATTTGAAAGGAAAGCAAGACAAGAGGGTGGGAGGGGGTGCAGAGAATTTGCAAGAGATCTTTTCCGGAGACTCTGATTAATTGTTTGGCACCACAACAAATTTAAGCAATCTCCACCTCAGGCATAACAAAGGAGAAATCACAGGGTGGGGAGCTGCAGCAGGGATGGGCAGAAACAATTAAGCCAGCTGCCATCAAAGAAAACTGGCTGAACTACCATAGGATAATGGTGGTGCCAGTACAGTACAAACTGCCGGTCACCAGTGGGTCAGAGATTTGGGGGAATGGTGACACCCTCTCCTCGGGGCCATAGCTGCAGTGCAGGAGCAAGGGCAGGCACAGAGAATGTATAGGAGCAGTTCTGAGCAGCCCCAACCAGCTTGGGAAGACAGAGGAAGTTAGAAACCAAGAAAAGCAGCTTGGCTTTTCCCTGCAGAAAGGGTTAAGTATCACCCTGCTAAACACAGCTGCCTCCCCTGCCCAGGCCACAAAGTGCAGCAGTGGGAAGTTGACTTGGAGAAACAAGTCACTAAAGCTGCCATTTCATCAGAATGCCATCTACTAGGAATAAAGAGGGCACTGATAGTGTCAGGGACTTCTCCTTGGCAGTAGACAGAAGTCAGGGGATATTTCAGGTAAAGGACAGTGTCCATAATTAGGATTGCACACCGTGTGAGAAGAAATATTCCAGCCAAATGCATCAATCACAACTGGTCTTCCCTGCTGAGCCAATCAATGACTTAGCACTAGCAAAGCCTTGGATCAGCTCTGGCTTTTTGATTTACAGCTGCCCTTGGTGTAAATTGGACAGGAATTGGCACATTTGTTCCCAACCTATCTGGCTGCCAGGACACAGCAGCAACAGGGCAGTGTTGCCAGACTGCACCTTACCCAGTCCTGCTACCACACAGGAATCATTAAACCAACCTAAACTCATTTACAGCATGGCCACACACATAGTTGTGCTGGCCTACAAAGGATGACCGTTTCTTCATTGAGACTTTGCCTACTTATCCAGGCTGAAAAGAACAACAGACACAGAACTGATGTTCTAGAAAAAGCTAACTGCTGGAATGAAACCCAGGGTTTGAAAACTTGTAAGCAGGAAAAACCCCCACCATATAGAGAGCTGCTTTCATATCCCCATTTGGGGTTTTGCAGGCCTTTGCTTTAGCATAGACCAAGAAAAAGTAACCCCTTCTCCCATTTGAGGAAAACATATCTACGTTAAGGTGTTTTGCAGGTTTATTGGCATTCAGCATGGGGCTATTTCAATTTAATCACTAAAAGTGGTGAGACATGATCAAGCATAATTATTAACTGATCTCCATTCATACTCAGTATATGGTATGTGATTCACAGTACATCCTGGATGAAAGCCCATAGCTCAAGTCTCAAGTCGTTCCATGAAACACAGTTCTGGAACAGAAGTAGCTGTGTCTCCACACTCTGAAACCACCACAACACTTGTGCCCCTCGGGATGACTGGAGGGGGATCCGGTGAGGTACAGCCTGAGCATCCACCTTCCTGACCCTAAGGGAGCAGCTTCATAAGTCTGTAGAGAGAACAATACCCACTAATACACAGTTTTGTGTATACTTTTTCCTCAAGCTTGCTGGTGGACACATTCAGAAGACTAGCAGCAATTTCTTTTCACAACAGCGATTAAAAAGGAAAATGTGCTGCGACGGCAGGAAAGATCAGGAGTTTGCCAGCAGAAGAGAATAGATAAATGACAGGGCTCAGCTCAGGCCCTCATGCAGGGACAGAGCTGACTCTAGGTATTTTCTCCCTCCTATTGCTTGTACCTGCTCCCTGTTAGGATTTCACTAGTCACAGATAAACCAGCCAAGCCACCCAAACCCACTTACAGCATGGACACACACAGAGCTGTGCCAGCACCTGTAAGAAGTGTCATACAACAGCATGAAGAAAACAGCACTGAGTGCAATTCTGTCCTAAGGATACCTGTTCTTTCTTATGCCCCTTGGAAGAGTAGTTCCATTATACAAAAACAATGAGGCTAATCCGTTTGTACTAGTGTAGGGAAAAAAGAAAAGTAATTCTAGCAAGGTCAGTGGTAAGAAGTGACCCAAAACAGGAAACACACAAAACAATATAGTTATGGCCTTGCACTGCATGCACCTCTTCCACCTTCAGGTTCCCCTGCCTGCAACAGCATACCCCTCCCACAAATACATACTGCCATGCACTCGAGAGTTACCAGTGCATCTCCACTGGAGTATGGACAACAGAATTAGGGCATCAATGCTCTAGATGGGAATGAGGGGTGTGCAGGGGCTATGTGCACTTTGGATGTAGAGTCCCTACTTGAAATAGTTTCATAAGTTCCTACTGAACATCTCACTAGCATTCACATATAGACTCTCATTTCACTGAGAAAGGTTGAAGTGTTTGCCTTTTATTCAGAAAACTTGCTCCATTTCCAGTAATACTTTCCCACGTCCTTGAAACCAGATAGCCTCTAGTCTCAGAACAGCACCATCAGTCTAGTACAAAAAAAGCAGAACAAATCAAACCCAAAAAAGTTCCATGATGTGATATAGCATAAACACATACAGCTAATACATTAGAGAAATAAACATCTACATTAAGTTATGCAAGTTGCTATAAAACTGGCAGTATGCAATTAAAAGATCAGCAAGATTACCAGGTCTGCTAGATGTTTAAAGCAAGCCTACATAGGCTGTATCTATATTCTCATGCTGATTTTATGCATGACTTTGCACTCAGGATCTAGCTACCTTTCATACAACTTCCTCTACAGCCATCAGTGTGCATGCAAGCATCTCAAACTACCTGGCCAGACTCAAGCAGCACTTGCAAAGCTGTAAAGATGTACCCTATTGCTGTCTCCTCCATATGAACATGGTGTTACAGGGTTCATCTGCATATGCCTGGTTAAGAAACAAAACACAATCAGTTGCATACTATAACACCTTAAGTAACATGGAATCTTAGATTTTAGAAAAATATTTTAATTGTCAGTTCACAAGTAAAAACTATCACTATTACAAAACATCTTTTAATACTAGAATACCTAGCTTGGAACGAATTTTGTTCTTATTGCTGTTGCATTTAGTTCTCATGTGTCAGCACGAAGGTAAGTGGTGGGCTTCCCACTTGTCAGTCAGCTTGTAAGGGTACTCATAGGAAAGTGTACTTTCCTATTTAATCCTCACGGAATTGTCACATGTTTAGGCTTCCCTGACTTTTTCCAGACATTTACATACTTTACATCTGACACTACACATCAAAGTCTCACCCAACTGTGTTTCACGTAACAAATTTCATTTGCAGTCTCTAAATAAAGCATTCACTCCAAAAAGAGTGAGCATCAGCACTGACACCACCTTAGCTACTTGTAAACCCTATAACTGTGTTCTGACAGCTATCAGATATCAACTCATTCATTTCATTTTGTTTGGTTTCTTCCTTATTCTCATGGTTGGGTTGCTGTTTTGAATTTCCAGCTTTTTTAGACCTTCTGAGGAAAAACTTTGTCAGTAAGTAACATAATTCAGCCACATTTAACAGAATGCAAATGCTGGACACAGCAATCATGAAAATAGTAAACACTGTCTTTTCAGTAGGTCGAGAGACAAAGCAGTCTACCGTGTTGGGGCAGGGCCAAGCACTACACTTCATCAAGCGAGGCATTCGGAACCCATCATACATGAAATAAAACGCATACATGAAGACAGCTTCAAAGATCAGTCTAAAAAAGATGCTGCTGGTGTACGTCCACCACAAGGAGCCCTCAATACGAAACCTCTGTCTTCGGATTTCTTCAATGTCCTTGTATTCGCATTTCTGGTCTCCCTTTCTGAACTGCCTTTTCTTCTCATGCCTCCTGTAGGCCACGTGCATGGCCACCAGCAGAGCAGGTGTGGAGACAAAGATCAGCTGCAGGGCCCAGAGTCTGATGTGAGAGATGGGGAAAAAGTGGTCATAGCACACATTTCTGCAGCCAGGCTGAAGTGTGTTGCAGACAAAGTCATCTTGTTCATCTCCCCAGACTCTCTCTGCAGCCACAACCAGGATCATGATACGGAAGATGAACAGGACTGTGAGCCATATCTTCCCAATACTGGTGGAGTGCTTATTTACACCTCCCAAAATGGTATGCAGAGCTCCCCAATCCATTGTCTTGTTTCAATCCTCTGACCTAAGACAAGACAAATAAACAAAACTAAGATTAATCAAGACAGGAAACAAATACCATCAAGCATGTAGTTTAAAATAAAGGCAATATCATAATTGTACCATACCCATGTGGTAACATTTTGATGCAGTGGGCTTGCCTACAACTAGTCATAAATAATAATCTAATCACATATCAGCATGTATAATCATTACTTGATTCTACACATGGCACCACATTCATTTGAGTTCTAGGTGTATTAGCCAATGCCACATTAAGTAGGAAAAGCAGATGGGAACCTGATGAACACAGCCTTAAATCAAAAGATACAACTTCTAGCAGGTGGATAACAGTTACAAAATAACAGAAGATATCAGCCAGAAGTAAGGTAGATGTTATGTTAAAAAGTAACGTGTTAGACAGATATAATTCCCATATAAATCAAGGCAGATTGGTCTATCCTTAGCTTAGAGTGTAAATAATGTTCAGATGAGTACATTCCAGCAATAAAGACAGACCTTGAGTAACTCCTGCTGATGCTCTGCACCTTCCATGATGTCTAGATAACCTGCATTCATCAATTTAAAAAATGTGACTGTATTCTTAGTTGAAGCAAATTCCACAATAGCTTGAGGTCATGAAGGTAAAGTCTTGGTCATTATCCATCTTGAGTTAGATGTTTAAAATCAATGCTTAAAGATTCATACCAAAATTGCTTTCTCTCCACTAACTACAAAAAGGGCATAGGGTAACTAGACAAAGACTCCTTCATTGTCAATGCCTGTCAGGTTATTTTCTGCCCCCACCCCCTCTTAACACAGACCGCATTACTCCTAGATTAGCAAAGACATTTCAGAGGCTGGTAGAGTACTAAAATCAACATTTGAAGAGTTCAGACAGGTCAGCAGTAGCTCAGAGACTTTTCAACAGAAGCATAGAGATTCCAGTGGGTGAGTTTCAAAGTACTATGACTGTAATTCACAGCGACCATTCAGAGGCATTTCATTTCAGCCCACCTCCCCCGCTCTGCTTCAGATGGACTTACAGAAAGTTAGTTTGCAAGTACTCAGCATTCAAGAATCAGCCAGGACCCTCCAGGAGTGCTCACAGATCTCTTGGCTCTGAAATTCCTCATGAAGGTTTTTATTTCACAGCTTCATTAATTTGTTTGCATCTCAGAGACCATATTTCTTTGGCATTTACAGCACAAGGCAGCAATAAGCAAAATCACGTTTTCTAAGTTTCTAGAACAGAGCAGCTACTGGCACAAAGGCCATCATATCTATCACAAGATGATCGCATTGCATGAGGAAGAAAATTATGACAGTTCTTGCAGTTGTCTTCCATGTCACACTCCCTTCTGAGTAATGTCAAAAGCCTTCCTGGTTTACAGTGAGTTTATATATCATCAGTAGGTCACGTACAATTATACAGAGCATCAGTCACAGCACACAACAGCTCAGAGAAAATGAGGGCACTTAATTGTTACATTAGGTAATGCAACAGTATCTTTTCCTTGAGTTACTGGAATAAAAGTGTGATCTCCCTTCACAAGTTCCATAAACTACATTTTCCTCAGATCCTGCTGGTTGACTGTGTGGTGTTATACTCCAGGAGGTAAAAACCAGTTGTTCTATCTTCTCCCTGCCTATCAACCACCTTCTTACAGTGTGAAAAGGCTCAGAAGTGGAACATGCGTATTCCCTCCTCATAAGCCCTGTTTCTTAGCTTCATCTCTCACCGCATATCCAATACTGCTCCCCTTTTGTTACAACTTCATATGGATTTGTTTCCTCCTTCCTCCTTTGAAGGAGGTTCAAAATACAAGTGCCCCAGTGTGTAGTTAGTTAGCTCAAGAAACTGCTCTCCCCCTGTTTGCTCCTGAGGTCACACTGCAGTTCATCTCCTGTGACTCTGTGAAGGTGTATTATAAACCAGGTGACTTGAGTTCAGAAGTTATTCCCAGGACTAGTACGTTTGTCTTGTTTTTTAAACCTGATCCATTTCACTAACCTGCTCTACAGCACAGACCCACAGAGCATCTGAAAAGGCAGCCTTGTTAAAAAAAAACAGGCTGCAAATTGTAACGCAGAATGAGCGGGTCAGTGGGGAAGAGGGGTTGGCAAAGCTTTAGTGCTGAGGACAATACACACCTTTCATCTGACTGGCTCCATCTCCTTTGAGAGTACATTGTGCTTGTTAAGCCAAAACAATGTGCTTCAATTCTAGCAAAGGCATGTCTGCATCTGTATCAATGAAGAGAAAGCCACCACACTTTGAAGAAACAGCCTTTTGCCCTGAGTCTCCTAGTGAGATTTCCTCTCCCTTCCAAAGAAAGCCTTTGTCTTTCACCTCTGCCCAAACGCTCCCCCCTTCACCCTTCCCACACACCTTTTCAAAATCTTCCAGCTATCTCTTCAGCTCTTCCTGCCACCATCCACTACTCTTCCCGCTGCTTGCCGAGCTAGTCACCAACCTTTGCCCCTTCTTGCTCATGACCTCTCAGGCTTGTTTTGACACTGGTGGAGAGTCATATGACTTCTGGAACACTCCAGAGTGCTACAGGCACTGATCAGATACCAGTGAAGACTCACTATCTGCTCCCTGAAGGGTGGCACAATTATAATTGTAGGGCTGTATTCAGGCAGCCTGAATTCCAACCAACAGTGTTTCCTACCAGCTGGCTTTAAACAGTTCTCCTCAATGCAACTTAGAGGATTCCAACAAAAGTAATTCAGAGACTGCCAAAGTGTCCACCTCTCTCCAATAAAAAGACACAGTGATCCAAGCAGAATTTAAGTTAACCAAGTATGGCCCTCCAAACTATTAACCCATCAGTGCAGATCACTCCAGCTAAACATCCCATTTGGACTATCTGTACTGATGTGAGGGCTCATTTACTCCTAACTAACTCAAAAGCTAGGACGTGGATCATAGGTTATCTTTCTTCCCGGTACTTGTTTTATTTTTTACTAGCAAGTAAAATGTTAACTGCCTTGCTGACCAAAGGAGAAGAAAGCAGGAAAATTACATCCCTTTAATGGGTTGATAACTCTTATTTTTATAGAGCCAGTCCAGATAATATTTCTATGGGAGCAAATCCTGCCAAATGCCTACAGAAATAACAGTATGCAGACAGTCAAGGACTTACTCAGTTTGCTGGTCTTAGATGTACAGCACAGTACAAGACTGCATTTAAGATATGAAAGCTTAGGTGAATTTTCAGGGAGAAAATGTAAAGTAGGAATGAGGATAGGAATTGGTTATAAAGGAAGAAGCTGGAAAAACAGGAGATACTTGAACTTAGTGAGGTTGAGTAACTACGCATTTAGAATCCTTTCTAACATGGGAATATATTAAGTGTTAAATTTTCCTTCGAAAAAATCGCAACTGGGCATGAAAATAAAGCCTTTCCAAGCCTCAGCACAGATCCTTGTTCTACTACCAGTGACACCTTCTGTTTCATTTCAACAACTAGAGGACTACAGAAGTATATGGCTGTTACAGTAGGAGTTAAAAACACCCAAAGAAGATCACCATGCTCCACTGAAAAGTTAAGTTACACGGGAAATGGTTCTTACAATCACACAACAGAGTCACATAAGTAGGTGTTTCATTTGGGGTTTTATTTTGTTGTTGGTTTGGGGTTTTTTCCACTAGTAAGCTAGGCAGCAGCAAGAGAAGAACTACAGCTTAACTATTTCTGTAGTTCTACAGCTTCTGGGCAGTATTTTGAGCTGTGTGCTGCCATGGCTAGACTGCCTTCTACTTTAAAGCTAGCTCCTGTAAGCCTACATTAAACCACAATCACAGCAAGCTGAATACACCCAGTGAAAATCCCTGCAATTCACAAAACACAGGACAATTATCACTGAGCTCCCATGTTTATGAGTACAGCTAGCTTGTTAACAGACACTTCCCACCCCCACCCCTTAAAGACTGTTATACTAGGAAATCATTAGTCAGTGGCTTAAGTCCACAACTAGAATACAGGGAAAGTAAAAGAAAAAAACAACACAAGATACATCTCTTTCACATACACATATGGTGCTGGCTGCTATAGGATATTATCAAGCAAAAAAATTAGTAATTAGCAAGTATTACAATATTTGGTTATGCTATAGGAATATCCAGGAGTCTCATTAAAGAAGAGGTCCGCAGAATCCTTATGCATAAATTCAGAGCACAATTATACTCTTCTCCCCACAGCTACAATTTGGATACCAATTTACTTACTTTACTGGATTTACACAGAAACTTAGAGGGTGTTCAGCATGACTCCTATCAGAATTTTGGTGCAGAGTGTACAAGGAGTTACCACTTTGGTGTGACATTCCACCCCTTTCAGTAGCCCCTCCAGATGCTCATACAAGATCAGCAATCTGCCAAATCAAAAGTCACTTTGTCCCATGTGGGAATGTGTTAACCAAGATAGCCTTTAAGCAAAAAAGCACTGGTCTCAAGTGTCACTTGCCAGCCCCCAAGATGGGGACAAAGATAACTCAGATGCCTAAGAGTGGCAGTTCTAATACAGAACTTTTGCCATAGAAAACATTTAGAATATCTAAACTATCAGAGGCAAAATCATTACCAAATTTATTTTATGACCCAATTTGAAACAAGAAGTATTGCTGCACGCTGAGGTCCAGCACGCATTCAAAAATGCTTCTGAGACAGCATTTCCTTCAGGTCTTGATCTCAACAGTCACACTGGGAGCACTGACTTATATAGGGGCTGATAACCAGCATCAAGGTGTCCTAGAGCTGTATATGCTGTTTCATTACCCAGATTTGAAGAGCATTCAAATCTGGATTTCGGTAGTTTTGCATCAGCATACCTCCACCCTGCCAACCTGGCATCTAGTTTACAGCAAGTACTTAAACGTTAGGGTGTAGATTTTGTTATTCTGATTACTGAGTTAGTTTTGGTGCTATACCACAAGAACAGCGGCATTGCCAAGACCAAAGCAAGGAAGCTTCTAATAAATACAGATTAACATCTTCCAAAGGCGGCATCTTTTTGTTTTATCAAGAAAGGCTGGTAAGCAGGCTACAGCAGTTACTTGCCAACTTGCTCAGACTTCCTAACTAATCTGTCAGTCTGCCCCATGCCTCAGTTTCCCAGACATTAAACTAGCAATAACAATCTCACCATCTCACAGGGCTGTTCTGAAATGCTCCACTACAATTACAAGCTTCACAGGCTCAGTGAACCAAGAGAGATAAGTATCATCTCAAAGCTGGAAGCACAGAGCTTGAATTCAGTCATCAGGGATATTTCTGATACCTGAAAAAGAATGCAGCTCCCTGCATTGCTGTAGCTTTAATGCAGAGTTCAAAATGCAGGAAGACAAAGCTTTGAACTTTGGCAACTAAAATCCTTTAATAGGCAGCTTGCAGGTATTCTAATTTTACAGCAGTGTATATAAAAACTTCAAGGAGCATACAGCTGGAAGGCTCTGAAATATCAACAACTTTACTTCTTTCCTAAAAAGCTGAATAAAGATCAAAAGAGAAGTCTAACAATCACAAAAGCCTGTGCAATTCTCTCTAGTAGCTCTTAAACTTTGTTCTGAACACCTATCTCCAGATCAGAGTGGAAACTGGAGAGCAGAAGAGCTGTGACAGAGGGACTGTAGTATATCTGATTTGACACAAGAACAGGCAAAGACTAATCAGGAACAGGAAACCTGACAGTTGCAGGCCTGAACACTGCAAGCATTGTTCTGTCATTCTACTCAAGTTTATGGAAACAGGAGGCATTCTTTGCCCTAATTAAATTCAGTGTGAAACCCAGAGAAACCCAACAGACTAGGACCCAATATGTATGTAGTTAAATGTTATAGAAAAAATTGTGTTTGTTAAATATCAACACCATTAAGGGTTCAGTTCTACCCACAATAACCCCCTGATGACTGTCCCATATTCATGCCCTCACATAAGTTTTAAGTCATTTTCCAAGAATGCTGGGAAATATCCATAGCTATTTCAATAGCCTGCAACTGTAACTGGAGGATTACCATCTTCCAGAACATCCTGGCACAACATTCATTCCATTCGTACAAAACAGGAAATCAGAAGTGTCAGTCTCACTTGAAGGCATAACAAGACAGCACAAGTCCTATTAGAATTTAGCCCATTTCAGCCATTTTCCCCTGTAAATCTTTCCTTCAAAATGTGCTTAAAGCTTTTTGCTTTGGACAAAAACCAAATTCCTGTGGACTGTGTCTTCACTGATACAAGTGTCCTATTTCCCAAATTTTAAAGAAAGTTTTAGGGATACTGTGCCCTGCTCCCAGGCATCAAAATAACTTTTTAGTTATGACACTTATGTTGCCTTTTTTTTTTTTTAAGCCTGTTACTTAATTCCTATTTCCTTTCCCCTACACCTAGGCAAAGGTCTACATCCCCTCTACAAATCTGCCCACTCCTTCAAATGTAACATTTCCTGTAAAACTGGCAAGTCACTATCTTCTTTCACACACGCAGAGAACTTGCACCCTTTCAGAAACACTAACTGAATTTATAAACATTAAGATTTTATAGTGCAGTGCAGCTTCTCCTTGAGCATGTATTTTGTTATTTCATTCATCAAAAGACAAAAACAACTTTTTCCTTTTTAAAAGTCTGTTACAGGAAGAAACACTGGTAGGAGATAAGGAATAAAATTAGTTTTCAACATTCTTTTATCAACTAATAGGAGATGTGTTTCTCTTTTTCCACATTCCTTCTGTTTTGAGAGCATGTTATCTTGCCTCATATATCATCACTTCAAGTTTTTCCTTACACAAACACGTTCCTGTTTCATGCAGTCTCTGGTACCACTGCTTTCATTGGAACTGTTCACAAGAATCATCTTGTAAATGCACCCTCTTTACTCACAGGCAGCAACTGAGTTTATGCAATGACTGTTACGAAGAACTTGTATATGTATCTCAGAGTGCTGCTATTTGTCCAACTACTGAGATAGTCTGCTCTACCTTTTTGCCTTGTACAGTTACATCTTTGTACAAAATAAATGAGGCTGCCAAAATAATCTACCTGGACTGTGCATCAAGGGATGCAAAACACCAACATTATCAGAGGCCCCAGCTTCAACACAGAGAATCAGGACAGAATCAATTTCTCCAGAGAAATATTTTAATTCATGGGTTTTATTGTTCCGTTCTTAAGCTCTGTAATACGTAGTCCTACTGATTACGAGACTGACAGTTCTGGGGACTGTCTGAAGTCTCCCAAAAACACTGACACACGAAGTAGAGATGTAACCTCATGGCTCTGCAAAACATGTTGGAAAACCCACCTGGAAAACTACATTGCAATGCCTAGTTGACACATGGAAGTACCTCCATTTACCAGGCTGAGGTTTGTCCCACCACTGTCTTGTTCTCTAAGCTACATCTAACACAATCACATCCTTCTGCCTACTGCCTTTTCTCTGGGGCTCTTCAAGGTCTGTAGCTGAGAAGCAGGGTTTTCAGGCTGAACAGTGGAGGCCAAGAGATATTAGAAATTACATAATTCCTTTAACAAAATCAAGGATAAAAATGTATTTTATTCTCCTCTTGTCTCAATGTACACATGCACATTGTGGTAATCCCTAAGAGAATCTGGGCCCAAACCCTCATATCATTTCATACAGGTCACAGCCAGTAAAATGCAATAAGTGATCGAAGTCATAAAATCTGGGTTTAAAGGAGCATTCTTAAGAGAAAAGGCCACTTCCTTCTTTCAACCCTGTGCCTGTTCTCTTAAGAATATTTCCATTAGAAAACTAATGGAGTACAAGACAAGAAAATAATTTCCTCTATTTGGGGGGGGGTTGTTAATAAAAAGAAAGAAAAAAAAAGATAGTTTCTTCAACACAAGGGATTCTGAAAGTAATACCCAATCTAGGAAAGCCCAATGATGGGAAAAACAGTCATGCCCAGCATGCATAAGAACACACACAGCCACCAGCTACTGCCACGAGCTAGGCAAGCACACATGCCCTTACTCCAGCATCTCACCTGCATTTACTTAAGGGCTTGAGTACTCGTTCTTTGTGCGATCTTATCCAACCCTGATACTCAGAAATACATTTATTTCTGACTCACATCTCTCATTTCCTATTCCCCCTGTAATTCTGAGGAATGTTTCCAGTGTGCGATCAGACACTTACAAGACCTGTCAGTTTTACTGATGCAAGCTGTTTACCTTCCCGCAGCTCTCTTAACATCTGTAGGCGTGTCGCAAATTACCTGTAATTGCAGGAGCCTTGATTTTGCTTGGTGCTTTAGCTGGTCGTACGTACTTCACATAACGCGCTTACAGAGAGCTGCTGGGAGGCGAATAAAAGATATCGTTAGAACTTAAGCGCGTAATTAACAGAGACATGAGCATTCCCAATTAAAACTGGTCGCGGGGTTCAAGCACTGCCCGTGACGCTTAAGCTCGGGAAGAGAACCCGAGAACCCCCGTGCCAAGGAAGGGTAAATCCTGTCAGGGACGGGGGGAGCCGCGCACACGGCGCCGCCGCGCCGGCCTCCGCTCCCTCTCCACGGCGGGCAGCGCCACCACAGCTCCCGGCTCCGCTACACCGGTGCCGGCCCCGCTCTGGAGCGCAACAAGTGTGGCGGCAGCTGTACGGGGAGAACCTGTACGCGGACATCTGCCCCCGCCGCGCCCTCCTCCCCTTCCGCCGCCGGCGGCTGAGCCGCGGCCCGTCCCTCCCGCCCGCCGCGCCCCTCACCTGCCCCGGCGGTACCCACGGCTGCGGGGCGCGATCCGCCCCACCCGGGGCACCCGGCACCGCAGGCAGGCAGACGGGCGGGCGGACAGGCTGCGGGGCTCAGCGTGAGTCTGTCGGTGCCTGCGGAGCGGCCAGTCCAAGTCTCGCCACCCCGGAGCTTTAAGGTCCTTCCCTCTTCACCTGCCGCCGCTTTTAACCCGCCCCTCGCCCGCCTCCGCCCGCGCCCTGCTCCTCCGGCCGCCCGCCCGCGGAGGCGGCTGTGGGGAACCCGGGGCGGGGCCAGGCTGGGCCGGGCCGGGCGTCCATCCCCACTGCTGCGCCCCGGGAAGGGGCTTCTGCGGCGAGCGGGGTTTTGAATGTGAGGAGGAAACAGCCAAACTAAAGGGTGGGGCGAACAACCCCCGTCGCTTCCCGGCGCCTAGTGGCTGGTTTGGGCTTGTAGGGGGAGAGCTTGTAGGGAGATCAAGGTAAGAGCAGGTATGTGGTTTTTTTCAGAGGAAGTGCATATCTATTTAAGATAGCAGTTTCGTGTTTCCATGTTGACAAATCCAGGTATTCAGAAGGGCCTTGGGACAGAAAAAAAAGCAGGTCTTTTCTCCTGGAAATCATTAAAGAACTGCTGGCCAAACACAGAAGGACGAGCCAGTCGTTTCTGGCTTTTTGAGGTTTGTTTTCAAGTACGATTGAAATGCTACAGCAATGCCCTGCAGACTCGCAGGCTTTCACGGAGCTGCGGATATTTGTCAGTCCAAAGACCTATTTTGGAAAGTTTCCTGTTTCTAAGGAATACAGTTGCTGAGGAAACAATTTATCTTAGGTTCAAAAATCCCTGCCCAAAACTGCATTCTCTGTCTTGCACACAGGCACATCAAACTAAATAAATGGCTTGTAAACCTCTGAACTAAATTTCCAAGGAAAATATACAGCACAACTGGAACAACAGGACATTTCCTTAGACTTCAAATGAAAAACGTGTCTGTTTGTGCTTGTTTAGAGTATAAGGGTTCGAATAAATAAAACAATTTCCAGCTAAATTCTGCTACCTTCTATTTCCACTTCCTAGAATACAAATAATTGATTTCATCTTCAGGAAAAAAAATAGAGATTTCTTGCACAAACAATCTAATAATTGAAAGATAAGAAATCATCATCATCTGTGGTTTAAATATTAGCCTCTGTGGCACTCATCTTTCCTCTGCCCCCCCTTCTTACCCCTGCACTTAGGTCTGTGGAACCTATGTGTTAGGACCATAGAAAAATTCCTGTTGGAAGAGATCTGAGAAGGTCTCTAATCCAACCTGTTGGTCAAGCTGGATCTGGGACCATTCAGCAGTTATACCCCATCCATGGGGAACTCAGCACTTGCAGCAGCTGAAATCAGTTCACTGCAGCAACAGTAGGACCAGGCCCAAGGTAGAAGATGTGACGATGACCTAGGCAAGTCATAAATACCTGAGGCCTGAGTTTATCTGCATTCACTGACTTCCGAGGGAGTTGTGTGTTCAGAGGACATTCAAGGTTCATGTGTATGATGTGCATGAGGCAGAGAGGTGGCTCTGGACCCAGATACACACCTGCACTTTGCAAAAGGGAAAGCCTATCTTCTAATGGAAGAAAAGCTTTAGACGAGACATCTGGAACTCATGTGTTTTTCCCTCTCCAATCACCTTCCAACTTGATTCAGTGACCTTGAAAAAGTGAAATGTGTCATTCCAAGGTCAAAGTACTTTAAACATTTTCAGTAAGAGAAGTATTAGGAAAATAAAAGTCAAAATTGTAAGTCATGTGAGGAAAAGCTGAGGGAGTTGGGGGTGTTTAGCCTGAATAAAATGAGTCTTGGGGTGACCTTATTGCTCTCTACAAATACCTAAAAGGAGATTGTAGCAAGGTAGGGGTTGGTCCCTTTTCCCAGGCAACAACTGACAGGACGAGAGGACCTAGCCTCAAGCTGCACCAGTGGAGATCCAGGTTGGGCATCAGGAAGAATTTCGTTACTGAAAGGGTGGTTAGACATTGGAACGGGGTGCCCGGGGACGTGTTGCAGTCACTATCCCTGGAAGCGTTCAAGAAAAAGCTGGACGTGACACTTAATGTTATGGTTTAGTTGACAAGATGGTTTTCAATCACAGGTTGGACTCAATGATCTTGGAGGTCTTTTCCAACCTAAATGATTCTGTGATTCTATGAAAAGTTAGTGGAAACAAGACCCTATGGGTCTGACTGAAGGAGGTGAGCCACAGGCAGAGATACAGCATGGATCTCTCTGAGATGCCTTGTATCAGGTTTTCACTGCACTGCCTTTGGGAGGATGTCACAGTTGGAGGCCAACACCTGGTGTTTCTCCCAAGGCAGAAGCACATAGTTCTGGCAGCAAAGAAGTCTTTAGTGATATTCTGTGTTTCAAAAATTAGATGATATCAAACTAGCTGGAACCACAGTGGGGAGCACCATGTACTCCTCTGCTGGGTAATTTTTTCATCTCTCATGTGTTTAATGCTACTCCTCTGACCTGGTAGCGTCAGCATGCTCTTTGATTATAAATGATAATGCAAGGGATATTAGATAGAAAGAATGAGATGTGTCAGTGCTGGAAATTTAAAGAGTAGGAGTCTTAGTTTTAATCACAGTGTTTTCTCTTTATGAGGGTAAAATTAAATATTTAGTAATTGACTACCTAGTAAACAGAGCTAAACTGTACTTATTCCTTTACAGATGTCGAATGTTTTGTGTACTGTTTACAAGCATATAAAAAGTACTGTTTAATAAACCTGTAAAATAAATAGACATGAATTGATTATTTTTTGATTATGACAGCCCCTTCTCTAATAGCTGCAGTTGTGCACTATAATGCACATGAGTATGTTCTGTTTGTTGACATAATTTTAAGCTAAAAAGGGAGAAGAAGGGGATGGATAAACATAGAATCCACCTATTATTGACATATAAACAAAGAGGAAAATGAAAGTTACATGGTTCAGATAGATACCTTGCACAATAATGCAGATAGTGAAGAAACATCTTTAAAAATATTTTTTCTTTTGAAAATAAAGACATAGTTGTCATAACATGATATTAAGGACCAAGAATAGCTTTAGGTATAAAGCCTAAATTCAGGATAAGGCCAGTCTCTTTGATAGTGCATTTCATCATCTATAGGGTCATAATCACAGGCAAGGCTAGCTATCCTGTAGACCATTTATATCATGAGTACCCATTTGAAAATACTGGCACAGGTCAAGTTTTCCTTCTGAGCACTAATAAACCAGAGTCTGACTAGAACTTTTGACTGAAATGTTAAACTAATTTGCATACACTTGATTAGACTGAAGATTTGTACAAAAGCAAATCCAACTTCTCACTCTTATTATTCAGAAGGGACAAAAGAGGAGAAAAAAACAAACCCCAGGAAGTTTCTTTTCCATTTTTCCATGGCAGACGGCTCTAACACTGTGGTGCAGACTGGAAGCAGGAGGGTTTTCGTCTGGAAAATTTCTGGTTCCTTTCCAAACCTTCACATCCCTAATTAGACTCTCTTTGCCTTCTGACTATTGAGCAGTTCAGAGTGGGAGAAAGAAAATTAAGTCCAGTCCTTCAGTGTAAAACTGTTGTGCTGGTCTCAAAGTGCACACTGTCCTATGGCACATTTTTTAGGGGACAACAGGCATACATGTGGTATTGCTAATATATACTAAGTCTTGGATCTTTGTTGTATGCTGCTCAGGAAGCTGTTCTTCTTCAGCTTTTATTTGCAGTTTAATTTACTGGTCAGCATTCCTACAGGGATGGTGTTGGCCCTGATTTACATACTCTGGGCAAATCCCAGGAACTTATCTGGCCAGAAATAACACCTAAAGAGTCATTTCCTTTTCAATATAATTACTTTAATGACGATGTGTAGTATGATAAAGGTTACCCATGTAACGTCACTGTTTATTATCTATTACAGCTCCTCAAGCGTTTGTACTGCCTTGAAAAGCACACTGCCTTGTTTTCCCACCTGCAAGGGCCTCTTAGACAACAATTCGGATTGCACTTCCCTCAAGTAGTGGGCAGATGGCTGCCTGCCTTATCTTTTTGGCCTCAGGTTGTCCTCATCAATCAGACCTTCCCTTTTTTACTTTTAGTTAATTGATATGCATAAAATATCCCAAGAGAAACATACCGGGTGCTTTCCTGCTAAGATAACTGGGTGATCTTAGTTATGTTCCCTGCTTGTGGAGATAGAAGGAACAGGAAAGAACAAAAAAACCCCAAAACAAATTAAAAAAATAAATTAAAAAACCCCACCTGAACTCCAAATGATATGGGGAACCAAGAAAAGGGGATGAAAATGTTTCCTAGCACTGTCAGTACATGAACCAGCCTGTCTCACAACAACCCACATAATTTACACTTTTTACCTCAAAATGGACATAGGCAGCTGTTTAAGTACACTGCCGTGCTCTTCCAGGATGCCATTGGAAAGCATACCTCTCCTGCATGCTAGTTAGGGTAGACTAAGTCATCGTCAGGCACCCATCAAAGCTTCTCATTTTCTTAAGATGACAGCTCCGGATATCCAGCATCAGCTCGATTTGAAAGGCAGAGCTTTCTTCATCCTTAGGCAGCCCAGTAATTTCTGCAACACTATTGCTAATTTGAAAGCTGACAGTTTCCATCTCCCCACCCCTTTTGTTTATTACAAATATTTCATCAGACCAGCTGTAGTCTACCGTGTCCTTCTTTGCTGTGGGCAAAGGGCGACAAGAAAGGCTGTCAGCAGTGGTGCTCAGTTGCTGTGGTGATGTTTCCCCTGGAGCAGGCAGCTGCATCAAGTGCCCCACTCTGGTGGCACCTAGCCCAGGCTCCTGATGGACCCACAGACGCTTCCAGCTGATTTAATTGGTTCGTTTCTCCCTGGTTTGATGTAATAAGTTCATTGTTCCCTAGTTCAACTTAATTGAGTCATTGTTACCCGATTTAACTGACTGATTGCTGCCTGACTTGATTTAATTAATTACTGCTTGACTTGCTGACTAAGCAAGCTCCTTCTGCCAACTGCCAGCATGGCTCATGACTCCTAATCCATGCTGTCTACCTCTGCCCCTTGCTCTATACTAACCTGCTCTTCTGCTGGGACCTGGTCTCTGATCTTCTCTAGCCACATCCTCTGTCCCCCTGCTGCTTCTCCCTTCTGTTCCTGTAGCTCTTCCCTAACCCAAAGACCTTCTCTCACTCATCCTCTAATCCTCCTTTCTGTTCTCCTCTGCTTTTTCTTGTCTTTAGCCCTCTGACTACCTCGTTTTCCTCACAGAGTTCTCACCACTGTGTCCCACAGTAACCCTCCCTGCTTTGAATCCTGTAAAGCTACTCCTGAACTCTCCCAAAGGCTTTGAATTTCACTTACTTCATGTGTCCCACGTTACCCTTCCTATAGTGGGATTTTTTTTTATCCTATTCTGCCTAACAATCCTACGCAAGTATCAGCACTTGTCCAGTCCTCTCCTTTTTCCTTCATTTCCACTACTTGCCTGTAGCCATTTTTTTCTTCCTTCAAGGTATCATCCAGAAGCCTTTCCCTCCCCTTGTTGCCTGTTAGCTAACATCCTCTAGACTTTTGGCTCCTTTTAATTCCTTCCCTGCCCCAGATCTATTAGCTTGCTTTGAGATTTCTGCATCCACTGTAAGGATATCTTCTCTGATTGCTCCTTATCTCTTTAGCCTTTTGTTTTCACCTAAGGTGTTCTGATTATGGTTCAGATTTCTCACTGACCCTCCACTTGCTGGTTCTTATTTCATTCCCCAATCTCTCCAGATCTCTTTCATTTATATCTCTCTGTGTTTCTCTGCCTCCATTCAGGAGAAATATAAGATGTAGGTAGATCTTGTCCTCTTTTCTCTGCTGTTCTGCTCCACTGTCCATCTGATGTCAATCAAGGAGTAGGCACTTCTGTAAGCAGAGAATTACAGTTTTGCAAAGTAGTTTTGTCAAGTTGTAAGTGTGAATTCATGGCATGAATTCAGCATAAGCCTAGGCTTCCCCATGGCCACTTCAGTGCATACAGGTGAAGTCAGCTCTACCCGTGCTGTCAATCCAGTATGCACAACATCTTGTGTGGGCAGGTATCCCTCCAGGCCTTGCTGGCCATGTTATACTTTCTGTTCAATCTTCACTATTTACCCATTTTTATTTTTTAATATATTGAAAGAAAGTCCAGGAATGATTAAGTGTCTCTCCAGTGTAATCCCCCATCATTAGGTTGCCAGCTGACATTTGGATTCTGTATTCCTGGGAACAGATTCAGGGTGTGTTGTCCCTCCTTCCTCTGGCTCTCTCTTTTTGACTAGTGTGTCAATGTTTTCTTGAAGAGAAGATCTCACTGTCTACAAAGACACCTTTCTCCCCCTCCAGTCTTTAAGGAACCTTCACTCATAGAATCATAGAATCATTTAGGTTGGAAAAGACCTCCAAGATCACTGAGTCCAATGTTTGACAGAACACCACCTTGTCAAGTAAACCATAGCACTAAGTGCCACATCCAGTTGTTTCTTGAATGCTTCCAGGGATGGTGACTCCACCACCTCCCTGGGCAGCCCATTCCAATGCCTGACCACCCTTTCAGTGAAGAAACCTACGCTACATGGCTGAGGGTCTTCAATTTCACTTGCAGTGAGTTAATCTGTCTCTGCATTGTTATTCATGCACAGAAAAGCCATTATATTCCTAGGGCATTTTTGTTCAGACCTTTCTTGGTTTCATATGGCAGACTCCATTGATTTCAAATACCGAAGAACCTTGGAAGATGCTTTGGGAGAGCTTTGTTTGGTTGGTTTTGTTTTGTTGGGTTTTTTTAATCAGCCACATTTCATTTTATTTCTTTTTCTTACAGTCTCCTGAACCTGAATGTGGGTTCTCTGTTTCTCCCGGCATGGTAGGCAGGATACACAGCTTCTGTATATACCCTAGTTAAAGAAATGCAGTCATTTTTCTGCTGCTTTAGCATCCATTCCCTCTCCTCTTTGAATTCATCTTTGCAGGTCCTCTCCTGTTATTGGCTTCAGCTCATTTGCTTAATTTACAGAGGACATCTGACTTTGCAGATGATACAGATACTGGCAATCCCTCTCAAATTACTAGTATATGAAGGTATGACACCCAGTCCTGTTCCCATGAAAGTGGTGCCAAACCTCTCATAAAATGTTATGAAAACAGTATTGGGCCTCAGACTCTTCATTCCATTCTCCATAATGGTAATTAAAATAACACTAAAATTAGCAATAGAATTAGGAGGTGCCAGGCTCTTCTTGCCGTCTTTCATTTTCTGCATCTGGTAAGGTATCTTGGTGCTAATGATTCCATTCTCTGAGCTGATACATACAGAATATGGATGCTCCAGGCTTTTCATAGTGTCGAGCACATGCTAAGAAAGAGAGAACTGGGGACTGCGCTTCAATGTACAATCTGTCTTTCCATTTGTAATTGCAAAGCACTCCCATTGCAATAACAATAGTTGCATAGATGCTTAAAAAGTATTTGTAGCCTTTTACCTTTTTTTAGTGTGAAATCTTTTGTCCTTTTCTAAAATGTTAGTGACAGTCTGAAGTTGTTCCCTTTTTCAGCCCCACCCTGCACTTCAGATAATTATGCCTTTGGAAAAACACTGATATCAAGAACCGGCAGCTTCAGGAATCACAAAGTAAGCTAAATCTCTGCAACTCACTTCAATGCAGGGTTACCAGAAGTTTACATTGCATCCATCAGAAGTTATCGTTGCACCAATGTAATTATTGTGGTGTCATTATGCTCTAATAAAGGCAAGAACAGAGATAAAAACCCCCAAAGATTTTACAAGATTATGCAAATAGTTTTATCTCAAACTAAGAAACAAACACAAAATCAGATGTAACCATTTTGATGCACTTGCATGCAGGAAAGGATTGCAGTGCATTGTGAGATGCTCATTGTTACGTAGCCATGAAAGGCAGTACTGGTTATGCACTGGGAGGTAGTTGAGGTCTTTTTCCTCTACATTTGGAAATTTGAAGAATTTTCTGTATTCCTCTCTCTTAATCCTGTAGTTTTCCTTCCTCCCCAGAGAATTACAGAGCTGTGGTAAAGGACAAGATGTTTCTCTGGATCGTCCTTATGGGAATCAGGATCCACTGGGTCAGTGTCTGGCTTCATCTCATGTTTCCCGAGCTATGGGAGCTCCCCTCGTGCTAACCAGTGGCAGCAACAACAGTTTTTGCCGACAACATCATTTTCAGCTACAGCATCCTTCTGGCTTTCCTTAGTATTGTCTATGTCAGGTGATTTTTATAAGCACAGGACACCTACTAACATGCCAACCCATAGTTAATGTTAGTACAGCAATCTGAAAAGGTCAAATCCTACACATATAACCTTAGAGATACATATTAACAAAAAGCTCCATTCCTCCCATGCATGCTAAGAATACCATCAGCAAATGTCATCACAGTATGTTCAAGAGTTGAAAATTTTCCAGTTAAATTATGTTGATAGTTATCTTCTGTGGCTCTGGCAACCCCTGGTTGAACAGCCCTAATTTTGAAAGTATTTGTTAGACTCTTCGGAAAGAAGGCCAGCTTCCAAGAAGTAAAAGGGCCCTCACAGGAGGCATCTTGTAGAGGCAACATTTCAGGGGTTAGGTCAGGGGATTCTGTGTAGGTCGTAGAAAATTAATGAATATAGATAACAGCAGTCTGGACAAAGGAATTTAACTATTTGCATCTGCTACTGTTTGACCGCCAGTAAGAGACATGAATTTGGGAAAGAATATATAAATGCAGAGGTATATAAACACACAGATTGTCCATTTACCTGGACTGGCTCAGTCATACAGAATAAATATGTATAACCCTTGAATTCAGCTACTTCACTGTCACAGGATCCAAACTTACCGCAAAAAAACTGGTCTTCCTCTAAGATTTGCCTTTTATTTTCTACTCCAACATTATATGCTTTTAAGTGTTTACAATGTTTTATGCAGCTGTACAAAGAACAACAAACCGTGTTCTGCAGGACAGAGGCTCTGTAAATTAGCCCTTAAATGTGAGCTGGTAAGGGCCTACAGGATTTAGCCTTAGAGACACAATGTGTGTGGAAACCTATGAAATGCAGAGCAAAAGTCAGAATGAATTAGCTGCTAAGTTCCCAAATGACTTATCTCCTTCAAGTAATCTCTTCTTCCATGGCTTTGTTTAGAAGCTGCATAATTACATAGTGTCACTGCTTTCGTATATGTTTTATGCTTTTTTGTATATTTTGTCTGTGAAAGGCCATGCTTTTTATTGGCAAAAAGAATTATTATGGTTAGAATATATTTATGGGCCTTTAACTTTGGCCCATCGGTTGGTAACTGCAGCTGCATATTCACTTTCAGAGGTATTATTAGTCATGGGAAAATAGCTTCAAATATTATCAGTTACACTGACATTTTCATTTTGTAAATGATCATATCTATGAAATGTTGTTATATACCTTCCTACTGGAAGGGTTACAACTACTGTCAATCTTTGGAGGTCCTGGTGTGCATTTTCCCTGGTGCCCCTGGGGCTATGAGGGTCTGACATGGATGTTTTCATACACCCACAAAATCATTCACAGGGACCATTGGATAAGCAGGTAACCTACGTGCCAAATATTCTATAACATTTTTGTCCAGAGTAGAAAAATGGCTCCCTACTGGTGTAGAATGGAAACCTCAGCAATAATTCACATTTTTCCTCATTACTTAAAGGAAATATTCCCCACTAATTTGTTGCCCATTCCCAGACTTCTTGGTTAAAAAGGAGCGGGGTCTCCCAGAGATTCCCAGGTCTCCCTGGACAGCTGGGCCAGCTGTCCTATGTTGGCTCTAACTTAAGGAGTGCCAGGCTTCCAAAACATAACAAGGGCTTTTGCCTTACTAGCTCTTTAAAGAAACTATTTCACATTACATTCCTCCTTTACCTCCCCTGTACCTTACCAATGAAATGAGAGAGCAGGTAAGAGCCTGTCTTGAAAGTGTTAGGTTTAACCGTGATGAGGTCCATGTGACTGAAGCTCCAGGGGGGTCTCATGGATCCTCCCAAGTCCTCTTTCTCTGCTCCCACACGTCCTGCTGCTTCTCTCTTGGGGTGTGTCACCGCTCCTTACACCTTCTAGGCCAAGAGCAAGATTTTTTCCTTGTTCTCACAAGCATTTTGATTATCTCAGCAGCTCAACAAGCAGTGGCAAAATAATAATGGGTTTCCATGAGTTACTCCAAATGGATTGTGACTTTGAATTAGTAATTTGCAACAATGGACTGCAAGATTTTGCTGTGTCAGCTACTGGATTTGAACAGGAGTCATTCCCAGCACGTGTTCACAGAAGCATCTCAAAAGCAAAATTCTTTAATCACTCATCATGCAAGTGAGTAAACTGGACTCTGCAACATAGGTACGGGCTGAGCAGAAAGCTAGCAGCATTTTCCAGCTCAAGGACAATTGTCCCCCAGCCCCAACATTTGCCTAACTTTAGAAAGACTTAAGTTATAGAGATGGAGTAACTAAAGAAGGTCTTGACAAACCTCCTCTCTTCCTTATATTCCCTCAAGGAAGAGAAAGGAGGAAGGGATATTCCCAGCTCTCATCCCTCCTGAGATATTCCTCAGTTCCCATCAATTGAAACCACTGAGATAATATCTGCTCTAGTGCCAGGGAAGTCAAGCCCCAGTCATAGCCTTTCTTTAATTTGGTCAAGTATAACTCATACTTCATGGCCTTTATGAGATCCTACTTGAAGAGGTGAGAAATATATCCTTTGTCCCATAGGACATCATTACAGGAATCCCATGAAGAGTCCTCTACCTCCTGAAGTGTGTGGGCTGCTGTCAGAGAGAGGATGCTGAGATCAGCCAGTGGTGACTACTACCACCTTTCTGACCTGTCTGCTGAGCCCATTAGTATTATCTAAGAGTTTTCATTCAGCCAACACTGTTGATTTTCAGTGGCCTGTTGGTGCCTCTCATCTAACTCCTGCTGAGTAGAATGGGATGGTCTCTGCTTAGCCAGCATCTTCCATCAGACACTGCAGCCAGGACTACACCTAGGGACAGCCCATCCCATCAAACCCTCCCCGAGGTCACAGGTGATCCTAGCTAACCATGGGTTAACATGCCAACATGCTCCTCTGTAGTGGTTTGGATTTTGTTTTCCCCCAGAGGCTAAGAGAGTGGTAGCCCCCAAGGGGTGGAAACCCCTGGAAGTTTTGAAATTCTGCCCAATAGGCGCTCCTGCAAAAAATGTAAACATACCACAACCAGACCGGAAGAGAAGAGTTGTAGTTTGGTTGTTGGAAGAGGTAGCCATGTTGTAGAGCCACGAGGAAGGGGCTCTGAGCCCCTCGGGGCCTCTGGACCCCCCCCCCCCCAGCCCCGGTTGGGGGCTACAGGGACGTGGAACAGTGTTAAGCTGGATTATGTATCTGTAGCTATGAACTGGGGAATGGTTCTTCAATGTGAGCAGAGACAGCAGCAGCAGACGCAGCATCCAGAGACTCTGGTTAAGAACCAGGACAGATAAGAACTGAACCGGAGAAGCAGCAGAAGCCAGCAGCTGAGTTCTACAGAGTTCTTGGGGGTAAGAACTGATACCAGACCCCCCAAAACTCCTTTGAGACCTCCGAGAAGGAGGAATAGATGGACTCCTATTTGAGAGGAGCCTTGAAGTACATGCAGCAGCAGAGAGAGAGAGGAGCTGAGAAACTCGGTCATCCTGAGAACTGAGCCAGGACGGTGTGGGAGGTTGGCCTTGGGGGCCCTCCCTTGCTGCAAGCTACAAAGAAGCTCGCAGCCTGAGACAGGGCACAGAGGCCCTGCAAGGAGCTTGAATCTCCTGGAGATACCAGACCATCACGAAGACCCCCTGTGTCTTCGTGATATGATGTGGTGAAACGACCTTGTCTGGGGTTACGAAGCCCACGGAAGACCCCTTTGCCTGTGTCAAGGGGCCGAGGGAGCCTGGATACCTCCCTCGTGAGTGCTGGCAGAGATCCAGCTATCAGCTGCATGCATGAGATGAGGAGAACCTGCTGCCTTAGAAGATGCTGCTGCTTAGTGACTGGAGGGGATCTGTCCTTCTTTCCCTCCTGGACTTTTATTTGGAGGGGAGAAGAGATCTGATCCATTGTAAATACTATATGTCATGGTAGAGATAGTTGTGATCGTGTCTATAACATGTTATAGTATTTATTTGTACAGTCATTGTAATATATTCCCTTTCCCCCATTCTGAGTCTGGTTGTGTTTTGTCTGGAAAAACCCATCTCACATTGGGTTGAGATGTGGGAGGGGGAATGGAGCTAGGGAATTGGATTTTGGGGCTATCTCAAGCCATGACATCCTCCTGCCCCAGCGCCCAGCCAGCCCTCTCCTCTCTTCTTCACCAGCATGGCCAAGCAGATGTCACCTGAGTGGGCAGAGATTGGGCAATGCAGGACAGTCACACCCTCTGCTTTTCCTGCTTTGGCATGATGACGATATATTCTGGGGCAGCAGGAAGATCTGTGGAGCACCTGTGGCTCTGGAGGTATGCAATCTCCAATTTTTCCTGCTGCTTTGGGTGCACATCTGTGTGGTAATCTACAGCACGGGGGTTACAGCACTGACTCAGGTTGTGGGAAGCCTTCTTGTCTCATGAAACTTAAAGGTCCCCACTGAGACTGTGCTAGACATGTTTATGTTACAGGAGAACCTCCTTCTTCATCCTCCAGCAAACCAGTTTTCCTCCTAAAGAAGGTCTCTTCCCATTTATCCCAACATTCTGCCGAGCAATGAATGAGCTCCTGCTTACTTCATCCTGCCAGTCATCCCCTTTTTGGTATACACTGACTAACATCTCTGCATTTCTGGCATTCAGCAGTTTGGATGGTTGGAGGTTGGAGGGCCTGGCTATGGTCTCCTGTGGTTGCAAACCTCTGGTGTCCTGGGTGTCCTCTCACCACAGGGTCTTCCTGCCTTGTTGTGCAGAGCCAAGGGTGGTCACCCTTTGGAAGTTGCCTTGTGCTCTTCCTTCCCTCACCCCATTCAGCAAAATTGTTTTATTTCCACCAGGTTCAGAATCTCCTGTGGCTCCAGGGGAGGAAAGATTTGCATCTTAGCCATGAAACAAGATTTGCTTTGGTTGTAGATTATTCTCTACCTAGTAAAAACAGCCAGGAAATTTGTTTTGGACTATGGAGTTCAACTTCTCTGTACAAGATTTTCAGCCACTCATCTCGGCCAGATGGTTGAGATCTCTGTTATTTGAGACACAGACAAGAGGGGAGGCCATCAACTGAATGGAGCCACCAGAGCATCCCTGACATATGACATGAGACAAAATCCATATGAAAGCCAAGTGAAAGGTAGACACAAAGACATGTTAGAATGTGCTCTGGTTATCTGTGTGGTCTTCTGCCAGGAGGATAGAAAGACTAGAAAAAAAGGAAGGGCAGGTATGAAATGGGATTGGCAAACATCACCTTCTTAAGCAAAATGGACACTTAGTACTGTGTAGAAGAAGTGACTCAGATTTTGATGCTGACTGTGTAGGTTACATGGCATATTTACAGGAGGAGTACTCACAGAATGAAGATGTTATTAGAGCACAATAATTGTTTGTATTTTGTGCCAAGCCAAAAGCCACATTACAGAAAGGTCTTAAATGCAATTTTAACAAAATTATTCAAATGCAGAAATGAGAGCAGGAGAGTTGATCGTGTGTAAAGGATGACACATCGAACACAGAATTCTTCCTTTTTTATGTGAGTTGCCTTAAATTTAACAAAGCAAATCCCATAACAGTAGTTGTTTTCAACTACCTGTTTTCAACAGGTGAAGGCTTCAACTCTTGAGAAACCAGCAGTCTCCTGCACAGAAAGAATATGTAAATAGTCCCCACCAGGAATTTTGGAGGGCAGGAGCTGTTGACACTTACCCACATCCTTGTTCTGGTATTTCTTCTGTCTCCCAGCGGAAGACGGGGCCACTGAAAGCAAGCTCTTTTCTGGGCCACAGAGGTGATGCATTACCCTGAGGTGCTCAGGATACAAGAGGGAAGTCGGGGTGTCTAGGAAGCCTTTTAAGTCTTCACAACCACAAGCATTTCTGTTTAACTTCCAGAATCCCTCTTCCCTTGGGGAAAACTGCTGCATGTTTCTCTTTTACCACTGAATGTGAGAGCAGGCATGTTATTACTGGCACTCCCTTCCCATGAATGCATTTTTCTTGGTTTAAGAGACTCTGAATTTTTAAAAGGGAAACCTGAGACTTTTTTTGTTAAAGCCTCCTGCATTTTATGTGAGCAGAAGAGTTCTCTCTGAGTACATTTGCTGTCATCAGGGCCTTGAGCATGAAGGACTCCTTCTTTACCTGGTACTTCATATGCAACTCTGCCCTTTCTTCAGCCATGAAATAACCACACCAATACAAAAATAACTCATTGCCTACCTGTAAAACAAAATTAATAGTAAATTAGCAAAACCAGAGAACAAAGCAAAGGTAAATAACTGCTCTTTCATTGTCTTTATGAGAGATGAGTCCTGGACATAAAATCCACATCCCAAGTGTAAGCAGGAAAGAGAGCTGCAAGGCACAGATGTCCAGAGGGGTTTGTTTTGCCCAGATGCCGTCACGGGCCTCCCAGGGCCATCCTTACCCACCTACCCAAGACCCGCCTGCTGCAACCACTTGAGGGTCTCGCCTCTAGGAGAGACCCTGCCTTCTCCTGGGACACAGAGCCGTGGCTCACACATGCAATTACTGGGTCAGTGAAAGGACTGAAATTTGTGTCTCCAAAGCCTGTGCCATGGACCATGCCACACGCTGAACAGGAGTAGAAAATATTTTCTCATATGGATGGCTTGCTACCTAAAGTCTTGCTCTGTCAAAGTGCCAAGACCTACTCTACCACTTCTGCTATTCCCTCAAGAAGCCTATTCTATTTTCCTTTTCTGCTATTTTTTTTTTAGCAAATATTTGTCCTGAAAACAGCCTTACTGAAGTGGATACAATCAAAATAAAACCCAAACTCTGAAACATCAGTATTTTCCCCCTCAGTGATGGCCTTCTCTGTGCCAAGCACTGGGTCTCTGAATCCATCTCATCAGTGTAGAGTAGAACTCACAGAGGGAATCAGACCAGCTTGTGTTTTACATGCTCCTGTGGCTTTTGTTGTGACATATGTCACCTCCCACCCATAGACCCCCATGGGAATGCATGGGTCTTCCGAACACTTTTGGGAAATCGTACGTCCACTTGGCTTCCCTGCTCAGTTTCCCAGCTTAACCCCAGAGAACAGGTGTTCCCTGGGACTTTTCCTTGGGGGACTCTATGGCATAAGGCAAGAGTTTTAAGAAAGAAAATTTTACATGAGCTACTTAAGTATGACCTTGATTTGACCTCTCCCTCCTTTGCAAAGTCAGGGTGAGGCTTTCGCCTTGGCATTGGCTGGCTGGGGACTGGTGGTGCCACTGAGCATGTACCTACAGGCTTTCAGACTGCTTTGAAACGCTCACAGTTCTCATCCACAGCTCTTGTCCTGCAAATCTCTCAGGGTAAAACCCTAGTACAGAGAACCCTGATCCCTGTGGTCCTACTGGAAAGTATACAGTAAGAGAAAGACTAACAACACATATCAGATGTGCTGAGGAGAGTGCAAAGGAACTTAATGAAAAAACAAATCCTAACAAGCACGGGATACTAATTTTAAGTACTAATTCACATATTGCTTAAGGGCAAAACTCATGCTACCTAAGATACTTTCCCAAGTTTACAATGCATGGCATTTGCAGCACAGTAAGTAGGCACATTTTAACACTTTCCATGTCCACAAAGATGTCTCTATAACTCATGCCACATAAGATATTCACAAGGCAACAGCATGATTTTGGGAATACATTTTAGTGTTGTTCAGATCCCTGACGAGATCTATTCCTGCTCTCCCTCCTTGAAGGGTCCGGACTGCCATTACAACCACATTGAGCAAGAAGGAGGAGAAGATGTCCATTAACGCCTTCATTAAGTGCTGAGGTGGCAGTCACAAGTCAGGGTGCATCCAGAAGAGCCAGATGAACAACTTCTGCAGAGAGCAGAAATCCCACTTGAATCCCACAGGGCTGTGGACAATACCAGCAGTAACAACACTGAATATTGATGCAGCTTTCCATTTCTGGAACTCAGAGAAGCCCATGGTGATTAACCAGCTGAATCTGCCATCAGTAAGCAGAAATTTCTGTTTTGGAGCATGGAGGAGGCATCTTGAGTGCCCTAACACGAAGCAGTCCACAGCATGAGATACAAGCTTAGGGTCGCCTTCTCCACAAGACCATTCAGGTTTTGTCACAATTTCTTATTTTTATTCCCCAGTTACAATAAAAATATGGTTATAAATTCTGCTGCTGTCTGTCCTGCCCAGAGCTGCATGCTGCAGGAGACTGCAGTGGGGTTTATCTTGACTCCTGACTCCCCTGCCAGGTAAAACACCACTCACACGCAGAGATAGCGATAGATGGTGATGTCTACTAAGCTGTTGTTTTTAGTGGCGTCTCTATAGCCTCCCACCAGGACATCAGGTGGACAAATGACATTGTCAGGCATTCTCAGAAAGATTGGCAAAAGAACAGAAGATCACTGAGCTGCTCTGCCCGAAGTCATGGCTGCAGGAGTAACCAAGGTCTTGTTTTCTCTTACTAGGAATAAAGGGTCCTGAGGAAGTGGTGTTCCTCAGCCTAATGTGCTGCTTTGGCATGTGAACAGGACTTGAGTTGTTCACCTGCACACAGGTGCTGCAACACCTCCACTCAGCAATCTATATCCAAATCTCAGCCATCCCCAGTGGACCATAGCCAAGACAGCATCCCATAAGAGGAAACTCTGGGAAAGCATTAGTGGATGCTTACAGAATAACAGTAAAAATGTAGAAACATTATCCAGAACTGGCATTCCAACATGCCCAGCTCATCACAACCCAAGTTCTCTTGAGGTCCTCACCAACCACCACTCTCAGCATTAGCAAGAGCTAAATGTACGTGGGAGGAAAGAAACCTATATCTTAAAAATCAAATTACTGTGTAAACTAGAAGGCAAAGAATATATTGAATGAGATAAATTTTCCTGTATAGAACTGCCAATGTGCAAAAGTGAAACCAATTAATTTTCTAACAAACATCAATGTGTATTTCAAATAACATTGACTTATAATTTTTAGTTCTTTTCTCCTCTCTTCTTTCTTTCTTCCCCACTTCCCCATCTAAATTTCATTTTGGTAAATATTTCTCCCTGTTGCTCATATAACCATATCTGATTGCAGTGGATTGAAGTGTAACCGATGATGAAAGGCAACCTGAGGGATACAGGAGTGCGTGTGCCACAGAGGTGTGGACATTAATCCCTGAAATATGCCAGCAGTATGACCAGAGTGGTTCTACCTGTAGGTTAAGTCAAGATAAGAACTTACTTGATTGCACATACAGGGGATTAGACAAAACCAAGTGTTTCATGGTTGCTAAACATCCACCAGGACTGTTGGCTTGAGATGGGGCTGAGCCTGCAAGTTAGGGGGCCAGGGGGGTCTGAGTTCCCCATGTCTTTTGGCATAAAAATTGATGGCAATCCTCTATCCTGATGGTGTGCTCCCAGCTGAGAGAGTGGGAGGAGAGAGTTAACCCTACCAGCCAGGACCAGGGCTTTTGCTGCATGTGGCTTTTCATCTCAGGGCTAGCACTGTTGCACCTAGCTCATGCACCTCTGCCTTTTCATGGCAGGCTTCAATGTCACCCAAGGCACAAGGACCCTGATGGGCACTGGGGTGGTGGGTAGTGGTGGGCAGTGAGGCCCCCCATCAGCAAACAGCTCTTTGGTGGGGTTTACATAAAGGCAGTGGAACATGTCTGTTCAGGGCACAGGCAATGAGGCATATGATGAGTGGATGACTAATGGCCCCAGACTGGCCTAGTTAACTCAGGGCAGCTTCTCTGTGTGCTGCTCTGGTAGGTCCCTGCAGCGCTGGTGAACAGGAGAGAAGGACCGCTTCTTGCTGGAGTGGAGGGCAGGTGCCTCCCCTTACTCAGAGATGCTGAGCACACATTTCACCTCCCTTTCATACGAGAGGAGGGCTTAGGTTTTGTACAGGGAAGAAATTATGGGAAAATACTCATAGAATCATAGAATATGCTGAGTTGCAAGAGACCCATCAGGATCATTGAGTCCAACTCCTGGCCCTGCATGGGACACCCGAAGAACCACACCAAGTGCCTGAGAATATTGTCCAAACACTTCTTGAACTCAGACGGGCTTGGTGCCATGACCACTTTCCTGGGGAGCCTGTTCCAGTGCTCAACCACCCTCTGGGTGAAAAACTTCTTCCTGATGTCCAACCTAAACCTCCGCCAAATCAGCATCATGCCATTTCCTTGAGTCCTGTCGCTGGTCATGAGAGTGAAGAGATCTGGACCTGCTCCTCCACTTCCCCTTGTGAAGATGTTGTAGACTGGGATGAGGTCTTCCCTCAGTATCCTCTTCTCCAGGCTGAACTAACCAAGTGATCTCAGGCACTCCTCATAAGGCTTTCCGTCCAGACCCTTCACCATCCTCGTGACTCTCCTTTGAATGCTGTCTAATAGCTTAATGTCTTTTTTACATCGTGGTGCCCAAACTGCACACAGGACTTGAGGTGAGACCGCACCAGTGCAGAGTAGAGCAGGACAGTCGCCTGCTTTGAGGCACTGCAGCATGCGAACTGGCACTTCTTGCATAGCACCTTCATACAGAACTATATAAAAATTATTTACAAATGCCAAGCAAAGCCAAAGGCACAGCCATGCGATGCTGGTCATGGTATTGCAGGATTTTACAAGTGTTGGTTGATGATAGATTCCCTCTTTGAAAAGTCAAGGCTGCTTGGGCTGCCTGGAGTGTGCAAAGATCTCTGCAAACAACACAGGCAAGAAGAAATGCATTTTTAGTTCTGCAGATTGTGGATAGAAGAAACAAAAAGTAGTCTTAAAGTAGCCAAATGCTCTAATAAAAAGAACTAATTAAAAAAACCCTCACAAACTAATAACAACAAATAAAAAGTGTTCTTGACAATGAAAGCCAGGCCTCTGACTGTCTGATGCCCTGGAGCTGGAGTGGTGCCAGGTGTGTGCACCCATTTTCCAATCACATGGCTCCTCCAGTGCAGCCCAGACAAGGTCTGTCCTGCCCCACCACAGCTGGAGTGTGGATAGGCAATGATGGAGAGCATCTCCCAGTATATAGCTTCTGAGTTTGAGAGGCTCAGGTGTTAGAGGGGACACCCAGTGGAAAGCTATGGCCAGAAACATGTTATTTTTAACACTTTAAAGCTATCCAGTGTTTAATTCCTCGGTTCACCTCTCCCTTCAGGTCTGTACCTCTGACGCTACTGCAGCTATTTTTAAAGTGTTTAAACTTTCCTTGCTATTAATCAGCTCAGGAACCTGCATTTCTGCAAGTTTGTAAATGCCCATGTTGCGGACCTGTACTGTCCTACTCTCCATCAAGTATTAAAATGTCATGAGATCATTTTTTTTCTTCAGACTTTTTGACCCATTTTTAATGCTGAAATTCTTTATGGCTAGACTGTTGATTGGGCCATGCAGCAGGGAAGCAGCAGGCATCTGCTGCCAGCAGTGACACAGAGGAGTACAGGGCTCATCTGCCAGAGAAATGGGAAGGGAGTGCTGCTCTAAACATGGGGCCATATTTGTGCCACAGCAGTGGATATGCACAGTGAGAGAAGATTTTTTTCCCTGCAAGAGTGGGGCCTTGGCCATAGCTTGCAGTCAGCAGGGAACGTGCAGCTCCTGGCTCAGGGAGGGAGCAGGAGTGGAGGATGACTCACAGCCCAACCCTGTCCTCCCTCCCTGGCAGCCACAGGTGCCGGCCAGCAGATTTCAGGGAGGAAGAGAAGGACAAAGCACGCGTCATCCACTCCATGTCCTCTGCTGATTTGCTCTCTGCTCATCTAGACAGGGCTGAAAATAACAGCGTGCAAGAGGAAGGGCAATAGCTGCAGGCTGTGTGGGAGCTTGCCAGAGTTTGAAAGGGATCACCACTGACCCTGATGTGGGTTGCCCTGGCATGGCAGCAAATCAGTCTGAGAACTGGGAGAAGGTAAGCATTACCGTCACTCCTTTTGACACAGAAGTGAGCATCAATTTGGTGTGGTTTGATATACGCTATGATCTTTGAGTGAATTAACTGGAGTGCTCGGTCCTGGTCTGGGCATGGCACTTGCAGACCTGGATAAAGTGAGAAGCATTCAAGGAGTACAAGAATTAGGAGAAATATACACCAAGGGATTCAAAAGGAAAAACTTAGGAACTTGGCTCATTTAGTCCAAGCAAAGAATATTAGGAACAGAGATGGAAACAATCCTCTAACACATAAAAGCTTCTTGATCATTTTACATTATTTGTGTAAGAAATTGGTTTTCCTTCTGCAACAAAGCATGCTTTGACAGCCTACTGGGGAACATTTCCAAAATGTACAAGGCATGGAGTATAGGGAGAGGTTGGAGAATCCCTTTCCAGAAAGATTTTTCAGGAGTCCTTGGACAATCCTCCCTGTGATGTTTCCCAGTGGTGTGGTAGGGGTCTGGCAGGGCTCCCTGGCAAGGGTGGAGGAGTCTCAGTGCAGAGGGGGAACTCAGTAATCCCAACAGGTCTCTTCCTGGTTTACATTCCATAATGTAATGCCAAACGTGGCATTAAGTATTCTTGGCAAGAGTTGCGACTTGGCTTGAACAAGCACTTGATAAGATCCATAAAGCTAAACACAGCTTACTGCTCTATAAGAAAGTGTTGAACACCAAATATACTCCACTTTCTATGATCTAAACCATGTCAATTCTCTACATGCAATTCATAACACATCTGGAGCCAACTATTTCCATCTACTTACAGACAGTGTTAAGTGAGATACTGTTTTAATTTTGCTGAGCCAGACAGAGATAATACCCTCAGGAAACAGCTTAAGTCTGTAAAAAATAAAAAGGACAGCACAGGTTGCTAAGTGCTAATGATTTGCAAAACATAAATACTTACACAAAGGAAGTGATTAATTCAGGACATTCTTTACATATCACCTCTATAATCTTTTCAGCTGCAGACCATTATGTACCTTTATCTCACAGCACACTCACTTTGTCTTACAACCAATCCTTTTAATCTGCCCATTTTGTTCAAATTTATGTCTCTAATTTACCCAGCCTTCTGCCTGCTGCAGCCATCCTCACTCCGTGGAATGACACCTGTGGACCCCTTGCACTCAGGATTGGACACATTTGCATTTCAACATCAAAGAGAGGTTCAAAGAATGGTTCCATGTACCAATGTCTGTTCAACATGGGTGGCTGAGCCACATCTCCTTTTGTCATCACCATGGAGGAATTAGCAATGTGGAGTCCAGCTCCTATGAACATGGCATCCATCTGTTCTTTATTAATTCCTGCTGGGCATGGCAAGATTTTGCCTTTTGTATTAGATGAAGACACTGGAGATGAGAGGCTGTAAATCTTAGATGGAAAAACTAATGTTTGCAGGGCAATGGAGAGTGTTGTCAATAATTTAAAACTGTCAACTGTTTATACTGTCTTACATGCAGTAACCAAGGAACAGCATTCAGATCTTCCACGGGAATATCTCTCCCAGACTCCAAATGCCAAATCATTACTTATGGAAAGGAGAAGCACAGGAGCTCCACAGCTCCTTGGCTGCCATTAGCACTCCACCTCAGAAAAAGGTTTGCTAATTCTTGGAAAACTGCAATCTTGTAGAAAACTGCATTTTGTTTTATGACAGCATTGTCATTTGAGTGTCTGCATGACTCACTGTTTTCCTGGAAAAGTGCTGCCTCCTGAAGCAGATGCCTCCTGGAAGGGATGAGCACGACCAGCCCATGGCATCTCCAGCTCCCAGACCAGCTGTTGGGGTTGACTGGCTCTTCATTGCTCACTGCTGCCTTTAAAATGATGTGAATCCACTGACAGCAACTTTCACCAAGGCTGCTTCCAATACTGACTCCCATTGCATCCCTAAGGAAGCATTGAGGTGACTCTCCACAAAATCAGGAAAGGGCAGTAAAACCTGCCAGTCGGTACCTCTTTGCGGTCTTCTGGTTTTGGGTTCTTTTCTGGTGTTAGAGTGGCCTTTTCCCGCTAGTTTCACATCCATGTCCCGCTCTGGAGCTGTTTCCCTCTTCTTTTCCCTCATCTGTCACAGCCTCAGTGTTGACAGTGATTCCTTCTGACAAGCTCCCTGGTTATTTAAACACCCCGTGCCTGGACTTTATTTTCCGTTTCTTTCATGACTTCCCCTTTCTAAAAGTTATGATTGTCCACTCTTGGTGATTTCTTCATTACTTTGTGCAATGGTGATGAAGCAGCCCTGGCTTATTCATACCCTTCCGGAAATTATTGGGTTATGTATTGTTTGCGTAGCTTTACCACGTTTCCCTGATGCCCACCACCTCTATTTTTTCACAATGACCTAAAATGCTCCCAAAATATCCCTTTGGAAACCATCTTCTCAGAGCTAGCCTTTACTTACTGTGATCAAGTGTCACCCTGCCTTTTCCTTCATCGTCCGCTTGGTCTCTTTAGGTAAACTAATTTGTGGCTGCATGAGCATTGAGTGTATGCTTATATTAAGCATTAGGCAATGTTGTATATTGTAATTGTTTTTAATTTGCATGTTTGTAGGGATGAAGGATCTCTGATTTGTACTAACTGTATCTGCACCACCTTCAAGAGATGTGTATCTACTCTTTCCTAGAAGACCTCTGCAACTGCTCTAAATAGCTTGTTCAGTTGCCTAACTTACATGTAGGAAGACTTTTAAAAAAAAAATCTAAGCTATGGATCAAACTCTCTTGGTACTTGTATTTTCATCTATGATGAACTTTGTACAACCTTGGAAATGCTTGACAAGTAGTTTTTAATCTATTTCATAAATGCAGTTGAGCAGTGAGTGGGCAACTGGAAAATGAGGGAGACTGTAAGGGACCTCCAAACAGGCATGGATTAACAAAAATTAATAAGTTAGCGTACTAGGGCAGGAACTGTATAAAGACACAAATGGAAAAAAAAAGGCTTCTAGGAGAAAACTCACTGTCTATGAACAAATGGTAGAAAGAAACAGAGTGGGCCAGGAACATTACCCGTCTTCCTGGGCAGTGAAGGGAGATGCTCACACGAATCCAAGGATGACCCATTGCAGCCTCCCTCTGTCCAGGCTATGCTCAGGTGTTATTTCACTTGCTATCTGTTATGCTGCCTATTAGATTATTGCCAAGGGTGAAAATGTACTCTCATAAAATTCTCCCTAATAAATTCGCCTTCATTAGTCAGCTGGCATTTTAATTGTGAAGACTATACTTTCTCCGCCCAGCTACTGTGGTTTTCCCAGGTATGCAAGCTGAGGATTTTAGCCAAGGATGGAGTTTATGTGAACTCTTGGTGGTTCCGTATCCAAATTGAGAAAAGTAATGACAAAAGTACAAGCATGTATTAAAAATTTTCCTACAAAACGGATAAAAAAGAGGAAGACGTGTCACAGATTTGCTAAAGTTTTCTCCTAGGGAGATTGTAGGATATACCACAAAAAAAAAAAAAAAAAAAAGTGAAAATAATATTTCAAGTAAAACAAGAATAAAGACTCCCCAAGAAAATCAAGAGTGGAAGGAGAGTATTTGCCAAACAGGCCTGGAAACCACCAAAAATATACCCCATGGCTGGAGAATATAAAGAATATGAAGTGAGAGCTGGAGGGAATGAGGGCTCAGAGAAGCTGTGCCAGTGAGCACTGGTATGTCCACCACACATCCCATCTGTGGGGTCTCTGCTTCTCAGGGAGGATGTAAGGAAAGGCAACAGGCAGGAGCCAAGAGTTGGAAGAGCTGCTCTGGGAGGCTAAAAAGGGAATATAATGTTCCCTATCACAGGGACTGTGCTGACCACAAGGGTCCTGCTTCTACTGCCCTGTGCCTTCTAGGTCCAAACATAAAACCTCCATTGTATAAAAAGGCCTTCTGTCAATAACTTTGTTCGAAAGCTCACAGAGCAGCTGATCACCAATGATCTCAGCAGGCACCAAGTGCAAAAATAAATACTGAGTCAGCCATAAAATATGGAGCATCTTCATCTTCGAACCTATCATGAGATTAAATTGGACAAGTCAAACATCACCGGCAACAGAGAGGATTAGGAAAAGGCTGTATTTGGCACTCCAGCACCTCCAGCACATAGCACTCTCCTGGAGGAATGTGAGTCAGATGGGCAGCTGGGCTATGTCTGGGGAACTGCTATGTGCTGCTGGGAATGACCAACACAGGCCCTTGTGACATCAGCTATGATTAAGCAGGGTCCAGACAGCCAGAGATTGGAATTTGGATCCCATTTACTGAGTGAAAAAAATCAGTAGTCACCATAAAGAGTTTGCTTGTAGAGACTGGAGAGGGAGGTTGGTACAACATCTGGGTAGCAATTAAACCCCATGTGTAGCTTTGAAATTAAAGATGATCCTCTGAGCAGCTGAGAAACACCAGTAATAAAGGGTCAGAAGAAACAGAGTAGAAACAGAGATGGATGGTAAATGGTGGATGGACAATTCAAAAGAAGGTTTAAAAAAAAGGAAAAAGAACTATAACATAGTGCAGCATATAACCATATGTTTACATGAGCTTGGAAATCATGCAAAGGATCACATATTTAAAAAGGGCTGGAAAATACAAGTTTCTCCCTCAGAGAAACTTCTCAAGGAAATGTACCCAGAAAGGAGGAGTTATGAGAAGCAAACAGAGTAATGCTGTTCCAGTGCCGCCATTGAAAATAAGCTCACTGAGCGAAAATAAGGAACAGTTATGGACTTAAAACAAACCAGTCTTCCCATGGTAGCTGAGTTTTTTTCAGTTCTGGTCTTTGTGCTTTCCTACTATAAACATATATTGTTCTAGAAGTCTCTCAACACTGCCTTAATTAGGCAGCTTCCAAATTATCTCTGTTGTTCTATGCCATATTATCCATAAACCATGACCATGGTCATATTCAAGCTGTTCTTGTAGGCTCTAACATCCAGTAGTGAATCACCTCTGCCTTTTAATATAAGTTTCAGAACCTTTGATATGACCACCAGAGGAAGGTCCTACAACTATACAAGACTTGGCAAAAGAGCTCCATGCTGCTGATAGATTTGTCTCATGGCAAGTTCTCAAGCTTTCCTCACATTGAAGAAATGCCATCAGCTGGCGGTAACCTGTGTAAGGGGAAAGCAGAAAAGCTGCAGCAGGTATCACAGAACAGAGAGCCTGGACAAGCACAGCGGTGGGGCAGATGGACCTCACTTAGCTTTTACAGGTAAATTATCTATTATAGGTGAATAGTCCAAGCTTCTTAGCCTGGGAAATGGGTGAATGAGGATGAGCTGTTAACATCCATTTCTAACTATGCAATAAGCTGTGGCTGGGCTTCCTATGAGCTGGGCAGACTGGCCTATTTTGGCAGTACAAGCAAAACTCCTTTGCTACAGAAACAGGGCAGTAAGCCATGCTGGAGGCCAACACAGATGGATCTGGCCTATGAAATGGAACAAACCCCCAGGATTGTGGGCAAGGCTGTCCATGTTGCTTATTTACTGAAACTGCATCAGCACGGCCAGGAGTGAGGTTTTGGAGCAAAGTCCTTTTGGTGACATTCAGGAAACTCATCGACAGATTACAGGGAAGGTGGCAGCTGGAAATTAAACTTCCTTTCGCTCTTCACAGGCATGGGGACAGGACTGCCAATCGGGTGGACATGGCAGTAACTACCTGAGGCTACAATCAGCAGCCACTGTTTGGACGGTTGTCACAACAAGTTTTGTGGCAGTAAGTGCAATGAGTTGGTCAGGCAGCACTTTACTGAGGTAGCACTCTCCAGAGGAGTCTGGACTGTAATTTTTGTAAATGGTGACTTTAAACCAAAAGCTATATGCAGATGCAGTAAGCACTGTTCACACAATGTAACAAGCACATACCTCACTTACACCAATGATTAAATATGACTGCATTAATCCCTATCTAATGGTTTCCTTATAACAAACTATTAAGATACTACTATCAGATTAAAACATAAAATCAGATTACTACTTAATTAAATCTGATTTTATTTGTAATAGTATAAATAATACCTGCATCTTGATAAGAAAATTTATATTTTCTATTTTTCTCTGCAGTCATATCCTTATTTTTAATGCCGTTTGTTTTGTAAACAACAGACTAGTGTGAGATGTTGTCTCTTTCAGCAATTGAAGTTATTTCAGACTTCTGTAATTACCCTTTAGTATGCACTAGATTTTGATAGAAGGGAGACGTAGTTTGTAATTATCTTTTCTTCCTAAAAAAAGGAAAACCAAAAGCAAGCACAAGGAACGTTTCTGGTTTACAGAATTACACAATGTTACTTTGTGCTACTCCATAAGCTTCTGTATGACATGGACCAGGCACAGGCACTGCTCATTCCACTAAATTGCCTGGTTTCACAGTTTGCTGTCCCCACTAGCCCATATGTTTGAAATGGCACAGTTACATCTTTTCATTACTGCATGGCTTTGAAATGACATTGCTGAGTAATATCAGAAAATCTGTTTTTGTGGTTGCAAGGTGCTCTGGAATGTGAAAAGCTATGCATTTCTGTGACTGCTACCTTTGTGTTATAATGGCAATTCCAATAATATCTTTTTAGCAGAAATACTTTCTATATTACTACTAAGAACTTAGTAGGCAGATTGCAGCCCATTAAGTTTTTAAATAGGGCTAAAAAAAGATACAAGTTCTACAGCAACACAGCTTGGAATAAAGCTGACTGGTAAAGGACAACCTCATTTCCTCAGTAAGATCAGAGTGAGAGTGAGGGTTTTCTAGCCTCATCACTTTCTCCTTGGGCTGCCAAAAATGCCCCCATGGTATTCCTTAGGAGGATTACCTGTTTAAGCAGACCAAGAACAAGAAACTGTGGGCCTCGTGTGGAAAGTATCTACCATTAAGGTAGTGGAAAAATTAGTGCAAGACCTAAAGTTAAAATTTAAACACATCACAAATGCAAAGGAAGGTTTTCACAATGTTTAAGTTGCAGAGGCTTTTTAATGTTTTCTGTTAGAAAACATCTCCATTGTGATGACACAGAGGTGTTGGAACCTTATGGAGACCTTGGGCTGTATGTTAAAAAATGTAACGGTAGTCACCATTGAGGCTTAAGCTAGGCAGATGAAACATCCAATTTAGGACAAATTTACAGCTCTATTTTATATAAAATCTTCTAAAAAGTAAGTTCAGCTTCTGCAGAAAGCTTTCCTACATCCATATGAAAGTATGGACTCTTAACCTTTCCATGTTAGATTGTATTTTACTCATAGATAAAGGAAAACAAGTTTATGGACGATTCTGCGTCTTACACGTCTGCTTGCAAGAGCAGGTCTGAAATCCATGTAGCTGGAAGAAGTCTACAAAGCCAAACGTTAAAATCTTCATTTCACACTCAGGTTCAAGAAGAAATCTCATGCATGTTAAGTGCCATTTTATTCCAAGTGTCCCTCCATTTCAGTGTTTGGTGAAGAGCAATCCATCCTTGCTGAAGGAACAAAAATTGTCAGAGAGAAGGGAAAATACTGAGGGACATGTAACCCCATGGAGCACTTCTTCGAATAAATGTTAAGACAATAAGTCAGGCTGTTCCCTAGCAAACTAGAAAATTTCTGGTTTTTTTCTGACCTCCCATTTACAACAGAAGCAAGAGGTCTGCGTAGCCTTTCTAGAGAAGAAAATTCTACCTGAAAAATGAACTGTAAGAGACACCAGTCCATGAGCAACTCCCTGTAAGCAATGCGCTCTAAGCTGCATCACCGCTAAACTTTGAATAACAGGCTGAAGGAAAGAATTTCTTTCTGTGTCTGAAATCACAGAAAAGAACGGAAAGAAATCCTTGGCTGCTGGCTTGATACATACAGAGCCTTACCAAATCAAATGTGAGTTTTCCCTGTGGTCAGTTTTTGTCTTTCCACTCTGATTGATTTGCAATAGCACCCACACACCCACACACCCAAGCTCTGAAGCTCGAGGGAAAAGGAGTAGATAAGCAGGCAGCTAGAGCAAACATATTCATTTACACTTGTTTAACTAGATCTAAATTACTTTGTGGAACGTTCCCTTTGGGCCTGGTAGTCTGTTGAAAGCAAAAGACCTTTTTTTTTTTCCTACTTACAGTAATTGCTAGGTTCACATCTGCTGGGCTCCTCTTCTCATGGAGAACTCCTGTCCTCCATATCTCCATCTCTGCAAGGGCCCCAGTTACATATTCGCAAAGATCTTTTTGTAACTCCATACTATGGCAATGCAATCCTGACATGTAACTATACAGGCACTGGCAACAGATCTCACCTTTTGACTGAGACTGACAATGACATAGTTTTGTCTCAAAATTATTTTTTCTCTTTTTATAACAAGCACTACAAGCACTTATCCTGCTTCTGTAATGAAGCACAGTTCACTCTTTGACCAAAAGATAGTATGGATAGGATAACACAATTTCTTAATACCATCCAATTAGATAACAGGGCAATCAGAAAATGCTTACATTTTAACTTTCAAACTATTATCATGACTAGAAGAATAACTACAGAATAGGGAAAGTAAATTCACATGGCTGCTTTGCAGGCTGCAAACTACTCCCATTACCCTCAAAGCTTTGGGAAACAGAGGTATTGGACTTCCCTTAGTGAAGGAGGTATTTTCCTGCATCTGTCCTTTCTTCCTTATCTTACACGATTTAGTTTGATTTCCAACAGCATTAAGACAAAGGCTTTGGTATGAACACAGTGGTCTCTGCTTCCAATAAGCAGCAGTAACTTATAGTGAAGTATGCATAATAAGGAAAATAATAAATATCAAATTGGTAAAACAGAGAAAAACACAGTGCAACAAAGACTTAGAAAATTCCGTCTTCCATCACAAGAAGTTTATTGCATTTCAGGAGAAAAGTAATGGGATAAAAGGAGTAAGACAAATTTGAAGGAAAAAATCAAACCAATTAATTCAACAGAATTGGAATTTTGCAGACTTATTTACATGCAGTAACACCATCCTCAATTTCATTTATGATTTGGGTAAAAAAGTCCTCTCATCATATGTGACAATTCGAACTAATCTATCTACATTCTTTGGGGTTAACTGACTTAAGACAGAGCAACATTTCTGATGTAAAATGGTCCAAAATCAAATGAAACTTGGAATCAGGCAAATGCAGGCTGGGATGGAGCTCAGAGGTCTCTGCTGTAATCTCCTGCTCACAACAGGTGAGCTCTGAGGTCAGACCAGGCCGCTCAGGGCTTCATTCCGCTGGGACTTGAAAACCTCCAAGTACAGAGATTGCACCACCTCTGCGGACAACCTGTGTCCCTACCTTACTATCTTCATGGGGCAAAAAGTGTCTTCTTACATCCAGACTGAAACTCTTGCCTTTCAATTTATGTCCATTGTCTCTACCTTCTCGCCCAGCCCCAATTTACAGCCTGACTCAGTTTCCTCGATGACTTCCCTACAGGCACTGGAGGCAGCTGGTAGGTCCTCCCAAAGCCACCATCTCTGCTCCAGGTTGTACAAGTCCAGCTCCCCCAGCCTCTCCTTGCAGCACCAGCCTCACCATCTTGGGGGCCTCCCCTACCCCTTGTCCCTGTACAAGATATGTCCCGTGTCTTTCTTGTCTTTCTTGTCCTGGGACCCCCAAGCTGGGTGCAGGATTCAGATACCATCTAACGACTATGAGTAAAGGGGATTAATTGTGAACAGGGTACAGGTCCCTGGGATGAGGACAGCCCATTTCATTCTTTTAGCTACCTTTTCCTAATGCTTTCCAGTTGTTGCATTTACTAACTAATAATTGTGTGTGCTTCAAATCCTATGCAAATGTCAGCTAAAACACATTTTTTGTCAAGAATCTCCCCCCACCTTCAACTTGTAGTTGTGAACCTATGTGGGAACTGATGCTCCAAAGTGAGCTTTGCTGTATGCTAGACCCTGTGGAGGAGCTGCTCACAACACGGAAGTGCACTGGTTCTCTTCAGAGAGCTTTTCCCCCCACAGAAAACCATTCCCTCACAGCAGAGCCTCGTGTCTGCAGCAACTGGTTCCAACACATAAAGTATAGGAGAGTGTGAATTATTTCTTGTCTGTTTTCTCCCACTGACTTCCACAAGTTATTTTACCAGGACACTGGTTTCTAAAGACCTGTGTGTATATGTAGTGCTACCACTAAAACATCAATCACACTGGAGCACAGAAGTTAATACCTTCCTCATTAAAATAGTTTATTAATAAGCAAAATAAAAACAGTGGCAAATATTTCATGAGATGATTCAGTTTTAAAATATCTCAGAATAAACAGAAGCAATGCAAGCTAATTAATTATGACAATGTCATACGCCCATAAGAAAAACAGGTCAAATCTTGAAAGTAATCAGAACCTTCTCCGGCCCTGTCTGAAATGCAAAAACATACACAAAATGAGGAAATCAGCCTCATAATTAATTTACTATTGTTTAATAAAGCCTCAGGAGTGAGCATTGACCTCTCCAACTTCAGATATCTAAATGCAGGTTGAGCCAGTTGCTGTGGTAATAAAAACAATAGAAGAAATCTGACAATTTTAAGTCTATATTGGAATAAAATAATTTGAGCTTACAAATTTTCCTTTCTCTCGGCTGATTATAAAGAAGCACAGGACAATCTCTGCACTATGCCTCCCATCCTATGTTTCACATCCAGAAATGTGTTCTCAGCCCACCATTTGTGTCAAGCAATACAATTTATCCTACATCTCTTTTACTGTGACCTAAGCAGAAATAAGTGGTATTGGTATGTTCATGCAGACGTTTCTGCTATTCAGCTCAAAATGGTAACTAATAAAATTTCAACAGCTTGTTTGTGTCCTCTATAAAAAACCATGAGAATTAGCAAAATGACAGCTTAAAACTTCTGCATCTGTGCTGTGACTGAAGTTACATGACCAGTTAGCACAAATTCAGAAATGCATAACTCAAGAAGGGTGGGTGCAATGCACTGTTTCAAGTTATTCTTACTATGTACATAACAATAATGCCTCAAGTTTCCAGCTAAGATCAAAGTCCAACCATATTACAGGGTTCAGACATTCATAATAACACTTTGTCTGCTGTGGATGAAAACATGCCACTGCAGCACCAGAGGTTGATACTACTTCCAGGTGTATCCTGCCTCCTTGTCCATGGAGATGTTGTGTCTCCAGAGGGAAGGGCAGCAGTAAAGCCTAAATGCTACATTTAAGCCACTGTATCTTTCCCTCTGCAGGGGAGCAAAATAGCAGATCACAGAATCATAGAATGGCTTGCGTTGGAAGGGACCTTAAAGATCATCTAGTTCCAACCAAGACACCTGCGGTCCCCTTCAGCTGCAGCTGTTACACTCACTACAGCTGAGTCCTAAAGGAGCAGATCTTGTTTCAGCTAATGTATAAAACAGATGTGCCACGAGAGAGGTGAACTGGCTTCCCAAGATCATTCAGATGATCATAGAGAAAGCCGAGACAGACCCACTACACGGTACTGTCTCCAAACTAGCTACTAAATCAAAATCTCTTATTTCTCAGAGACAAGTCTTAAAATGAGGCACATACTAATGCAGCAATGCCAATGGCCAGCATCAAACATCGGTGGGCAAAGCCATGGGGTTTCAAGTGCATGGTCTTAAAGACCAAGTAGGTCTCTGGTAAGTCTAACAGAACCAGGGGTAAGGAATGAAGGGGGAATTCTGCTCTATTTACTTACATTTAGATCACCATACAAGTACAGAAGTGCCAAAGGGTGGGAAAGGAGGAGCAATTCTTTCTCCTACATTGTGGTACAGTAATAGATATGAATTGAAGTGACCCTTACTGCTGCTGAGGTCTCAGCTCACTGGCCATTGAATCCACTCTTTGCTCAATGCAACCTTCTCCTATCTGCAACCAGAGCTTTACAAATTAACCTCACTGTCACAGTGATTGGTGGGTGTGGGCTTATTTTCTCCAGTGACAAACAGCTGATGTTTGACTCTTTCAGATCCCTGCATAATCCCTGCAAATATTGTTCAAGTGCTGAATTCCTAAGCAAGCTGAAAAATGCATTATTTAAAACACGATTGTGTTCCAGCATTGCACAATATTAATATTGCTCAAGGTACTTAATGCTTGCACATCTAATGCATTTATACAGTAATTTGATAAATTTTAACCGAACTTTTTAATAACTGTTTCTAGTTATTCATTAATTTGTCAAATTTGGACCAAATGTTTCATTGGTCTCTACATGTGCATATATCATTGGTTGCACATTCATTCTCCTCTTCCGCACGACAAAAAATTTCCACTTTTTTGTGAAGATCTGCTCTTCATTTGGTCTCTCCTGTTAGACAAGGTGCACCTCAGTTGGATTTCATTTGTGTTTTCAGTTTGGCAAGACCAGTGAGACATTCATCTCTCCATTTTCTCCTGGCATCCAAGACTTTTGGTACAACTGGAATTTTTTCAGACATTGCCTGGAACAGAAAATTTAAGATGATTAAATCTCAAGTTCTGAATAGAAAGTTTCTCACCAGCATTGTTTTCCTGTTTTCCCGTGTCAGATCAAGTCAACATCCACACAAACTACAATGTAATTTCATACTCAACAGGTCACTAATTCTTTACATGGATGACCAGAAATCAGCCAACCCATATGAGAAGAAAAGTGTTCCCACTTGTATAAGGTTATCCTGAATGTGACAATGAAGATGACTACAGAAACAACAAAACATCAGCCTCTTCCCTCATTTTGCTCCACACAGCCACTGCCTAGTCTCTTTGACAATAATCTTTTATCAAGCAGGAGGGAGGCAACTGGGCCATTTACGTGGCTGAAAATGTGCTCTAAACCAGATTCTTGTGTGTGGTTTTAAAGCTGTCATGTCTCTTCTGGTTCCCAATAAATGTAATGAGGGATACCATGTTTATTAAAAACATTTTGTCTTAAGTGTCAGTTATAATAAAAATGATAGAGGGAGACACAAAACAAACTCAGGGGAAAAAAAGGTACTTCTGAGTGTACAACTGAAGTTCTTAGAAGTGCCAAAGAAAAAGCAGGTTTTTTGAGAGAGCAGGTAAAGATTACAAGGTCATCTTTGCCAAAAGAGTACCTGAGGTCTTAGGCTTAAAAATCAAGTGTTGAGAAACTGGGTAAAACCAGGACCTGCTACCAATGACTGGCAAGCTGTGGTCACTCCAGAAAAAAATCAGCAGGAGGGACAGAGAAATAAGATAAGAAATGTCTAATGATTTACTCTAGGAAAGGATACTTGCAAGCCCATCTTTAGTGTTGAAGACTGAAGATAATAAAGAGACACAGAAACAGATGTTGAAGTGGAATCCAGCTTTTTATAAAAAACCCCAAAGTCTTTCATGCAAATTAAAAGCTGCTAATTGTGAATGACTCCACAATTATTATTGATTGTTATTATATGCAATCTATGTTGTTAAAGCATAAAAGAATTCTTTTCCTTTTTAACATAGCTCATGTTGAAATTGCATTAACATAAAAAGAAACAAAACAATGCTATCTTCCAGACAGACTGCCTCCATATTTCGAATGAATCTCTGATAGCTGATCAGAAATGATCCAACACATACACGTATTCTTTAGTGAAGCATTTAAAAAGGCAGAGTTAGGAAATACTTCAGTTAGTTCCTATGGTCATTCAAAACAGCCTACATAGTAAGTATAAACAAATTGTGGGCTTAGAAATGTTAATAGATAAACTAGATCCCAATCCAGAACAGCACTTTAAAACATCTTTAAACGTGCAAGTAACCTTACCAGACTGCTCACATGCTTAACTTAAACATGTATTTGCAGTGCTACAGACTGGAACTCTAGTTTGTAAAGCACACAAAAACAAGAAAAAGAACACCCAGAAGGAAAAAAGCTACAGGGTTTATACAGCAAGGAATCTTCTTCCTTAAAGTACATATTCACACAATAAGTATAGACTACGGATACCTATAGCAGCTAACTGAAATGGTACAAATTTTAAAATAAAAGCTAATATTCTTTGTTCTGAGTGTCACTGTTTTTATCAATTCCATATTTACCTGATTGACTTTCTGCACAATTTCACCTGAAAATTCTGGAACTGGCCCAAAGGTGTTCAGAACAAGTCTCATTCCTTCAGAGTACCTTTCACAATAATTTGCAATACCTAAAAATTAGAGTGAAAAGTTAGATTTCAACAAAATTTCCTAGTTAAGGTCAGTAAGGCTGCCTGTGCTTAAGCACTGTCTTATATCAGAAACCCAAAAAATGGTCTGCTCTTATGATTAAGACATCTAATTGTCATCAAGGAAAAATGGATTCTAACCACCACATTTCCATTAAGGTTCATGGAAAAATCATTTAGGACACACCTTCATTGCAAAACCAGTTAATGTTACATACCAGCAGGTAATGCTATGTGAGGGGTGTAGTACACAACCACAGCTTTACTTGAGACAAGAAAGCCTCCTTGACCAGTGTCCACAAGGAGAGTGCTCTCACCTCTCCTCTCCTCCTGTTCAGTATGTGTCATATCCATTGCAGCATTCCTGTTATTATTTTTATTTATGAACCTGGAGTGTATCAAGAACAATGCTGAACAGATATGGCTGATCTATTTACCTGGTGAATGTGAACTCTTGAGCTGGATACGGCCTTCAAAGCTCACTCAGCCAGCTAGACTTGAAAACTGAGCTCCTACTGGCAGCTCACTTTGAATGAATCAGAACAATTTCTGGGTGGGTGTAGCTCATCAGTTCAACAGAGACATGCCAAATGCAGGCTGGGTAATCCAATTTACTTACTGCACATAATGTATGAATGAAAAGAAGGCTTACATAAAGTCAGCAAAATAGGAAAAGGTGGGAAAAAAAAGTTATGGGTCTAGAGAAGAGCAGCAGCATTAGTGCAGTTGATCTAAACATTGTGGCTGAAACGGCAACATGCAGGCCTGTATGCTGCACACCAAGCAGGGAGAGGGCACTGCAAAATCTTTCAAGTCTCAAGTGAGGGAAATAGACCAAGTTAGAATACACACATAGTCTCAGCCAAGGACTAAAAAAATAATAGTTTCAAAATAACTAACCCAAGGTAGTACTCCCAGCGTGAAATGTCAGTGGAGACAACTGCAATTTTAATTTAGTTTCAGCAATCAGGATCAACTGTATGCTGCTGGCTTGAAGAGGGCACTTGAGCAATGGGGAATATTGCTGGAAAAATCACTTTGCTTTTCAACTGCAAACTCAAAATTAGCAAATATTTGACTCCAGGTCTTTAGTCTTGGGAGTCCTTTGGTTCAAAGGTCAGGGCTATTGCAAAGGTGGATGAGAAGAGCCCTTGACTAGAGCATAGGGACAAGAAGGAGGAAAACAAATATGACGGAATCCCTTTAACTTTAATCCTTGTTGATACTAGCCAGGGAGCAGCTTAATCTTAAAGAATTAGCATTAGTAAACAGTGTGAGGCAGACAGGAGAGCACCCTAGAGATGGAGAAACAGGAAGAAGATGGCAAATGGGGTTGTTAAAAACAACCATCTCTCCTTGCATCCAGTTGCTGCACCCACACTGTGCCTCACTACCTCTAACTGGAGAACAAGAATGATGCAAGATGCATCTGGGACGGAGAAAGAGGATGATAGCTTCTTCTTGTCTATGTGGTTTGTTGGCTCCCTGTCTAAACCTCCATCTTCCCTGCACACGTTCACTTCATCAGCTTTGGAGAAAAAAGGCTGTGGGAGAAGGCAGATGTTGCAGCAATTGGGAACTATGAACACAGGGCAGAAATACCTCCAGGGAAGGCAGGAATTCCTTGAATCTTCCTTCCACCACTTAGTCACAGCTATGGCAGAGAGTGAAAGAACTTCTTCTTGAGGTAACAAAAAGTTCTAAGGGAGTAGTGGATGCATGATTATAGAGAAGGGGAATACCCTATCTTCCTTGAAAGTTCGAAACCCATCTCAGCATTTCTGACTTCTACAGTATAGTTACAGGAACAAGTTATCACAGGCTAGACAAGGGCATTGATTCAAGGCTCTTCAGCTGCCCATACGTATCTAGTACACACAAGGCTCTTTATACCACCACCAAAGGAATAAACTGCTACTTATTCAGCTTCAATAAGAGTCTGGGCAGTTTCCAAAATGGCTAACGAACTGTCCCACAAGAATTTGTCCAAATAACCACACTTCAGGTTTACAGGTCCTTACCTGAAGGACTTGCACTGGTGTGGTGCAAACATGGTTCTTGCTGAAATGCCTCTAGTTGCATCATCAAGATGAACACGACATTGATGAAGAAAAAATAACTCAGAACAGATATTTAGCTTAGAAACATGCATAAAATGCTTCACTGCCCCAAGAAGACCTCTTCGCAAGTGAAGTTCATAAAGAGAAAGGTGATGGGAGTAGCAGGAAGAAAGGGAAAATGCAACAGTATAAAATGTAGTATATTCATGCATTATAGTTTGTAAGCATCTTGAAGTATCTCAGCTTCTTCCTTTCTCTTCATAAGAAAGACAACAGGCATGAGGGATGCAAGCAAGCAAACTTGGTAAACCAGTCTGACAAGGAGACTACACATGGGGCAAAACAAGGAAGGCACTGAGATATTTGTGAAAGAGAGCAAGAGACAGGAGCAAGTGTTACTGGCATGGTCAGGGAACACACCAGGGTGCTTCATAATACTGAGTATTAACTTGATGACTTTCAACCTGATGAACAGCATAACAAGATACTGTAATGACTCAAAAAGAACTGCTAAGATGGTCAAGCCACTGATGCAATAGCATCAACAACTTGAAAAGACTGGGGTGGGGTTGACTTTAGCACATAAAATCTAAGAAGCAGCTGCACCGAAAGATGAGTATGGATGACAGTAGAAAAGAAGGGCCATATTTTAGGAACATCATGGAGTAATCTGACATGGTTAGGTTATGTTCAGAGAAACAACAGTCCCAAACTCTGTTTTACTGATGGAGGAATTACATTTCTAGACATTACAGCTCCAAGGGAAACTTTCTAAATGTAGTCCCTTCAGCAAAGGTGTGTCTGAACACAGATGCATGCTCTTAGTTAGGGTGTGAATTCACAGGACACTTCATACGCTACATTAATTCCCATATGAATTCACTTCAAATTCTAGTTGTGTGAATACTTTTGACTACCCTAAGACAGCAGTAGCACCCAAAAAAGTTTTATTCTCGCTGTTCCTATATTATCACCTCAACAGCAATGCACAAACGTTTCTGCAGGTCTGTGAGCTGGATCAAGGAATTAAATTGAGTCAATATGAACCACTCAGATGTGCTTTTTTTGCCCCCCCCAAAGCAGTTTCCTTCCTGTCTGTTGCAATTCAGTTCTCAATATGCTGGTGGGGTTTCTGCTTCTTTTGATGACTTGATGCTGTCATTTTATTTCATGTTCAAGGCTGTTGGCTCACTGCCATATATTCAACATTCCTAATACTCATGCATGGATTAACTGGTAACCCAAAGTAGCCTGGATAATAGGTTTGATAGGATCATTTATGAACTAACACAGCAGAAACAAGGCACTGGCACATAGGAAGTTCATGGGAAGATCTTGATGTATGCATCCCAGAGGGAAAGAAGAAACACTGATTTCAGAAAAAATAATTGGAATAATATTCCTTATTCAAAACCAAACAAAAATGTCATATCACCTTAAAAAAAAAAAAAGAAAAGACAGACTCTCCTACAAATAACACTATTTCTCTCACATGCCTCCTTCATGCCTACCATTCTTCCTCACTGATTAACAGAGTTTAAGATTGTGGGCAACTAATATCTTATAGATGTAAAGAAAGGTAGCTGCTGTGAAGCTGGTGAAGCTGATAGACAGGCTAACAAAAAGGATAGAGGGGGTTTCTTATATCTACCTCCATTTCCCTCCACTGATAAAAAATAGTATTAGTACAGTGCTTCAGAGCAGGTTGTCACAGAGTCATTTAGGCTGGAAAAGACTTCTAAGATCATCAAGTCCAACCATTAACTCTGCACTGCTCAGTCCACCACTAAACCATGTCCCCAGGTGCCACATCTACATGTCTTTTCAATATCTCCAGGGATGGCGACTCCACTACTTCCCTGGGCACCCTGTTCCAATGCTTCACAACCCTTTCCACGAAGTCTTTTTCCTTCGTATCCAATCTAAACCTTCCTTTGAGGGTTCCACCGCAAGGTGCAACTTGAGGCCATTCCCTCTTGTCCTATAACTTGTTTCCTGGGAGAAGAGATCGATCCCACACGGCTACAACCTCCTTTCAGGTAGTTGCAGAGAGCGATAAGTAGTTGCAGAGGCTCATCTACCCTGAGCCTCCTTTTCTCCAGGCTAAACACCCCCAGCTGCTCCTCATAAGATTTGTGCTCTGGACCCTTCCCCAGCTGTGTTGCCCTTCTCTGGACTCCAGCACCTCAATGTCTTTCTTGTAGTGAGGAGCCTAAAACTGAACACAGGATTCAAAGTGTGTCCGCACCAGTGCCGAGCACAGGGGTTCAATCACTGCCCTGATCTTGCTGGCCACACTATTGCTGATACAGGCCAGGATACCATTGGCCTTCTTGGCCACCTGGGCATACTGCTGGCTCATGTTCATCCACTGTCAACCAAGACCCCCAGATTCTTTTCCACTGGGCAGCTTTAAAGCCACTCTTCCCCCAGCCTGTAGCACTGCATGGGGTTGTTGTGACCCAAGGGTGGGACCCAGCACTTGACCTTGTTGAGCCTCATACAGTTGGCCTTGGCCCATGGATCCAGCCTGTCCAGATCCCTCTGCAGAGCCTTCCTGTCCTCCACAAAATCAACACTCCAACCCAACTTAGTGTCGTCTGCCAACTGACTCAGTGCGCGCTTGATCCCCCTTGTCCAGACCATTGATGAAGATGTTAAATAGGACTGTCCCAAATACTGAGCCCTGGGAAGCACCACTATTTACTGGGCCCCAGCTGGATGTAACTCCATTTCACCACCACTCTCTCGCCATTCAGACAGTTTTTTACCCAGTGAACAATACACCTGTCCAAGCCATGAGCAGCCAGTCTCTCCAGAAGAATGCTGTGGGAAACAGTGTCAAAGGCTTTACTAAAAGTCCAGGCAAACAACACACATAGCCTGTCCCTCATGCACTGAGTCATCTTACCATAGAAGATCAGGTTAGTCAAGAAAACCCTTGGCAATCAAGAGGAGGTCCATACTATTCCATATTATGTGAAGCAATAGTGGACAACTGAAGAGAAGTTAGCACTGGAATGGAACTATGAACATAAGCCATCACATGTCCTTACATCAGCAATTTTGATTTAAACTGATAAGGGCAAGAGCCTGAGTCAGTCTGTGAGCACATAAAGAGGAGCAGCTCTAGACTCAGACACAATGCATCTGCAAGGGCAGGAGTGAAGCAATACTTCTCATGATCCAAGTTATTGAACAATGGTGGAAGTGGTCCAGTACACAAGTGTACTAAATATGTTATTTTAGGGTTATTTTTAATTGAGAATATTATTTAATGTTAAAATAACTCTACAGGTGTATTTTGGTTTTGTATTTTGCAAGCCTATCACCAGACTACTCTTTCGGTTTATCAGTCACTTGGATTGTATTTCCCAAGTTTTCTTCCCAACATATTAATAGAAGCAATCATTAACTCTAGAAGCTGGATAATTTCTGCCATTAATAAACAACTTACCAGTTTCATGTGTTACCTAAAATTGGTTTGAGATGGGAAATTTCAGAAGTGTTTCTGTAACAATGACTACTTCCTGATAGGAAGAAGGAAGCTAAACTGGATCATGATGGAACACTAAATGCCAAAGAGCACTCCAGGAAGAGCCTCAAAACCAACCCAGATGGCTTACATAATTCCATTTATCTCAAGTAAACATTGTTTTAGAATTCAGGAGTCTAAAATATGGATAAGAAAAAAAAGGATTCACAAGCATGATTTGATCTCTAAAATGGATTGCCATTTTTTTGGTATTAATAAACATTCTGTTTCAGTTTTATGTTTTAGTAGAGGCAGTTCAACAAGTTATTCTGACAGAAGACCCTGTGCATGGATGGTTCCTGCAGAGGATGGCATGAGAGCTTAGTGGAATGGTAGGGGCTGGACAGGACAACCCTGGCCTGCAAGACTCCAGATAGTTTGCTGTGCTGAAGGCTAGTGCTACATGCATCTGTTTTATATAAGGAATGTATTTGGTTATACTGAGTAAGTCTAAAATCACTAGAGAGAATAGAAACTGCTAGATATTAATATATCAGAAGAGGAAAACTTTTAGAAAGGTGCCTCTATTTAGAGAATGAATGTTGTTTACCTAACAATACACAAAAGCAAACACTCTGTGACATTTAATTTACTGATATACAACCAAACTGACAAGCTGAAAGACTCTGGTAGAGCATCCACAATTCCACATTCTTGGCAAATTGCTTAGTTGGCCTTAAGAGACATAAGCTTCTGCTAAGTAACTAACCAAGAAGTAGAAGTAAAATAACACTTTAATTGTGCACTGGTATTTTATGATCTTGGTTTCTTATTTTTATTTTACTATTGTATTCTACTTTTGTTTATTTTACTGTTGCAGGGACCTCCTATGTCAGGGACCATACAAAAGCAGAATAAAGGCACAGCCCATAATATAACAAGTTAGTTTTTAGTTGACCTTCATTTCTTGAAGTTTTTGTGTTTTGCTAAAGTCTTTGCTCAGTCTTTGTAACACTGATCCACAATTTTTCTTTCATTTTATGAAATTCACTTTTTATTTAGCCAGGATTCACATATACTATTCCAAAAACATCTAAAAATCTGTCTTAATTATGCAAGACAGATATTGAACCATTACTTGACTGCTTTGTCAAGTCAACTTCTTATGCACAGTATTATGTGACTAAAGTAATTTTACTTCACTCAGGATCTAAGCCAGCTTAAAACACATCAGCTCCAGTGATATTTACACCAAGCTCTTGATACAAATTCGGCGAGGGCAGCACTCATCCATGGAAAGTGATTTTCTGTTGACACTGGACTATCAGCTGAACTTTTTCAATACTTTCTTTTCCTGACACTCAGACAGTCCTGAACTATGGGTACAGCAATGCTGTCAAAGCACTGGGATGAATCTTGGAAAAAATTAATTACACAGCTAGTGTTTTAATGATTTGTCATCTTTCATCTGATCGTTTACAATAGAATAGTCAATATCCATTTCCTTTCATCAACCTCAAGTTTTAGGTAAGTTTTCCTTTTCTTACCATTACAATAGAGACAAGCAATAGTTGCAGCAATCCTAACATGGTTTTATTATACAACATTTCCAGAGTCTTGTGCAATGTAAGCCTTCCCTTCATATTCATAACATTTTAAACTACCTACCTTCTGCATTAAGATGCATGGTTTCCAGAGGTCCAATAAATGCATATCGCATTCCCAATCCATCAGACATCACAAGGTCTATATCAGTAGGAGACATTACTCCTTCCTAAGCAGCAAAAGTAGAACAGGAAGGAAGTGTGGTGAATGCTTGCTTTTAATATAAAATTTCACAGGTTTTGTATATAATTAAAAAATTAAAGAAGTAATAAAAACTGAGGTCAGAAATAGCAGTTAGCTTGCAAAGAGAAACAAAACTGCTTGCCAGAAATGTCCATCTGTTATGCAAGCCTTCCTATGGTTCAGTATAAGCACTCATTCACATCTCTAAGATTGCTGTACTTCATAGTCCAACTACACTTTGATACATTTTTACAGTATTTTTTAATTTATAAATTAATATACTTTTTACATACAGTATGTACTATTTGTACACAGTAGTTTGCCTGATACTTATTACTTTCAATAATTCATGTACTAAAACTAAACTAGAGCTGTGTATGTTAACCAATATCCTTTTTTTCCCCAGAAACTGAGAATCAGAGAAGCAAGCAAGCATGACACTCTTAATAGCACATGACCAGAAGAGTTTACATCAAATCTAAGTACCATAGTAACTCTTTCAAATACAGGAGTTTTGGTTGGATGTTATACCTTCCCTCATATTCTCTTGGGCTTGGATTTTTTGGGCAGAGTCATAGTTAGCAGAATGGCAGTGCAGCAGTGGGTACTACTCCTGAGGCCACCTGCAAAAAAAGCTGGGACCAAACATGCAGGCAATACAGTTGCCACTCCCTCCCAAAAAACATTCATCAAACATTCAACCTACCCAGTCTCGACCTGCCCAGGGTTCTCAAGTTCATTGCCAGCCTCCCATTTCAGAGCTGGCAGGATACAGACGATGCAAAATGAAGTATTTTGATGTTAAAACCTGAGCACTGCTATTCCACCCACAAGGTAGCACTTACAAGAAAGCCAACGCCTCCATCAGGTTAGGGCAAGCACAGGAAAGCTTGTAAAACAATGAGTTACAGTTCATTACCTTAACAGATTTATTCGAGAAGAACACTATTTATTACATGAGGTTGTTTTCACCTACTAGAAAGATATGAATTAACTAAAACTTGTTCTAACCAATTCTGTCAGACGAAGCTTAGTTTCAAGAATTTGTCCTCTTTATTCACAGAGACATGAAAACATTTCCTTCGGGTTTAGGAAGGCAGAAGAGGTTCTGAACTGCTTCTAATTTGTCTTCTCACCCTACTCTGAGGTGCTGTCCTCACTGAGTGCCTGTTTCCTAACAAGCCCCTTTGAGCTGCAGAATACAAATACGTATACACATTTGCTTGGCCAAAGACACATCTTTTTCTGTTAAATTTCCCTCTTGCAGGGCCCTGCCTGGATGCCCCTTTATAATATACAGGCATCAGCTAGAGTTACAGGCACACAGGACAACAACCTGTGGTAGACACTGACATCTGAGCTAGACATCTAGACTCTCTTTGTAATCACTAGGGAGAAAAAGGAAATCAGCATCCTAAAGCAGGCTCCTAGAATAGATGAGTTGTGTCTTAAAAGGGCCTAATTCTCCTCACTGATTGAAAGATGAGTAAGGATCTTAGATGTCAAAGTCTACACTGTAGACATCCCATCTTAAGTGACTTAATTCTCACCCCACAGTGTCTTCCTGTGTTCATCATCTACATCATCTACTGTTGCTTTAAAAGAAAGTTATAAGCCAAGAACCAACATAACTTCTACAGCTGGCCACAGACATTGTTTTGTCATCTCAGGCTTAAACAGAGACATTTACAAGATGATCTCAAGTCTCAACTTGTCAATTGCTCCTATCAAAAACAAGCCTGTCTGAATCCCTGTTGCAGATGACTTTATAACTCTACCTTGAAAAGAAAACATTAACAGAATTATTAAGATCTATGCACTATATATGGAACACATGGTTCTGGTAACAATTTAATTAGACAGTAAATGGCAGGGATAAGAAAGCATTATTTTCTTCAACTTAAAGGTAAAGCATAGGCATGGTAAAGTAACTCATCTAGAGGCAGACAGAAAGGTCTGCATAAAGACAGGACTAAATGAAAACCTCAGACAGAATTCAGATTACAGACCAGCATCAGTGCAACTAACACAGGCATCATAGGTTCTGTGAAAGCTTTTTCTCCTGACGTGGCAACACAACTTCTCTGAAAAACGTCAGCAAAGTCAACAAAAGTGCTCTTCTGTTAGGAGTGCTTCATTCAAACAATGAGTTGTGCTGGTAAAGCTGTGCTTGATGAGTGTTTGTTTCTCCCCACCCCCACCCCAGCTGACATTTATTTGTGGACAAAAGATTAACCACAAATTCCGGACAAGCATTTGAACTACAGCAGCAGTTAAAAACTGTAAACATAGCATTAAAAGAGTTAACAGGTTCTTGAAGCACTTCAGAATAATTGCAAATTAATTTTCAAATGAAAAACTTATTTATTTATTTTGATACCATAGTCCTCAGCTTTGCTACTGACATTTGAAGACCAGGTGCCCTCTGAGTCATGACACGAGTGCTTTGCTCTTGGTCTTTTAACTATAGCTGCAGTTGATATTTACAGGTGCTAAAAGGCAAGAATTGTTGCTACTGGGAGGAAAACACGACAGATCCCTTGAGCTGAGAGATATAGTATTTTATACACACCAGCTCAGCTTCTTGTCACATAGACTCTTAAAGAAAACGTTTTTGCTTTTTCTCTTCAGAAATTAAAAACACATAAATGATAAACAAGTTAGACCATCCTCCCCTAGGGAATAATCCTACACCCACTTACATTAAGGATATCATAAGTTGGTGGAATGATTCAGCAGGGTGGGTGCAAGGTTAGCAAAGTGTCTTCCACAAGGTTTGGTGTTTACGCTAAGCACCAAACAAGAAAGAGTTCCAACCCAGTTTCATTAAGTCTAGGTGTGAAATAATCTTCCCAAGGGGAGTTTTCATCCTGGATTACCCTGCTTGTAAGCCTTTGCCTCCAGCACTTGCCAGAGGGAAGAGGAAGTGTATTAAGAGTTCACTAGAAGCTCTTGAAGCTACAGAATTAAGCTCTTAATTTAAAATAAATTCCACCAGCATCCTCAGTGGTCCCAATGGTCAGTCAAACTTCAAAATCTAGACCAGCTCAGAATCGTCCACACTTCTTATGACATCACAAGTTCATTTTCCTCGAGATTTTAATCTCCAGTGATGCCACAGTACTGTCCTAATGAGACTCTGGTATTCTATTAGTGCTTCTCTCTATGCAGGGACCCTTTTCACCCCTCCAAAAACCTGTAGTGGTTCTGCAGTATCCACCTTTATGCTCTGACCCAATCTGTTTGGTTTTAATCAACAGTCTTTACATCTGTGACTCACACTCACACCGCAACTTCTGTCACTAACTTGGTTTGTAATTATATTAGATGTAGCATGGCCAAAACCCCCCAATCTCACTTTTTTTTCATTCTACCAATTCATCATGTTCTTCTACTCACTCCAGTCTGTTTATAGAGTTATTCTGGACTCCACTGCCTCCTGGACCACATACTTTCTGTCTTCAAATCTTCATTCTTCATTCCACTTCATTCTCTGTATCTCCCAAATCCAGTATTCTTTTTTTTCTGATTGCCACTAATAAATGCATTCTCTCTCAGCAGCACTTCTTACACCCTTCTCTTCACTATCACTTCAATGAAGTCCCTTCTGTCTACACCCTGATGAGATCTTTTTCCAGTCCTGTCATTTTGAGCAGATAACTTTTCTCCTATATCACTCTACCAGCTTCATCTCTGCACATTTCATAATGTTTGAGAAACCTGTTGTCCTACACAGTTCACACCTACTTTGCTGGCCTTTATCTTCCTTCTTCCATGGCACCTTCACTCACCTCACACTGTAAGAAACACTTAATATCAACATTTTTTTATCCCTGTCCCTTTCAACTTCCTCTTATGATGTTCCCCCTTTCATGGGGCACTGTAACTAGATGTTTAACCCTATATGTTATCTTTGATCTTCTGGAAAGGTCCTCTGTATAATGCTGAAATATAATTAATAGTAAGGAATTTGGAATTTAATAAGTCTTGCCAGCATTTAAGGACTGCTAAGCTAACCACCTGAGAAGGGAAGGGTACATAAATTAAGGATTTAAGACAATGCATCTGACCGCTGTGAAAACAAATTAAAATGGCGTGACTTTATTTTCCGAAAGATTAACAAAAATGGCAGGCTGCCCATTCTTCTTGTCTTTTACAACGACTACAACATAAAAGAAAGCCCACTTGTGAAGAAAAAAAACACATTTAAGACAGTATTAAAAACTTATACAGAGGGAAGCAGAGACTCTTAAGACATTTACACAATCCATCCTGCAAAGCAGTTTTAACGCATTCTTAAAAGCAGCTGAAACTCCTAAATTATATCAAGGCTAAAAAACTGTCATCTTCCCTTTGTTATCTCTGCTGCTGTATTTTATGACCTTCTGGCAAATTCCAGGTGATGTTTAAAAAGATACTTCAAAAAGTTAAGATTCCACTCAATAATCCACAGTTAAAGGACAGTCCTAGACATTCAGAGTAAGGCTTGCGACTTCTGAACTGAAGTGTTGGTGAAACAGTTTGGTTGTTATTTTCTGGGTTATGTCTATCAAAACTGTACCTTCAGAACAAGACAAAGTCAAGCTATTTAACTAACAAGCTTTTGCAATGTAATCCCAAACTACTATAAAATGTATTGGTACTAGTAAAAGTACAAAAGCAATACTGTCCACAGTGCACAGGGTGCTTCCCAGGCAAATAAAGGCAGTAAGTCTCTGCTCCAAGGAATTATGAACACAATCAGATAGACCTGTGACCACTGTCAACACAGATGGGAGAAAGTAAATAAATGGTAACAGAGACTAACAGAGAAAGCAGTTTGAGATATTTTTCATTACTGTACATCTTTTACTCTCATAATACTCAGTTTTGCAACACTTTTACCAAAGACCTAAAGACTAAAAACATAAACAAGAAATCTACAAGAACCTCAGTCTCACATAGGCTATGAGGTCCTACAGAAAGTTCTCAATCCTTAAGGAGACAGACTGGAGTGCTCCTGGTATCTGCTTTTTCATGGAATAAGTGTGGAGCATGAGGAGACAAAGACAACTGATGCAAAAAGTTCCTGCCACGAACACCTGCATTGCCCATGTGCTCATGACGTGCAAGTCAAAACAACGGTCAAAAAGACATCTTGTCATAAAGAGAGTAACTCACATCCAAAATGAAACACCTCTTTGTAGCACTCTTGCCTCAAACGGAAGCACTTGCTTGAATTACATCTTTTAAACCCATAAATTAATTTATGGTCTTTGCTTCTAAGTTCTTGTAAAGTCAAACTTCTGCATTCTTTAACCCTAATTGTCCACATGACTAATGTTCTCAGCACCTAATTGTATGTCTCCAAATCAGTTTTCATTCTCCTACCTTCCTACAATTCAAATCTCAACTTTCAGGCCTCTTAATTTTTTATCATCTTAACTCCACAATTCCCACTCCCATATCTAGTCCAGTCCTGCATTCACCGGATTAACAGTGTGGTTATTTTGGTCAAGAATGCATTATTAGTATGTTCCTCCTGCTATCATTTGCAGTTTATCTTCCACCCCCAGGTGCTATGTAGAGTAAGGAAAACATTTGTTACAGATATAATCAATGTGAGTAAAACTTGATTTTTAGGAGTCTCTCAAAGACTAAGAGTTGGGGAGGCTGATGTTTTCAACAATAAGATCTGAAAAGTGACTTAACAGTTAGAAAAGCAAGAAGTATTCCTCTCCATTTGTAAAGTGGAAAACACCAAAAGAACATGACTTGCAATAAAAATTGCTATGTTGGCAGCACAACAGTAGAAACACAAACTGCCCCAGGCCTGCAGCTCTAACCTATCTGCAGTGATTCTCCTCCCATCAAAGGTACCGTGCAGCCTGAAAGTCACAGAGCTGAAACTATACAGCTTTGACAGCTGCTATTTGTTCAGGCTTCTGGAATGGAAATACAGCCACCAAAGTTGTTACAGTTTAAATGCAATTTGCCTGAAATGCGGTAAGTTTATACAAGAACAGAATAACTTGAAAACTTTGATGAGGCACAACAAAAGCAACTTTAATTATCTGTCAGTGCTTCAAGCCCTATTTTATCACTACTCACATCACCACCCACACAAAAGCATCCATACAGGTTCATACTAAAGGTTCACCTCAATTCAATACCTCCTTTCAATAGCAACCCATGAAGTGTTCTTGCACTCTTTCCACAGCTGAAGACCAAACACAGATTGATACTTTCAATGATATGTACTGCCTCAGCTTGCAGCAGTTCAGTCTTTGAGACTCTTGACAACTGGAGGTTGCTTCTGCACAGTCTAACATGAATGTGCCTAAGTGATCCCATTCAAATTTAGCATCTTAGGTTACTGTGGCAGCAGCCTCCACAACTGAGTTTGCCCTCAGAGATGTGAAAGAATCCTACTAGATTTTTGAGGCATTATTGCCTGAATACCTGTGCTAACCAAGGGTATTATATCAATGTGCCTACACGTTATCAGACTTACTGGTCCCCAATTTCCCAAAGACTCTGTGATTTTTTTAAAAGACCTACGGTGTGCTAACTTCCATTTCTGCAGTATTTTGCTAGACAGTGTGTAAAACAGCACTTAAATTAGTATTTCATCAACTTCATATTTCAGTTTTATGATCCTCAGAGAAGTTCCATTTCTCTTTCACGGTCTGTCATTACTCATTTACTCTTTCTTCCTCCAAAAACCTTTTTCTTAGAATGACTTATTCTACGTCAGATCTCTGCCTTTCAAGAAGGGAATGCTGCAGTTCAGCTACCTTTCTTCTCATGAACTTACCTTCCTTGTCCACAATTTGTAGTAGTTGTTTTACATTTTTATTCTCAAAAAATATTTATTTTCATCAGTATTTCTATGATTCTGAAAATAATTTATAGGTTAATTTAGATAGGACCAGACTCTTTTCAGTGGTGCCCAGCACACAGGACAAGGGGCAACAGGCACAAACTACAAACTCAGACAGTTCCATCTGAATAGGAAGGAAAAAATTCTTTACTTTGAAGGTGATGGAGCACTGCAACAGGCTGTGGAGTACTCTCCTCTGAAGATATTCAAAACCACCTAGATGTGATCCTGTGCAACCTGTTTAGTAAGGGGGTGGGACTGGATGATCTCCAGAGGTCCCTTCCAACCCCAGGTATTCTGTGATCCTGTGCTACTACCCTTTCTATCCTATGTCTTTCAACACAATTACAGCTTTCTGAAGGGGTTTTTCTTTTCATAAACTTGAGACTTTGTATTAAATGTTTAATAACGAAAGCAATTTTTAAAATTTAAATAAATATCTGCAGAAGATCAGTTCCTTCCTAACAATATTGTTTTCCTTATTATTATGCACCATCTCCTTTATACTGCTGTATTATGTTGCTAGTGAGAGCCAGCTGCAGGTAAGCAAAATCAGTTCAGCAACTACGTTGAGATACTTCTTTGGAAAAAGAGTAGCTTTATTTATGATAATATTACCTTAAAGATCTTTACCTATATTTGTTGTTTTAAACAGCTTGAAAAGTCAAAACACTCTTTACAACAAAAAAGTAAGCCCTATTCAAGCCCAGTTGAAACTCATCTCAAGAGAATAGCAACAGACTCATAACTCAGCTCCTGCTGATGAAAGATCAGACTTTTCAGCACAGAACAGGTAACTGTGAGAAAAGCTGAAGGGACACAAACAAATGATTCTCAGCTAGAAGTCTGAATGGGCAGAAGGAGCAGAAATCTGTCTACCTACAAGTATCAAGTAACAGTTGAACCTATGAGTGCAATTCCTGAAAGGCCAAAGGGAAAACCATTTCAAATATTATTTTAATAACCAATGTCCAGCAGGCCAGCAACATTAAAAAAATAAAAGGAAATTATGAGACGGCCGACAAAAAAGAAAAATCGGTATTTTGATTTCTATGATTTTAAGACTTTTCTTTTTATTGTTCTGAAAATAACAATATTCTGAAAAGAAAGCAGGATAGAGAATAGTTGTTATGATCACATATCACTTTGGTTTTGCCAGTCTTTGCTATTTGTAACTGACATCACTTCTTACCGATTTTAATCTACATGTTAAATATATATTTCATGTTCACAAGGGACAGTTTAACAAAGATGACACAGATTTATAGGAAGTTTAAATATACATCTCACTTGTCACATCTACAAAACTGACCAAGTGTGTGTGTAGATACCAAAAAAAATATATACATACACCCACAAGTCTCCAGGCTTCACTTATCACTGCATACTGTAGTCGATTCAGAACAAACCCCTCAATTTCTCTGTTTAGTTTGACAGGAGATTGACCAATCTTCTTCATTAGGGCATATGTTCTCTCTGTAGTAGAAGGATCTGTTTCTGGATGAGGAACAATTTCAACCAACGGCACAAAGTAAGGTGGATTTACCTCAAGAAGAAACACAAAAGAAGAATGTCAACCATTAACGGAACACGGTAATATAAAGCATCTTTAGAGGTGCTACTAGCTTGAATATTTTCCAGTGAACACAGTAAGCCTGATATTCTGATCCTGAAAGACTTCACCAATCCAATAAAAGCTGGTGCATTAATTCAAATTAAAAAAAAGTAATTAATCTTGCACTAACTTGAACTCTGTTTAATCCCAGCAAAGTTCATGGAGCTACACTAAAGATGACAGCACTCAAACAGTACTGTAAGACTTTATATTGACTTGAGAAACTGATGCTTTCTCAATATTCAGGCTGCTTGTTGTTTTAAGTCATATGGTCACCACTTGTCTTTCCAAATTAAGGCATTTCCTTTTAGATATTCAGAAGCTTTATAAAAAAAGTATTGCTAAACACCACCTGTAACATGCAACACTTAATAGATAAGCTGCTACTGGCCCAAGTCTGTAAATATATGCTAAACACAGTAACAGATGCCACATAAAACATACTTTGAAAATGTTGCTGAACAGGTTACCTTCAAACACTGTATTTAAAAAAAAAAAAAAAATTACCTCTCCCTGACTCTTCCCAAATGTAATTTCTCATCAAATCAAGAGCTTTGTGTAATGTATTTTTGAAGTAAAAACCAAAAAATCGTTAAGAAGATTCTGAAAACAGCTAAAAGCTCTTTAGGCCACAGTGTTACAGAGAGAAACACTGCCTTGCATGTTCTTTCCAAAGTAGCAGTTCTTCAGCCCTACTCCTAAGGTGTTAAACTCAGTTTTCCATCTAGTTTCCAGGCAATAGAAGGAGCTAGCATATCATAAATGACTACTAGGAATAACATTAACATTTAAAGGATGGTAATTAAGCACTGATTCTTTCATCATGCTCCCTTATTGTCAACCACTCTTTACCATGCTCATGTAAATGCAAGCACGGGGTTTAGTCCCAGCAACATGCAAACAGTCTTTCCTCTCTGCATGCTCTTTCTGGTGACCAGTGACAGGACCCAAGGGAATGGCCTGAAGTTGTGTCGGGGAGGTTTAGGTTGGATATTAGAAAAAGGTTCTTCACCCAGAGGGTGGTTGGGCACTGGAACAGGCTCCCCAGGGAAGTGGTCACAGCACCAAGTCTGACAGACTTCAAGAAGCATTTCGACAGTGCTCTCAGGCACGTGGTGTGACTCTTGAGGATGGTCCTCTGCAGGGCTAGGAGCTGGACTTGAATGATCCTTGTGGGTCCCTTCCAACTCAGAATATTCTGTGGTTCTGTGATTCTTCTCAGTATTTACATGGTTACCTTTACTGTAGGGTCTGACCAATGCATAATCTGATGTACGTTACATCTGCTCTAACTACTGATGTAATACACTTCATTCCCTTTAAAGTGCCTTGTGTCTCACATAGCCTCTCTCACATCAGTCTCTTTGGCAGTGCCACCACTGACGCCAAGAACAGCGCGATGGATACCATCACAGGTGTGGTGTCAGGCAACTGAGCAAGACCCAAAACACTACAAGCACCAGGACATTCTCTGAAGGCTTTTCTAACCCACAAGTATATCACAAGTTCCAATCAGAAAGAGGACAAGTTAATTATTGAGGGAGACTGGAGCTATTAAAAATTTCTTCCAAGACTAGTGTTGACAATGATCTTATTGAAATATTCCATTTCATGAATTTGGCATGGGGAGTATATGGGTGTGTTCATGAGTACATTGAGGAGACTCAGGAAGACAATTTTTCAGGAGTGAGATAATAGATGTTGGTAAAAACTAAAAGTGGTAGAACATACACGAAATAAGGAACAGGGGAAGATTTCTAAAAATAAGAAGCATTTCAGGAAGCAGAAGGTTACCTTAGTCTACGAAAATGAAAGCTAAGAAAGGATATGACAAAGAAAACACCAAAAAGAATTAAGCTACACAAAAGCTACCAACATACATAAAAATTAATTTTAATGGACTGTTAATTAGACTGGAACAAAAATTAGAAGACATAAACAACTTCTGACAGGACTAGTGGAGTTAAAAGAAAAACTAACAGAGTTTAATACATTTTCAGGATGATTTGATTAAAGAGTTTCCTGTACAACAGGGGACTTGACTCAATGGCATAGTCTCCTCTAGCTCCATATTTCCATCATGTGACCTAGCAGGCATATATAGTACATGAGACAACAACTCTGCAGCAGACCGCTACTGATACACTGCCCGAAACTGCTCTCAGAGAACAGCTGTACCTGTTTTGTATTGTATTGTAAGAATTGTGTGCATTTCTATCACACAGCTGTGCTATGGGATTTAATTTCTTTTTTTTTAAATTACTGAACCATGTTAAGCAAAGGGATGAGATGCTTCTGCGCTTAGGGCACTTCATTTTATTTCACCTCAACATCCTCACCTGTGTCAGAGGCTCTACAACTTTAGTTTTTAATTAATTTTCAAATTCTACACTTGTTTTCAGTGTCTTCCAGAGCTGCTTCCTTCCTGCACCCACCAAGTCCTAGTGTTGTGTTTGAGATTTTAGTAATGGCAAAAACACCCAAAAACAAACAAAAAAACCCCACCAAAAACCATCGACTACTACAAAGCAAGCATATTTCCTGATATAACAGATGCAGAAAGGCCCCTAGAAGAGTACACTGGCTTACAGGTTCTCCAGGACACTCAGTACAGCTGAGATCACTAAGAAAATAGTCTCCGTTGCACTGCAAAGCCATTTGAGAAAAATTAAGACATTTTAAGGCACTCCAGAGCGTTTGCTTTGAAAAAATACATATATCCTTATAACAGCAACCTAGGAAATGCTTACGCAGAGACTAGCTACTTTTCCAGATCTGATAAAACCTGGTTTCAGGAGCAGCTCCTATAAAGACTGCAGTTCAGACTAAACAAAGTCAACTGGTACAGACCAGCTTGGGAAAACAGTGAGACAGAGTACAATAAAATCAAAGACTGACAAACAGTCAGGCGGCCAGGAACTGGTTAAAAAAAAATAAAATAGTATAGTTACTTAATACAGAAGTCTAGAAGAAACGCTATTTCTTCTCTTGCACTACAGAAAGTTATAGCCCTGGAAATATGACATAAGGAACTACTGAATTTCAAACTGGAGAAAGGCTAAATCTAGGCACAGATACATGCTTTGAAGTTTCACTTTGTTTTTTAACTAAATGAGATCAAAACCTATTTATATAGAAACAAACCAATCCTTTTGTTCCCTTTGCCATCCAGTCACCCCAACGTATAAGGATGGTGGTGGAGGGGTGTCTGAAAGGGACTGATCAAATGCTTTGACACTACAGCATTAGGCTACAGGTAGCTGTACAGACACTACAGTAAAGTAGTGCTGTATTTTTGTGTTCTTGAGCATGCCCAGGGAACTGACATTTATTTTATACACTCAGGGATGCCCTGGAGAGACATCATGCAGTTAACAAATTGCAGAAACTAGAGTAGTACCTTTCTCCAGATACTGTACACCTTCACAACCACAGGCCTCTTAATTGATCGGTCAAACACCAGATTAACATTGGGCTAACAAATTCACTAGCTTATTGAGTAGTAGAAAACAAAAGCAGTAAGAATCCCAGTGATCAAGATAAAATGCTCTTCCATGCTGAGAAGAGATGTGATAAACTGCTGTCTGCAAGTTTTACATAGACCTCTACAGAGGCTCACAAGTACCCTTCACAATTTTGAGGTTCTGCCGCAACCTCTAGTCATGCCATTTCTGCATCACTGCCCTGTCCCAGTTGGTTGTGAAGCATGCAAATTCAGCTCCAAGTCCAATTTGTTCCATTTCATCATTCCTTCATTCCTCTTTCAAGTATACTGCTTCTGCACCAGAAATCTGAAGAAACCAGAGTCAAACATTTCCATCTTTCATCATCCCCTGACAAGCACATGCAGCTCAGTGTTTAGATTCTTACTGTTACTCAAAAGCAGCTGAAAAAGGATACCACAAAAGACTAACCACGGCACAAGAAGAAAGTAGGCAATGTTAGAGATTTGTATTCAAAACACAGAATTCCAACATTTTGAAAGCCAGTAGTCTGAGAAACACACAACAGTATGAGCACAAGAGCTTACACAGGACATATTGAGCCAACAGTAGGAAACGTGCATATATTCTCTCAATTTAGTAGATGCTGCTGCTCACAGAATGAACAAACTACACCTTTTTTGAAAAGTTGGGTCCCTGCACACAAACACTCCAAATACTCTTCTGTATCTTTCAGTCTGCAGAAAGGAGTTTGGGATGCAGCTTATACAAAAACAAAAAACATGCCATCATACTTACAGGATGTGATACAATACACTGCTTAACATGTTTAAGACCAGCAAACAATTTGCTGGGTAAGAGACAAGAGGTCGAGCTGCTCAAGATAACATTGTCGCCCACAATAAGATCCAACTGACCAAAAATCTTCTTTTTCAGTTCCAGGTTCTCTGGAGTGCATTCCTGGAATGAAAGTAAATATGAATATTAGAAATCATCTAGTTCAATAGTATGTGTTCATATAATCCAGATGCTACTGATCCCACCTTGACACCTAGGAACTCAGCACAAACCATCTAGGTATACCAGTAAGCCATAACACAAAACTACCTTCCCACTGATAAAGAAAGGGAAAGCCCACGAGTTTCTCTACAGCAGATGGACCACCACACACCACAGGAGATATAACACAAAACAAATGATTCTACTTTATCTGAAGTGTAGACATTTACTCACATACAGAGATAACACAATACAGAAGAATAAGACCAGGCCTCCTCCTTATTTTTAAAGAGAATCTCACATGACAGTAGTCAGTGTTCTCTCTCAGACAAGACAGAAATTAAGAGGTGTATCTCAAAAGAAGACAAACTTACAATCTACAGAACTATGGCAGGAGATGCCAAGGTACAACTCTGCAACCTGCACTGAAACAATTCTCAGAGTCGACATGAATGGAGATACTTAAGTGTTTTAATGTGAGAAAGATTTCTGAAGTAGAATGCATGCTATCAAAACATCTCCCAAAGCTACCAAGCATGTTTAGCTCTACAGTATGGTATGAAATTTCACATGTATGAGTCAAGAACCACAATCTACAGTAACTAGATTTCCAAAATTATTTCCAGGAGCTGCCTGAAGGAGCGAATGCATAAGTCCACTAATCTGAGAGCAGCAAGGACATGGGAGAGTAACTACAGTGGATCCCACAATCAACAGAAAATACTTCTGCAAGAGGAAAACAGAAGAAAAAGCCAGCTTGTTTTCTGGGGTTTTTGAAAGGGTTTAAAAAAAATCCAAAATGGATCCCAAAGTTGCAAAACCTCAGGTTTCCCCTTAAAACACAGAAAATACCTGCTCTTTTCCAGCTCTAACCTTCTCCCACCTGTCAGTACTTCATTCTGTCTTTCCTGTTATGCTGAAATGCACATGGGCGGTAGGGAAAAAGGCCACACATTTGACATAATCCAAAATTTACACTTAATATCTTCAGCTTCACAGCCTCAGTGGCAGGAATGCCCAGAGCCAGAGTTTTTAACTGAGTGAATGGGTTAAAAGTAATTTGAAGTCTTAAAAAATATGGTTCATGGAACAGTACTAAAGGTTCCATGATGCAGAAGAGATAAACAGGGTCATTTAAGAACTTCAGATAGAGCCCAAAGTATTAGATGGCCTTATCAAAACAAAATGATACTCTGCTCATAGTTCCAGAATCCCTGCTTGTTGGTTAGGTTTAAATAGTTTCTTTTAGCGAAGCCAAAGATGACAAGAACTCTGCAGATACTGTTCAAGCTAATAAAAGAGCTGCTCTGAATAGGTTTGTGAACTTGAAACTCTAAGCCTGCTCTCACATCAGATGATAATCAAAAAGGCAAACTCAAATCTGCTGGAAACTCAAACCTGCCATGGTTACGTAAGGTTTCTGAATGGGCCATTTGCTTGAAGTTTCTTGTATAGTGTCACAATTGTTTTCAGGTTGTTGGACCACTGAAATAAAGTTTCTGTTCTCAAGCATGCAATTATTTTCTCAGAGACACCAATTCCCTAAAGAACAGGGGGAAAATTAAACTCTAAACAATCCATTAAATAGGAACCTCACTTGATGTCAGTTATGGAGCCTGGAGAGGTCTGAAGCTACTCTGTTTACCCTGAGAAAGAAAAGATCAAACAGAGAGCAGGTAAGATACAGTTTTAAAGCTGCCACAGTCTCTCTCAAACAATCAGTGCAAAAAGGTTACATGCACCTCTACACATTTCAAGTGACACTGTATATTTCTGTGCCCTTTTCTTAGGGAAGATCATACTTCTTGTTTGCAGTGAATCTTTATTCTAAGGCCTGATCACTTAAACAAGGCTGCTACTAATCTGACTTCCAATTTAAACTTTATTAGACATCTCTTAACAGCCTAATCAAAACATGACAGTTGCTAATTTTTAAAACCCACTTCCTGGAAGAGTTGTACTGAATTAAAGGCCTAAAGGTTAAAGGTAACAGGCATTACACTATTCAAATACAGAGAATTCAGAGAACACATAGCAGCTACTTGACCAGTATATGAACTCTTCAAGAGCTACACAAAGATCAACACATATTAGACGCACTCCCCTAGCTAAACAATAATACCCTGACAAAGGTGATTGAGGTCTAGTTGCCCCTAACTAAAAAGTTGCACTCATATGACACAACCCCTAGAATGCTTGTACATGGAAAGCTAGGGAATTTTATCTCTTTAAATCCAGTGTCTCTGTGTTTTTGTATAAGCCTTTCTCACCATGCTATCCACCATCTGTGCTCCACATGCACCCACACTCATCTAAGTGCACAACTTCATTTATCTATATTTAAATGCTGGCATCTACTCAGGTTCTTCCCATCCATTCTCAAATGTGCCAAGGTAGTAACTCACCTGTACTTTCTGGGAAAACACTACCCAAAACACTATCTTGCAAAATATCTTTTCCTTACACTAGCAACAAGAATCGCTGCCAAGCAATTAATTAATACTGGGAGGTAAAAGAAGGAAAGCATGGCCTCAAGCAAAGCACTGCAATACAGAGGTATGGTCCTAAAATAAGTGGTATTGTCTACACAAACATGGCAATATAAGATGAAAGTCAAATATTTAAACTAGCATGCAGAAGGTCAAACATTAGCAACCACTCAGCAACAAGCAAGTCACTTTCTGTTAGATCATCTGGAGATCTTGTCACAGGGAGCACTTGGGGCCCTCTCAATAGTGAGTATGGAGTCTGATGGTAGTCACCTGCATAAGGAATTGCTGAATAAAGAAGTCTGAGCCACAGTTGCACAAGGACGAGTTCCTACCTCCTTACTAGATTCTGGCTGCTGCAAATTCAAAATATAATCAAGAAAGCATTTCTTCCCTGGCAATCTTAATAAGAAGATTTATGATAATATAAATTCCCACAAGTGAAGATTGATCTGTCTTGAGGTCTCCTAGACTCCATTTCAGGACTGTATCCCATACCATGGGATTCTTCCAAGCAGATCTTGGCCTGAATAGGCCAAAGTTGTCTCCCCTGAAGTCAAGAGCTGTGATCCCAGTTTTTGTCTTGCTTCTCCTCTCAGGATCCTCAACTTCACCATCTCATGGTCACTATAGGCAAGACTTCCCCCTGACCTTCACATCTCCAACCAGCTCTTCATTGTTTGTAAGTATGAGATCCAGCACAACATATCCTCTCTTCTGTTCCTCAATCATCTGTGTTGGGAAGTCACATGAATGCATTCCAGAATCCTCCCGAATTCTTTGTGCTCTCCTGTGCTGTCGCACCAACAGATATTGATGGGGTTGATGCCCCACCATGAAACCATGGGTCTGTGAATGTGAGACTTCTTCCAGTTGTCTGAAGAAGGCCTTTTCTTCCTGATCTACCACAATATCTTGGTGGTGGTCCTGTTAATCCTGACCCATAAGTGCTCAAGCGACTCCCTCAATCTAATCAGGGCAGAGCTCTGTCCATGCTAGATCTCAGCATGGAACAAACACCCTAGGCAGCTGCTCCCCTCCTACCTTCACCTTGCACCACCTAAGCCCCAAAAGCTGCACTTCACTGCCATGCAAGAGCATTCTGTAGCCTTCCTCTAACCATAACTGAGGTAGAAAATTATTTTCAAGAGTTCTGCGACTTCCCTCTTCCCAACAAATTCAATAGGGTTTCAAGTAGTAGGTAAACTGCTTAAAAGTCATAATCAGTCTGATTGCAATAGGATGCTCTTCACCTTCTGCAGCTAAGTGAGGATCTCCAAATGTGCCAGAAGCCCTGCTCTGTTCGTCTACTTATACACATATAACTTACAGCATTTTAAGCAGCCTCAGCTTTTCAGTGCTGTGATTTAGCTGACAATTTCGAGGCACTTCTGTAGATCAGTTCCCAGAGTCAAGTGACAGCAATTCTCTCTTCTCATAGAATGAGGATGTAGCAGCAGTTTTCAAAGCACCGAACTATCTCACAAGCTCGACACAGACTGTCAGCACTCCTGCAACAGGAACCACATAATATCCAGCTTTTTGTAGGAATATAAAGATCTTCACAGGATTAAGAGACAAAGAGTTCTGCATCTCAGAAAAGCAGCTTTTCTGAAAGTTTTGGTGCCAAATACATTTCTACAAATACTTCCATTATCTTCTATAGTTATAATCCACTAGAAAAGAACTTCAGAAAAGACAGGTATAATTGTTTTATTTTCAACTGAACGAATCACTTCAGAATTTGTATTTCTAAAATAAAGCCTGATTAACATAAACCTACAAAACCCTGAGACCTGTTTATAGAGATAACCTGAATTTAAGATAGATATTAAAAATACCTGAAGAGGAGACCTGTAAATTTAAATAAATGAAATACAGGTTTCAAATCACTATTACTATCTATAGATAGCAACTTTACAGTCAAATACAACTATTCCATAGAATTTTAACACATCTGAATAATAACAATAACAATAATAATAATAACATTCTTGTAAAAGCCTAGTTGGAAGAAGTACGTATGCTACAATAAGCTCTCTGCAAACTAAACCCTGCAATTTTACAACCAGTTCTGTTTCCCCCAATATCACTGGCAAAGTTGAGGTTACAAGATTGCATTTATTTGCTCCCTCTTGCATACAGACTGCTGTGTTTCTGTCATTACCACCACTTTATTCAATTCACATCAAAGTCAAATTATATTTTAAGCCGAATACTGTTTAAAGTGCTCACTACTATTTAAGTCCTAATTATTATTATTATTATTTCTATTTAGGTTTTTGTACTGACATGTCTTCTCCTGCAGAGTTTAGGTGTGTATTTCCATTCCATGCACCTTCTATTAAGGAAACTGGAGCTTTTTTCTTTTGTTTTCCATGTCAGACACTGAAGTGAACTCTACTCAGCAAACAAGTCACATACACAAACCTGGGGAACTACACTACCTGCAATCAAAAAATGTAACATTTTGACTGCAGAGTTTTGGAGTTCAGCTACTGAAACAAGCAGACATATAAAACCATATTTTTAATATCAGAATAAATTATTAAATCAGAATCTCAATTTTTCTTCTGATATTATTGTTAAACATTACAACTTAGCTCAAATATCTAATTTTTTCATACATTGAATAGGTTTGGTAAATCATTACACATTTCAAATGCAAATATTTGACTTCAAGTATTTTGGAATTTTCTGTCATGCTCCCCTCGAAAATAGTTTTAAACTGAAGCACTTTAAAGATGGATAGTATGTGGATCTAACAGTATACCAAAACATTAATTAAGACAAGGTGACAAATAAAAATTCGTTATTTCAAACTGCAAAGATGGTGATGGGAAAACATATTTCCTTTAGTCTCCTTTTATAAATTGTTGTTACCCTCATCTCAAGTTAAAAGCAGGGACAGCAGCTGGCTAGGAGACACACACACACTCTTGTTCACCACTGCATGGGTTTGGGATGAGACACATACACACAGTTGTTATTGAAGGAAGTCCCCAGGCTACCACACACCTTTCACTGCAGTGTCAGCATTTTGATCAGTTAAAATGAGGAAGAAGGAGAAAAAAAAAACAAACCAAAATGAACCACCACAAAAACTCTGAAACCCTTGGAGGTGATGCAGAAACCAAATCCAGTGGAATGCACACAAGAGAACAGAAGCTCATCAGGCTGTCTGCCCCTTTCCCCCTTTAGAGATACTCATTCCACTTAAGTGGGTACACAACTTCCTCCAAGATGGTTTCAAGCACATGTCCAAATACCAGATCATTACCAAAAGTATCTTAGGCAACAAAAGACTCCTTAGATGTAAACCAACTCTGGTTAGCCCAAAACAAGCCACACAGCCTTGGCAACCAAGACTTTTACTCTGAAACTGAACTATCTTACTAATCTCTTCTGTCCTGTAAACCAAAGGTAAGAAAGTATGATAAGGAGAGCAGCACCTTTAACTGAAAAGCAGACTGGCCGTTTATTAAGAATGACAGGACCACATTATCACCATGGGACACAATTATAAAAAATATCAATAAAATAAAGGTATGCGGGCTTCACATCCTGGGGCTTCAGTTACAGATCTTCTATGGGTTATGTATGCACTGAAGTAAAATGCTTAACATGGGAGGAGAAGCTATCACACCACAAGAGGATTTTAAGAACAGGTTAACACATTTTTGACACACAGTTGTCTAGGTATGACTGATCCTGCCTGACTTTGGCCCAGGGTTGGCCTAAGTAACTTCTACAGTCCCTTCCGGCCTGATTTTGCGTAACTCAGTAGCCAGTATGGCAGCAAAGGTAAAGGTGAATCTTCTGATAAAGGGTTTTCTCATACACTGTTCTGCTGAGGAACAGAGCGCTGGGGCCTGGTGGGGACACACAGACCCCGTTCAAGTTTAACTCTTAATTATAGCATTTAAACTTCTTTAAATTTCCATTCAAAATGTAATTATAAAAATGTCTTACAGCAAATCTACAAGTGCCTGGCTTTTAGAACAGAGTTAAGTTCATATTCAGGAAAGTTTTAACAGAATTCAAACCCAGCAACTAAAAGAACAGTAGATGAGTAAGCTTATTATGGAGCAGTTGTAAAGGCATTAGTTAAAGCACCAGCAATTTCAGGCTAATCTAATTAAAAAAAAAATTAGGGCTATAAATCACTTTAGATCTGAAGTGATAACTTCTTATTTGTCTTGAATATATGAGCTCATACCAGTGTGAAATCTGATGCTTCTTAAATCACTACCTCTTGAGTGACATGAAAGACTGTCTACCACATGATACTGCACAAGTAAACAACATTTAGGTGAGGTGAAATCCAGCATTTGGATAGAAACATTTTGTACTTTCCTGCAGTTCAGAAACATACTCTGTTAAAGAATATGAGCAATAAAAATATCAAGTTACTGCCATTTTATACTGTTCAGAATAAATTACTGAATTACAAGTGTCTGTTCAACCTTTACCAGAAAACACAAAACAGGATTTGAGGAAGTACTAGTTTTCAGAACTACATTTTCTAAAATCAAACTCACAGATTTGGGAGGGTTTGGGGGGAAGTGGGTGGCTTTTTGCCTGTTTTTGTTTGTTTGTTTGTTTAAAACAACAAACATTTTGCTTCACCTCGTATTAGTATCATGGCATGAAGAGATCCACCATTTTCCATGATGTTCTCATGTCCTACAAAACTTTTAAAAGACAGACAGATAGATGAAGATCCTTTCTGCTCCCTCAACCTCTTTGAGATCTTACTGCTCTTTGTTGACTGACATCTCCTCCCCACATGTCAAAGAACTAGATCTTCTCTGTTTTCTTCTACCCTCACCCCATCCACCCTGAAAAACAGGGAAAGTGATCTAAGAAAGGCAATGGAAACACAATACAGCCCCAGAAAAGAGACCAGGGAGCACTAGAAGAGAACCTGAAGAGTAAGATTAATTGTTAGGCAGGATGACAGTTTTGGCAATGACAACCTCCTGAAATGGTGACCAAACCCATATTCAAGACTGCAGTGGCAGACAACACCAGCTGCTACGTGCAGAGAATAGATGGGGAATGAATGTTAGAAAGTTTGGAAGGACATAAGTCCATTCAGCATCAGCACCACTGCCGTGACACTGGCAAGCTCTTTAGCTAAACATCCTTCAGCTCAACTCAAACACTGACTTGATAAAATGTTTTACAGCAAGTTCTTGAGATCAGATCGTTTCAAACCCTAAAGTGGGGAAAAGTTTTCTCAAAACATCTACAGAGACAGCAAGTCAGGTCACATGCTTAAAACCAGTTCCCTCAGAAGCCAAAACACAACTTCTGGTGCCTCAGGCCAGGGTTTAAGATAAGTAGGGTAAAGTCAGGCCTAAGGTTATATTTACCCAGCTGAAAGTAAACAGACCCATGTTTGTCTGTCCAAGGCTCAGTCCAGAAGAGGCCATGTTACTGCAATGCTTGCACACTCTGCCTTCCAGCAGTTTTGTTTCTACAGAGGTAGAAACACTAACACAGCTTCCATACTGGGATGGTCTTCTAGCCTACGAGCTCAGGGCAGCTGAAGACATCTTCACCCACTGTCTGGAGCTCATTCCTTATTCCCAGAAGTAAAGGAGTTCTTGAAAAGCCATCAAGAAAGCAAAACAAAAGCTAGGGGTAGAAATTGGTACCAGACAGTGAAAAACTAATTTTTTTGACCAGAGACATGAGACACCTACTGTCAAAGCTCCAAAGTCAGTGGTGGTTTTGCATTCTGAGGCACCACCAGGCTTTTTGAAAGCTGTTAACACTGTTTTTCTAAATATGTCTGTCTAACTGGGAGAGATGAACGAGCCTGCAATACCTAAAGATACCAGGCTGAAGATCTATATTAGTATTGTTATCACCAGCTCAAGAGAGCGTGCAGGTGTAATGGGATACAACCCTCCCCACACACCATCCCACACACGCACACCCCTCTCCTTTTAAAGGGGGGGGGGGCAGGAGATAAAGATACTGTTCAAAGGCTTTTAGGTAGAGTTCTTTTAAAAGCAAAAAGGATAAATACCTCAAGAACACAAGGTGTAAGTTAAAAGCTTAATTTAATCCCCTTGCCCAGTCAGCTCGGTCCCATGCCACAGCACAACTGATGGGTTTACAGCACACATCCCAGCCACCTCCTATGTCCATCTTCAACTAGCCCGACCAACCCTCACAACTCACCAGAATACACAGCAGCTCAGATGTCAAGAGTAAGATCTCACCAATAGTTAGTCACCTTATCTTTCTCTGAGAGCCAGTAAACTTTATTATTCAGTTAGTAAACTGTTCCATTTAACCGGTTTTGTTTTACTAGCGCTGCAGTAAGAGATCATACACTGACTTCTATTCAGTTTATATTATTTAGAAAATAGACACACATGCACTTAAAGGTGGTTTTAACATAGAAAGACATAGTAAGATGTTCAGTACCCAGGAGTCACACAAGAACAAAAGGCAAAAGTCATCACATATTTATGCAGGAAAGCTAAGAGAATGATATTAAGAAACATTTACCTCACCCATGATAGTCCCGTGCCAGGGACATTATAGTACAAACATATCCATTAATTTGTCTCATGGAGTTTTCAGCTGATGGAAAACTTATTTCAGAATTAAAGCTTCTAGTGATACAAGAGCTTGCAGTGTACAGTCACCAAAATACTGCACATCATGCACTTTAAGTAGCACAGAAAAGTTCTGAAACTGTGTGAATACTCAGGGTGAGAGCAAAATATGGACTAACTTCCTTCTGAAGTTGATGCAAAGCACACAAGACAAGTTACTTCATGAAAATGTCAGGAGAGGAAATATATAAAAATATGCATCGAGGCATACTTTGTTTTTAAAGGTTCATGACATTACAGTTACAAATTTTCTTCTTACTCAGTCCTTCTAATAATTTCTTACACCTTTTTCACTTTTATATCTTCACTAATAGAATTTAAGAAGTTCCACTTTTTACTTCATCATCCCATCTGTGTTATGTCCCACGAAAATTACAAAGAAGGCAACTGTCTGAAGACTTTATTCATGGAGTGCAAACATCCAAGAAAATTTTTAAAGCTTGAAGTAGACTTACTCTACAAAGGCCAAAATCTGAAAAGAAGTTAAGATTTAACCATCTGAAATCCAGGGTAAAGAAATGCAGTTCTCATGGAAGTCTTCTAACAAGTTAATCAGTAAGTTATACCATTAAGCAAGAAAATTTAGTCTTCTGTATTCAACTAACATAATGCAAACAATATTTTATTTTTTAAGTAACCAAAGTCAGAACACTTGCATTCATAAGTTACTATTAATACATTTTGTCCTTCCAGGTTAAAAGCTGCGCTAGGCAATGTTTCTGGAGTTTAATACGGTTCAGCCAGAAAGTAGTCTGCTTGTTGCTGAAATAAGGCCGTGAGCCTAGGATTAAGATTCTTTCATTCTATTCCACCACCCTCCTTTCAAGAGAATATTAAAGACTAGTTCAAATAAGTTGCCTGCCCACTTCCACTGTGTATTAGTTAACACTTTGAATCAAACTAAAATTTAATGCTATGGGGTTTGATGAGCTGACATAAATAGCGCCAACTATGTTGCACATGTACGATTTGTTATCCATAGGCATACTGCAGCAATTTAGTTTATTTTTATTTATATACATAACAACTACATGTTAAGAGACATCAAGAGGGCTAAGGGAACATAAAATAGTACCAAACAGCTCGAGGTACAATGTTGCTGTTCAGAGACTATCAACACAGCACTGCTGTCTTCAACTACCTGAAGGGAACACACAGACTCTCTGAGGTCCGTGTGGTAGGACAAGAGGCAAGAGACTGAAGTTACAAGAAGAAAAATTCCAATTCAATATTGGGAAAGAAGTTGCACAATAAGGGTAATTAACATTGTAGCAAGTTACCCAAAGAGACCAGAAGTGTTTATCCAAAACTCAACTGCACAAATCCTGAGCAAGATGATGTGAGCGGGTTGGGCCAGATGACTTCCACTGGTTCTCTCCAACTCAAAATTACTTTGATTTTGCAACATTTGTTTGATGCCCATTTCATAGATCAACTGATGGTGGTGGGAAAGGATGCTGCTCTTGATTTAATCTGAAGTGGCATGTTCAAAAATACGACTGCCAAAGACACTCTCTAACAGGACCAATGGCATTGGACTAAACATTTCTGTTGGAGCAATAAGATCCAAGAATTCCACCACAGCTGTGTTCAGCTTCAAAAGAAGATGGTAAAAAGAAGTGAGGATGCTAAAGAGATGCAAAATTAGCATTAAGAAGTATCAGATCCTTACAGGTAGCATACAGAGAAAGTAAAGACGCCATACAGATAAACTAGGTAGTAAGAAATGCTTGAAAGAGCAAAAGAAAATGAGAAGAACTACAAGAGTACTGGAAACCAGAAAGGCAGCCTTCCCAAAGTTGATGTGGTACTCAAATGGACATGGCCACATAGGATTGCTAATTTGTGAAAATAAGGCACCCCCTTACAATTTACAGATAAAATAACTTAAAAAAGTGTTTTCTCTTCTTTCTTCAAAATGCACAGAGAGGAATACATAGGACCAAAAGATGACAGCACAGAAGGATCATCTGGAAAATACAGAACAGTGATTTCTTTGCAACTGTTCTGTTTTGCCTTCTAATCCTTGTAGAAAACTGAAGCCTTAACTCTGGCAGACTCCCAGGGTCTCTCTGAAACTGAAAGAATTTGAAGGTATAGAACAGAGGAGGGTGGAACCAGAACTAAGGTACTGAGGCATGTTTTGATATTGTTGAAATCCCCAACACAGTAACAATGATATACAACCACTCACTTGAAACAAAACTGAATGTACAGTATTTTGGTACCAAAGAGAAGAGTGGCAATCATGATGCAACTTCCAAGGGAACTTCAGGAAAGATCTCACCAGTAGGCCTGTAAGCCTTATGTCTTTATCAAGCAAGTTAAGAGAAAAAGGTAGCACCAAATGAATATAACATAAATTAGAAGCAGAATCAAAGAGAAGAAATATTAGAGAAGAAAAGAGCAACAATATGGAGGGAAGTCCCAACTCACAGACCTAGTAGAATTTTCTGAAGGAAGCAACAACCCCAGGTATCATGTAGCTGATGCCGTTTGTGTGAACACCCAGAAGTATTACAACAAAAAATACTAAAAGCTTTCAATGAAGTTAACTGGTCACACGTGAGACAAAAGATCTTGTACAGAGAGAGTAAGCAGAAGATAGGAAGAACAGTCAGTTCTTACTCACTGGAATATGCTGGGCAGTGCTGTTTCACAGATATCTGTGCCCTTTGTTACATCCATTCATAAATGACTTGAAAGTTAGCTCATAAAATTTAGGTTGGCCATCATTATTACAACCACAAACATTTGCAGAAGGACTTAACAGAACTGAAACAATAAATTTGCAGATTAAACTCAGTAGAAATAGGCAATACATACGTGAATATAACAGTACGAACTGACAAGTTCTGAGCTCGTTAGTGATGAAAGAGCAAGATACTGGGGTAACAGTATATAGTTTCATGATATAGAGAAAAGGAAGTGAACACAAAACAGTATACTACTGTAAAAATCTGGAGTACATTCACACCTTGACTTCCATGTGAAGCTCTGCCCTGTCTCCCATTCTCTCCCCTCCACCTCATTAAATTGTGAGGAAGAGAAGGTCTGGAAGTCTATCCCCTTTCAGTTTGATTTGATATTAGGGTTGTGTTGGAGCTAAACAGACGATGTGATTTACTGAAAGAGTGTAATTTGTAAACTCTTGGGTGCAGCACATATACACGTAGGAACAGCTAATGGTACAACACTGGAACTACACTGGGGGACCACACAGGGTAGAAGATGCCAATCCTAATGAAAACTCATTCATACTTTATCTCAGAAATGGTCTCAGATTCACTTATCACCAAAACTATGCCCAATCCAGTGAGCACATTAACAGGTAAGCAGCCACAAACTATCAGGTCTAGTACTTCAGCTTGTTTCTCATTCCAATTTTACTTAGCAGCACACATTCCAAACTTATATATCTACCCTGTTTTTAATACTCTAACACTCTGAGATACCTGTGTTTAGCTACAGCACTCCCTTCACAGTCAGAATAGAAGGCAGTACAGACATAGTCATATTCCCTGCCTTCACTAGGTACCAGGACAGGAAGAAACATGTTTTAGTTTCAGCTCTAGAATGTGTGGTGTTCCCTAAGAGATAATTTCTCTCCCAAGAATCTCCTGCCCAACTGCACCTTACATTCATCTTTCTAACAGGTACAGTGTCCTTTACACATGGAGGGCAGCAATTCCCTCTCAGCTTAGTTGCCAGCCTCTCTCAACATAACTCAGAAGAAACTTGCAAAGAGTCTTGAGTAGGAAATCCTGCAAAGAGGCATGATCTCCCATGTCAGGATACAAGGTTAGAAAGAACATAGCACAGCTTTTGATCATCTTTCTGAACTGCTTGCTAGAAGTTGGCAAATCTTTGCTTACCTGAATGAAAGTAGCACCCTCTACTGCTGCCTTCAGGTCTGTACAAACGCTAATGAGAGCAAACTGCTGTTCCGCATTAGAAGATCCTTTCAGGCATCCAGACTTCTCCATCTCTTTCATTTGTTTGCTGACAGAAACAACATAGACACATTTCAATACTTTATAATTGTTAAGCCGACATTAATTTTTTAAAAAGCTTCTTAACAAACCAGTAGTACTATGCTATTTGTAATGCCACTGCATATATTCATACTCAAAAATATAAAGGTTAATTTCAGTGGCTTCTCTTTGCTCCTCCTTTTATAAGGTTTTCTTTTCCTTCTCTTCAAGTAGAGGCAGCTCTAAGATCTACTCCTAGATGCAGGATTGCCTCTTTGTAGGAACAGCTCTTTAACTGTATAGAAATAAATAAATACATTCCATGCAGCCAGGAGTCCTTCCTAAAAAGCTGTATCACTACAAGGGGTTTTTTTAATATGTAACTAACAGAGCAAATGTAAAAAAATTCAAGTACTTCTTAAATTGAGTGGCCGAAGCTTGAAATGAATGTTTGAGTACACACCACTACTAGGGTTTTTACCTTCACTTTTACACACACTGCTTTTACCTTCTCAGTAAAAGTCTCTACAGTCTGAAGCCCTCCAACATCCAGAGCAAGCAAGCCATTTTCCAAAACCATTATAAGTCACTTAGAGGAAAAATTTCCACAGAAATTAAGTGGGATTAAACTGTCTGATTGCAATCAACCTAAAGGTCTTTGCTGTAGCCATTATCATGCTTAAATCTGTTCAGTTACCTCAAGTCAGAATTTCTCGGAGCCTTTGGTTATTATTCAGCAAAAACTGCTCATCCTAAATACAGGAGAAAATTGAACTAATGAATAGCGGCAGGGAAAAAAACCCCTTTATTCTCCCTACCAACCTAGTTTTGAAGCATTGGCTTCTTTCTGGATGCCTTTTTACACGATAAATAAACTGCCCTTGCCACTCAGTTAGAGGGTAGAAAAGCTGTAATGATTAAAAAAACTGTATAGAAAAAGTGTATTTTTGTACTACACAAATCATAACTGAATATAGAAATAACCAGTGATCCATCGTGTGTTTCTTAAGTGACTATGGCACTGAAGCACACATGACAGTCTTGATTAGGAGCTTTACAGGACAGAACACATTAAATGGCCAGAACTTAGTTATTTCGGCCCAGACAATTTCCACTCCCAGTCACACCTCAGACCTTAATACATCTGCCCGGTTCCCTCCAAGTGTCCAGACAGTAACACTGAATTTACTTTTGTACCTAGAGACCTCAGAGGAGATACATGTTTGTCACAATCTACAGCAGCCAGAGACAGTCACTGTTCTTATGAAGCAGGACAGGCACCCAGTCCCAGGGTCAGGAAAACATCAGCCCCAGGCTACTTCTCAAGTACAGCTCCTTCACTTACGCCCTGGGGCAGACCTTCCTCACCCCCTGCCAATGACACCACTGCAGCCACCAGCAATCCTAAACAGACAGTGATCCTAACTGGATCTCAGATCTCAGTTGCTTTATGAAGCTCTGGGAGGTGTTGTCTACACTTTTCAAGCAGCATTTAAGTGAATTGAGAAGGGAGAGGACTTAGATCACACTGCCTCTTTTTCTCTCTACACCTTTCAGACCACCTGCTGAGCAATGTGTAATAATGCACTCACACTTTGTCAAACCATCCTTTTATTTAGAAATCTTTCCTCTCAACAAGTATTGTTGACATAGATCAAATGAAAATATTAAGCTTCCTCCTCCAGACTGTCCTAAACAAAACGAGTGTGATTCATCTCACCTACTCTGACAAAATGCACACCTGAGACAATCATCTTCAGGTCTCCTTTAGAGAAGGAACAACTGTTTCAGGTGCATTTATCTGATCTTTTTTAGATATCCACGTAGGCAATCCATCTTGTCTTACGTTGGAAGTACCTATTTTCCACCCCAAGAGAATATAGTTCAGAATGAGAATTTAGACCATAGTATTCTGAAGTCAAGGACGAAAGTTTGCTGGGATTTATTTAAAGGCAATCCAGTTCCTACTTAACTATATAGAAGCAAGTCACACCTCAGCCAAGATTCACTGAGCCCTCAGATCTTCAGCTTGAACTGGCTCACTGTATCTACCAATAAATTCCAAAGAATCAGAATTTTACTTCAGCATCCATGTTGTTGTGCTGTATCCAAGAAAATGGAGCAAATATAGGCTCTACTAGTTTTATCATGGCTTTATTAAGAGGTTATAAACACCCGCAGCTCTGCAAGTTATTCTGATATCCTTTCTCCCACACCAAGTATCAGAAAAGAGAACATTTGTTTCCCAGCAAACAAAACAGCTTTGCAGCAATATGTTATCCTGGGAGCAGCCCCACCAAAAATCACATACCTTCAGATCACTATGGACTTTGTACATTAAAATCAAAGCATTTCAAATAACTTGGGAGCAGGTAAGATGTCAACAGAGGCTCTGTTTAATGTTCTGTTGAAGTGCACCTTACAAACCAGAATATACACCTATATTCCAGATTGGAAAGAACAAAACCACCACCACCAAATATCCACACGCATGCACACACACAGTGCTAACTTGTACCAGCAGTAACTTTCTCCTCTTCAATGAATCTCTTCAGCAATTAACTCCAACTAATCATTTCCGTACTGCAAGTTCTAATACTTCCTCTTTATTTTTGTCGTGGATGACCATGGACAATGAATTTTTACTCTTTTAGGCAGAGCACACCTCAGTAAACCATTAGACATTGCATTTCGTTTAGATTGGACAAGAGCTTTGAAAAGGATAAATTAATTCTTAACTGGAAAACCAAGCCAAGAGTCATATGCTTTTTAGACACTGCTCAGGTCTGTCCTGTTTGCTTCCCTGAAGTCCCTTAGACTTGGTACTAAAATTATTCTCACCAATTTATGCAGTCTAAAAGTGATGAAGAGTTCCATAAATATCTTTCTGCCTCTTTTCTCAAATATGGGTATAGACTCAAAAACCTAGACCTTTCCTACCCAAAGCTAAAGTAGTCAGAAATTCCTTTTCATAAATTTTGTTTAAGAGTACTTCAAGGTAGAAAAAGAATATTAATAAAATGTGCTCAAGCACACACCCCTCCCTAGGCAAAGTCACAGAAATCAGCAGGAAATCCATCAAGTGCCTGGAGGAATTCCCCATTTAGTTTCTTACTGACACAGCAAAAGAATGGTTGAAAAGCACAGACTTCTACCTCTTAAGCAATTTGCATGGCAAGGAATAGGAAGCAGGAATATTCAGCTCCATTTCCCAAGGTCACAAGGTATATACACCACAGCTTGGTAGGCAGAAACTTCACCCAACACTTAAGGTTTCTAGCACACTAAAGGTGCCAGTGCTTCATCTGTAAAGAAATGGTGCACCTAAGCTAGAGTATCCAAACTCCTCACAAGGCTACCTCACACCTTGTGAGGCAAAATAAGGAGCCAATAACTCAAGTCTTAACTATTCATTTGTCAGAAGTCCATTTTCCAGTTGCTCTTGCCCAAATCCAGCATACTCTTGTTCACAGGATATATATATTGCTTAAAAAAAACCCCACACCAAAACCCAAGAAAACCCAACCAAATAAACTTAAGGTTGAAGAGACCACAACAGAATTATTTCCTTCTTTGAAGAAGGGAGTCAAGTTATTATTCACCATCTATGCAACACAACATTTGTCTCATCCTCCCTGGTTCTCCACAGTAACAGTACATGATTGGTAACCCTCGATTCAAAAAGCTAGAGGCATAGACTAAGAGACCAAGCTTTTATTTTTCTTCCTCAGGCTCTCACAGAAGTTTGTAACACCTGTCTCCTGTTCCATATCTTTCTTTCTCTGCCAGTGATAACCATCCTGTCATTTCTCCTTCTCTGTCATAAGCCATTACATACTACACTGTGCACTGACAACATTTCTTAATTGATCAGCAAAACCACCATCTTTATCTTTTGCAACTTAAGGCTGGATTTTTGCTTATTCCTCAACAAAAATCTCCCTCTTAATATCACCAATCTTCATGTTAGCTATTTATTTAAATTAGTATAGTTACCGGGAATATGTGCTTTACTTTAATTTTGGCTTTCCTTCCCAGGAAATGCTGTTCTTTGGCACCTTTTGACAATATACTTATTGACATTTTGGTTGTTTTGTTTCACAAATGAATTTTAAGTCTTCTAAATGCTAAACCATCTTTGTATTCCTCTAGGCTATTAGATTGCCACAAAAGTGTGGGAAAAGGAAGAGAGTGTTCCCTGATACTTATACATTAAGGCAGAAACCAGACTAGTTTGTACATACAACGGTACACCACTGACCTCTAGTGGATGGCTTTTTATTCAAGGGATCGTCCCCAGGATGACCAGAGACTGAGGTCATTGCAGCCGTGTCCTTAGCACACAGCACAAGACTTCACTCTGTTGCAATTGGTTATCTGAAAGCATTAGCAACCACTTTCCTCTTCCTGCTTTTCCCAAAGGCAAACACACAACACATCACCATGGAAAAGTCATCACACATGAAGTCGTCTTGAAACAGCAGTACAAGCTGAATCACTAAAGTATAGAATCATAGAATCATAGAATCAGACAGGTTGGAAAGGACCTCTGAGATCATCAAGTCCAACCCTTGATCCACTACCACCACAGTTGCTAGACCATGGCACTAAGTGCCACGTCCAGCCTCATCTTAAAAACCTCCAGGGACGGAGAATCCACCACTTCCCTGGGCAGCCCATTCCAATGCCTGATTACCCTCTCTGTATGTATGTTTATGTCCAGACAAGAGAGATCCAGAGCTGTCAAATGCACTTCACCTATAGCAACAGCAGTATACTAAAGAGGGACAGATGCACATCTGCCTTTGACACAGTTTTGAAGAGGCACAAAGCAAAGGACTACTATGGAGCTGGGATGCACCACAAGAGTGTGCTGATACATAAAACCAATCAAAGTTCTGAGATGTCCTCAAGCTATCACACACACAAGCTGTTTTCCAGCCACAGCACTCCCAGGATGTCTACACTGGCACTTCACAAACTGGATGCTGCAACGAGAGCAAAGACTTGGTAACAGGAAAAGCAATTAAGGTCGCCGTGTTTTTCCACAGTAAACACAGTGTTGTGAATACTGGAGAGCCTGATCAGAGTTTGCAACTCATTACAAGTCACTTCTTGCTCTCTGAATATCAACCCTAATGCTGTCTCCAAACCTAGTGACCTAAGTAAATCCACTTGTTATCATCTAATGAGTTAGGGCATCCGACCTTTTTGGCATCTTGGCACCAGAACTGACAAGTTCATGCTCGGAAATCTTCCTGCTAAATACATTGTAATACTAAAACAAAATAAACCGCAAAAGCCTCTAAGCCTAAAAGCTTCCCCAAAAGTATTAGCTATTTGGAGGGAAAAAGGAAAGCAAATCACAGCAAGTCCAGAGAAACAGTCACCAGCTGGCTTTGTCAGACAGCTCCAATGGGAGTTGCTGTTCTCCTGTGAGCCCTCATTACCTACTGAAGCTCCAGCTCTCATGGAGGTAGCACCCAGTGTGATTTGCTGCAGGTTGTGTGCTACGAAATCAGTGCAAAGAAGTTCGACCATATTCTGATAGATGCAATCATTAAAATAGTGGTTGAAGAAACTGCATAGCTTGCATTCTTAACACAAAAACTATGTTGTTCTGAGACCCGGGTTTTTAACTAGAATGTTACAACAGCCAAGATATGTAAGTTAATTATAAATTGAGTTAAGAACACCTTACGTAAAAGGCAAAACCTGCCTTGAACTCAGTTGAACTTGCCTTGAACTTATCAATGACTCAGATGAAGGGGCAGATGCCTCCACAGAGTTCACTGATGACACAAAGCTGGGAGTAGTGGCCAATACCCCAGAGTGCTGTGCTGCCCTTCAGAAGAACCTCAGTAGGCTAGAGAAATGGGCAGAGTGGAAGTTCAACAAAGGCAAATGCAGGATCCTGCATCTGGGGAGGAATACCCCCATGCACCAGTGACAGCCTGGGGGCTGACCTGATGGAAGGCATCTCTGTGGAAAAGGACCTGGGGGTCCTGGTGGACAACATGAGCCAGCAGAGTGCCCAGGCTCCTCAGTACCAGAGGGGCACACAGCTCCTGGAGCAGGTCCAGCAGAGGGTGACAAAGGTGATTAAGGGACTGGAGCATGTCTCTTACAGGGAAATGCTGAAGGAGTTGGGCCTGTTCAGCCTCAAGAAGAAACGACAGAGGGGACCTAAACAATGTCTATAAGCATCTGAAAGGAGGGTGTCATGAGGATGGAGCCAGGCTCTTCTCAGTGGTGCCAAGCAACATGATGAGAGGCAGTGAGCAGAAACTGGAATACAAGAAGTTCCACTTGAACATGAGGGAGCATTTCTTCGCTGTCAGGGTGACTAAGCACTGGAACAGGTTGTCCAGACAGGTTGCAGCATCTCCTTCCCTGGAAATATTCAAAAGCTGTCTGCATGCAACATGCTCTAGGGAACCCTGCTTGAGCAGGGAGGTTGGGCTATATGACCTCCAGTGCTCCCTTACAATCTTACCCATTTTTGATTCTGTCAACTCTTATACTACAGCACATGCAGGCACAGGACAGTACAGACCCACTCAAATTGTACTCTATTCTATTATGCATGACATTTTATGCTTTACTTTTTCAAGTTGAAAACCTTGGAAGGCTAAAATCCTCATTCCATGATTTTGTTATTAGAAAAAGAAAAAATTAGGGGCAAATGCTGTCTTTAGTAACATAAAGTTTAGTAAACATAGTTTAGTAAAACAGTTTAGTAACATACTTTAGTAACATACTTTAGTAACATACTTTAGTAACATACTTTAGTAACATACTTTAGTAACATACTTTAGTAACATACTTTAGTAACATACTTTAGTAACATACTTTAGTAACATACTTTAGTAACATACTTTAGTAACATACTTTAGTAACATACTTTAGTAAAACTGCCACCTCCACAATAATCCAGAATCTTATCATGGCTATTACTATGACAGCAGTTGTGAAAAAAACCAAAAGTGTCTGTCATCTAGGGATGCAACAGAGATGTTTGGTCTGACTAACATGTACCTGGAAAGAAAAAAAAACAGTAAGAGATAGATTTTCCTCTTCTTTTGTTATCAAGCCTTTTTTAGCAAATCTCACTAGATATCACATACTGCTTTGCTTTTGAATTCCAACAACTGAACTGACCTACAAGGGGCTCCTGAAGTCATTTCTGTTAGCTTTAAGCCTTGTTAGAGAAAGAAATGAGGATGCAACACACCACAACCCTTTTCTAGGTGCACCTTACACCCCATATCAGCTGACACGTCACTACAATGCATCAGAAGGGAGAGTTGATGCATTTAGGTTGATGCTGATCGTGAAGTAATCTGAACTTTAGCATTAAATGCCGATAAAGCAACATAAGGCTGTGCACAGAACAACTCGATAAATGCACTCTCTCCCTCTCTCACATGCATATAAAAGCTGTATTTCCAGGACCAGCAAGAAGAGGGTGCATACGACCAACCAGACACTGTCCCTTCTAACATAAGAACTAGGGTTCAATCAAAGCAACTGAGGTGTCAGGTTCAAAACAAACAAAGGGGAGTAGCTCTTCATGCAGCAAGCAGTAAACCTGCAGAACACAAAGTCCTTGGGCAAGGAGGCCATGGAAGGATTTATATGGGTTCAAGGGACAGTTAGAGAAATACTTAGAAGAAATCTAGTTAAGAGCTACTGAATACATTAACTAAAGAGTTACAACTTCTGGGCACTGAAGGTTGGGGGCAGGGTGCAGACAGGCAAGACTTGAACTTGTAGCTCTTGTAATATGAAAAGCATGGGGCTTTAGCCACAGTGCCACAGGGCAAGAGAAAAGGGCTGGAGGACTGTTGGCCTGAACCAGTGTGAGTGATCTCATGTTCACACCCTCAAATTTGCTGTCCCTCTAAAGACGCTTCCCAGCTTCAACTACAACTGATTAGTAGTTGTATCTTTGGTGAAAGTGGCAACCTGTTCTTCTAAGACTCAAAAATATTACTTTAAGAGTTTAAAAAACTCTAGTTATAAAATACTAATAACTGTAGCAGAGCTCCTCAGCAATTCATTTTAACCTATTTAAACTCTGAAAGCGTTTTTGTTGCCTTTCTATGCAAAACCTCTTATGTTTGTATATTTTAAACTTAGCCTATAGATAACCTAATGGTGGTAAGCATAATTAAACAAAAATGAATTTAAACTTAAGCTCTTGAATTACTTAAGAATTAAATCTCTCTTCACAAGTGTCAGTGACACTTGGGAACACAGTTCTGATCTTAAAAGGACCTGTACTTCTAAATTAAAGCCTTCTTCAAAGCTTAAAATCTATGCTCCCATAATAAGCTATGGCTATTCATTCAGAATTACAGCAATTCCACAACTTCATTACAACCCCAGTCATTTCAAGTCACGTGACCTACCGAATACTTTCCAGTGCGCTTGTTAGCTGCTGTTGTGCAATATCATAAAGTTTCACTTTGAAGCCTCCAGCAGCAAATACCATGGCCCAGCTGCGACCAATGAGTCCGCTGAAAAGAAAAAAAATAAATATCAGCCAATTCATAAAACAGCACTTATTTGGGGGAAGAAGGTCTTGCAAGCACTGCAAAAAGGAAAAAAGAGCTTGGACTCTTCAATATTTGATTAAAAGATAAGTTGATATTGAGGAAAAAATAAATGTCTCTAACAGCTACTGAAGTCACAGGCCCTCAGCAATTCGGAAGTACCATGTGCACATGAAACGGGAAAAACCCCTCACCTAACCATGGGTTTGATACTACTTTTCCATCTAGCCACTTCTAGCACTATCTTTATTTTTAGATGAAGCACTTCAACATGCTGGATACACACAGGAACAGCCTGCCTACATCTTTTGGTGAGAACACATTACTGAGCACTACATAGAGGAAACTTGTAGTAACTGACAATTTTATCATGTCTCTTGAAGCAATGCAGGTTTTAACTTAGTTAGATGTACAGCAGGCATCAGCCTTTTCAAATGGAAGCTCCAAATCACGGTGTCACAAGCTTGAGTAACCTGAGATCACAAAAAAAAATTTTAAAAATTGAAAAAAAAGATCCATAATAGAGACAAGATCAGAACTCCATACCCATGACTGTTACAGTGGGGTTTTTGATAATTACATGCATTTCCTGTCATTTTCAAGATCAGCTTATTTGCAGCAATAAACTTAAGTGATCTCTGGCAACTGGAAAATGTAAGGCCGCTAGGGCATCAATAAAAGATTAAAACGGGAACAAAAGTCAAAGATAAAGCAGCAGGACAGATGAGAAAAGAAGGAAGAGAAAACAAGAACATGTTCAGCCTTTGGTTTAAGTATACATTTTAAAAAAGGATCAAAACAGGAAGCTTCAGGAAATAGCAAGAATAAGTGGAAATAATTGGGACCAAAAAAAAAAAAAGACAAGCTTTGCATTTAGTTTTGTTAAACAGACAGTAAAGTCTCACTAAAAACATACCATTTAAAAGTAAAAACACAAAACTTCATTGTAGTAAGTCCGGACTTCATCAGTTCTCAGGCAAGCTACAGAACAGACTTACGGAACAGGTAATGTATGGTCAAGGTTTGTAAGCTACTGTAGTCTCCTGGCTAACAAGTATTTATAAAACTTGGATCACTTAAGCCTTAAACAAGTAAATCCGAGCTGCCAGTATCTTTATAAACTTGCATCATCTCTCTAGATTGCACTCTTAAGTTTCTTTAAAAGAGCGTTTGACAAACAACGGGAAAAAAAAGTTTATTTCAATACAGGTTTTTAGGATCGTGGGCTTTTTTCCTTTTGAATTACAGAGAACACAAAATAAATTGATGGTAGGTATCAGTCCTGCACTCTTACATCATTGTACACAACCGCATCATTACAACCTGATGTTAGCATATTTGACCCCAAGACAGTGCTTTTTGAAACTTTAAGTACTGTCATTTTGAGTCCAGTGATAGACAGTCTTAAGGACCAGATCTGCTCACACAACTCCTGTGGGTGCTACCAGAAACACGTTTTCTGCCTTCACTGCAACAGTGCCACAGCAGCCACAGGGAGCAAGAGCCCAGCTTTCCCAACCCTTCACACACACTCATGGGGAACAAAAGTTTACGAAGTGCCAACAGTAAGAGCCACTTTTGTCAGTATCACACAACAGCACCGAGACTCATGTCTTGAGGCTTCAAGTGGTCTTGCTAGTGGAGTTTGCTGCAGCCCACACTTCTACACCAAGGTACAGCGGACTGCTACTGTCTGGCACGTGTTTTCTCTCCCCTCCAGGTCATCGTTCAAGAACTTCAGGTTCAGCTCACAATGAGAGGATGAAACAATGCATTCACACACAAGCCAGAAATATTGCTGTATCTTGCGGCAATTAAGTGTTACTTCAGGGGCGTCTTAGAGGAACTTAGAAGTTTCTTGACACAGTTGACAAACAGGACGTTAAAGCTGTGCTTGGATTTCTCCACTCCTCTTGCACTTATGCACACAAAACATTGCAATAAAAAAGGCCACCAGTCTTTCACACTTAAAGGATGACTTATTTCGGTAGAGATGCTGTGTATGTTTTTTTGCTGTTTGTTTTGTAGTAGCACGGGGCTGTCGGGGCGTTAAGCAAAGGCACTCTAAGGAGCCCAACAGGTGCATCACCGCCTGGTTCCCGAGATCCAGGAGCAGTACGACCCCGCAGCTGGCCAAAACCCACCGACTGCCCCGACACATCCCATGCCGGCAGCAGCGGTGACATCCGAGGCAGGGCCGTACCCGCCACTGAGTCCCCAAACCCACCACGCCGCAGGCCGGGCGGTGCCGGGACGGCGTCCGAGCCCCTTCGCACGCCGCGGGCATCCGTCCCCAAAGGCGGCGAGCGCTGCCGGGCGCTTCCCCCACCTGCGAGAGAGGAGAGGCGTTACCTGCCGATGATGGCAACCTGCGAGTGCTCCATGGCTGGGACCGGGAGATGCGGGATTGGCAGCAGGACGCGCAGCCGGCACCGCGACGCCGGGGACACCTCCGCCCTGCGCGCGCCCGACCCACCCCCGCGCGACACGTCACGGCCGCCCATTGGCCCCGCGCGCCGCGGCCCCGCCCAGGGGCGGGGCGGACCCGGGCACAGCTCCCGCCTCCAGCAGCCGGGTGTTCCCCCGGTCCGATCCTCCCGCACCGTCAGCTCTCATCTGAACCCAGACCAGCTCACCTCTTCCCCCTTCAGAGGCCAGCGGCAGTACTAGAGTGCATCCAACCCCATTGCTTTTGACAAAGGCACAAATTAATTTCAAAGTTCAAAATTGAAAGCAATTCCATGCTTTTTTCACACTAAGCAAGGCTTTATTATTCTTAAAAATGCTTTATCCTCTAATTCTGAATTAATTTTCTTTTTTGCTGTCCTTGATTTTCGTACAAAATCTTCCTAAAGTTGTGCCAAAATGTGACATTACAATGTCAACTCTTCACGCTGCTCTGTAACATGTACTGTTCGTGTTGGCGTGCTTATCATTACTCACTTTTTCCAATTTGGCATAGTTCCTACTCATCTGCATATTGCTCTGTAATCATGCCAGATGTTCCTGAAAAGAAACAAAATTTAGCATTTTAAATGCCTGCTTATTATCAAAGATTATATTACTGTACTCTTAATATAGCTGAGAGATACTTGCAAGTTCTCCTGTGTTTCTAGCTTTCTGAAAAAAAAATAAATCAGTTGAAACTTAATACATTTGTTCCCAGAATAGAGGTTTGATAGTTACTGATGAAGCTCAGTGAATCTTTGTTTGGCTATCATTTCTTCCAGTTTACGAGAAAAAAAATTAAAGGCCCACATAATCATTTGGTACATCTGTCCCCCTCACTGGTATTTTGCTAATTCCAATCACATTCAAAAAGGAGACAGAGATCTCAAAAGTATAAATTCCTAAAGGCTTCATGAATACCACTCAACAGGTAGCAGGTGGAAAACCAAGCTATCTCTTTGACTTCATGACCTTAATATCATCCACATAAGCTGAGACATGCCAGTAGCTGGGAAGTGTTAGTGGAGCAAAGTGGATGTAACTGGGCCATGGAAGATTTAAGGTAGTGGGACAGAAGAGTGCAGGATGCTGTGCCAGTTCTGCTGCTCAGGGTTTGCGTAGAAAAGTGTAGAAAGCAGCATTTTATGATTTTAGCAAGTACCAATTTTGTTCCTTTGAAAACTAATTCAAAATGCATGACTTGACACATGTTCTAAACACAAAGATCTTTCTCTAGCCAATCAATGTATATTTATTTTGTGAACTCAAGTTTTTATCGCAAAGAAAAAAAATTAAGTTCCTAAAACATAAAACTAATATCTCCTGGGCTTTGGAAACATAGTTTCTGGAACAACTTCACCATCACTCCCATTTCGAAGTACTTATCAATTGTTTTAATACTCTTTGACCTCCTGAGATATATATTTATACTTCAATTTGTTGTTAGCAACAGACTATAAGAGACAAAAGCCATTACAGATAGACAAATGGATTCAGCAGAATTAAAAGCTCAGTTAAACTGTTCAGGAGTGTTACCACAGGGGTTTGAGAGCTAATCACAGTCATGATAAAAGCAATTACAGGACCTTTAAATTCTGGGGATGAACAAAACAAATACGTGGAAATGAATTCTGAATTATATTATTATTATTATTATTAATATATTAGTGACAAAGCCACATGCATTACTTAATCATAATTAGGGCATGACAGGACAGCAGGCATATTCCCCATTGTTTACAGCGATGAGACACACTGATAAGTCCAAACTGAATAGATCAAAAGAAGAGAGAGAAGTTTGCAAGAAGAAAAGAAAATAAAAATAATTAAATTATCAGAAGTGTAAGTCGAGGGAAGAAAATATGACTTAAAAACAAGGTGCAAGTTTCATTTCTACGTAACAACATAAGTTTTAGGCCCACTACTTGCAGCCTCCACAAATAAGGGACAATGATTCTCCTCCTTCTTCTGCAACTCACATGGGAAGGAGAAAAGCTGCCCTAAGCCCAGAAACAGTAAAGAAAGGACCTGGGCTCCACTAGGGAATGAAAAGTAGGGCTTGTCCTGCCAGCAGGAGGGGCCCAGGTGGAGCAAACATGCGCTCACCAGCATATTCTTTCTTCTAAGCCCAATAGCAGTCAGGAGCAGATTCAACTTGTGTTGGGAACTGCATAGCTGATCTCTCCATGTTTTTAGTCTCTCTGCTCCTCATGTGTGGAGCTGAAATCTGCTACTGGCCATGGACAGGTGGGTTTACTGCAAGGGAGTAGCAGGGTGGTATAAAAGGGTCATGTAACAAGCAAGGGGAAATAACTCACATTAACTGGGAGTCACATAGAGGCAGAATACAGAGGAGATGTGAATTTCCCTTTAGAGAAAATAAAGGAATTGTATGCTTTAAGGATACAGAGGGTTCTAGACTGAGCTTGAGGCATAGTTCACATTTTGTTAAGTATTAGGTCTGTTTAATACATTACTTGCTCACCGGAGCGACCAGAAAGTACATTTGGTAATGGACTATGGCACGTTGCTACTATGATCCTAATGGTTTGGAAAACATAATGCCTTAAAAATTATAGCTTTAATTAATTAATAACTTTATTGCTATTCTTTAGAGTTCTAACTAACGGTTTGCATACTGTAGTTATGACTAGTGATTACGCTGAAATTACACTAAAATTAAAACTATAATTTTAACTATCAGTAGTTTGTGCTGTTAATTTAGGTGGTCCTTTACAGTGCAAATGGTCTGATGCAAATACTCCCAATAGTGCTAAAATGCTGATTCTTAAAGAAGCAATCTGCAGGAATTGGAAAGTAAATAGTAGTGAAATAGATATTACAAAAGATTCAGAAAAACTAGACAGAATTATATCCTTCAATAGTAGAAATACCTGTTAACAAGATAATTTTCCTGCCGCAAATGTATTTGAAACCCAAACTATAACATATGGTGGGACATATAAAAGCACGTGGTGTGATTCTTGGGGTGGTCCCGTGCCAGGGCCGGGAGTTGGACTTCGATGATCTCTGTGGGTCCCTTTCAACTCATCATATTCTATGATTCTATATACCTTACCTGTAACATATGTTTTATTCATAATGAGGTTCTTCAACTAATTTTGTTTTCAAACTGCACATAAATTGATTTATTTACTTGCTTTACTAAATACAGACTATATAGTAAATTGATGTTTAGAACAGAACTATACTGAATATTTTCTGCCTTTAGAACTGTTCTGAAGTAGCTCTTTTAAAACTTTTCAATATAAATCTATAAAATATTTTTACATAATTAATTCCTCATTAAGAACCTAACTCTGAAAACATTCTGATGTGGTACTTATCATCGCATCAATAGTAGCTGTATACACTTTATTTTCTACCTTTAATTATCTTACTGTAATTTATATATGTTTATGCACAGAAACTTGGAGATCATAAATACAAAATGGATGTTGAAATCTCCTTCAAGAGACAGAAGGCTTCTTTAACATACTGTTTCTATTTTAGAAAACATTAACTGAAAGAAATTGATGTTAAGAAGTGCTACAGACGTGTATTTTTAACAGCACTGCAATAATGAGCTAATACATAAAGATTCTAACACTCATACTGTTCATACACTTGATAACAGAGGAAAGTAACATGCAACATGTATCTGCTGATGGGATAAATAAGCTCAGAGCATCAAGGCTGTAACATACACCAGTCAGCAAAACAGTAAACAGTTGAAGTTTGAATTTGCAAGTTGAGGGAGAGTAGGAACCATCGCTTTAACTTTTTAATTGTCTTTATAATAAATGTAGTTATCATTAAGTTCAATTATCATTCAGCTCTTAAATTTTCAAAAAAAAAAAATTTGAAAGGTTAAATATTATACAGGCTTTAATTTTAAATGAATGCTCTATTTTTTGGGCTTTTTGCCCCTCAGTAATTTTAGAGGTATGCTGACAAGATACATTAATTCCCTGAGGAATACTTAGATGTAGCTTCACTGTCTTTGGCAGTCAAGCTACCTGAAGATTCTCTGCATAACAGCAAAAAATCCTGAACACCTAGTCAGTCCAAAATTCCATGCTAAAAAATTACTTTTTAAAGATTATAATGGGAGAATTACTTTTTCAATTTAGACCATTTTCTGAAAACAATTAGTGGCCGATCAGATGAACAGTTCAACTGGCAAAGCAAGGGTAAGGTACACACTAACAGCGATTATAACAGGCAGATGGTGGCCAGTAACCCCTGAACCCGAGTTTGTAAGTCCTGGAACAGTCCTTATTTTGAAATGGGAGCCTAAAAGAGGCCTAAAAGAGTTAACTGAGATATCTTGGCCTGCTAAGAAACCCCAGTACCTATTTTGCTAGAACAACATTCTAGGAGCACTAGGTTAATATCATGGTTAACATCATGTTCTATTCTGCTCACTGGACCAAAGGCCTTATTATAGAAAGAATAAGAATAGTATACACAGGGCAATAAATTAGGTAAACCAGACGTTTGAATAAGATATAGAAGGCCCAAAGCCAGGATTTTGCAAGCTTCAAGAATTCAGGTCACCTAACAAAGAAAATTGAAGAGGCCAAATAGAGGAAGATATCTGTGGCGACCACCAGAGAGATGAAGGTTTGAGGAGAAGACTGCGTGTGCCTGGAAAGACTCCGCCCAGAGAGCAGCCTACTTATTAATATGTATGATAAATGATGTAACCATGTAGCTGAAGTGTATAAAATTGCTTGCTTTTGCACTTTCAGGTCGAGCAAGTTTGTCCAGCGTGAGCTGGCTTGCTCCCAATGTTGAATAAACAAATACCTTGCTGCTTAAAGATGAAAAAGTCTCTGAGTAGTTAATCATACCAAGGTTTTTCGGCATCAATTTGCAATGTTACCACTGCAAAAAGACAGATACACCACGTGTTGAAAGGAAAAGAAGTTCATACTTAAGAGTATAGCTTCATGGTCTCCTTAATCTGCCCTAATTTTTCACTGATGTCCCTGGATCTTTTACTTTATGTCTTGAAAGGTATCTGAAGAAAAACCTCATCAGATCTGCGGTTTGCTTCAGCTGCACAAGTATGTAACTTGATGCCAGTCAGAGTACTGATCTGGGGCAGGGATGAAAATCAGAAGGTGGCAAAAGAACAGGAGAACTTCATCTAGTGACTCTGCTGGCTTAATGATTAGGAATTCACAGCATACGATGTTACTTGGACTGTAAACTAAACTTGCTACACTTCTTTCTGTCATATTTGTGTTCCAGCTTGCCCTCTGGATTTAGCCAAAACCAGTAAAGACAATTACATCATCTTACATCATTACAGGGTTTCTTCCTGTAGCATCATCTTGTTAGATCATATCTTATAATCACAGCCCACTAGTATGGTCTTGTGTTGTCACAAAGGATCCTGAGGGTTTGTGTTAAATCTTCATGCATTTTTATACTTCACAGCACCAGAAAAAAAAAAAATCATAGATTGACACAGCTTTTAGAAATATGAAAAAAGTCTGTTGAGACTCTCATGTTGTTGTGAGGATGTCAAAAGTAACAGCTGTACTGCAAGGCCTAAGGACCTGGGCCAGGGAGTGTTCCCAAGGTCCTGACCACTGGTATATGTGCTCCAGCAGCATAGGCAACATGCAGCATTGGGAAGGGCTGGACTGAGTGCTGGAGGTAAATGTCTCTGAGGTTGAAATAGCCCTTTAAAGTGTTGGCCAATTACCATTCGCCAATATAATTTCCAGTATGGTCAGAGTCCATAGAGGCCAGGGACCACTTCCAATAACTGGTTTGAGTGTATACACCCAATTTTGGAGGGTAAGAAAATCTGACAACATGAACATGGTCAGATTCCAGTGGTGCCTCGGCACTACCTCTTTTACAAAGTAGATGCACTGCCTCCTTACCACAGTGCCTCCTCTCCACTGCCCTAGGTATTTGGGCTGAAACATCAGAATAGTGCTGGGCACCCATATGCCCAGGTCTCCAATATGGACAAGATGGATAGCAGAGCTATCCACAGAATCTACCTACCGCTCAGATACATATTGATGCATCTGGGGACAATGAGAAAATTTTAAAAACCATAGGCTCAGTAATATGTGAGGAGTCACAGGCAGAAAAAAGGGTGCTATAAATGTATATATATTTCTTATGCTGAAGTTCATAATTTGTGGCAAGGAATGCAACCCAAATATTTTCCCACCTTAAGTCTGTTATACTGCAAAATACTTGTACTCCAGAAATTTAGGGTATAAAGATTCTCATGTCCAAAGTTCTCAAGTCTGAAGTTTCTGTGTGAAAGTGGTTCATGCATGGAACGTGAACAGGTTAACGCAAGAAGTGATAATGTCTTAATACTTCCTTATGTTATCTTGGTTTCTCTTGATGGGAGTCAGAGTAGAAAGACCTTTCACTCATATCCTCTTCACCTTATCTCTCCAAAAAGGACTTTGAGGCTGAAAGGTGAGTAGCAGAAGGCCCTGACATTGCATAATGTGCACAATCCCTGATCAGAAAAAAGGGTGTTCTGACTGACTTTGTACTGTATATTGTCTTTGCAGCCTTTTTATGCCATTAGCATAAGGCAGTAGGGGTAGGTTACAATTGGTCTCATAAAATATTTTCTCTCTCAAAAATACTGTAGGCTTGTTCAGAGATCCCTGCTCTATTCTGTTTCCCATTTAGGCACGTGAAACTTTCCCCAGGTTAATGATTTGCTGTGAGCAAATCAGCTGACACTCGTCAGGGTTTCCAAAATATCAACAGAAACTAGTAAAAACGGTAGGAGGAATCATCTTTTTTTAAGACATTAGGGATTTTAATTTTTTATTTTGTTTCAGAGACTGGCCTATGGGAAGCTTTAATAACTTTTTTTTTTAATTGAGCTTTTCAGTTTTGAGAGCAGATTTGGAAAAAATAGTGTGGCTGAGCACCCTGAGAGTGAGTGGTGATTGTGATGAGGTCTCTGCCCAGAGGTGCTGGCTGCTGCCTGAGAGCCATCCCTACAAGTGGAGTTCTACTGTGCTCCAGAGGACATGTGCCAGCAATAATTTGGAGCTCGAGAAACATGCTCTCAGGTACTCTCAGGTATGGGGCATGTGCTGGAGTGCAAGCTTTGACAGCTATGCAAGAAGCCATTTACTTTATCAAAGTATATTTGCTTTTCTCTCATGAGAAAATCTATAGCATAAAATAACAATTTGCACCATAAAATGACAGTAGGTTGGCTTTACTATTGGGAAGAGACATAAAGAAATTTAAACTACGTATAAAGATGGGAGAGATGTCCTGAGGTCATCTCTACAATCCTGTAATCCTAAATTCCCTGCTACGGAGAAGCATAGATTTTTTTTTCCCCCAGTCTGAACTTTAGTTGCTATTTAATGTTTCAGAAACACCAACTAATTTATTCTAATAATTTTCCCTTTAAAGTCAGTAAATATCACCCACACCACAGAGTTTTATTTGCACACAGCAAAGCAATGCCTAGCAGACAACAGATCTTGTTTCCATTTGTTTTCCTTATCCCATGGACAAAGGTAGGCAGTCCAATGAGCCCGCAATCCTTCACAGCTGTTTTGTGTTCCTCTTCCATAAGATAAGAAAAGCACAGGGGGAAACAAAATTTTATTTGTACGTCTATCACGTGACACAAGTTTTGTTTCTTAGCACTCAGGCTCCCATATTGGAAACATGGATAACCTGACACACAGAGTCACAGAATGGTTTGCGTTGGAAGGGACCTTAAAGAAGATCTAGTTCCAAGCTCTCCTGCCATGGGCAGGGACACCTTTCACTGGACCAGGTTGCTCCAAGCCTGTCCAACCTGGCCTTGAACACTTCCAGGGAGGGGGCAGTCACAACTTACCTGGGCAACCTGTGGCAGCACCTCACCACCCTCATAGGGAAGCACTTCTCTAAAATATTGAATATATTCAATATAATAAACTATAATAAAGAAATTCTTCTTTAAAATATTGACACGATGAATGGAGCATTCAGATAAAGACCTTCATCTTAGGTAGAAGCTGGAAGTAATGGATATAGCTCACACATCTCCTGGAAGCAGTGGGGTAAGATGGCAAAGGCAACTTCACAGAAGTCAGTTGTTTGAATGTTTGGACTTAAAATCCCTTTGGGGAACAGAAAAGTGCGGGTTTTTTTTATTCCAGTATGTGCGTTGTCCTAGTTTACTCCACCAACACAAGAAACGGAAGTTTTATTCAAAGCCGACTGTAGTCAACAAACTCTTCTCACTCTTTGCCCCGAGTTATACCCATGGGAAACATATAAACGCCATAAGCACTAGGGAACCGTCTGCAGTTTTAGGCCATATCTGTAACGTTTTGGATTGTGACTCGGGAAATTAGGCGTACACTTAAACGTCTGAAGGACCTTTTTTTCCTGTTTAATTTGCAGAAACGAGGTGAGAGCGACCCCTTTCCCCACCACCTCAGCTAAGCACGCCCAGACCGAGGCGGGTGAGCCGCACTGTCCCTCACGGCAGGCACCGCCCACCCGGGGGCCGCGGCTTCGGCTGAGCCCGGCCCCGCTCGCTCGCACCGCCCGGCCGCGGTGCATGCGGGGACCGCCGCCGTGTCCCGGAGCAACGCCGCCGGGCCGCCATCGGGGCGCGGGCAGCGGGCCCGTCCGTGCCCGGGGCTGCTCGCCCTCCGCCGCCCTCGCCAAGGCGGAGCCGGTCTGGGCACATCGCTGCCCCGGGCACATCGCCGCTCCCCGCCTCGGGCGCGGGCTGAGGGAGCCCGCACAAGGAGCAGTTCGGCCGCGGTGGCTCCGCGCACGACGGGGAAGCGGCGGGGGACATCCTCCTCCTGCTGCTGCTGCTGCTGCCGGAGAGGAGCCGTGCGCTTCGTCCTGGCTGAGGCTCGCTTGCTGAAGGGCACGTACTTCATGTCACTGATGAAATCAAACGCTACCTTCTTAAGATTTTTATGAAAATAGGAAGCCAGGCAAAGAGAGACCTCCTTAGTGTCTGTGCTCCGTGAGGGAGAGGCCACCAGGCGAATGCAGCCGTATTAGACGGTGGAGTGTTTGTGAAGAAAGACTTTGGAACCTGGGCTTGTTTAATGCAGGCATTTAAAAACCTTTTTGATTTTTCCATCTATATGCAACATTCTTCGTGTGTGATAGATTTTTCATATATGATAGATTCTATTTACAACATTCTTCCTATCTTCGTATCTGTATAATACCTTTGGCTATGTTGATAAAAGGTCATGAGAAGGAAGGAAGATTTGAAGCTAGGGGAGATACCTTTCATTAGACTTAACTACTATGGTTTGGCCTAGTAAAGACAAACTTTAGAATATGAAAGAGTTATCTTAAACCTGAATTAGCTGAAAATGGAAAGATACTATTGCAAAAGTAGTTTTTGTTATAATCGTTTAGTTTTAATGATGAATATCTTTTAAACAGTTTTCATAACTGGTATAAGTAGAAAACAAAATATAATTCTGTGAAATGGTGCCATTTAATACTGTTTATAGGTGAGTCCTAGCTCTTTTGAACTTGTAAACCTTATATTTGTATTTTACGTTTTTAAAGATCTATATAAAGCCACCAACATAACATTTGGCATGTTAAATATTTCACAGGAAAATGATGCAAAATGTGCATCTGGCTCCTGAGAATGATGAAGATGATCTCTATTCTGGCTACAATGATTATAATCCCATGTTTGATACAGAGGTAAAAATATTTGCTGTTTTCCACCTTTCCCATAGGTAGAATTATAATTTAGAAGTACAAGATAAGAACTTGTGTACAACTTCACTACTGCTTTGAAGTGAAATGTACTTTATTTAGCAAGAAACATAAAAAGCTTCACCAAGATCTTTTTGAATAGTTAATTCTTTGATAGTTTTCTATTCCAGCAAAGTAGTTGTGTACATCTCAGGAAACCTAATATGCTATAATAGTTAGAATTTATGAAGTATAAAATCTTAGTTATTTGTAGGCACATTCAGTGTGGTGTTTCCCAGATTACGTGCAGCAGCACATTTTCTGACAAAAGAGGCTACTCATTGGCCAATAGGTCATTGATCTCTTGCTGAGCTGCTGCTGCTGGAGTGAAATGGAATACTATAGGTCTCTGTGCAATCTGGGATGTCTTAAGACAGCCCTGCAGACCACTTTCTGGTAACTGCTGGTGTGGTGGAATTGGAACAACAGTGGGCTCGTTTGATCCAAACCCACTAGACGTGGCATCCTGTGTGAAATTCATAGGAGTTGCTGCATGACCCAAGAGACATGAGATGTCTTAATGTATTGGGATGGCAGGTCTTAATGTTAAAATTCAGAAATAGCTTGAGTAGTAAACATTTGGATGGAGATAAAATTTCATATTTTATCACTTCAGCACTGCTTCCTCAGTATGTTTTTACTTTTCAGAGAATAATGAGTTTTTACAGTTCCTAATCTAAAATACCAAAAAAGATAGACAAATACTGTAGTTGTAATTTAATGTCAGTAAACCCTGTTCTTCAGTTATCTTCAGGTCAAGTATTTTGGAAAGAATTACTGTGTTTTTACCTTTCTGCTTTTAGTAGTCTGAAGGTTCTGGAATTGTGGCTTTGGGTGTTGTCATTTTAGAAGGGTTGATGTTTTTATTTTATCTTTTCTAGGATTTAGAAAATGATGTAGCTTTTCAACAGGCAGCAAGAACAAGTCATGGAAGAAGACCCCCTGTAAGTACCTTTGAAAATACATTGCAATAATGTAGAGCTTCTCTAGAGCCTTAGCTCGAACTTTGGCACTGATACGAACTAATCTTGAGAATCTCTTAGCTTTTTTTTTTTTTTTTTGTCTACTACTAACATGAAGATACAGACTTTGGTTATGCATATGAAAAATAAGTAAAAGATTAGCAGAGCCTGATTACCTTCACTGCATTCTGGAGTTAAACTAGAACAGCAAGGAACTTTGGTTGAAAATGCGTCTTCCTGTTTGATAAAATGTTCAAGAACAAAATTATACTTTCACAAAGGACTTTGTTTAGTATTCCAAACATAGAATTACTGGTTCTGATGTACTGTTACAAGGTTGAAATATATACTAGATAGTGGGATTTAGAAAATCATGTGCTATTGTTCTGGTAACTTTTTCCTCCATATTAATGTAACTGACATCAATTCCCTTATTTTCATCTAGCTTTGACTTAATCTTACATCAGTTTTCAAAACCAAATATGAAGTTGGTACCTGCACTTTAGAAGTACCTACTGAATGCCTAAAGAAGAGCTGGAACTGTCTGATTGTTACTTCTTTGCCAGAATAATCTGCTTCTACAATGAGAATTCTTTCTGTAACAGTTGAAGCATTATATCTGTGAAATCACTACAGAACTTATATAGAAAGACTAATAATTGGCACATATGGTTGCTAATTGGTGGGGATTTTTTTTTGTTCTTTTTTTTTTTTCCCATTCAGGTGACAGCCAAAATTCCTGGTTCAGCAAGTTCAAGACCTTTAGCTACTGGATTTGGGGTAGGTTTTTGTTCTGTTGTATCCCTAATGAAAATGGTATTTACCAAAAATTAAATGTAACATTTAATTCCTCGCACAAAGTGAGCTCTTTTTAATTAAGGATTTCTTTCCAATGAAACGCATGGATTTGTTAAATTTACTGCACAACTCTGCACTTGGTCAAGGCATTGTTAGTTAACTAGGATACCCGTTATTTTCTTTTTTCTCCCAAACCATACTGTAAATCTACTTCCATACTTGATAAGGCATTAGAATCCAAGGAATTAACCAGGTTCTCTTGCAGGGGAAACTGAATAGCTTTTTATTTTGGCTTGGGAAAATTTTCTGGAAGTTAAGGTGAAATCAATCTTAAAAAATATGTCTTTGAAACACCTCTAGTTTAATTGGAAAAAGTTGGTTGTGGTCTTAGGTATTCTTAGCCTGTTGTAACTCTTAACAAACCAGATTAAACCATATTCCGATAAATTTTAAACCTGTTAGCCTGACTCAGTAAAACTTAAAAAAAAATAATGCCCTTGGATATAACATTCCTTAAGTTCTATGACAAATAAAAGAGGAACATCACATGGCTGTAGATCTCTTCTGTAAGTTAGCTGGCTAACGATTTCAAGACACCTAAATTCTGTTATGTCACTGAAATACAACCTTTACTCTGAACCTTCTGTTACCTGCTTTGGATGTATTAGAATCATGGAACGGTTTGGGTTGGAAGGGACCTTTAAAGGTCAGCTAGTCCAACACCCCTGCAAAGAGCAGGGACATCTTCAACTAGATCAGATTGCTCAGACTTTTGTTGCTGCTTTTTCTTAGCAATTGTGTTTGCATATAATGAGTGTAATACCAAGCTGTAAGGGGAAAAGCTGTCTTGTTATTAAATGAGTGCACAAAAAGGCACTTCCTTGGGATAATAAAGGCTGAATTGTTTATCTGCAATAACAGAGCTAGAATTTCCAAGGCATTGTCCACAATACTGTATCTTTTGTTCCAGAGATTTGCTTCTCCTACACAATAATCCTTGCTAAGGTACATTCATCCTTAGCAGTAAAAATGAAAAGCAATCATGGTGTATGTGGATAGTGAGTTACTAATAGTAAAACATAGGCCTTTGAGTGGGAAGTAGGGGAATACTTTTTCATGGCCTGAAACCCTTAATTTTTGTCTGTTTGTATTGTATATTTGTAGCAAGCTTTAGCACTTACTAATAAGTATTTCACATTTGTTTCTTTACATTTTTAACCTTCTGCAGGAAGACAGTATGTGTCATTCAGGATGCAGAAGAGATATCCATTGGCAGTTAAAAAGTGTATCTGTATTTATGATTAAATAAATCTGCATGGAAGTGAAACTTAAGGAATTAATTCAGGGACAGATTTTATCAGCTCTACTCAGAATTTTACTGAAGTATCTTATGTAAATTGCTTGTTCAATTTGAAGATAGTAATTTCAGTAATTTAATAATGGAAAGCACTGCTGCCTCAGATAATTTTCTATATACTTCTTTTTAAAAGAGTTGACAGAAGTATTCAAATACATAAAAAAATTTTATTGCAAATTTGTGCTAACAGAAGTGTTCAACATCTTTAAGTCTGCCAGGCGCTGGCAGTATATTGTTTATGAATAACATAAATGGGAACTGTACTGTGAACTTATGTGAGAGCTCAACTTTTAAACCTCAGCGTTGAGAAGACTGTACCTAGGCTTCTTATGCTTTCTGAATGCCAGTTTCAAACAGTTTACTTATTTTTGTAGCCAAGGGCAACTTTACCTTCATCTATGGGAAGACCAATGACAGGAGGTATACAGGTAAAAGTTTCAATATGTACATTTTATATTCATTTGGAACAATAAAGTTTTCCGATAAGTGTTTGATACAAGTATTTTTAAAATATTGTAATATTTAAGCAATAAAAGCATTTTAAAAAGTGTTTTCAGTTTAGTGAGGTGGTAACTAATTTTTGTATTTAAAGGTTTTGTAGTATATAATTATATATAAATAATAAAATATATAAAATTATATATCTATAAATACATATAATGATGTCTGTATTGTCCACAATATAATTTTTATTAAGTCTATTTTAATATATCTTCTTCTTTGTTTGAGGATGGGGTTTCTCGACCAATGACAGCAGTGCAAGCTGCAGGTTATACTAAGGCAGCTATGAGAGGTATGGTTTGTAGAAACTGCCAGCTGCCCCAGGGAGATGTTATTTTACAATTTTCAGTACGCTGTTAATTTTGCAGGTTCTTCATTTGATCCTCTTGGCCAAGCAAGAGGTCCTGCTCCACCTCTGGAAAAGAAAAATTCAGACAGGTTTGTTCAGTTTTATTAAATTATTTCAAAGCATTAACAGCAAGAGAAAGCCAACCATACATAGAGTTCAAAAACATCCAGGCAGTTACAAAACCTTGAGAGGCCAGACTCTTAACTTTGTGGAATAATGCCACAAACAGTATGCATGTGGTTAGCTGACTTGCTGGAGCAGTTGCACTGACTTTCAGGAACATTTGATTTCGGTGATTTCTAGTTCTGAATAGCTCAGCAGCCTGGATGTAGGTGTTGTCACACAAATGCTGTTATATAGAACTGTGGAGGATCGTGGAAGTGTGTGTGACAGGCAAGGAACACCATGATTCTTGCAGCTCTCTGGGAAGAACTTGAGGGAATTTGCCTGCCGTTTCTCTCTTAGCACTTGAGGTAAAACTTGCAGGCTAGTGCAAATGTCGTGGAGTTCCCTCAGAAAATGTTGTTGAGCTTTGCAATACAAAAGCTACGTTCCCCAAATATAGCTATGTGGGAATAGGGAATCCTACTGAAATGTTCAGTTATTTAGCAGATGAAAAAATCTAGGTGAATAACAACCTTTTGTTATAATCTGCACGTGCAAGCAGTACTTTGGAGTTATCTGTGTAAATAAAGGTTCAGTTAATTGCTTTTAATGTGATATTTCATTTCACTAGGTGTTTGATTTGAAACACCTTAGTCTGTTGTTCTGTTGTTCTGTCGTTACTTCTCCTGAACAAGCTGAGTTAATGAAATTTACCTGTCTGTATTGTTCTCTTAAGAGGATTTATGTTTTCTTAGGTCTCTGTTCTCAAATTGAAAGTGCAAATGTGATATCTTTGGAGGATCTTCTTTGGGCATAGTTTCTTGTGATATTTTCATTGATGGGAAAACCAGTTAGTTGCGACGTGTGATACATCACTGTGCTGTTTTATTGAATAGTGCGTAAAAGAATTGAATTATGTATAAAAGCTTAGTGTTTGCAGTTATGTTACTAGTGTTAATCCTTTTATTGTTATTTTTGTTTTAGTCCAGAAGAGAAGTTGAGGCAGTTGGAAAAAAAAGTGAATGAACTGGTTGAAGAAAGCTGTGTTGCCAACAGCTGTGGAGACTTGAAATTGGTAAATTTTCTGGATTTCACTTTTGCTGTTGTGTGAAGAACAATTTGTATAGATAAGTGTTTTGTCTGTTATAGAGGGTACTAGAGCAATGTTGTGCCAGTGAATAGTGGCTAAGTAACATGCTCTCACCCATTTGATTTACATCTACTGTAGATGTTGTTGGAGAGCTCAAGCTGTTTGGACAAATTAGCACTTTTAATAAATGTGGTCTTTCTGTTTGACACAAAGGAATATTTTTCTATCCTACTCCGATTCAGACAATTTCAAATATCTCCATAGGTCTTATGAAATGTGGTGGGTACAGCATCATTAATCTTACTTCAGCTGTCTTAATGTACTGGATCTGTTGGTAGATTATCTTTTTTCAGATGTCTTTGTTTTTGATTTGAGATTTAGAATTCATTCAGCTTTCAGGAGACAAGCTAACTTGTTTTGTTAATTTTTCTTGAGCACCTTGCATGTATGTTCAAGAATATTCTTTTTTTCTTGATGTCAAAGGGTTGTTTCTTATGTAGATTATATCAGACTATTCCAAGGATCCTCTAGGATGTTTGTATTAGTTTCTGATAAGTCCAGCAAAATATCCATTTTTCTGCAAAAGTCATTAAAGTTGCCAACTCATTATCTATAGAAGAGTGAAGTTGGATTTGCCTTCTGTCATAAGGGATAATAATCAAGCTGTATCTTGAAGTACTTCCTTCACTGCTGGCTGCCAAATTGCTACCTGGAGTGGTAACCATTACTTTCTTAATTATTGTACCCTTGTGAAGGCATACAGGACTGCTAATGGCACTTCCTAGACCCAGAGCATTAGTTGTGCAAAGGGTCTTGACACCAGTCTGCAGAGAATTATAATTGGGTACGTACATGTGACATAACCACTGTGGATAGATAAAAAGGGAAAGCAATTTATCAGCATCAAGAATTAGTAAAGGTGTATGTACAGAATACATTTGTACGGTTGTAACCTGCATGTTTATTTCTTGCCTTCACTTCCTTCCTTCCAACACTTTCCTGCACTGAGATTCTGCAAGAAGAAAACATGTCATACCTAATTGCTCCCTCTTTTTTTTCTTTTAACCATTTCTGTGCACTTTCTGTGATTAATACAAGTAGAATAATCTTCTAGGATCATGATAACGTAGTGATTATGGCATATGCATGTGTGTGACTGTACTTCTCTAAAATGATACAGCTAAGTAGACTGTATGTTTGTTTAGTGCTAAGTAACACCTTTTTGTGGGTTATAGTGCCATTTTTCAGGCATTTGGTACAGTCTATGCATCTAAAGAAAATAGACATGAGTATATTCTCTTCATACTTTTTTTGAGTATACTTTTGTCATCTTGGGTCAGTAAGATTCAAGGCACTGTTAAATTCTAGCATTTTGTTTAAGGCTCTGGAAAAAGCAAAAGAGGCTGGAAGACAGGAAAGAGAATTGTTGAGACAACGTGAACAAATTACTCCTCCAGAAAATATCAACTTAGACCTCACTTACTCAGTAAGTGCTTAGAAATCTTCAGTGAGTGAAATGTTGCTAATAAACCCCCTGAACAGATATTTCAGTGTTTCCTGAAGTGTGTGTGTGTTGTAATGCTCCTAGCAGGGTACCAGAGGAGATCCATTTATGTCATTGAGTCTATTACCGTGTAATCAAGTGGAGAAGGATGCCCATGAATATCTACTCCAGCTATCTACTCACATGCAAAACTTGCATATCAAAATGTAACAGATATAAACCCTGTACTTCAAAAATAAATAGTCTAGAAAATGTGACATGCCAAGAGAAGAAAACAGGGAAGATCAGATGCTGTCTTTAAATTAAACCATAAAGTGACAGAGAATGTATTACATGAAATAGAATACAGTAATATTCTTGAATCTTAAAGCAGATATCTAGATTTAAATTAGGCAGACCTAATAGTTTATTTTACTGTGAAGGTCAGGGTAAAGCTGGGGAAAAAATGCAGAGGTGTTTTACCTGACACCAGCAGAACTTGTGTTTTGAAACAGCAGTTTGGAAAAATTCTGTCTTTCTAAACTGAGTGACCTCAGGCAGTGGGACCATTTTCCACATGTTGGGAGCCATAAATTACACACAGTCTCTGAGAACGAACTTGTACAAATATTTCTTAATAACTTTCTGTTATAACATTGCATTCACTTGGATTTAAGGCTAACTTAGTATGACTTTGAATGGTAGTTATTTATGTACAAAATAAAATAATTACCTAGAATAAGTATCTTTTAAACTTGTTTCCTCTATGTCCATGTGCAAGAACAAAGGAACATTAAAGATGGGAAGCTTAAAACTGGTACAAACAGGACTTCCAAAGTAAAATTAATTTCAAATTATCTATTATGAATTCAAGTTTATTACTGTTGAGAGGACAATATATTTTGTTGTACCTATAATTCCAATTTTCTGTAGGTTCTTCTCAATCTGGCCAGTCAGTATGCTGCTAATGAAATGTATGCTGAAGCACTGACTACTTACCAAGTCATAGTGAAGAATAAGATGTTCACCAGTGGAGGTAGGTTATATTCCAAGGTGGATTAAAATTGGTAGTTAGGCATTCAAAATGAGGGCTGCATCTGTATGGTGTTGATTCATAGAGATCTTAGCTCTCAGAGTCAGCTGGTCAGAGTGGGCAACAGATACCCCCAGTCTCTGACTTGGAGAGCCAAACCACATTACACTGACTCATGAAATCTTTTCTTTCCATAGGCTAAGCTAAACATAAAGACAAATCTATAATTTTCTCATGCCACACACACTATGTTGTCTACTCTAATACTAATTTTTTCTCTTTTGATTTGGCTTTTCCCTCCTGAAAGATTCTTTTAGTATTTTGCACATCTTTGAGACAACCACAGTGCACTTTTCTTAGAGATGTTGATTTGCAGCTGTTTTTCTGGAGAGCACTGTAAATAATCTCTACCTCATCCCTCAGTTCATAGTCAAAATCAGAATACATCTTACATGCTAGTTCTTTTCTAGGTTTCATCAGTACTTCATCTTCTCCTGGGTGAAGGCAGTTCTGTGCAGTGCTGCTTTAAAGGGACACTGGTATCCTGCAATGAAGACAGATTTATTAGGAAGTTGTTCTCCTGTGCCACTTTGAAACAATTTAAAAATCTTGTAACTCATTGACTTCTTTTGATAGGTATACTGAAGGTAAATATGGGAAATATATATTTAAAGCAACGGAACTATTCCAAAGCTATCAAATTCTACCGTATGGCTCTAGACCAGATTACTAGTGCCCACAAAGAGATGAGGTGAGTTTCTTCTAGGAGGCCTGCTTATGAAACACAAGATTTGGATACAACTTGATTTGAGAGTTAAAAATATAACCTAATCCTGATTTCTTTACTTAGGATGAAAATAATGGAAAATATTGGAGTTGCATTTATTAAAACTGGCCAATACGTTGATGCCATTTCTTCATTTGAAGACATAATGAGCATATCCCCAAACCTGAAGGCAGGCTTCAACTTGATCCTATGTTATTTTGCTATTGGAAATGGTGAGCAAATGAAGAAAGCCTTCAAAAAACTGATTGCAGTTCCTTTGGAAGTAGATTTTGATGACAAATACATTTCATTAAATGTAAGTTTGAAAAAAAGAAACTGTGTCTTTACATAGTAAATTGGGAGAAAGAGGGAGATATATGTAATGCTTGGAAAGTACTGAATATGTAAATCAATGTGTACTTAGATATCTAAAATAACTTTTTTTTTTTACCAACATGAATTTAGTGTGGCACTACTGCTCAGAAGTGTGAAATAATGAAAGAACTGAAAGAACATTCAAAACCTTTCTTCCTCAAAAGATATGATGTACATAAAATCTACACCATTGTCTTTTGAATTTAATTATTAGTTCTTTTAGAGCTAGCTAGAAAGATAGAAATCATAAGATGATCACGTGAGTTTTTGTAATGAGAAGGTAGCACAAGTCCTCCTCTGCTGAATGCAGTTCAGCAAATGCTTATTTTTAAGCATGAGAATATTCTCACTCTGCAGTCTTCCCAGTCTGATACACATGACACAATCTACATCCATTAACAACCCTAACGTGAGCTGTGACAACATGTATGAGCAGAAAAACAGGACTGAAGTAGTTGTAATGCCAAATTTTAGATTTTACAGTTAGAAAACTACTTTAAACTGAAGCTAGCTTTTTCAAATGTGGAAAGTAAGTGACATTATAGACTGTATATTCTGCATCAATTTATGTTTGCAGTCGTATCGTCTATAAAATAATTAAAATCTTTGTATACTGGCATAATTTGCAGTTATTTTGTCCCCCTTCAGGATGATCTACATACAAATCTACTGCTTGAAGCCATTAAAAATGACAGTATAAGTCAAATGGAACGTGAGAGGTAATGATGGAATCTATTCTTTTTTGACTGTGGTGCCTGGATTTTAGCTCCTGAAAGGATTATCGGTCTCTCACCTGTCCACAGCTCTTGTTACGAAAGTGTCATAATTCTTAGGAAAGAACACACTCAGAAGAACCAGTTGGATCACTCAGTTTAGTGTACTGCACTAAAGTAGAATATCTGCCCCAAATGATCTAGGTTATGTTGCTTAAAACTTGCAGCATTAGAGTTTTTTAAAAAATACAACTACAGTGTGTGGTGAAAGGAAAATAGAAAAAACTGATACAGGGCAAGACACAGGGCAGTGTCAAGATACAGGTAGCAGGGGACAGGTTAGACTGACTTCTGAGGTTGTCCTGAATGCGGGAAGAAGCAAGAACAAGATCTGTTTGGGTTTTTTTTTTCTATACATGTTTTTGAAATGATGACATAGAATGGTTTGGGTTGAAAGGGACCTTAAGGATCATCCAGTTCCAACCCCTCTGCCATGGGCAGGGACACCTTCCACTAGACCGAGTTGCTCCCAGTCCCACCAAGCTGGCCTTGAACACTTCCAGGGATGGGGCATTCACAACTTCTCTGGAGCACCTGTTCCAGTGCCCCACCACCCTTGCAGTGAAGAATTTCTTTAATATTTTTAAGCTGTGTTTTTGTTTGGTTTTCTTTTTCCTTAGGAAATCCATGGCAGAGGAATACATCATGACAGCTGCTAAACTCATTGCACCAGTAATTGAGACATCTTTTGCAGTAGGCTATGACTGGTAAGAGTCAAATGGGGCTTCTTTTTTTCTAAACTATATGTGAGTCTTTTGTGCTGGTTATGAAACTAGATTCACAAACATAAACAGCCTGGGAAACACGGTCTGCCCCACATCTCTAAAGTGTATCCAGGCTGTTTACAGTTTGCCTCCATAATCCTGTGGAGAAGAACAAAACAAAGCATTAGAGTCTATCATTGAAGCTCAACTGTTAAATATATATTTTGCACTGTTCTGTGTTCACAGAGAAAGAACTTCTAAAAGCTCAATTGAATTTGAAAATTCAACTTGAAAACTGAAAAGCTTTTGAAAATCTCAGTAAACAAACGCTATATGGAGGGTAGTGATCACTACTCTTTAGTGTAAGTTTGAAGATAGCATGATGAAAACTTGGGGTGCCCAAGAAGTTTTCGTTACTCCATAGACTCATTATATAAAATACTTAAATCCAGATTTTTATTGGAAAAGTTTATTTGCATTTCATTTAAAAACCTAATATTTTTAAATGTAAACTTAATCTACCATTTCTTAAACATTTTACAAGTATATACAGGGATAGGCTGCTGATACAGTTCACCATTTGAACTTTATTTTTTAATTTATAGGTTAGCTTTTGCTTTCTGTGGTATTTTCCAGAGGAGAATACTCTTCTCTTTAAAACAAAATCAAGTAGACACGCTTACTGTAATGACAATGAAAAAATGATTTGTATAACTTTCCCAAGATGTATTTTAAACTTACTTTTAGTTTTCTATTATAAGGACTTTGATATTTTTATGTATTTTTAGTAACACTGGAAAATAACATGCACAAATGAGTGTTGTGTATCTGCAGGCACAAAATTACTAACATGTTCAGTGTTTGGGTAGTGAAGGACATTTGCTGAGGAAAGAAGACTGTCCTTTACCTTTTTGGCCTGTTAGGATTATTTTCAAATTGTGCAGATCCTATAATTATAATTTACAAGGTTGTTTATACTAATATGAAATAATCTCTCACACAAATATGCTTTGTCTGCTAGGGTCCACAAGGTGGTGTTTGATGGTTTAATAATCATTATAATCTTACAATTTCACTACTTCTGCCATTCTGAATTATCAGAACTTAAACAGTATGTCCTGTGAAAATTAGCTTGCCACTTTAGAATTTGTTAACATGAGTAAGTCACATTTGTTTGCTCTGTATCTTGTTTTTTTTGTTCAGGAAAATTGGAAAAGGTTGTCAGATACTGTTTCCTTAGTGCTATCCATGGAATACTTGTCATGAAGTAACACACTCTTATATGTGTTCTGGCTAGTTAGACAACTTCTGGTGAGATATGTGGGATTGTTTTGTGTGTATCAGGACAGATCTACTCTCTGTTATTTTAGGCTGAGGTATTTGAGCCCAGTGAAAAAGTTTAACCAGCAGTTTGAGCTTGGTTTTTCAAATTGATAAACTTTTTTATGAGTCCTCTGAGTATTAAATGTGCTTTTAATCAGATTAATTGTCTTTAGAGAAATTAAGTGGGGACAAATAGTCTTTGGATTTCATAACTTCTTACTTAAAATGTGACATAGTCATGGGACTATTCTGTCATATTCCAAAAAGAACAGTTGGATAGTTAGATCTCATTGCATTTTATAGTTAAAAGTAGCAGTTGAAAACTTTTTTGACTTTGCGAAGACATCTGTAATAAAAGAAGAAATTATGATTATTTAATATAATATTTCCTCCAGCATAAAAGACATTTGTATAGAGACTGTCCATGTGCCAACCCAATTGCAGCAGGAGGCAGTTTGTTAAATTAAACATCTGTTGGCAATGTAGCCAACTGTTGGAAGGAAAGAAGACATCTCTCCACCAGTTAAAAAAATAGGGGAAGGGATGAAGGAAGCATCCTGCAAGTTGTTCATTGACTGTGCTTAATTACCAACTGTTTGAGAGAACAGTATGTGCATAGAATAAATAAAGGTCTTGCTTCATATGATCAGGCAGCTTAAAGTAGACCACATCAAACCCTGGAAGATGGAGTTTGTGAATGAACATCTGAACTGTCTGCTGCATTCTCTTCTGCACTCATTTTGCAGAAGACCCTAAGTCACAAATAACTGGGAGATGACCAGAAAGAGGTTTATTATTATGACTTTATTATTATTATGGAGCTCAGGGACACAATTTGCAGTCTCTGCAGTTTGTTCACTAATCTGGTCTACAGGTTTGGTAATATATGCAACAGGAGATGAGGTTTGAAAAACCACTGTATAGAATGTATCCAAAGAAAATAGTTTGAAAAATTGTCTTAGTGGGTTTTTGATATCAAGTATTGCTCAGTGGCGAAAAATAAATTGATATTTAGACAGCTGGTCTAAAAAAAAAAAGAGATAGCAGAGGTACTATTATTAAGGTAAGTTATGGGTACAAATATTTTCTCAAATATTTTTTAATCAGAGTGCTCTTTTCCTCTGTGAAGAAAGATTGGCTAAGAAAAACTAAATTTGGAATGCAAATTAGATGCAAAAGTGTATAAGTTAGAGGGGTTTGCACAGGTGCATTTTGTTTATCTTTATGGATCGCTTCTGTTGCAGGTGTGTTGATGCGGTAAAAGCTTCCCACTATGTAGAGTTAGCCAATGACCTGGAAATAAATAAAGCCACTACTTACTTGAGGCAGCAGAATTTTAACCAGGTATAGTAACTTTTCATATTACTGCTTTTACTGTATTTGGAAAGATACCTTTCTTAGCCACAGCATATTTTTTGGTGAGGGAAAGAATGATTTATGCAAACATAATTATTTTGATGCTGATCAGTAAAATAACTTTATAAAAACACTGGCAAGAGATGAGTTTTATCTAAACAAAATTTCTGCCACAGAAGCTGGTGTGAATGCACTTCAGAATCAAGACACCTAGATTTAGTTATCTTCACTGGGTGTCCAAGCTGTCATTACAGTTAGTGGAACTGAGGTTAGTACAGTCAACAGAGCCTAGAAAGCCTGTTGCTAATCAACATGAAGGTGTTTTCATTAATATGAGCTGAATCTTGTTAGGTTGACTGTAGTACCAAAATATATGCAACTGCACTTCATATGTATCATTAATGTTTATACTCTAGTATTCTCACTGTTCCCCATGTACTGCAGCTTTTATAGTATTTTACTATAAACTGTTCTTATACTTTAGTCAGCCCTCCTATCGTTCCATTGAAATACAAATTGAAAGTAAATTAAGCATCTGCTCAGGAGCTTGGACAGTTCTGCATGTCTTATAAAAATGCTTGCCCCTCTGGAGAGCACAGAGGGCTGGGTGAATCACCAGTACTGGGAAGATATTACAGCAGTTTAAGCCACAGTGTGTATTAGCAAATGAAAAAAGTCATAGAAAAGATACAGTATTAGTACTTCCAAGTAAAAGTATAGCTCGTTGCTCAAAATTCAATAGCTTGCAGAAGTTCAGAAGATAGATCTACCAAAACCATTGTGACTTTATATTTTTTTATCTTGCATGTTATTGCATGTTTAATTGGTTTGTTGTATTTTTAAATATACACATGAGATGACTTTTGGCTATTTTGAAATGATTTCTGTATATCTATGTAGGTAAGATCTTTCTCTAGCTGGCTGCCAGTCACTAGTTAGATAAATTTCTGCCTGTGAATTTTATGCCAAACTGCCTTCATTTAAAAATTTTCACCAGTCTCTTTCTAATAAGTACAGGAGGCTGTTAACTCTAGCTTTCCTTTCTATGCATTGCCAGTATAGGTGTATAAATTAATACCACAGCTTACCACGTTTAAGTTTTTGGTATTATCTGAGTGAATGTGCAGCTTTCTGACAGTGTTTTATTTAAAGACAAATGCATTTTTTTGCACTTAATCTTTATGGGTTGTGGCACAGCTTATAATACCAGGTTTTCATCAAAATTGTAATGTAATCTTTTATTTGCTTGTGGAAAAAGCTTGGTTTGAAATGTGAGCAGTTGGAAAACAGCTTCATTTGAATAAAAGGAAGCTCAGATATCTGACAGGATTTGATCAGCTTCCTTCTAACATGCACTGGTTGGTACATTCAGTGATAGGAATGCTTAATAAATAAGAAGGAATATCAACCCCCAGTTTTGCACAAGTGGCAAGAAGTATGAGAGATCATATACAGCAAAATTACTGCTGAAGCTGTGAACAGCTCCATCATCTTCTAAGGTCCTTCCCCTTTGCACATCTTGGATGGGTACACACAGGGCCACGTGCTTGACTTTAACCCCTTTTACTTCTCATGTTTAAGCTTTTCTAGTTTCCTGAACAGCTCTTCCTCCTCCTACCTGTCTTATCCACTTCTCCTTCCCTGTAGATACAGCAAAAGAGTTATACTTTATTACACTGCATGTCTGAATGTTGTGGCAGTCACTCGCTCACTCCTTGCCCTCCTGGCATGGGGGAGAGAATCAGGAGAGTAAAGTGAGAAAACTTGTGGGTAGAGATAAAGGCAGTGTAATAGGTAAAGCAAAAGCTGCTCATACAAGCATTCACCCCTTCCTTCTTCTTCTCCTACTTTATATACAGAGCATGGTGCCATATGGTATGGAATATCCTTTTGGTCAATTGGGGTCAGGTGTCCCAGCTGTGTCCCCTCCCAACTCCCTGTGCACCCCCAGCCCACTCACTGGTGGGGTGGGGTGAGAGGCAGAAAAGGCCTTAGCTCTGTGTAAGCCCTGCTCAGCAGTAATGAAAACATCCCTGAGTTTCAACACTATTTCCAACACAAACCCCAAACACAGCCCTATACAAGCTACTATGAAAACAATAACTCTGTCCCAGCCAAAACCAGCACACTGATAGCTTTTTCTGAGATCAGGAAGCAATTTTGAGAGTTTGGAAAATTTTGGTCAAATCTGGTAGATTTTGAAGGGTGAGAGTGTTATGGGTAGATAAACAGTCGTACAAACTTAAGAAATTACTATTTTGATGGTAATTCTTTGTGATTTCCAGTTAGTATCCAGTGTAGGTTTTAAAAGCCCCCTAAAATCAATTCTCAGAAGTAAAATGATATACGGAGATCATTGGTGATGTTTCTGTGTAGTACTTAAATGGAGGGAGAGGAAAGGGTGTTGGAAGTTAGCAGTAAGGGGAGAACTCCTTTTAGTTGGATTATGTGATAGAAGACCTTTAACCTGCACTGGAACCACTTAATGGTACAGTGGGACTGCAGAATGGTGATTGCAGTGTGTCATTTTGTTTTGTTCTAATAAAACTGCAGCTGCCATTTAAATTCATCCAGTCTGCCTGTTCATATGCTTACTAACTCACCACCTGCTCAACACACCTTTGGCCGAAGAACAAGAATGGAAACTTTTTGAAATACTCAGTTTCAAGGCTGAAAGGTTTTTTTTGTGTTTAAAAAAACCAAAACACTAAAATAGATGGGTTCATTGTAATGAATATGTTATTTTAAAACAGTTCTTGCAAATAAAAAATAAAACAAAATTCAAGAGGAAAATTACCATACTGTGTCTGTTTTTGTGTATTAGACATTTTGAATGTTTTTTAATATCAGAAAAAAACGTTGAAAATCAATTTAAAACCTAAATTCTGCAGGTTAACCATGCAGCTCCTAAACATCTCTGGCACACCCTGCTTGAGTCAGGCAAGCTGCTTTGATGTTTAACTTCTGTAAGCAAATAATTTAGGTACATTGGAAGCATGTCACAAAGAATAGTTTGGACAGTCAGTGTTTTGATTGTTGAATCTAACTAATAATTATTGTTGGGATTAAAAAGTTAGAAGTTCTTTAGAAATCTTTAAATGTAGCTGATGAGACAGTGCTGTGTTGCAAGGACAAAAGGAATATTGCTATGGATTTTTATCTTAGGGCTCATAATTGCTGAAAGGGTTCAAGAGACCTGCAACATTATTTACCAGTAAATGACCAGTAAGTGAATTGAGTTCAGAGTCCATGTGGACTTTTTATTACACATGAAAAGAACATTACTTCCTCTCTGATCTTTATCATCAAAGATATCATTTAGCAGTAAAAGCAAAGTTAAATAAATCGGCTGTAATGGGAAATAGCTTTTCAGAAAGTAACTTTGAACTGTAAAGCTCTAAATTCACTAAAAATTCCATGAAGAATTTTCTTAAGAGTAGTGTACCTCAGATATAGTAGTATTACATCTGAAAATATTTGGGATCATTCCCTTTTTGGAGAAAGTCACAAATATATATAAAATTTAAAATTATCATTGTTACAATTCTTACATTTCTGAGACCACAAAATCCAGAGCCTTCTGAAATGCTTTTCTTGGTGTATTTTTAGAGAATTTTCTATTACTGGAGAGTATTAAGATCATTAGTAATTCGTAGTTCTTGGGTGGAATGTAGTTGACTAAATCAGTGAACTACAGTTAGCTGCGTATACTTTGTCATTTTACACATGTGACTAACTGTGAAACATTGTATGTATGACAGTCAATTAAAACCTGTTTCATTTATGTTTATTTTGGCATTTGACATACAGTATAGTGCATTTGCTTTGATATGTAAATAGCAGCTGAAATGTTTCATGTCAAGAAAGAGGGAAACTTTTGAATTGCTAGTGTTGATTGCTAAATTGAGGTTACCACATCTGTGTTGTAATACATGATGGAACTGGGCTCACTGTGATATTCTAACAGTTTGTGTAGTTAATATAAATATTTGGCATCAAGAAGACAGATTTTTCTTAATCATTTAGTCTGCAGTTAGAAATGTTGTCCAAAAGTCAATGAAAAGAAAAAGCTGCCTTTTATTTTGAAGTTTCTCTCATAGTTTAAATATGTTTACTTTTTATTTTGAAGTTTATGAAATTTAGTTTTCATGTAAAAGTTTTTAAAAAGCTTTGTGGCCTCAGGCTTCACATTTGAGTACTTCCTAGACTTGGGCAGTTGTCGTTGTCTTAATACACAAACCAACTGCAAGTTCAAGTCCAGTCCTATGCTGTTGTATGTATTTTTTTACATATAGCACGTTCTTTTTTAGCTTTTTAATAAGGATTTTAATGTCAATTGTTTTGTGTTCACTTAAAGAACTGTAAAAATATGTATGAGAATTTTAATTAGCCAGATTAAAAGCAAATCATCTAACGTTGTGTTTTATATGTATAGAATTGTCAGATATCTGTGTAGTTCACAGTAGCCTTATCTAATCTAAATTTTGGAGAAGTAATAAATATTCAATATTATAGAAATTTTGTGACCAAAATTAATGTTATTTATAATACAGATATACTGTTGCATGTACGTGCTTATAAGTGTGTGTTACAAGCTCTAGTAATTATCAAATATGTGAGTACATGAGTTGATAATTTTAGCTGTTTGTTACTGTGAAGTTTATCAATGCTTTCTGAAAGGATTTTGGAGTAAGTTTACTTCAGTTGGAAGTAAGTTGTTTCCAAATTACTTCTAGGCACTGGAGACTTTGAAAATGTTTGAAAAAAAGGATAGCAGAGTAAAGAGTGCAGCTGCAACAAACCTTTCATTCCTTTATTATTTGGTAAGTGTGTGTTTCAACAAAACCAGGTAAGAACTGCAGTTTATGTAGCAATTTCTGTATTTTTGTAACAATTTTTGCATCTGTCTAAATAATCCCTGTAAACGAGAAGAAACTGCTTGCTAGAGGAGTTAATCTGGAACACCAGTTCTTGGCTGTAGTTGAAATTTGGATCAGGTCTTTTTGTATCCTGTTGCTGGGAAGAAGAGTGAGATTGAGCCCCAAGCCACAGAAGTGTGTCTGCAGTGGGATTTGTGCAGAAGCTCAGTGGCTCCATTTAAAACATGGGTCCTGGAGACCCAGGCTGAACTTTAGGAAGACCTTAACTACGTAGCTTCGGCAGGTGTGTTTGTGTATGAAGTTTGTAGGGTATGGGTATTTTTTTTATTTATTTTTTTTTAAAAGAAATGCTACTTTAAAAGAAAACTTCCAGACCAGGTGGGACTCAATAGCAAGACACATCTCAAGTGTTGAGTTATCAGCAATTAGTAAGAGATGATCTACCTATGCAAATATATGAGAAATATTTTGGGAATGAAGAATCTTTTTTTTTTTTTTTTAATCCTCAGTCTTTTGTAATTCCTGTAAGAAACCACAGCTGCAAGAAAATTAACTGACAAAGGGCTAATACAATGTTTATTTTGTTCACATAGGGGAATGAATTGGCACAAGCAACTAACTATGCAGATTTAGCTGTAAATTCTGATAGGTATAATCCAGCAGCTCTAACTAACAAAGGAAATACTGTTTTTGCAAATGGAGACTATGAAAAAGCAGCTGAATTTTATAAGGAAGCTCTCAGGAATGATTCCTTATGCACTGAAGCACTTTATAACCTTGGTAAGTCATAGGTGCTTTTGTGATCTAGCTTTTGTCTAAAGGTAACAGTTTTTCTGAGAATCTGTCTTTCAGAGTGTTCTTATGTAGAAATATATGTGAATTATTATTACTTTATTGAGTAATTTATGTTATAGCAAGATATTAACTTGTACTTCCTGTCTGTTCTGAAAAAAAAACCCCGTGTTAAGAACATTGGCTAGTAATTCCAGATGAATAAGTTACTCTGAAGATTAAGAAATTTATGCTACCTACTAAAAGTATACCAGTTTTAGCATTATTAAACCCTCATTCCCCCATTCATCTTGTTCAAAAAGTGAGATTACAAGCGTCCTTGCACTTTGATTGGGTTCATGTTCCTTGTGTTTATCAGTTTGGTAGGTCAAGCATGGCTCTCACAAAGAGTCTGTTAATGTCAAGGCAGTCATACTTCCTCCAAGTACCAATTCTGGTTTTCTTGTTATTCTGTCAGTTAGTAGGCCAAAGTAGTCTTTTTCTCACTGCATTGAATCTGTAACCTTTATTTTTTTTAGGTTTAGCATACAAGAAGTTAAACAGGATAGACGAAGCTTTGGATTTTTTGCTGAAACTCCATGCAATCCTTCCAAATAGTGCCCAAGTCCTTTACCAGATAGCAAGCATGTATCTTTTTCTGGATTATGATAAGGGTGTTGGTTTTAGTAAACTCATTTAGTCTGAAGTACGTGTTTCAATCATGACAGGGTGACTTAGAAATTTACTGCAGTGTCCATTATAGTAAAGATGATTTGTTCTCTGATGTTTGTGAAAATGAGACCAGAACTTAAACCTGCTAGAACATTTCCAGTGAAGACAGTGAAGAAATACATTAAGACTGCTCTCATTGCAGGCAATGAGTGATTTACCCTCAGTGTTAAATTGTGTCCTGGAATATTTCAAATGCTGCTGATTTTATTATAAAATAATATGGCATATATAAGTACAAGTAAGTAAAATATTTAAGAAAAAAAATTTATGGTTAATGAATATGATGTTCTCTTCTGAAAGCTGTTTTCAGATTAGTTAGTGTATGTGTAAGAAAATAATTATCTCCCAATGCTGCAAAAGCTCAACAAATTGAGAAGCTGAGGAAGGGAGGAAATGGCTTTGCACATCACCAGTGATATTCTACACTATGAATTTCTTTAACAATTCTTCTGAGGATGTGCAAACTGTAATAAAATCCTTCCCAAGGCAGAACAGATTTCAGTTGTTGTACTACACTTCTAAGAATAGTGTAGGTAATAAAAATATATTTTAGTCAGTAAAATAAGTAACCTCCAAGAATACCAAAGGACTCAGATCTCTCTTGCTTGTTGTATAGCCCCTCTACAACAGCATAAATGGCCCAACAACTCCCAGTTCCCATCTGGAGCAGAACTTCTCTGCTCCACTGCTGTGTAAAACTGTTTTCCACCAATACTCACAAGCTTTTTCCATGATAGGTAGGATGCAGCAGAACGTGAAAAAACAGGTTGGGCAGTAGCTCCAGCTCACCATGCTGAGAGCTCTGAGCCATTGTGCCCCTCAGGGGTGACTGAGGAGGGAAGAGCACACTACAGACTGAGTTACAGCTAATGCTGCCTCTCTGGACCAGAATCTGTCTTGTGCTTCTTAGACATACAGCAGAAAACCTCACTACTGGCAAAAGTCTGTTCTTGGGAATAGCAGTTTTACCTTATCACTTACAGTAAAACAAAATACTGTTAGTATGAAAAACTAACCAAGTTGTAAAGGCTACAAATCAGTGGCCTGGTTGTCACACTTATTCTTATAAACGAGGAAGTCAAAGTAAAATTAGTGTCAGAAAGAGAGAGGAGAATTGAGCCCAAAGTTCTGTTGAGCCCAAGCTGGTTTTAAGATGAAAGAGCAGCCGAAGTCTCTGAATATTTTTTTTCCTTTAGCGTAACAAAAAGACTTTCTGATGGAAATAAAATTATGAAAACAATATGAAAAAAAAAGAAGGCCAGTGTATCTTCACACTACAGTGACTGGTGTATCTGTTCAGCACATGGATTGCATTAGGTAAAGTAATAGGAATTCTGAGTAAATCAAACTACCATTGGCATTGGTCCTTGACTGAAGAAAACTCAGATACGAGATCATGGAAGATCCCAATCAAGCCATAGAGTGGCTCCTGCAGTTGATCAGTGTAGTACCAACTGATCCACATGTACTTTCAAAGCTAGGGAAATTATATGATAATGAAGGTGATAAATCCCAAGCTTTTCATTATTACTATGAGGTACTTGCTCTTATATTGCTTTTTCAGTGCACTTTATAATAATTAAAGAAAATTTTACCCTAAGTTCCTATATCAAATTAACAATTGATTCATTTAAACTTTTTAAAATGTCCTCCAGAAAGGAAAAAAAAAGAGATACTGGGAGAGACAAAATCTAATTTTTGTAGTCAGAGCCTAAGGAAACACATAGCCTGTGGTTCCGTGTGGAGACCGACCCAGACTTTCATGTTTCTTTATGTGGTCATTGTTTACACTGACCTGTAACAGTTTTATTTTAAAATACAGTCTGGGACAAAATAAAATCTGAATATAGCGAATTCAGTAAATGTAGTAATTTTAAAGGTGTGTAATGTGACTGAGTTGATTGGAGGCTGTGTCTATATAATAGATATGGAGATACATATATAATGTGTTTATATATGTAAGTTTATATATATATATTTTAACGGTATAGCTATACATTATGTATACATGGTTGCATAAAGATATGCAGCCTCTTTAATTTCAAACCAGCTGTACTACTATCTGTAGTTTGGAGAGATTCTTCTGTCTTAGAAAAAAGAATGATGGGAAATGGCTTTGTTGCAATATGAGGGTTCTTTTTATCTGTGAAGTAAGGATGACCAAAGGCTGTGTTGCAGTCTGAATTACTAGTTGAGTTGTGCTTGATGATAATTTTGCTGCCTATTTCAGTGGGAATTTCTAAAAAGCTGAAAATGTTATTTATGTACGTTTGTATAGAAAAGAATGCTTTTAGTTGAGTTTTCCAGCAGACTGATGTGAATATGAAATTGTACATGTATTAGTTAGCATTGTTTAATGTTTTAGGTAACTTACTCATATGTAGAGGTGAGCTAAGTAAATGTTTTTGTTGTTGCAAGCTATTTAAAATAGTATTTCAAATAAGGCTGGATGGAAAATGTGACAGACTCATCTCAGGTAACTTCTAGAAAGCATTCTGCAATTAGAAAACTTGGCATGCCTTTTTTTTTTTTTCCCCAGGATCACTTAGTACAGCACACTACTTCCATTCATTTATATTACACATTTTGGGCATCTGGAGAATTAAACACTTGAGTAAGATATTCCAGAAGTACCATAAAGATGTTGTTTATCACTAAAATTGTGGGGTTTTTCACCTTTCCTGTTTTGTCAGTCATACCGGTATTTCCCTTCAAACATTGAGGTCATTGAATGGCTTGGAGCATATTATATTGACACCCAGTTTTGTGAAAAAGCCATTGAGTACTTTGAAAGAGCAGCACTTATCCTGTAAGTAGTTATTATTTTATACCTACTCAGATTTGTGATGAGACATCCATAAGGATACCTAGAGATAAATCAGTTGTATAACTTTATTAATACTATAAGCGAACATCAGAATTAAGAGTGTTTGGGATATTACTTAATTTTCTCAACTGTCTGTTCATTTACAGTGTGTCTTTGTTCTTACTGTGCAATTTCAATGTTAAATAAGATCCTCCTTTGGGCCCAGGAAAGTATTAGGTATTAGACCCTCTTTTTCTCTGTTATCTGCTATTAAACACAGCTACAAAGTGGGCAATTGCTCTCCAAAGCCACCAAGAACTCTTTCTCCATGACTTTATGTGAAATATTTCCTTTCTATTGTTTTGTTATGCAGTGATGATTTGGTGGTTCAGATAAATGCATGTTTTAACCGTTCTTGCTGCATTTCCACTTTTCACATCACTCCTACTTCCATAAAAAAGCTATTACAAATAAGGTATATAAGTAAGCAAAATTGTGCAGTGCAGTCCAGGGGTCAGTGAAAATAAGTTTACGGATTAAATCGATCCTGATAGAGATGTTTGAAATATACTGAGTTCAGTTCAGCAACTTAATGGCTAAAATTGTCCATTAGCAGAACGTGATGCACTTCAGAAAGTATATAGGCTATATACTTTATTTTAGTTCAGAAAGGGAGCTTACCACAGAATGGTTAATAAATAAAATTTGGTCAAATTTAAATCTATAATCCAGAGTTCAAAGATAATTCTAAAAAGACATGCATATGGTCTTTTTATGTGGAATTCATGAAGCATTTTGTGTTAATAGACCAATTCATGCAACTGAAATTCACTTGAATAAGTGTGAATTTCTCTATTTTGTGTTTTAGGAAACCTACCAAAAATCATACTAAACAAAACTCTCTTGTTTCTTGTCTTGTGATGATCTAAAATTTGACATTCTTTTTGTTCTGGGAATCTGAATGGGCATGCAGGTACAAAGACAGCATGTGAACAAAAAGTTTGTACAGTATCGTTCAAGGAAAAATTATACTGCAAATAGGTTGTTGCGACGGCCAAGCACGCGCTCAGATATCAGTCGTAGTCCAGGTGTCAGGTGATCAGGAAAGCTGTTTATTGCTCTTAAGCGTTTCTTTTATATTCTTTGTGTACTATCGTGCTACAACATAATTGGTTAAAAGTCTCAAGCATAAAACACTGCACATACTTTCACTGGTGACACTGAAGACACTGTGCATGCTGTCGTTGGTGACACTGGAGACACCGTGCACACTGTCATTGGTGATACTAAACACATTTTGGTTGGTGACCTTTGGTCTGGGCTGCATTATATTTGTTCCGTCCGGCATTGCAATAAATGTTTCCTTAGAGTTGTTTACATTCCTCTGCAACTTGAGAGCTGCAACTGCTCAAATTCAGGGCCTACCATCCGGTCGTTTCCCACAGGTTGTAAGAAGTTCAGTAAAAAATACTAATTCTGGCTTTGAGACACTTGAGTTGGAATGGACATTAATTGTAGAAGAGAAAATCCAAGGTTTAAATAAGGATTAAAAATGAAAAAGAAATAATAAAAAAAGACATAGACTTCACCCAAATGGTGTTATAATTATAAACAAATAGAGATGTCAATAAGATAAAAATACCCAGTTCACAGGTTTGCCAATATTCTTTTCCCTATAAATACTGGCCATCTTAAAAAGTTATATTTTAGTCAAACTATGAGATTGCAAATACTGGTGTTCATGGCCTTGTTAGAAAATTTTGAAAGAAACAGATGAAACTAAAAAGAATTATTTCATAATTTTGTTTTGGCAAAGATATAAAGATTTTGTGCTTCTTATCTCACTCAGTCCATGCATGAAGCACGAAGTATATGGATTGTAAAGTACTTAACGAATAATTGGCATATGAAATTCTTCATTGTTATTTGTAATTGTCATCTATCTGTAATAGAGAGAAATTATTTCTCTGTGGGAGGAGATTTTTAACAGTAGATAATGGTGCATAAATATTTTGGTGCTTATTTGGTACTAGAAATAGAGCCTAGATATGCTAAATGGTAAATATGTATGTAAATATAAATTGCTACTGATTTTAAATAGTTATGTTTTAGAATTATTTTCACTGTGGACAGCATTTATTAGTTTAACAATTTTTAGTTTGTTTAGTTTGTTTACAGTCCATATACTTCATGCTTCATGCATTCAGTATTTTAATCACAATAAAATACTGAATCACAATAACATGTTAGACAACAAACTGGGCAACAGCTTCCATTATTTTATTTTTACCAGCATGCACAGATCTGTCGTTAATAAAAGGAGTTGTGCAGTTAATGCTTGCTGCTGACAATTTCTTCTCTCTAGAATTTTCATACTGAACTATGTAATAAACTTTATTTTTGGGTCTGCTTGACTGCCTTTGTTTGCAGGAGACACATTCAGCTGAAACTAAAAAGGTGCAGCATCTGTATTTCATGAGCTTTTTTGGCAACTACCAGGCAAACAGATTATTTAGAGTTAAAAATGGCCTGTGCTATGATTAGAAGGAAAAACTAAAGAGAATAAGTACAAAACTATTCTGAAAATGTTGTCTCACAGTACCTTTTGGATATGCTACTATTGCATTGTAAACCACATGTGAAAAGTGCTTTGGCTTATAGGATCTTGACGCTATTGACATGAAAATTTCCCAGTTTTCACATTAATTTGAGAAGAATGAGGAAGGAGTCCAGCTGTTTTATTGTACATGCTGAAACATCTCAAATATTTTCTCTGACATACCTGTCACCATTATGTACTAAAAAGAGAAGGAGCATATAGGCAGCAGCTAGATGCTGCAGTGGCATCTTAGGCAAAAAGGAGAAACCAGAGTTTGAAGCTGCGAGTGGGGAGTGTGCTTCCTGGCAGGGATCTCTTGGGCATGCATGGGATCCTAGTGGTAGGACCTCCTCAAAATATAGTTTAGCATTTTCTTCTTCCCCACTGCATGGTTCTGTAACTCTGACAAAGATTAGTGGTTCACCTGTCCGGTCTACTGTGTCTGGGCACAGAATCACGAGCAGGAGGAAGGCTATAACATGCAACTGAAAATGAGTGACATCAAGGCCTGAAAACAGGTGCATGATGCAGGGGTAAACTGTGTGTGAATTGAGCTGGATAAGTTCTTTCTAGGAAGGCAATAGGCTAGGTGAAAAATTTATTAGTAGTTTAATAGTAGGTCTTTAGCAGTGCTATGCAGATTATTTTGCTTATTCATTCTTTGGCAAATGTGCATAACTTTATTTTATTCACATGCAGGCCGACACAAGTGAAGTGGCAGCTAATGGTTGCAAGTTGCTACAGGAGAAGCGGTAAGTTCTGTAACTTTTTGGTAACTGGTTGGAGGTTTGTAACATTTATTTTTTTTTTTAATCCATGGGGTTGTTCAGACTAGACAATATATGAAGGGAGCATATAGAAAACATGGAGATAAACTGGTGTCTGCAGTTCCAGGGCAGAGCAACGGTTTTAAACTGAAAGAGGGTAGACTTACACTGGATATAAGGAAGAAATTCTTTACTGTGAGAATAGTGCGACACTGGAACAGGCTGTCCAGAGAAGTTGTGGATGCTCCATCAAGGCCAGATTGGATGGGGCTTGGAGCAACCTTGTCTAGAGGAAGGTGTCCCTGCCCATGGCAGGGGGGTTGGAACTAGATGATCTTCAAAAGTCCTTTCCAAACCAAACCATTTTATGATTCTGTGTTTTGTTTTGTTTTGATTATGTTTTGACTTTTTTCTTTTGATCTTTTCTGACTGATGTGAATATTGGTGCTAAAGTTTGTGTGAACACTCAGTTATGTATTATTTTGTTATAAATTTTCTCTGTATATGTAATAAAACATGAAGTTTCTTTTAAGTCCAGGAAGTGTGCCTGCACTGACTTATATGTGAAACATTCCTTGTGCTCTTAAATAAATAAAGAAAATAGTACAGCATACGTGATCTAATAGAAGGTTTTTTGAATGTAATTATACTACCAACTGATCCAACATAAACAGTTAGTTTTTCAAGTTGCTTAATTCCCTTTTCTTTTCAACAGCAGGTATAATTTTTCAATATTAAAATAGTATTTGCACTACACAAGCAGAAGAGAGTCTTAATGTGCTGTATTTCCATACTGGAAATAGAATACACTGATGAGCAAAATTAAAAGAGACTAAACTTTTGGGGGTTTTTCACCACCTAAAATGCATTCAGGATACTTGATGATGTAAATTATACTCTTCTTTCTTCCTGTTCCATCTTGTCCCTCTTCTTTATGCTTCTTTAGAACTTCACAGAACAGTCTTCCATAATAAATAAGTGCATTTTCTCACTTAGCTCAGTTATTTAATACAACAGTGAGAAAAGGAACAGGACCTGGGGAAGCCAGTGTATTAAGAATAATCAGCACCACCCAAAACTAGACAGATGAAACATTTTCCCAGCAAAGAAAAACAGTGGGCTTGGCTGCTTCTTAGATCATTTATGGTTCATTGGCAAAATTCCCGGTTTATCGTGTTAACACATCAGTTTGATCTCTGCCTCACACCAGGAAGAGAAAAACAGTGATATCTCAAGAAACCTTTTTTGTCAAGTATTTAATGGATATGATATTTTAGATTTACAGGGTCAGTCAGTCCTTTCCATAATCAATCTGAGTCAAAATTGAAGACAAAAGACTTAAGGAATAATTACTTCGCTACCAGATCTGGGCAAAGGAGAGCCACACAGTTTGTATTTTGATGTCAGGAAGGACAGGCAGAGCTCTGCTGTTAGATATTTCCATTTGACCAATCCATACATTTGCAGTCCCAGACAACTCCTATTAGGCTTGATACAGTTCATCTAGTAGTTGCGTTGTAGAAACAGAGTATTAGAGGAAGGTCAAAAAAAAAAGGCAGAAATCAGGAAACTGCTCTTTGTTAATTCTGTTATTTACAGAGTAATTTGGACTGTTTTCAGATGTTCTTAATTTTTACTGTTAAAGTAAATTACTATTAAATTACGTAATTAAAGAATTTTAAGTTTGGTCTCACCAAATTTGGTCTTATAATATTAAATTATTTACTCTAACTAAAAAAATGCATTGATGTTAAAGTGTATCAATTTCACATCAGATATTCTTTTTTATGTTTGACTGTGTGGATAGGAGATGTTTGTTTTATTTGCAGGTAACTACCAGAAAGCTCTAGAGAAATACAAAGTCATTCACAGAAAATTCCCAGAGAATGTTGAATGTAAGTTGTTTAGTTCCGTGGTACAACTATCAAAGGAAACTTTGTTACATAGAATATGTGTGTTAGTAATCATATGACGTGTTTTTCATATGAAAATATTTTTATGAACTAACATTTTTATTCAAGCCAATGCAGCGTGTTTTCTGTGACAACACTAAAGTGTGATTTAAGAAATATTAGGTCAATGCTGAAGAGTGATGAAAATAAACTTAGTTATAACTGAGTCAGATTGGTTGAGTTCTTTCTCATACATAACTATGTTACTTATTAGATATTTCTTGTGATAAAATATATGTATTTGTACTTCTAGTTCCTGCTACTTGAAATTCCTGCTGTAAGTTTCTAGATATGAGAAAATCATATTGCTAAGTTTTACCAAAGCCAGGCTTTCCAAAGAATGTAGAGGGTGAGATTTTGTTGCTGGGTTTTTAAGTATAGTTGGTCAACCAGTCTCTGGAAATCTTTGAAGAGTAAGACATTTTGCAAAATCAGTCACACCTGTACTCTAAATAAAAAAGCCATGTAGAAAATAGGGGTTGTCAGTGGTTGTGAAAACATTCTCTGACATCCCACACTCTGCCTCACAAATTCCAAAATACAAGGTTGTCTCCAACAAGTCTATGCTTTTAAATGCAATGTGGGAAGAACATTAATTCAATTTTATTTTAAAATTGTATCATTCTGCTCTATCAAATGTATTGCTTTTTTAAAGAGGAATGACACAGCTCTCTTGTACAACTGAAGTTCAGTGCTATTAACTCCTCAAAGTTATAAGCAAAATATGGTGTTCATATTGGTCACACATATTTTGGAGGGGTATTTAGTAAACCCTTTAGAGTGCAAATATGTTTCTGGATGTAGTTTCTACAAATTACACAAATGGAGGCAGAAGTTAGACAAGACAATTTAACTGATTTAAGTTTTCTACTGCGGAAACAGTGGTTCTTCACTCATCCCTCCCTGACCATGTCTTCCCTAAACTAGCAGAAAACTAGCTTAGCACGTAATGAATAACATGTTTGTTAAAGCGTCAGCAGAGAAATGGATCATGTCATGCTTGTTTTGGCTTCAGTTCTTTCAAAGGAATGTTGACAAACAAACGTAGCAACAATGTCTTCAGTTTGGTATAGTGTCTCAGGAGAATGTTTTTAGGGGTTCTTCTGGTTCAATCATACAGTTGTAGTTGACTTTCATGTCAGGTTTGTTGAGATTTTTTAATTCTATAAATACTACTCTTTAAAAATCAACCGCAGCAACAGAAAAAAACGTTTTGATTCACTTGGCATTTGTAAAATTGCTTTCAATGAAATGCTCTTGATAGCAGCTCCTCAGTAATGTCTTAGTATCGTTACTATGCTTCCAGCTTCCAAAATATTTTGCAAATGTTAAGAGTTCTGAGCCAGGTGAGTTAGTATGTCTTGTGCCTTCCACATGTATAAATGGTATTTGTACTCTTCATGGATATAGACACAGAAAATGTTGAATTACCTGCAAAATATCACAACTCGGATGGCGATACTGGACTGGAGTCACCTTATTTGCACAGTTGCTTGCATTGTTTGCCATTTTGCATGTCCAATTCTGTTGGGGTGCACTTGTAGTTGGACCTGCTTGTAAGCCTTTTTTAATGGTGCTTTTTGCTTTTCAATTAGGCCTCCGATTTTTAGTTCGTCTCTGCACAGATATGGGGCTGAAAGAAGTCCAGGAATATATAACAAAGCTCAAGAAAGTGGAAAAATTAAAAGAAATAAGAGAGCAGGTAAGTACATAGATGAAGCTAAAACAGTGTTTATTTTACTTCAAGATAAAATGTGTTATTAACTTCCTGGTTTAGAGAGGCTTATGTTTTGAGGTTTGGGAAGTTTAGTTTTAAATTACTGGTCAGTCTTATATCTGTCTGAATAGTTTTGAGTACCAGATTTTCTGTGATTTTTAATACTAGTGAAAGATGGATGATGTGGATGTGATGGGAATGCTGGAGCCACTTGCATAATTCAATGTCTCTGGAATGTCATCTTTCCTACCTACTTGCCAGATTTCATTTAATACTTTAGTGTACTTATTAACCAAGTAATAATGCAACTACAGGGAGAGATGGGGAGCCTAAGAATTTGTCTTTTTGTTATATACAAAGCTGCAACATTGACAGATTACATAGTTAGACGTAAACTATTCATACTAGTGCCAATTTTTAAACTGAAAAAAAATGCATGGAACAGCAACAGGCCGTGAAAGGTATGAGATCATAACTTGTGTTCTGTTCAGAAGTGAGCTCACGTTTGTGTGTATGTGCACTCGTGCATTGTTTTCTTGCTGTTCTGGTGATAAAGTAAGATTTTAAAATGAAAAACAGCTGCTTGTTTGAAAAGCATTATCCCTGCTGTTGAACTGCAAAGTGTTCAAGTTTGCTTTTCCTATTACCTCAAAGCTACATAGTCACGTTAGGACACATTAAGTCTTAACTAATTTACTGTGCTCCTAGTAACACTTACTGGGTCCCCTTTGCCAGATACTTTTACTTAAATTCCAGGGAGTCTGAGTATGCACATGGACACTAAGACATTTTAAAAATGAAACTCACAAAGGGAAACACTGATTAAAGGATTCCAGCTTTATGCTACAACCATACTTTGAAGGACTAGCTGAAGTGCATTGGTTTGAATTTTCAGTAAATGTAAAATTTCAAGCACTTGTGAAAATGGACAAAAGAAGCAGTCTGCAGCTCTAGTGGGATCAGTATTCCTCTATGTCTCCCCATAATCATATCAGTAAGCAAAACAGATGACCGGATATAATGTTTCTATTCTGCAAAACTCATAATTAAGAGATCTCTCTAAAGTGTGTTAAACAGGTTTTGTTTGGTTTCTAGGGAGTATCAGTTCAATGTCAGTAATATACATAACTCTTTGCAAAAACTTTCAGTACCTCAGCACTTTACTTGGGAAAGCTCACCAGTTAAACCAGTTACAACTGGATTATTTTATAGTTCATAAGAGAGAAAGAGGTGGAGAGGCTATCTATTTCCTTGCATGTAATTTTGGCTTTTTTTTATACTGAAGGTGTTAATTATGTACGACAGATCTGCAATTGTCAAGGATTTTAAGGAAAACACCTTTTTTCCTTTCAGAAAGTTAATATTCGAATATGTTAAAAAAAAAAAAAGTCACATCTCTTTCTGTTTATTACACATTGGAAGCGAGAGCTTTCCCAAACCATTTCTCTACTTTCTCATGAGGAAAAAGCTACAAGTAGAATATTTAGAAGTTTTAATCATCTAAGTTACTTAAGATTTTAGTAACAGAGAAATCACACTTAAATTATGGAGGTTTTTTTCATTCTGACTTCATCGTGTTAAGGGAATTCGTACCTGTCATATCTGAATGACAGAGGTATCAGTGGAATCCAGTACAGATACATGGTAGCACAAGTTACTGCATAGTAAAGGAACAAAGACTAAGAAAAGATGTTTCAGGATGCACTGCAATTTAGTATGTGACTGTCCTGTATTAGAAGTTGAGTATCTCTGTGACAGAATCCCAGCATCGGCGCTGTCTTCCAAACAATGTCCCTGCAGTTCCTTTTTTTGTGATTGCATCCGGGTTCCATACCCTGGTTTTGGGTTGGGGATTTTTTTTTTCTTTCATTGGTTGGGGTCTGTGTGTGATTTTTTAGTCTTATGTCTACCATCTGGCTTTGGAAATTACTAGGGTTTTTTGTCCTAAGAATTTTCTTCTGTCTTCCATGGCCATATAGTCATAAACTATACTGTCAAGTTCTAAAATTACCAAAATTTTATTTCACCACCTAAGTTTCCAATAGGAATACTGGTTTCAGTTAGCAGTACCAGATATAGTTCTATTCCTGCTCCCAATTTCAGATTAAACCATGTTTTCCTGATTGCACCCAGTAAACACAAAATAGTTAAATGCTAGTGTAGTATACCTGCATTTCAAAGTCAGCACACAGACTTTGTCTTCCTGTAGAAATTTATCAAAATTTGCTATTCTGGCATTGTTTTTCCATAATAAGTACATCCACATGGAGTTTTTACCAAAATAAATATTCTGGAGTACTTATTTCTCTCAGTTCTCAAATATGGACAAGTTGTTAAATACTTCCAGCCAAGAATCTGAGAACATCTGTGGAGTTCATTCCCTGTAGAAATTTTTCTCCCTGCCTCTCACAGCATTCAATTTTTACTGCAACCTTCATATGTTGGGGCATTCTGGGGGGGATGTTTGGTTCATTGTTTGGTATTGGTTTGGTTTTTTGCTGCATTAATCTTCCCTTTTCATGTTTCAGTTTAAAAAAGGCAGGTAATAGTGTAAAAGTTCACACAAGCTCCTTGGCACTGATGTATACACACATTACTATTTATTTCCGTTAAGTGAGCTTAATGACTGAAAATGAGGGGCTGATGGGGTGTGCTGTGAAGCAGTGATGATAGGTGCAAATGCTGGCAGGGACTTACTGCCCTTACCTTCAGGCATCTACATCTGGGCTAACCATCCTGAATGTCTTTTGCAGTCATGGAAGAGAAACAGGCATTTTTTAGGGTGGAAACCTATTTTGAATGTCTGCTTTTAGTATGGGATTACTTACAAACTACTCGCTTGGAACTTTACAGGAATTTATCATATGCTTAAGCTGTAGTACTGATGTAGTATTTTGGGAGTAAAGTCCTAGGATGTAAATGCCGAGAGGGCACTATCGTCTAAGGACTGCTTCCCTCTGGCAGACAGAAGCTGGGCTTCCACTGTCAGACTTGATGTCAGTTATTCATTGTTTGGAGAGTCTGAACATGCTTCCTGAAGGATTGATATATGCTACTACACTGGACTGTGAAAACGATATTTAATACAGAATTCAGAGAACATATTTTAGACTTGAGGATTTCCCAAAATAAACAAAAAGTATGGGAAATTCTGGTTCCAGACTAAATTACGCCTAGACTAATCCTGGTTTCACACTAGCCTCAATGCTTTCCTGTCTGACTCCTGTGAGTTTTGATTTAAGAGTTCTTCCTTTTTCTGTTGGCATGAATCTTGAAAGTTCTTTCACTTCTTTGGTACCATTCCAACTTTCCCAGACTCCATTATATTGTTCTGGTGAAAAATGAGTGAAGAAGCTTCAGTAATTGACCTGAAAACATGGTTAGGTAGTGTGCACGTGTGTTTTATTCAGATCCTGAAGTCATATTTTGAAATAAGATGCAGAGATACTTTATTAATATCTGAGTGCTTTAAACACCAAGTTTTTGTACCTACCTATCAAAAAGTCCCTTGCTGAGATGTACATTCTTGTAATTGACAAGATGTACGCATGAGAAATTCGATGTTTTGCCAGGAGAAGCTGAGTCTGCCATGTCATACAGAGGTATTGTTTTGATAAACTGTTAAAGTTTTCAAATAACACTTAAAAAAAACACAGCTGGAAGATGTTTATGGTACCTTCCTCTTTGCAAGAGAGCTGACTTTTTAAACACAGCTTTTAAAGTATTTACCTTCACCTTTATCTTGCATTTAACACTCAACAGCAAATTAAATTTTGCTGTGAAGTACAGTGCTGTGCCAAGAATTCAAAATCTAAGATCCATAGGGTGAGTAGTTTTTTTATAGATTCCCGTACTTCTCCCCTTTGAGTCTTTACAATAATAAAATGCTTGTGGGATTTACAAGATGTTAATAGGTAGAGGCTACTTTGAACTTATGCAAGGAGGGCTATGTTGCCTGTTTTTTCAGCTGTACTTTACAAAGGAACATCTGAACTATTTTTATGCACGTTCCCTGTATAAATTTTATCTGAAGAAAAATAATTTATTGAGATATTCTTTTTGAATTTCACAGAACTCTTGTTTTATTGGATTTAACAATGATTTTAAGGACAATTTTGTATGTTGAAAAAACAGGGTTTATTAGTTGCAGTGTAGTAAGTCTAGTTTAATGTTCTTCTACTGTTTTATTAATAAGCTAAGTTGAATTTTCAGTAATTATCTCTAATATATATATATATTACTAAATGGGGGTTTTTGTTCTAGTCTTTTCAAACCTTTTTCACTGTTCCCCAGCGCATTAAGTCTGGCAGAGATGGCAGTGCACGTAACCGCAGAGAAGGAGGTGGTGGTAAGTACGCAAGGCCTCTGCTTAAATATGCAATTTGTCAGGATCCTAAAGAAAACAGTTTTTCTGAAAGTGTTTGTAAAGTCTCCTTACATTCTGAAATGCACACAAATATGCATTGGGCAATATGGAAGTACTTCACAAATTGTTTCAAACTTTTTGGTTATCTCACTGCTGTATGAAACCACAACTGGTACAGTAGAATGGATTTGGTCTAACATTTGTGTTTTATATACAGATATCAGGGTATTTCTAAGGCTAAATTTCTGCTTTTTTTCAGTACTGTGGACTTGAACATTTTTATCCCATTAACTTGGTATTTGAACACTTTTATCCTGTTAACTTTGGAATATTTACTATAAGGAATCATTTATGATGACAAAATAGAACACATAAGCCACAAAAACCAGGAATTCATTGTTTCTTTATTTAACGTGGAGGAAAGGGAATTTTTTACCCACCATCTAATCTACTATGTTAGGTGTTCATTACAATTTCAAGAGACTGTTCTGTGCAACCAACTCCATAATAAGGATAACATACCCTTACTCTCTTTGAGTTCTTCCTTCCCCTTTTCCCAGTATAGCAGAAGTGAAGTACTAGAGTCTTCCCTAGAGGAGAGCTTGCTCACTGACTACTAAGTCTCTCTGCTTCTATAGATTTACAATGCTGACTTCCATAAATATAAAACTCATGCAGTGTAGGTCAGGAAACTGTCCTGCTTCATCTTTTCTGCACTAGGTAGCCTGCATATTGCAGAGCTAATGGTTTTTCCCTCCCATTATTAAATCCATGAAATGTTAGTAATGTAAACCTAAATGTTCCCCACTGCCACTCTAAGGAAACTAGCAGACTTAAGGCTACTTCAGCCACCCAGACAAAAAAAAAATCCATATTTTGACCCAAAAAGGAAATGGTTTCTTTGCATTGTGCTTTTAGTTTATCTTAATATCAGTGGGTCTCATAAAAAGATAGCCCCTATAAATTCTTGCCTCTCTTCCCTACCTTTTACAGAGAAATAATTTATGATTTTTTTTTCTTATTTGGTAACTTCACTTCTCCATCTACATAGCAGATATTTTACAACATATATCAAATTCTATAGGGCCATGAAAAGTCATGGAAATTATTAGTGTAATCTGAAGATGATCTTAAAATGCTGTTACATTTATGAAGACTGCTCTCCTGGATTCTCCAAGGCTTAAGAGTGAGTGTTGGGTGCTTAAGAGAGATCTCATTCCTTTTTCAGCTCAGTAGTTTTTACCTGTTCTGGGCCTCAGACCAAAGTAATTCTTGGAGTGAAATTCCTTGATTTGGTAACAGAGAGGAATGAAAATGTTTCTGGTCTCTCCTGTGTTACATAAACCCTGTGATCAGGCAGCCAGCTAAAGGTGCCAAGAAAACATTGGTGTGAGACAGGATTGGTCCTTGTTCTCTGTCATAAAGTAAGATCCACTTTGTCTTATAATAAATAGAAATGAAGAGCAGCATTGGTAGCAGGCAAGGATATTTACAGCTATGCAAAACATTGCACCAGGCATGTAGGCAAAGGGCACAAAGAGTCTCTTATTTTACAGCTCTATTTCGTAATTATCCCCACCCTCATTAGTGAAAAAGGGGAATGTTATCAGGAGAGAGTGAGTTAGTAATTTAGCAAAAGATATAAATACTGATCAGGCTGAAAGGATGCTAAAACGACACTAATCCCCCAAACTACCAGTTTGTCAATACTTCTTTTAAAGACAGAAGTATCTATGGAAATTTGTCCCTTTTTTTTTAAATTAAAAAATGAGAATAGGAGGATAAGCAGGGACAGAATTGACATAGAATTTGCCCTATCCATAGTTCTTAGATTGTCGCTGGAGATACTATGTCAAGGATATGAAAGAATGGAAAAAAACAGTTTGGGAACAAGTCTTTATAAGAGCATGTTTGAGAAGTCTTCGTTATACAAATTCAGTGCCAAAGATCCAGCCTCTCTGGAAATGATTCTGCAAACACACAGAGGTACAAAGAAGGTCCTGTATTGAGCCTGGAGTTAACTTGTCTGCTGGGGTTCTTAATTAAAACTTGTGGTGAGATACTTACATGTATTTTTAGCACAAGTTAAAGGCGTTACGCACGTTTTAACTGGTAATATTGACTGGGGAGCCTTATCAGTGAAGAAACTGCACACTCACAGCATCAGATGTTAAGGACTATGTTGCAGTTTGTCTACCTTTTACTGAGGATTACTGAGTAATTTTGTCTAATGTTTGGCATTATTCAGCTGGGTTATGAGCTGTATTTTTGAAGTGTAATAAATTTCTATACATGGCCTGTGTCAAGACACATGTGAAATATAAACATGGGTTATTTTATTTCATAATGACTTCAAAAGAAGAATTAAAATAAATGGTATACATTTTAAGATTAGTCTTTTCCAGTGGTGTTGCCAAGACCAAAAGGGATCGTTCTTCTACACTGTATGAGGGATTTGCCATCATTACTGAACCCAGTGAAGCATGGAATCCTCCTTAGCTCAGTACTTACTAGCTAAATTAACGTACTTACTAGCTAAATGAGGTGTGTATACATTCCAAATATTTTAGGTATGATGCCTGTTTTATTTCTTCCCTCTTAGCAGCTCGCTGTCCCCATACTTGCTGGCATTCCTAACAGATTTTTTTTTCCCCCAAGTATTTTGTCCCTATATAGTTATTTATATTATAAGTATTAATAATTCAGACTTCCTTGGTCTAGGAAATACAATCTACAATTGCTATTAAAGAGGAAGTTAAGAGGAAAGAGAACTAAGCCAACAGGGTTTGTACTTCAAAGGGCATCCACTACTTTGCCAATATAAATTAAAACAGAAGGTGTATGAGATGCACTGAATTGCAATTTGCACAATAGGATTAGTGTATGTATGAATGGCACACAGAATGGAAACAGGGAGACCAAGAAAACTGACATCTATATCAACATCAGTTAAAGTCTGCTCTTGTCGCGTGAGGAAGATGAGCATTAAATCTAAAATGCCTACCCAAAATTGAACACATTTGTCACTCTTATTATAAAAAGTGAAATTTTCTTCTCCCCACAGTTATCAGAGTTATGATTTTCAATCTTATTTGATTTATGTTGGAAGGAGATGACATTGATACCGTCCTGTTAAAATTATTCTTTTTACTACATGAAAGGAGAAAGAAAAAGAAAAAACCCAAAACCAAAGCACCACAAAACCCCAAAGGAAGCTAACAGTACATCTCAGTTTAGGCAGTTCTCAAAGATTTCCTTTCCAATAATATTTTCTTGTTTTCGTGCTCAGTTTTTTGTGTTTTGCAGAAATATGATGGTGACATCCAGAATTTAGAAGTTAGGGCACTGTGGTGTTTACTACCATAAGAGATTTTTATTGTTTAATAGCACGGTACCTTTAGATAATGAAAAGTATGACTTTAAGGAATACATTGCCATAGCAGTGTTTACTTGGTCTCTGCATTTGCCCAGCTCTCTGAATGGGTGGGTTTGTGCTGGATGAGAGGAGCCATGGAGTCTCAGACAGGAGCCCAAAGAAGCAGTGTTGAATTCGGAAGATGAAAGGCTGAGCACTTTGCATTCTCCTTATTACCTAAGCCTGTCCAGATGAATTTGGAAAGGACACCATGTGAGAGTAATTTAGATGTCTTTTCCCATTTTTGTTCCACTGATGATGGTGTTGGTGGAGAAATGGGTTTGTCCGTCCCGTATTCAAACACCTCTTACCATCCCATAGGGATTTCCTCATATATTATGGAAGCACATTATAAATGTTACGGCTGTAGGCATCACAGATAATCTTTACTGAGAGGCAAGAGATTTTCTTGTTACCCTGCAGCCAGGACCTCATGATCACTTATATTTTCTAGGCTTTGTGTGCCTGTTGATGCCTCATTAATTAAAAGTCATTGTGAGATGGTTCCATTGGCTGTGTGTGCAAAATAGAAAAAATGTTTTCTTAATAGACAGGGAAATCTCTGAGTGAAGAGAATATTTTAAGTTTTCTGCTATGAACTCACCTGAGGAGTTAGCTGAACTGACACACCAGATCAAATCAAAATGACCTGCAGTGGATTTAAAAATTGCATCACTTCTCATGCCGTTTCACAGTTTTAATATAATACTCTGCCTTCTACACTGAACTTACTCTTCTCTTTGGTCAAACCAATGCCCATTGTTCTCCAAAGATAGTGTCTGTATTCCAAATATGAAAGATACACAAAGCTGCATTAAAAGGCATTCTGGATTCAATGGAGCTTTAACCCACTGTGCACTTTGTTACATAAGCATCTTGCAGAGGAGGTGGATTACCAAACAACCTTACCCTTTGTTATCTTTTCCTAATGAGTAAAATGGTACTAAAAATTCTAATTTACATCCTTTGTTATACTGGAGGAGTATCGAGTGCAGTAGTCTCATCACTGTAATTGCAACTAGTGAGATTCCTTTAAAAAATAAATACAGATACTGTGGATTTCATGGGTTGGAGTACAGACAGGTATCATGCGACGTAGAAAGTACAGAAACACATAAAAAGATTTAGAATGTTTTTTGCTAGATATCACTTCCTAAAATAGGATTATTACAAAATAGGATTACTCTTGAAGTATGTTGCTTTATTTATTTTTCTGCCGTATAAAACTAACCAATTTTTTTAAACTAAGTTTTATGCTTTGATTCTTTTTTTTCCGCTCCAAATTCTATGTGGAGGAATTAATTCAAATTAGTTTTTGTAAGATGTTGAACAAATATAAATAAATGGAACGTACTATAATAGAATAAATTAAATAACCTAAATATAGTAGTATGGCCATGACTTTTAAACAGATGAGAGAAAGGAATGCACTGTAAAAGGTATCAGTGTGCAGTCTGTTATTTATGTCTTTGTATGCATAGTCCCCAGTTAAGGCTGCTGAGGGGAAAATAATGTCAGCATGATAATCCAAGTCTCAAATATAATTGTTTTACAGAGTAAATGTATTTATAAATCAGATTTTACAAATATATTGACCAACTCTACTTAATTAGTTACTGTTGGTTTTTCAGCTGAAACCTGGAGCCATGTTCCTGCAGTCAGTTTATGTGTGTGTGTCCACATTTTCACCCCAAAGTGAAGAGACTGCCTCCACATGAACTATAATAATAACATAATTAATAAAAGCACAATAAGTAAATAAGGAACGGGTATTCATTGCAGTGAAGGCTTCTTTGATACAGAGAACAATTTAGTTCAGCAGTGGTCTTCTGTTATTCAAAAGCTGTCTTTAATTAGGAGCATGTGTTTGTACAGTTAATACAGTAATGCAGATAGAATTAATTTGCAGTTTGAGAAACATCTGCTTGTAGTCCTTTGATTGCAAGTGCAATCAGAAAGACATTAACACTCAAAGCTGTGTTATTAGCAGAGAAAAACTACAAATAAAGCTTTTTATCCACAGTTTTTATTATTATACTTTGACCCAATGTTAGCTTTATTTTCTTCTGTATATTACTTTGGTGAAAGTTAGTTTCATTCCCTATTCCAAAATGTGTATAAAATCTTTTTCCTGGATAGGGTGAGGGCAGCAGGGAATGGTGAGTAGAATCTGTAAAACTCACCTCCCAAAAGTATCCGTGTCTGTGATAAAATGCTTTAAAAACAATTCCTTCCCTGAAGTTCTCTTCACTGTAGGATACCAAAATCCTGAAGTCTGCCTTGTAAGCTTGTGTTCCTTAACATTGCCAAATTATGTGTGAATGTATACTGGATAAAAACATGTAGATGATTTATCTGCAAACAGAAAAAATAACTTTGAAATGACATTTAAACTTCCGGCAGATCATGTTAAACGGTCAACAGAATTTTTAATAGCTGCCGTATTGGCAGGCAAACGCTGTATCTCATGGCAGAGCGTCAAGAAAAGCTTACCCCAATTGGCTCAACAACTAGGACATTCCTCCTGAAAGCTGGAACTCTGGTTTTGAACTCCCTCAGGTGAAGGAAGGCATTGAAGCCAGACCTCTCTGTTCCTGAGCTGCTGTCTGACATCTCCATGTAACGCAGATGTTGTCAAGCACCTCTTACTTTCTTCCATATGTACTTTCAGAGGAAAGATGCTTCTCTTCCATGTTTTTAGGTATGGTCAGAGGATATTGTAGTCCATGGAGACTTGATGGGTTTTGCCTGTTAGCCTAATTTAAACTAACTGTGGGTTGCTACCAGAAGAGGTGTTAACCTTGCCTTCACTCTTGCTGAAGATATAGTGTTCATCTAGAGGTAAGGTGAGCTGCATTGCTTTGCTGATCCACCTGAAAAAAAGTTTTCATTAGGTTACTTCTAAATGTATCAGGAAGATGCTCCAGCACAGCCTGCTGCCACTGGACAGCATATGGAAGGGGATACGATGCAGGGCAGGAAGGGCAGGGTGCTCCTTTCTGTGGTGAGGTGGGGCTAGAGTTGTAGGTTCAGAGGAAAAGAAAGGTGGAACTCCTTACCTCAGGTTCTTACACATGCAAAAATTTCACAGGGTCCCAAGAGAAGAACGGACAAGTTCTTGGAGAATAAGTCCATCGCTCCCATTATTAAACATGAAGAGCTGCCGTGTTTCCCCGAACAGACATTTGATTTACAAACTGTTGGAGGCTAGGAAATTATTCTTGGAGAGCTACTGTATATGCTTGCTTTACTTACAGTGCTCTTCCCTCAGCATCTTGCAATCTTTTGTATGGACAATAAGCCAGTTTAGATAGACCTTTAATCTAGTAAGGCATCTGTATGTTCTTGCTGCTTAAGTGTTAAGAGGACACTGTGCCCATAGACACCTACTCATAGTTTTTTTCAGGGTGTGTTTAGTCAAGGTAGGATGTATTGATCAAATAGAGTGCAGTTTCTGGAAACAACAACCCACCCCCTTTCAGCACTTCTTTTCTTTCCTGTTCCTTTTCTTGTGTTCTTACTGCTTTCCTTGCACTACTTCTGGCATTAATCTCACCCTTTGGTGAGTTGATGCAGTCCATTAAAAACAGTAAATAATGTGTTTTGGCAACTGAATCAAGTCTGAAGCCTGAAAAGCTCTAGTTGTGTGAAGTGCTACATTTACTCACTATTACAGCACTCCACAATTCCACGTACTGTATTGGCTCATAAACAGAAAGGGGAGCTTAGGCTTCGGGGTCACAGGCTGAACAACCTGCAGGCATGGCCATTTTGGGCAACTCAATCATAGCAATATGTGCTTAAGGAACTTCAGAGCTATGGAAGGGGGAGCAGGGTGGGACATCCAGTAGATGGGGAGAGAAAAAGAGAGGGAAATTGACTTCAAATTTTGGACTTACTGCCTCATTCCTTTCTTGGATGTAACCCTAATAAAACTTAAGGGTCCTAGGGTGTCCAAGAAAGCCTCTGTTTTCAATTGTATATTTTTAGGGCAATGAGATGTACAGGTAACTTGTGGATATTATGTTTATCCCAACCAGTTTGGTTTGTTTACCACCCTTCTTTTTCATCTTTTAGTTAATACAAAGTCTTTCACCTTCCTCTGGTAGTATTGCTAAACCCCATGTGTTTTCCTCCTTCACAGTCAAAAACCTTTGATATGCCATCTTCTTCCTCTTTTATTTTCATTATACCCAGTTCTTCTGTTCTGGAACCAACCAATTAAACCTCTGGAGTTTCTTTGACTAGCTCATTCTTCCCCTAGTTTAGTTTCTGCTGTGTTGTTCCTGTCTTTGCAACTCTTTACTGCTTCTTCCAATTTTATTCATTATCTTATAAATTATTTCTTTTCCACTGCGCAAGACTCTGTGCCTACATCTATCCTACTCTTTTTCTCCTTGTTATCATTTTGTATTTTCCTCTAAACTGTCCTCAAAACATTTTTATCCACACCATTTTTGTTGCACAGGCCAGTCCAGAGCCTGCTGAACTCAAGGGATGTCCCTTTTTGTAGTTTCTCAGCCCTTTGGTTGAGCCCCCCCCAGTCCAACCCACTGATTTCTCTCCATTTCTTCAAATCCTTCGTTTAGTATTCACTTCTTTCATGAAGCCTTTCAGTGAGAATTGGTCTGAGGGAGGTAGATGTACATTAAAATACATTTTCCTCGTTTTGAAATTTCACCTGTAATCTGTATCTTGTGAACTTACTCAGTGTTTGACATGTGACTGTATGTAATAGATCTTGGTTGGAGCAGAGACATTGTTCTTCCAATTTAGGGCTGAGCAAATGAAAGTCTGCAATAGTACTTATAGAGAAATTAAGGTTTGTCATCTTTGTAGAAGTTTGGGGTTTTGTTTGTTTTTTTTCCTTTTAATTGTAACAATATTAAAATAACATTTAGAGTAAATAAGGCAATGGAAATGTGTTGCCAAGTCCAGACTTTGTAATTAATGTTTACTGAATGAAACCCATTTTTGCTCCTTACAGATGGAAGACTTTTAATAACAGTGTTCTTTGGTGTAATAAATGAGCATGTTTGTATTTGACTGTATGGCATGCCCTGCTTTCTAAGTATACCAAGTCAAACTCGAATTTTCTCCTAGGAGAAAATATATGTCATAAAAATTTGTTGTAGCAGATGAGATTGAAAGCCTGCCATGAATGTGAAAAAGAGATTGAGAGGTGAACAGAATATTTAAAGTGTCTGGAACACTGCTGTGGCAAGAGAATGTTAATCTGATGTTGTCTGGGCAGGAGGCAGCCCTTGGAGCCGACACATTCCTTGGGGCCCCGCTGCAAACTGAGCTGCCAGCACAGTGTTTACAGCAAGATGCAGGGCTAGGATGGTCTGTATACATGAACTGTGCCTGCCTGCCATGCAGACAGCACGTGTCAAATATACCCTTCTCATTAGAAGCAAAGTCAGTGTTGTGTTTAACCTTGACAGTACGGAGCAGGTGGATCACACTGATATATTGGTAAGCACACAGACATAGGAAATGTCCCGTATACCCTGTAACGGTGTTTATATTCACTGTGCTTATTTTAACTCCAAAATGTGACTGTAATTTATAAGCAACTGAAATGTCAGCATTTGAAGCAGAAATATTTTAAGGTGCTTACTCCAAAGTAAATAAGGCTGTATATATTTTTTAAAAAACATTAACACACACGTGTATGGACACAGTGTCCATTGTGTTTTAAAGACCACTATTACAACTGAGTACTGTATCCATCATGAAAAGATGGTTTCATCCAAACCTTGTTTGACAGATAGTAGTAGCTAAATTGATGTTGTTCTTGTATCATGATTTCACAGAATATAACAGCGTGTTATTTGTCTTCCTTTTTTTTTTCTGTTCCCCAGACAGTGGTGGTACCAAAGGGGAAAGACTGAGTGCCAAACTAAAAGCTTTGCCTGGAACAAATGAACCCTATGAAAGTAGAAGCAGTAAAGAAATAGGCAAGTGGACATCTTAGGCCTTCTTACTTTCCTGGCCCTCACAGAGTGGAAAAATAAGGAGAGAGGAAAAAATAAATTAAGGAGAGAGGAAAAAATAAATTATTGGAAGAGCATGTAAAATTAGATAATTAGGGAAACATTTTCCTCATTAAAATGAGATTTTAGCTTCATTGTTCAGAGCTCAGTATAAAGTAGTTGTAAATATTAGGAAATGTGGCTCATTTACTTTCATATTACTTTCAATATCTGTCTTCTGCATCTTTTAAATCAGTTTCTGTGGGTCTGCAGTCATAAAATCTTCAATAAGATTGAGTTTTCAAAGGGGTTTAAAAACTCAACTCCATGTGGAATGCAGTACTTCCTAAAAAGCTGTTCTTTAAACAAGTAATCAGGCTTGCTGTTCCTTGCACTTTTCCAAAGTCTTTTTCTCACTGTTATATAATAAAGAGAAATTTATTAAAAAAAAAAAAGAATGGGAAAAAAAGGCTTCTATCACTAGCACTCAGGAACTTCACTCTAGTGCCCTTCATCAGTTCCTAAATGCAATATTTTGTTCTCCTTTAGTGTTCATATGCTCTTCCTGGTCTGCATTTCAAAGACACCTTACAGATGTGCAGTGCTAAAACCCAATCTTGTGTTTGATTTTGTATGTTTGAAACAAAGCTAAAATTACTTGCAGGTAACCATTTCAAATGTATTTATTTAAATCCCAGATGCCTCCTACATAGATCCACTTGGCCCACAAGCAGAAAGACCAAGAACAGCTGCAAGAAAAAGAACTGAGGAAGATGACTTTGCTGATGAAGAACTAGGAGAAGATCTGCTTCCAGAATAGCATATGGGCCACTCAGCATTTTTTTTAATCCTTGTAAAAGTTTTAGCTGAAAAACTTTCATTCATTATGATTTTGTAGTAGATTTTGATAAATTATTTGGGAAATATTTTGGATATATGGTACCTTACATTAAAAACCTGTATTTGAAATTGCGGTGTCTTTTATAATTGATTTTAAAAAAGTAATGGTTATTTTACTCATGCATAAAATCTACACAGGTACTAAAACTCATTGCAAACTATATCAAATGCATGAAGCTTTTCCTTTCAGAGATAGATATGATGATCATGTGAAACACAGCAGCCTGTAAAATTTCACCTTTCAGTGCGAAATACCTCAAAGCAGTGCTTACAGGGTTGAAAATGCCATATCCTTCATCCAAAGCCAGAATTTATTTAAGGCCTGTGAACTGACTTTCTGAAAATGTTGGATGTGACCTTGGTCTTCCATAAGGCCCCAGTTCAGCAAAACACTTAACACTGATACCAAGGAAAGCATCTTAATTTTAGTCTGCTTAGCTGAACTAGGGCTATTTTGCAGTCTCTTGGCAACCTCCTTCTTGGTCAGAGTTGGCAGGATTTCAGTCTAGTTTGTTCAGAATTCCTAAGTAGATTGCAGCTTTTGAATCTTATGTTAGAGACTGTGGCACTGACTACACAGTGGTAGCTTTCTACATCCCAGGCTGAGTATGGGCAAAAATGTTAGTTACAGAAATCATCATTTTGATTATGAACTGAGCAAGTCTGACCTGAGGTTACTGAGACACGTTAAATTCCTGATTTATATCACTTTTGGGTGATAAAAATACCAGTTGTGTGTTCATAATTTCCTAATAAATATTTGAAAAACTAGTCCACTGAGGTGGCTTATTTTTAGAACATTAGTATGAGTTTGGTTTAATAGTTAGAGTTTGGTTATTGTACTTTGAAATGCAAGGATTCAGTCTTCTAAAATTTCCAACACCGGTGTTTCCAGTGCTTGGTGTTGGTGCTCAGACTGTTTCCCAGCTAGTGTCACTGGAGAGGTCTCTTCATATCTTCACGAAAGGTTCCTTCCATGTTTTAAAAATATCTGCCCAGCCTCATAGTGTGTCTCTACAAGTGGTCAGGAATGTTGTCCTGTGGGGTTTATGGTACAGCTAACGAGCTACTTCATATGTACCTGCTTCCCATGGTACTGGTGCAGCGCTTGGCCTGGGACTGCACTGCTTCCTCCTGGTGGGATGAGCAGAACATATGCAGAGTGGCTTATGAACATCCCGAGGAGCTCATCAAAGGAGAGAGACACAGAAAGCTATGGGGTCTGATCCTTCTAAGGGATGGAAAACAACACAAGAAGGATGTGGATGGCACCTGTCTTACTTCTCCAAGTCATCTTCTTGCCTGCTCCTCAGTCTTGCTGTATCTATTGCTCTGGTCATGGAATGACGTATTCCTGGATGTCATAGTAGTTCTTTTCTGTCAGGCTTAGTCTTGGAAGACCTGGACCCCTGGGATGCAATGTGCCAGGCAGGAGGGAGCATTTTCAGCTACAGACAGCAGTGGTATGAGATATCTGACTTAATCACAGTGAGAGGAAATACTTGGGACCATGGCAAGGAGCATAAATGAACCTGTGAAACAGTGCAAAAGAGAAGACAGACAAGATACTGTCATGGCATTCTAACACAAAAACATTTGCGTAGAGCATCTAATCAAACATTGCAATCACAATGACATGTCCATGATGAAGTGGTAGGAATTACTAATACCTTGGGATATGGTTCACAAGTTAGTGAGTGTAGAAACACTCCTGTGGACATCAGAGAGATTTTTGACCAGCAGCAGTTTCTTGGTTCAGTTTGTCCTAAGTAACTGTACATTATGTAAAATCCTGTGGATTACAAGGAATTGCACTTTTGTTCCAGTCCTGCACAAACTCCCAGGAACTTCTGGAACATGTTGTTTCCTACAGCATGAGGATCTGATTATATAATGCTCTGGGTTATAATGTATTTGCATGTTATTTTGTAAGCACAGTTGCGCTCGTTCTGAACTGACAGAAAGCCATGTGATCCAGCTCCAACACCAGAATAATCAGTCCCACTGACAATCTGATGTAGCCCAGGTTCATCTACTTCAAAACCACGTTAACTCTGGCTATGTCTCTACTGGAATCGCAGTGTTGCCAGGGCAAGCCCAGAGCAGAGGAGCTGATGTGTAACTGCCTGTGCTGTAAGGCCAGTAGCACAGGGGTGTACAGGAGTACAGTTTTGGACCATGACAAATGATCTCCCAGACAATTGCCTTGCATCATCCAAAGGTGAGCCTGGGCCAGGAAGCATTCTTTGTAAGCAGTTTCAGTGCAACTTCCTTCTTCTTTGGTGCGAGGCGTTCTGTGTGAGGGAACACATGATGTGACATCCCAGCTGGACCCAAGGCTGAAGAGTGATCCCTGATGGGGACTAATACACTGGAATCTGTAGAGAAAGAAGCTGCAGTCATGTCCAAAGTGCTGTGTCAGCGTGTTGCTGGAAGGCCTTAAGCTGTCGGGAGGTGAACGCACCTGCAAGATTCAGACAGCTCAGGTCTCGAAGGAAGCATGACCAGGCCAGTGGGGTGTTGTGTCTCAAATAATTACCTGTGTTAAGTGGAATTATTGTGCTATGTTGATGTGATCACACTGCCCCGTCCTGAAGATTGGTTGGCATTTAGCTCAGGTGCAATGAGTTACATTGCCTGTTGCCACGTGGGATGCCCTTAGTCTTGTGATAAGTCTCAGAAACCACAGGAGTGGAAGCACTGAATGAGCTAAATAATTCTACCTTCATCCCAGAAATTCAAACAGAAACATTTCCTCAGATTTGATTGTATAAAACAGACTCCATCTCCAGAAGCCACACTGTGGGCATGTGCTTCCAGCAACATTTAAGCACCAATTTTGTGTTTATATTCTTAAATCGGTAGATCAATCATTTAAAATTCCTGAATAAATTTTAGCAAATGCAATAGGACTGCTATTATAATAATTTATTCTTTTATATTAGAAGAGTAGCAGTATTAAACCTAGGAAAATACTAATCCTCTTGAGGAACTGACTTGTGAGCTATTTTAGCTTGTATTATCATGAAAAATGTATTGGTTCCAATATTAAACAATCCTCAGTTGACCTCTCAGATTTGAGATCTTCCTCAGGATTTGCTGGATTTAGTTACATACAAAGTTGCCTTTCTCTTTACATGTATGAAAAATGTACAGTAGCCAAATGTAAATGATTACTTGGGTAGTCATTTATTTATTTATTTCTAAGCAAACCTAATCCCACAATATCAAAGTATTCTTAATCATATATTTCATGTTTTACTTTGAACATTCTTCACTACAGATTGCAGAACTCATTACTTTTAAATGAAAGCTATTCTAGAGTAACATGGGAATTAAAAGCTGTACAAAGAAAAGATATATAGTTCATAGAATCATGGAATGCTTTTGGCTGAAAGAGCACTTAAAGATCATCTAGTTCTAAGCCCCCATGTGTAGAGGGGACACCTTTCACTAGACCAGGTTGCTTCAAGCCCCATCCAACCTGGCCTTGAACACTTCCAGGAATGGGGCATCCACAGCTTCTCTGGGCAACCTGTTCCAGTGTTTCATCATGCTCACAGTGAAGAATGTCTTATCTAAACCTACTGTCTTTCAGTTTAGAGCCATTCCCCCTTGTCTTATCAGTACAGGCCCTTGTAAGAAGTCGCACTCCAGCTTTCTAGTAGGCCCCTTTATGTACGAGAAGGCTACTCTAAGGTCTCCCTGGAGCCTTCTTCAGGCTGAACAACCCCAACTCTCAGCCTGTTTTCCAGCCCTCTGTTCATCTTCATGGCCTCCTCTGGACTTGCTTTAACAGGTCAATGCAGGGCACCCCCGAGCTGGATGCAGCACTCCAAGTGGGGTCTCACAAGGGCAGAGTAGAGGGGCAGAATCCCCTCCCTCACCTGCTGGCCACACTGCTTTTGATGCAGCCCAGAATACAATTGGCTTTCTGGGCTGCAAGTGCACACTGCTCGGTTACATTGAACTTCTCATCAACCAACACTCCCCAGTCCTTCTCCTCAGGGCTCTCAATCCATTGTCCACCTAGCCTGTATTTGTGCTTGGAATTGCCAATAAATAGATCTGCAGGTATTATGAAGAAGTGCTGTTTCTCTTCTTGGTCCCTTTGCTAGCATAGTCCAAGACTGTTAGAAATCATTTAATTTGCTAGGCTTTGATTGTTCTTGATGTCAAAGGCACCTTCTTGGTAGAAAGGCAATTTTTAACCTGTTTGCTCCTCAGTTTCCACCTTTGCAAAATGAAGTCCATTGAGGATTCTTCACTTTGCAAGAATTTCACTTTTGCAATGCTGAATTGCCTAACAACTGTAAATCTCAGTGCTGAGATCCTGCTGTAGAAGATGCTATGCCGTGGAAGCTGCAAAGTGATATTACAGTCCTTACAAGTGCAGGGAAGATGAATGGGAACAGAACAATTTGGGTGACAGGTTATATGCAAACAGAATGTGAAGGAGAAGGGTATCTTTGGGGAATAATTTAATTATCCGTCTGAAGATTTATACCTACTGGTGATGGCAGCTGAATGTTTGGTCCACCCACAATGCAAGTTGTTCAACTTTAAGGTCCATATGATGATTTTTTAAATGTTTTTCAGATCATTATTTCATATAGGGACAGGATCTCATTAATGTAGCAGGAAGGGGATAAACATCTGGAATATGCCAGTTTAGGGCAGTTCTGCCATTGCTGTGACAAGCACATTATGTGGTATCACTAATAATGCTTGTCAAAATAATGTGATTTATTTATGTGTGAGCCAAAGTATCTGGAATCAGCTATCATGCAAGGGTGGCTATGGAAGACAACAATCCCAACCAAGAAGAAGTCCTGACAAGGTTGCTCGTTGCTCGTTAATATGTCTGGAACAATGAAGACACAAACCTTCTGTGTTTTTCATTAAACATATTTCAGTGTTTAACATGGCATGAAATAGTCTGATGGAACCACATCAGAAAATGTTTCTTATTGAGTTATATACAAACTCATTAAAAATGTCAGCCTTATTCTTGCACATCTTAGTTTTCTTTTGAACATCCTGACTTTCTCATAGCAGGATTTTGTAGAACTGAAATTCTTATTATCTGGCATTGATCACTATGGTGATAATCTCAGGAGAGAGGCAGATGCCACTCCCAAGTATAAATGTTGAATGACAATTGCCAGAAAGAGTATTTAGAATATTATGTAAAAGTGAAAGAAATACTTTTCCTTCTGTCTCTCCTATAAGTGACAAGTTTCTCTTCCCCTTCTTCTCAAAATTTACTCCTTGTTTTGGTTAAAAAGGGATAATATAAGGGGAATAAAGGAGGATAAGAAATGGTAAGGCACACCGTGAAGGTCACCAGAATCTAATAAAATAGAATGTAAAGATTTGATCAAGCTATAGATTAAATGTTTGCATATAAGAAGATGAACTGTTATCTTCATTTGTAATACGTTTGGGTCAGGAAGCTGGAAAGTTTAAGGTAATATGTTGTTGGAACACTAAGGGGAAACACCAGAAGCTTGGGACACTATTGAGAAGAACACTTATGACTGGAGGCTGGCAGGGGAGGGAGGGCTGAGAGGAGAGGGCAGGGAGGAGGGCAGGGAAGGGAGGGCTCCTGCACTTGCATGGGCAGGGCAAAGGCAGGGGGTGCCTTTGGTGCAACAGATGGTGGCTGTTCCTCCTTTGTCCTCTAGAACTGGAGGCTCACCCAAAGACATGACCAGACCATGGTCCACTCCTTTCCTCCCCAACTCAGCCAGAGAGATTTACTACTTTCTACAAGGACACTGATATAAAGATAAGGAATTGAAAATGATACCAACTTCTGGCACCAAGCCCAGTGATGTAGTGGGAATGGGATGGTGGGCAGCAGACTGGCAATGGCCCCTGTCACTGTGGGGATGGTGACATAGCCAGACTGCGATGGGTGTCTCCTGGATGCTTGTGAGATTTGGGACTGGTAGCCGTGGCATGAGGCTGGGAGGACCACAGGCAGGGAGGGAGGGGCTGCCCATGGCGATGGAGGGTTGCTGCTCCAGCTGACCCTGTTGTCAAGAGCATGGGCTGGATGTTCTGTGCTCCGTTGCCAGGAATTTTCAGCTGAGGCCATCAAAGGAAAACATCTCACTGCCTTGTTTTCTCTTAGCAAACAGCATGAGCCATGGAATTCCCTGTAGATTTACATACAGGTGCATATGCCTGTTATTCTGAAATCACTGATTGAAATATTATCATGTATTGCATCAAATTCAGGACAGACTTTGTATTAATAAATATTTTTTCCAGTATTTAATTACATAGATGTTTTAACCCCCCCTCAAATTCTGAGAAACTTATAGATCAGCTCCAATGACAATGACACTGGTTAGTAATTTCTCAAAGTCAGAGAAGAATCTAATTTGCCAAATGTATTAGTGAATTTTTTATAACTCAGATGTCTCTGGGGTAGAGTATCCCATGAGAATTGTCATTGTACTCTTTCAGATCCTGTGTAATAGAATCTCATTTGCTGCCCTTCTGTGATTCTTATTATTTGAATCAATGAGATTGTTAATAAGACGGTACAGTGCAAGTAATGTACAGAATTGGAATATTGCCTGAATAAAACTCAAAGCCTTAAATTCACTGGCAATTTGATGCTTGTGCCATTGTTTTCTCTTCATCTGCTCTGATTTTTTGAGGCAGACCTCTCCCAGAAAGGCCAATATAAAGGAAGTGCCTAAAATTTCTTTTGGAAAACCAAGTGTGACATCCTTACGCTACTTAGAAAGCATTGAGAAAAGATACTGGTTTATCTACAGAAGAGTAATATAAAAAGATCTGTTGTGATAAATATTTGCCATGTTACCACACATATCACTGGAAGGTGTTGAAGTAACACAAGGCCAGGTGCAGTGCCAAGCTCAGGAGTTAGACTGTACTGAGTTAAATGGAATCTGCCTTGCCCCAGTCTCTCACCTGAGGATAAGGCTCCAAAGGAAAGTTTTTAATTCAATTTTAAACAGTCCTTCCTTAAAGTCGAAACCTGATTCAAATCCCACACAGTTCAAGGTTAAGACACTACTCATAAGTGATACTGACCTGTGATGCATACAGTACCAAAATCACTAAAAAAATCACAGTTAGACTTAACTCAATGACTTTTCAGAAACCATGAAATCAAGTCACTTCATTATGAATGCCAGTTTGTTCTGTTTCAATTCCAGTCTGGTCGGTGAACCTGATGTCTTGTATTTATTTCTGTGGTACAAAGCTGGGGTTTCTCAGTCTTTGTATGATTTATGATTCCTATTTTCCCTCATTCCTGATCAGTATTTTCATATTAACTATCCTTATACTAAATGCCTCAATAGATGTACAGGGCTTTAATATAGCACATGAAACATTTGATTCAAGTGATAAATTCTCAAGGCTGTTTTTAATGCCGACCAGTTCAGTGTACCACATCTTTTATGATTCAGAGTACTACAGATGCTTTTTTTTTGTAGGTTGTGCCAGAGACAATAAATACATTGCATTATGTGTTTTTAAAAGTACCAGCAAGCCAGCGCAGAATAGATGGAGAAGTCATTAGAGGTGAGACTCACCTCAACCTCATCTAGATATGTATCATGCAAGTTTCTCACCTTCTGAAGCGGCTCTTCTTCCAGTGAGCAGAGTGACACTGCAGTGGGTGTCTGCCACAGGCCACCTGAGCAGGAGGAACTGGCGGATCAGGCTGTCGCACAGACAGCTCCAAGCGACCTCACCTTCACCAGTCCCAGTCTTCATGAGGGACATCAACCACCCCAGTGTCTGCTGTGGATGTTTCTGGAGAAACACGCCAGAGGTGCTGCCAAGTCGGAGACCCCAGACCGCTACGAGGGACAGTGCCAATTGCTCTAGAGTGACTGGGAAAGCCCGGGCTGCAGCGGTCCCTTCCCCAGCTGCAGTCACACAGCCAGGGCTGAGCTATCTCCAGCTGTAAATCCCCGCGTTTTTTCACATCAGCCTTGACCCTTTGGCTCTGACTGGGCCAAGTCCTCCTGGCTCTGCCTCACTCTCGAGCCCTGGACGCCAAGTGTCCCGGTGGGGCCAAGTAGATCCCGGCCCTGCCCGTGCCGCGGGTGCGGTGGGAGGGAGAGCGCGGCCGCCGACGGCACCCGCGGGCTGCAGGAGCGCTGGGCCGGTGGCCGGGCCCGGGCCGGCAGCTGTGGGCGGACCGAGCCCGGCCGTGCCCGCGGGGCTGTGCCGGGGCCGGGGGCAGCGCGGCGGGGAGCGGGACCGGCCCGCGCCCGGCGTCGAGCCCTCGCCGCCTCTCCGTGAGCTCCGCCGAACATGTTCCTGGCAGGCGAGGCCAGGGGAGATGCAGTGAGGCGCGGGGCACTTTTCCAACAGCTCCTCCGCCGGGAGAGCCAGTGGCACGGCGCGGCGCCGCAGCCCGCCGCCTTTCGCGGCTCCCTCGAGGCGGAGCAGCCCGGCCGCCATGCAGCGAGGCAGGGTAAGGGCTGCGAGTTGCGGGCCGGGGGCTGCGGGGCGCGGGTGGTGCCGGCGGGTCGCGGTCCTATCCCCGCTGACGGCGCCGTCGTTGCAGGTGCGGGCGGCGGCGGCGCTGCTGGCGCTGCTCTGCGCGGCGCTGCTCCCGCTCCGCGCCGAGCCCGCCAGGGTGCACAAGCAGCGGCCGGCGCGGACCCGGAGCTGCGGAGAGCGGCCCGAGGAGCTGCTGGAGCAGCTGTACGGGCGGCTGGCGGCGGGCATGCTCAGCGCCTTCCACCACACCCTGCAGCCCGAGCCGCCGGGCCGCCAGCACAACGCCAGCTGCCCCGCCGGGGGACGCCCGGCCGCCGCCGACAAGAGGGTCCGGCTCCCCGTCAACCTGCGCAGCGCATCGCCCTGGGCTTACAGGTGACTCCGGGATCCGCGGGAAGGGGGGTCCAGCTACCTCAAGGGGACTTTGCGGGCTGAAGGGAGCCGGGCCGGTGTCCCCGTGTGGGGCCGGCGGCGCCGGGATCCTGGGGCTCTCCCTGCGCGGTGCCCGGGGGATGATCGGGGGGGCGAGGGGTGACCGCGGCACCGAGCAGCAGCCGGGAGGAAAGGTGCTAAAGTAGACGTCTAGGTAAGGCGATATAAGGTAATTACGTAAAAACAGCTTGTCTGAGGAGTACGTCTAATGGGCAGAAAGAGAAAGGAATGAGGTGGAGTGAGCCGTGAGATGGAGCTCACACCCATCCGGGAGCACAGACCACCTCTCAGAAAGTTGCTTGGGGAAATTGTCATATATGAAGTTCACTCAGAGGACCCTCAGCAAAGAACCGCCGCCAAGGAAGCACCTCCTGACTCTGTAGCAGCCCCAGGGGGGCTCAGATCCCTTCCTGAGATGTGACTCCAGACGCTCTGCTGTTTCTAAAATACATGAGTACACTCAGTGTTCATGTTACATACCGGCAGAGCCGTATCTTCACTTACCAAACACTCCCAAGGGATTGCTGTCCAGTTTGCTGTAGGAGCGTAGGCAAGGAATGAGTAGAGCAGTATTCTGCATGTGTGTTTTCAGCCTATGCTTTGTAAACCTCCTTCCCCTGAGGTGGAACAGAGGCTGACAGACTATTTTTAAGGGGGCATAAAAATAACTTAGTAAAGTAAATTTGAATTTAGGCTAATTAATACAAAAACCAAGGGTCTGCATTTCTACAGGGAGCTATGGAAAAGCTTGGAAACCACTTATCTAGAACACTAAACCCACTGTGTGATCACATTCTCAGAAGACTATCAAGCCTTCTGATGGTTTGTCTTAGTAAGACTAACAGAACTAGGAGAACTGAGTTCTCTGTTTTCATCTTTCTGTAAAGATACTGCAGACAATAGGAAGGTAAAACATGCCCATACTTAAAAGGAACTGACTTGCTTGCTGCTTTCTGTGTATTATCCTTCCCATATGCTTTGATGCAGTTACCGTGTATTCAGCAAACAAATATCTCCTTGTTAGTGGTCTCCAATAAACATTCATTCTGTGGCATGGGTTTTGCCCACTTTTAGTTTAAGAAGTAATCCTACTGAGAGAAAAATGGTTTATTTGTTCAGTAAGTTTTTCATAAACAAAGTATTTTTAGTAATACATTTTCTCTAAGCAGACTGAGGATTTTTAGGGTACCTAAGCGTGCACAAAGCAAGTATGATGAATGAAACACCTACCACTAGGCTCAGGTAATTTTTATGATGGTTTTGCCAAATATTTGCTATCAGAATCAGATATATCAAGTATTGCTATCAGAAAATTGTTTTTCTGGTTTGAAAATAATGCCTTCCATGCTTACATCTCGTTAGGCAGGTGTTTATTTTCAGCTGGGCCTCTGAATAGGCTTATTTCTTAACAGAGAACCAGCTGCTTTTTGGGGCTTGGCCTACAAAAAGTTTATTAAGAAGCTGTAAATCCACTGTACTTTTCATCAAAATGTTTTCAAACAAACCACTAACCATTCACATACAAGTAACATGATGACATCTCCGAGCTAGGAATTTTGAAAGATAGCGGGGAAAAAAAAAGTATACTATTAAAAGCAAAATCTAAAAATATATTTAGGTGAAAAACTGTTTCTCTAGGTTGAAGAGAACTGAGCACATGGTCCAGTTAACAGATCTCATTTACAGTTTTTTTTTTGTGACTGTGGTTTTACTGTATCATTAGTGTGCATTGAGAAACCAACAGACATTGCAAGATTTGTAACAAAAGTGTAAAATATAAGATTGCTAAAGTGCATTAGCTATTCCAACCTGCTATGTCATAGATTTTGAAGCTAGATATGAAGATCTGTTTTATTCTACAGTCTTCACCCGAGTACTCTGGAAGCAAGCTCCCTCACCCCATTAGAGCTACTGTGTATCTTTGATAAGGACATGCAGCTCTCCATTAAGAACCTGCAAGTGATGTTACATGACACTTTGTCAATGGTTAACCGATTTAATTTACACAATCCCAACGATTTCTTCTCCATGGCTGGAGTGTTAATCTGAAAAACTGCTTACAGCTGTCTTCTGTAATACAGAACCTTCTTGACAAGCCTACTCACATTTAATTCAATCTTTCCTCATAAATTTCTCCCTTTCACTGATTCATTGCTGTCTCCTGAACTGTCTTCTGAATCACTGAAGTTGTTTTAGTAGTGAAATAAATTCACTAAGTAGACTGCTCTTGTACACGGTAGGACACTGCTCAAGGGCTGGATTTGACTACTTGAAATTTGCATCAAGATGCCTGCTCCGTTTTGGTGTGTCTCACAGACATCCTGCTCTCTGACTTCTTTTCTGCACCTAAAAACTTACGGTGCAATTAATTTTTGCTCTGTGCATAGAGTCTTTCTTTTTGACCTGCATTTTAATGTCTGAGATATCTTATGCTGTTTCTACATCTTCATTGGTGTTGCAGCAGTTCCCATTGTTACCATCTGCAGATTTCATTAACATAATGTTTACACACCCTATTCCAGGTCATTAATATTAAAGATATTAAGTCTGGCTCTACTTACCTTCCCCTGTATATCTCCCTAGGCACCTGCTCCCAGCTGTTTAACACTGCTGTTTGTAATTCTTCTGCTCAGATGACTGTTCAGTTAAACTGAAATTTTTTCATATCAGCATTTATGAGAAAGAATCAAATATATTACTTAAAGATCTGTTCATCCCCTGCATCGCCTGTATCCCAAGTTTGTCATTCTAAGTGTGGAAGAATTAGGTTTGACTGGCTTAAAGCTTAGATAATCCTTTATGTAGCTTCTTTCCTTATCTTTGTTCTGTGCTTACTATTTATTTTCCATTACTTGGTCTTTTAATTTGGTTATACAAAAATCAAGACTTACATCATTTTTGGCTTGCTGTAACCCAGAGATACAGGGGTTGTACATGGATTGCACCACAGATCCATCTGGTCCCCAATTCTGCTGCTAGCAGCAACCAACAGGTGGTATTTAAAGCAAAAGTTAGCAGAAAAATATTCTTCTGTCTGATACTGAAATTCTACCGTGATGGCCACAGGAGATCAGTATATAACTCAGGGCACAAAGTTTAATCACATGAATTGCTCTTTACTCTGCAGAGCTATAAAGAGACAGCAGAGTTCCCTGAAGGCAGTTAGGCATGTTGGATTTGTTCAGCAGTTCAGGAAGCTGACCTAAAAATTACCCAGTTTTTTAAAAAAATAAAGCCAGCAGCAGAAGCTTTGCCATGAAATCATCATTTCGTGAAATCCATCAGGCAGACTGTGTGCCAGTTTGTGGCACACATCCAGGAGCTGCTTGTCCTTTTTAGCAGCATTACTGAATGGACAGTCAATGATATCGAGCAAGCCTGCTTGTACAAGGAGGTTCTGGCAAGGGTCACGGTCCTTGGCTACTCCTATGGTTCAGAGTTTCTTAAATAGTATGTGATATGGGTTGACCTACAGAACTCTGCCAATAGCACAGGATGGGTGCTACTTGTTAAAATTTACAGAAGCCATAATCATGGTGAATCTTTACCAATGCAAGCTCAGCTCTACAGGTGCACAGACAAGTTTCTCACGGACAAGAACCATTATAAAAAGGATTAATTTTAAATACATGTCTAAATGTTTGCAGGGTCTGATCATAAAGCTCAGAGTAACAGTTGAAAAATACCACTGAAGTCAACAGCATTTTTACAGGTAGTGTTAATTTGTGATTCCATTCTTGGGGCTGCAGAGCATAGATGCCATTCATTAATCAGCTGTACACATCACCTCTATTTTTATTTTCTGTTTTCTTAAGGTTGTAATAACAGTCATAGCCAGTTTGTAGGAATACACTGTCTTCTACAAACACACCTCTGCGTGACTTTAGCAAAAATTCTTTATGTGTGTTCAAGAAGTCATTCACGTTTCTGAATTTTCAAATCCCATGGTTTCCGTGTCTGCCTCTGGGGCCTAATCCTATGTATACTAAGGGTTATTTACAGAGATTTAACTTTTATTGTTAGTGTTGCTCTGATCATGAAATCTCACATCATCCACTCCCTCTCTCAAACGTTGCCCAGCTTGTTTTTATTGATGTTCAAAAACCAGTTTCAGTTTATAAGCATCCTTGGTTTAGTGTTCAGTTACACAAAATTTTAATAAAAGTAATACAGGCAAGTCTTTTTTTACTGATAAAAGCTAACCATGTCTGCAATATGTTTGACAAAGAGGTCTTTACATAATACTCCAGTGGTTTTCTAGAAGCTTATCCAAGACATTTTTCAGGACTTAATAGTACTGTGTGGCACAGTGTGCATATCCCAAAGATACAGCCAAGGGAAAGAATACAAGGGGTCACAGACTGCCATCCTTTTCAGTTGAGGACGTGTTCGTACAACTCTTCAGAAAGTCAGTTATAGCATTAGGCTACTCTTTGCAAGCACTGTAGTTACTACCTGTATATAAAACAAACTAAGCATAATGTGAACAAAAGAGCACCTGCTATAGGAAAATAAATGTCTTGCCAAGAGGGAAAAAAAGTTATTAGCTCTTAATCCTGTAAGTATTTTGGAGTGTAAAGGAAGGGGATGAGGATCTGCTTATTAGACTTCTGATAACATCCAGCTGTTAGCCCAGTCCTAAAAGTAATTTTCTGAAGAGTTGGCTGCCTGCCCCAGCACAGCATCTCACTCCCTGGATTCAGAAGCTTGGAAACTATGAAGTGATAATATTATTAAAAATACTACAAGTGAAAGTAGCAGCACAGGACAAGACAGATAAAAGTCTCTGCAAGAGTTTTACTTCTGACAGAAACTTTTGTCTTGAGTTTCCAGGCTTAGAATGTAAACGGCAGGAAGTTTGTTTTTCACTGGGAGCCCTCAAAGCCCTCGTAGGGTCATAAGGAAAAGCAGCCTGGTCACACTTCATTAGCAGTTCCAGTTCAGCACAAATCTGCTTCGTGTTCCAGCAGACCGAAACAGAGCAGCCCAGCAGACCTCCCTGCTCCTGTTGCTTGTGAATCAGGAGCGCTGGTGAGGCAGAGTTAGCCTTATATACCAGTGACCCGAGTTCACAGGACAAGGGCAATCCTCATAAAAATGTCTGGGCTGTCTAGTTTGCAGCAGTGGCCACAGCAAATGACACAAGGCTGCAGGGGACAGCTGGATGCCAGTGAAAAGCTGCACTTCTCTGGTCCTCCACCACTCTTCCCAGCTGCATCCGTCCCAGCTGGGTGTATCTTACACTACACGTAGGAAGGAGTCAGTGGGAACTTGGAGCATGTGTTTTGTCTGGTTAGTTAACCTGATGAAAAATGCCCTGTTCTAGAGGATGTGAAAACATGACTTGTAAGTGTTTGGAGTAATGGAAAGGCATCAAACTGAAGCAGCTGAGGCAGTGGTCATTATCTGCACAGAGTGGTCTTGTTCCATACATGCAAACAGAGGAAACAGGTCACACAGCTGCATTTATCCAGCTAGGTCACTGGTGTTTCTTAGTGGTTCAGACCCAACTAGGTCTGGGCTGCCTAGAAAGATAAAAAAAAGGCTTTAGTTATATGGCTTTGCCAAACAGGTTTGTGCTGAAGATGCAGTACCTTGGATAATGCTCCATATTTTAGTGACATTTGAGTTAAGCTATAAATTTCAGGAGGCATTACTTAGTGCCTGGATCTGGATGCAAAACCACATCTATATTTTCAATCCATCATCCTTCCAATTCCCCACATGATGGAGTAGAGGTGTCTACATCAAACTTAGTAATTCAAGAGATTTTTTTCCTTGGAAAGTAGAAAACCATGCCACAACCACACCATCCTTCCAAAAAAAGCCCCCAATTTATACCTGACTTTTTCCATGTGGGAATTTGGAGGGGAAAGTTTGTTGTAGACCATGATTCCAGTGTTCTTCTGTTACTAGTGAAAACTCTTATGTTTGCATGCAGAAGCATGTTCATGCTTTCCAGTAACATCATAAACCAGGTGCTAGAGATAATACAGTAGAGGAAATACCAATGACTTGACATATGGTGTGTTTAACAATCCACCACTGAAATTACTCACACTTGAGTTTGAAAGGGAATGTATCACAGTAGAAAGGCCTGTATTCCCCTTTCTTCCCTTCTGCTGGCTACCAGACATTTATTTCACATTGATGTGAGATCCTGTAACATGAAGGTATTTCCTGGGGAAAGTAAACAAGTATAAATGGAAGAGAGAAGCTTTGCAAAAAATATCTGCAACATTGCTGGTGTCTGGCTATGAGAGAACTGGACAGGTTTTTCTGTGAGGAAAACCAATTCTTTAAATATATATATATATAATGGCCATTATATATATATTTAAAAAGTCTCTTTTCTTTGATGACAGGATAATCAAGTTTGTGTTTGGCCAAAGCTGTGATTCCAGGTTTCCTTTAACCTGATAAAGAGGTGACGATTCTGAAAAGGGCAGCTCCCTTCTGCCCCCATCGACAGCTACTTGTTCCCACTGGCTCGTTGGTGTAGATCTCTGTGTGTATGTGGCAAGATATACACAGCTTTCGATGAAGTTACTTTTCAGTTGAATGAGTTCTTTAATCAATCCTGTGACCAGAAAAACATCGGCATCAACCCCGGGGTGGGTGTGAGAGGGAGAGCCAGGCTGCCTGGTTTGCAAGTACAGATTTTGCTGACTAGCAGTGACTGCAGGCACAGCTTGAGGCACACATATGCTGCCTCTTCCACAGCTGAAACCTCTTCTCACCTAAGAGTTGACCTGAGAAGATAAAAGACTAACACTATGATACCCAAGGAAGTGCTGCAAACCCTGGGAAACACAATTTAGAAATCACTTTAAATCTATTAAAATTTAAGATCACTTTAAGATCTGTTAAGAGATCCCACCTGAAGCACTGCATCCAGCTCTGGGACCCCACCATAAGATGGATTAAGTCCAGGGGAGGGCCACAAAGATGTTCTAAAGGATGGAGCACTTCTCCTATGAAGACAGGCTGAGAGCCTTCAGTATCTATAAAAGGGGCCTACAATAGAGTGGGAAAGGGCAGGTAGTGATAGAAAAAGTAGTAATGGCTCCAAACTGAAAGAGGATAGGTTTAGATCAGATATTGAGAAGAATTAGTAAGTGAGGGTGGTGAGGCACCGGCACGGATTGCCCAGAGAAGCTGTGGCTGCTGCATGCCAGGAAGTCTCCAAGGCCAGGCTGGATGGGGCTTTGAGCAACCTGGCCTAGTGGAAGGTGTTCCTGGCAGCGAGGTTTGAACTAGATGATCTTTAAGGTCCCTTTCAACCTAAACCATTCTATGATTCTATGGTTCTATTGTGGTTTTCAAAATCAGTTACTTTAAAATGGCTGTAGGAAAGGGGTATTGTATACTCAGTAGTTTGTTTTATCCCATAAATAATTATCTTAATGACAGGTATTTGATTCATTTTTGTTATGCAGTTGCCCTACTTCATCTACTGCATGGTGGTTCTATCCTGATCCCAAGTAGAGGAAGGCTTAAAACCCAGTGCAAGAAGTTTTACTGTTCTTATAGCAATTCATGGTAAACATTACAGGATTGACCATTCTCTCTGGTATCAAATCTTTTTTACTCAAATTTTTATCCTCAGCTGCTGTGATTTACCACCCTAACATGGGAAATTATTAGTTTAGTTTTCAAGAAAAAAAAATGCTCCACTTCACTGTCAGGAAAATGTATCAAGTAAAGAGGCAGCAAAGTATTGCAACGGAGCCTCTGGGCAGGCTGGGGTTCTCCGCTGGAGCTTTTTAAGAATGGGCTGGACAAACATGGGCAAATTCATCTGAGCTTGCCCCATGGAGTCATAGAAGACTTTCTGATGTGTCTTCATGCTCTCTCCATGCCAGTATCAGCCCATAGGACACTTCTGCTGTGCACTGTGTGCATCTGACCATGTACGGTGTAAAAGCAGGAGTGGGGGAAAGGGCAGAAAAGGGTTTCCTGTTATCTGACAGGTGGGCACGTGATAACATATGTGAGGTCGGCATCCTCCCAAAGCAGGGATGGGCCCTGAGAGAGGAGCACTGGCTGTGCTTCTGGGCTGAATGCTTCTCCAGTCAAAGAGAGCCATCATCCCTCCCCAGCTGGACAGCAGAACCAGTGCTGAAGCAGGGTTACTTCTGTAATAGTGTGACAGCAGAAGGTTATCTGGAGGAAACCTGAAGGTGCAAAGAGGAGAATGGCAGGCATAGGAGTTGAAGGTATTTTTAAAAGTCCTCATTTTCTGGAGGTGTAAACATATTTTCTAGAATAAGGGCACGCCATTCTAATAATGTACAAGTTACAGCCATGCCTGGTAATTACTTCCAGTATAAGCAGGAAAAGCAGGTAAAGAACAAAGCAACAAATACATCAGCACCACAATAAGCAGTGTGGCTACACACTCCAGTATATGTACTCTGCTGTGCACTTAGTCTTTTGTTTCGTAAAACAAGCAGACTTAATCAGCTTTTACTCTCCTTGCTAAAAGCAATGGCAGTAGGTCAGCCAGGATCTGTGTGACTTGAGACCATAGTATCACATCTTTGTTTACTCATCCAGCAACATCCAGAGAGGAATGACAGAACTTGGGCTTTGCTGATCCAAGCTGTACTTAGAATCATAGAACCATTAAGGTTGGAAATGACCTCCAAGATTATTGAGTCCAACCTTTGACCGATCTCCACCTTGTCAACTAAACCATAGCACTAAATGCCATGTCCAGTTGCTTCATGAACACCTCCAGCGGTGGTGATTCCACCTCCCTGGGCAGTCCATTCCAGTGCTTGACAACCCTTCCTGTGCAGGAATTTTTCCTAATGTCCAACCTGAAGCTTAGATTAAAAGCTTTGCTCCTACTAATAAGGAATTTCTAGAGATAGGGCATTAATAAGCAAAAAGAAAGGGAAAAACAACAAATGGTGAAACAACAAAAAATAGAGGCTATACTCTTGAAGCTTTGAGGCAATGCTTTACTTCAAAATATAGCAGGCCAGGGCAGAAAAAACACTAACGTTGCAGTTTATCTCAATGTGGGCATGAAAATACTACTTTTGTCTGGTTAGAGGAAGAGACAGAGGTGAATCAGAGAAGGAAATAGAGTTCTGCTTTCAAGGGGAAGGCATCTTTAAAACTCCAAGAATAGTAGGGAGGCAAAAGCTATTGCAGAAATAATAGTACGATTCAATTCTATTCAAATTATTAATTTTTAAACATCGTGTCATGTTTTTAACAAAATAATGTTAACAAGGATTTGTACCAATTTTTGAAGAACTCGAGGCAGATCAAATGCCCAAGTGTCCTTTTTAATGCTCTATTTACCCATTCAGTCCAAACCACAAAACTTATTCTTCTTAAACCCCTGAATCTCACAATTCAGAAAGCCAAATGCTTCACACTTCCGTGTGCACTGTAGGACCTGATCAGTTCTGTTAGCTGTGCATGGTTTTTTCTTTACACTTTACAAATAAGAAGCCAGACAGCGAGAGCCACAACTATTTTCCCCGGCAAAGACAACAAAAACATGATATAATTATTATAATTAAATAATAATAATAAATAACATTATATAACTCCAAAGGAATATATCTATTTTTAGAGGTACTAACGAGTCTTTATTTGCCTTCCTATAGAATTTCCTATGATCCCACAAGATATCCCAAATACATCCCTGAAGCATACTGTCTGTGCAAAGGCTGCCTCATGGGGATCTTTGGGGAGGAGAATTTCCACTTCCGCAGCACCCCCGTGTACATGCCGACCGTCATCCTGCGCCGCACGTCCTCGTGTGCCGGGGGCCGCTACGTCTACACAGAGGATTACATCACCATCCCAGTGGGCTGCACCTGTGTGCCTGAGCCAGAAAAGGAGGCCGAAAGCGTAAATTCCAGCATAGATAAGCAAGAGGTGAAGTTGCTGGTGAGCCAGAACAAGCCCTCATCAGAATGAAGAACATATTAGGAATCGTGTTACAGTACTGGCCTCACATTCACATTTCGCCACCTCAGGAAACCGCTACACAGCAGCAAACACATTGACTTGCCCTCTTTTTCTGCTTACAGTTATTTCAGTTATAAGATGGAAAGTTTTGTCCAGTCACTCAGATCATTAGAGATGGTGATTCGTATGAAGAACTTCTTTAGTTCATGTACACTTGTTTAGTGAACTTGTTGAGTTCATTGTTGCAAATTCCAAAGTTGCCTTTTCTCTTTTTCTTAGAGCAGAACATTTTATCCTTGCTTATTCACAGTAAATTTTAGAAGATGATGCAATTGTAAGACATATTAGCTATTATTATAGCAGGCTGCTGGTTGTAGATATTTTTAAAGAATCTCTTATACTCTTAAGTACCCTTAAATAAAAATCACATAGCTGCCGGATATGTGCCAAATCAGCAGTTAAAAGGATAATTTCTCAGGCTGGGAGAGCCTTCATTTACAAGCAGTGTTCTTGGCTGTTACATCTTTGGCTATTTAAACACTACAGTAAGGAAACCTTTGCTGAGTTAGAGTTATTAATGAAACAATATTCTATGTGTTTGCTATTTTTAAACTTGCCAAATTGCTAAGAGCACAAAAGTGTTGAGAAAAAACATGCTAGAATATTGTAAAACTGCAGCAGACTTTTCTGATGTGGACTAAATCTAATTACACAGAAAATATCAGTTAGAAAAAATATACTTTGGGTCCCAAGAATTCTGTATTAGATTTCATCCATCACTAACTGCTTAACTGTTTCCTGTGATAAAACTGTATCTGTACAGTTGAAAGGCCAAAACCTTTTTCATGTTAGGAGAGGAGATTCCCCACTAAAAAATAAGTACAGAGGATAGGCTCCATCTCAAGTACACTGCAGGTGAGTAAGCAGGCTAGGTCTTAACTTCTAGATGCTACAAGAAGTTTATTGAAGTGAGTCCCAGTCCAAACAATTTACACAACTACTCTTACTCAGTTTTCCCTATGCCACATGTAACAATCACCTGCAAGAGCTGCTAGTCCATGGAAGCACCATCTTCCATCTGTGCAGCTTAGTGCTGATGGAACTTGATGGCAAGCCCTAAGCAGAAACCCTGGATAAACAAAAATTTGCATTTCCAGAACAAGAGACTGAATGTTGACTCAGTGTAGTGAATGAGAATCAGGAATAACCAGGCATGCCTTGCACAAACATAATTCCTCGGAGGGCCACACTCGCCAAAACTGATCAACCTCTGAATGCTCAGCAGAGTTATCTTTTACAGTTGAAGGAGCATGACTGCAGTATTTTTACAGAATAAACATCCTATGCAGCCATGCATTTGCTACATCAAGAATCTCAAAACTGGCCTTTAATTCATAGTGGAGAAAGTCCCTACACTACACAAACACACACTTTGGAGTGTTGTTGGATGAAGAATGGAAAGACTATGAGCTAACCAGAATTAACAAGTTAAACAGAGAATGAAAGTCATACAACAACTACTTATCTTAGTGCACAATTATGGACTGTGCTCTCTATGACTCAGTCTAGCATAACAGTATTTTTTCAGTGCAATTTATGTAACTTCGTACAAAGCCTAAAATAGCTTAACGAATAAAAGATTCCCTTTATGATGTCAGATCGAAGTTTGTAGCTGTGTCTTTTGTGCAGATGCTTTTCCTCAATTCTCCTTGTCTTCAGATCTGTGTTTCCTCAAATTGTTATGCTTCTATCTCGAGGGAATCCTCAAAGGAGAGTTCAAACAAGGTCATAAAGTGTTTATACTACTCAGAGAACAGCTAATTGCCTAGCTGCTGCCAGCAATTAGAGGTAGTTACCTGTTCCCTAGAGAATGTAAATACTTGCAGCAGTTACAACCACTTTTCCTTCCTCCTAATGTGGAAGAACTTCTTACCCTCTAAGTAGAGGGAAATGATAATCAGAGGGGCTCAAAAGGGAGACAGACCCACAAAACTGGAGAAACACTACATTGGATGATGTTTCAGCAGCCTGTCATCTTACGGTTCCACTACTACATTGTGGGGGTTTTTTCCACACACACACTTCAGGCAGGGTGAAGATGGACCTTCAGACTTCACAGCACAGAAAGCAAAGTCTTCATCATAAAAGGCAGTGAAATGACCCCAAACAACAACAACAACAAAATGTCAAACCACGCAGCATTTAACATGTAGTAAATACCCAGAGGGGCTACCAGCTAAAACTCTGGCTAAACACTGCCCTCCAGAAGAACTCATCTGTCTGCCCACATGCTTTTCTTATACAAATTTGTCTCCAACAAATTAGTTACTAGAGCACACGGATATATTTGCATGATGTGGAGGAAAAAAAAACACCTCACTTCTTTTGTTGCAACTCTTGTCCTGCAGGCATTAGTTATTGGAATAATTTTGAGGTTTTCAAGTAACTAGAGCACGTTCTGGGAAAATTCCTGGGAGTTGCAAACCAAGATTAGGTAAATGGAACATAATCAGTTTCTTCAATCCAGATGCTTTAGCTTAAGTATAGCTTCAGAAATTGGATGACTGAAAGTACTACAGAACTGCAAAATCTCAATGGATCAATAGAATGAGTATGTTGGCAACCTCCTTCTTGTCACACTGCAACAAGTGCAGAAAGCTTCCCATGGTTAGAAGCATCTTCATGTTATCTTGTTCAGAAGCCTCTTTTCCTTTTTTAAACTTCACCTTCTTCTGTGACAGACCTTTTAGCTGAGCCAGTTTGCTTCCCAATCCAGCTTTCCAGTTACGTGTCTCTTAAAATCCATGTTTATGTTTTAGCACGAGCAACTGTTTGATAGTTTGTTAGTGAACAACTGTTTGTTAATACTTAACGTTCAGAACGGTTAGCTACGCAAACATTTGTTGATCTTCAAAATACCCTTCCATCTATTCTTTCTCTCCACATTACTCATGTTGAGAAGGCTGAGTATTAAATGTAGTTTGCATTTGTTTGGAATTGGTTTTTTTTTAACGAGGTCATCACATCATGGATTTATATCAGTTTCACTTCAAATGTGGTGTGACATTTTCCAGCTTCTAGCCCTCTGGTTACAGCTGCTGCAGCCTTGCCTTTAATTTGCATGGGGGAGGGAGGGTTCATTGGAGTTGCTTCAAGGCTTCACAAACTGTTGACAGAAGGCAGACATGAAATGCCTCATTGAACCAACTCCAGCTCCAATAAATGCAAACAATTCAAAGCTGGAACTATCTGGCAGCTGCAGCTGATTTGAGAAAATTTTTTGTTGTGCCAGGAAAATCTTTTCCTTCAACAAGGTTGTCCCTGGAATATAGTAGAAGCCACAAAACACAGAACAATATCCTTGGTAAAGACATTATTTTCTTCTCTGTAGTATCGCTTAAGGTAGGATGGAAAATTCCTATCATTCAGGAAGGTTGAGAAAAGCCTGAGATGCTAGTTTTGGTCTACTTGCCAGTCATTACCTGAAGATGTTTGTCTGAATAGGTAGAGATCTACAGCTGCAAGTGTACATGGAATTGCATGGGGGAACACGAACACGAAAGCCACAAGGGGAAAAGGGAAAAAGGCTGTAATGTGGTCACAAAGCATTAATCCCATTAATCTCAGTGGGATTAGGGAACAGCCATAACTACCTGGACTAGGGCACAAGGGAGATCCAGTCAATCCCACGTGTTTTGGTGGCATGAGCTACCACTTGGTTTTGCGGTACTCCCATCTAAGGAGGCTGCAGAACTTGAGCAGACCCAGAGCAGCAGCACAGCTCTGACGTTGGCTGACGAGGGGCTTCTGCAACTCGAACCCAGCTGCCCTATTTCCCATCTCAGTGCATGGCACTGGGGCTGCTCCCAGGTAACAAAGGCAGAGTGACCGAACCAACCATCAGATACCTCCCAGTTGCTCTGGTGCAGAGGGGCACGGGCTAAGGGGTGGAAGTAATTGTGTGGCAGAGACAGGCTACCTTTGCAACACCAAGCTGAGAGTGATATTTTTAACAGAAGTGCAGAACTTATTGGCAGCAGTACCTTGGACTTCATGCAACTGCATTTCCAGAAACATTTCATTTCTCATCTGGGGTGAGGTGCAGGCAGCTGCAGTGTATTCTATTCACCTACGGCCACCAGCTTGTGAACAAGCCCCCACATTTTCTCTGCCAAGTGTCCCAGCCATACCAGCAGCAGGGTACTGAGATGTCCTGCTCCTGCACAGTACCTGTTACTGCAGATAAGAGGCTGTAGCACAGGACTCTGTAGTCATAAATGCCCCTGGAAAAGCAGCATGGTGCTAACAGGAAGTCCATCCATGAGACATAAGCAGTAAGGAAAATCAATCACTACTTGACACTGATGTTTTTATTCATAATCCTATTACAGAAGAGAGATTTTGTTGTCACATAATATTTCTTAATGTTACCACGATGGCACAAAGCACAAATTCACTATGAATTTTTGTGACTTATACCTTCTCAGAAATAGCTTCTGCCTTGGAATCATGTAGGACAAAAACAGCTTACCTTCCATCACTGATGAAGTCTGTAAAAGCCACCAGTCAAGCTCTGCTTGGGCAGCTGCCTGCACTCATCAGGTTTTTAAGAGGGAATTTGGTGGACAACAGGCTGCTCTGTTGAGTGCATCTGCACAGATTTATATGTACTCTCATTTTCATAACTGTGCATCTTCACAGTGCCTCTTTTCAAAGCTGTCTGACCTACATGTGAGAAGCAGCAGTTATTTTCTTGGAAGTGAATTTCTTGGTATAACTGAATGGTGCAGTTTTATTTTTTTTTAAGAAAGGTCTCTGATGAAGTTAGCAAGGTTGTCTTTTGATTTTGCTGTAGAGAGCCCAGCAACACACATTTACCAAAATAAAGCAAACAACTGAAGGAATTAATAGCAAAGCAGCAACATAGGTGAAGCTTCGATTTGAACAGCACATTCTAATTTAGGTGGATGGCAGGGGAAGAATATCCTCCCTTCTGACAATCATACCTGTCCCCCTTGAAGCCTCCATGGAGTTATAAACAAAGTTTCACGAGTTACTTCACTGTCTCCATCTGCTTGGTAATAAACCAGTTTACAATTGTGAAGTACAGACTTGTGCCAATAACCGTGCAATTAACACTCTGGTTTGCTTTTTTTTTTTTTTAAACTGGCCACATAAAAGTGATGGTGAAGCCTCCTGGAAAACAACTAAACCGAGCTGTATGTCACCTGTGGACAGGCATTTTCAGGGGGGATCCTGGCTCAGCAGCAAGGATGGCTCCTGGTTTGAAAGGCAACACCGTATTGGCCATGGGCTCACAGAGGCTGTCAGAAGAGTCTGGTGCCTTTTCTGTAAGCACTGCCTCTGCTGCACTTCTCTTGTTTAACAAACCTGTTGCCTGTCTGACAGAAGCCAAGGCCATGAAAGAGAAAGAAAACTGTTATAATGAAACTCAGGAACAGCAGGTATAAAGTGTGAGGAGGGAAAAGCCTTAGGAAATAAACAGATTTCTTGGAAAATGGAGAAGAGAGCTACAGTGGCTTGGATGATTATCTATGAACCACTGTTGTGTCCAGCTCAGGCAGCACAATACTCTGAGCACTGAGAGAGGATTATATTCTAGCTACATTATTCCTCCTCAGTTGTTTACTCAACCAGATGGGAAAATCCACATGTAAACAGCAGGAATGCACAGAAACATGAGTGTTATCTCTACCTTATAAAAAGATCTCGTCTCACAAGCTTAATAAGGTTTATTCTCACTGCAAAATAAATTTCTCAATACTTCATTTTAGGTGATACATTTTGTAGATGCAGCATTTCTGTTAGCCTTTTTCACAATATGTCATATAAGGACAATTACTTGTGTTTTGTACGGTGTATTTATAGATTATAAACTCTTAAGTGCCTTGGAATTTATGAACCAACTTTCACCCAAAAATACATTAGTAGTGTAGTTAGTCAAAACTAACTTTAGAAATTCCCAGTTACCAAAAATGTCTACTATCCCAAAGCAAAATTTTTCTAATGTATAATCTATTTTGATTGAAATATAGTCCAAACCTTGTATATAAAATCTAACATTTGAAACAGTGGGAGTTTATCAATACATTACATTATTCCTCAGTGGCCTTTTAAGATTCAACAATTTCTAAGAAATTCAACAATTTCTACTGCTCTGCTGTTGTCTGTGGAACAGGAGAAAGAAAACTGGGCAACTGGAAAAAAACAAACTGTTTTTGTAACTATAAACTTGATATACCTGTAAATCATCTTTAGTTTGATATTGAAATCTATTAAAAAGTAGGCAACATATTTAATCAGAACCACTATGATTCAAGATTTAAGGGACTAACATTACTACAGAAGTATCAAGTTCTTTTGCAATGACAATTCTGATGTCTGCAAAGCAAGCACCTATGTGTTGTTATAAGCTAAAATCATGTCAAAAAGGTCTCTGAATTGTAAAAGTTACCAGTTAGAATTAAATTCAAACAGAGAAGTTCCTGTTATCCAGCCCCTGCACTGTTTGGTCCACATTTACCTAACAGTAAAATACAAACATAGTAACTGCAAATGTTTACTCATTTAAAAGAGAGAGGCTAACACATGTTGATTAAAGCTAGCCCAGGAAATAGTACTCAGAGCTGAATATTTCAGCACTGAGAATTGTGGATCACTGATAAAAAACAGAAAGCAGCTTGACTGAAGAAGTTGTAGATCTTCTTATGAGAATCAGTCCAGTCCAGAAGCATAGTTCACATAACATCGAAATTCATTGGCTAAATTTCGCAAGTGTTTTGGAATAAACTTGCACATCTTCACACCAAGATGCTTTGCTGCCTGTTCCTCCATGATGGCACCTGCAGCAAAAATAACTGGTATTCAATAAGAAAAACAGTAACAGAATGTTTGGACTATTTTAGTAGCTCCTCACAAATGCATATATAACAGAGCCTGGGTTTTTTTACGGAAGGAAGGCTTAAAGCAGCTACACTGTCAGCCTTCCTTAACAACTGAATCTATCGAGAAATTTAAAATAAATCTAAAAGAATGGAAGACACCCCAAGGAAACGAATGTCCAAAAGCTTCCATAAAAATAGGTAGAGGGTATCAGTGCCCTTTATACAGAAAAGAAACTTGAACTCAGTCTTCTTGCTACATGCCAAGTATGTAGCAAGTTAAACGGTAGGGAGCCATGGGAAATGCAAACAGATTACATATACTCTTCCACTTAAATAAACCACAGCTACGCACTGAGAAATCGCTTCTTGAGCAGTATTTCTCAAACTTTGTAAACTGAAGGACCACCTACCCATTTTAGGTAGAACCACCCTTGTGCGTGACTGCCATGAGCAATTAAGCCAAGAAGTAGACTTTCTATGGCCATGTTTTGTTTTAATTTTTTATTTACTTTGCCTGCTTGGTTGACTTCCCCCAAGTTGTATGTAAAAAGGGCTTTTGTCCTTTGCTTTTCGCAAAAGTTTCCTGGATGTCTTCAGATGTCTTGTAATAACAATACAGTTTAGGAAATGACACGACTAAGGCAGATACACATCACTTCTTAAATCAGCAAGTGCATTTTCATAAAGAAGGACCTGCAAGTACAATTACCTAGTTATCTAGTTTCACTGCTTTTATCACTGGTTTCTAATTCCTCCTGCTGTATTTCAGTGCCTAGGATACCAACAGTAAGTTGCACCTATGTTTGCCATACCCCGACTTCAATCATTGCAATTACAGAGAGTGGTCTTCTTACAAGAGAAAAAGTATTTCTGGAACTTTGCAAGATGATCTTATAATTCTTCCAAAATTCAGTAAAACTCGTAATGCTGTAAGAAAAAAACCTGACTTTCAGAAGTCCTATTAAAAACCATTTCCTCCAGTTTAAAACAAGTATTCAAATATAAAGTATTTGAACTCAAGTATTCAAATATAAAGCTTAGGACACATACTGCCCCTTAAATTAATGATAATTTAATATTACAGAGTTAGTATTTCTTTCACATGAGTGAGTTTGTCTTTTGAGAGAGAGAAAAGGATCCTTATGGGGACCTAATATTTTTACTAGTTATACCTGTGCAAAGCAGTATCTTTCCTTTTGTCAAGTATTTGATCGTCTCTGCAGTTTTCTGAAGACATTCCTCAGACAGATAGGGTGGATCTGCTATTACAATGTCAAAACTGTGTGGCAGGAGATTTTCAGGTAAGTTCAAAGGCTGGTTGTAATCATAGAAGATAAATTCTTCTCCATATACAGAAAACCTTCTGTCGTACTCAAGTATACACACTGAAAAATCTTTACCATCCAGTTCTTTCAGTTTCTGGTACACACTCGGTGCACTAACACACGCTATCCTGAAAAAGACACAATAACTGAGAATATTGATTTAAAGGGCAAATAACAGCAATAAACCCCCTACTCCAGTCGTCATAGCTGCTTTGGGAAAAACATTTTTAAACATTAGTCCCCAAAATGTAAGCTATTCTTTCTCCATTCTAACAACTAATTACTTTAATAACTTTAAGCCATTACCTATTCAACCTCCATGCTGCACAAAGACCTTAAGCCTAACTACAGAGAAAATCTTGTTTCAGAAAAGCAAGAAAATATACTTGAAAACTTAAAATTAAAAATTACTTCTTATAGAAATAGGAAGAAAACAACTTTTTGCATCTGTTCTACAGAACCATTGTATAAAACCAGAGAAAATAATTCCAAGTTATTAATATGCTCTAGAGCTCTCTGTATTTCTCAAAAAATAAAAAGATTCATAGTAAACTTTTAACAAGACACAGCCTACAGCATTCAGTAAAATGGTAAATGGGAAGATCAGTATAAACTATTAATTAAATAACAGCAAAGCAGTTCTGCAGTATTGCAGTTGAACAAAGGTGAAGTACAATGAGTAATGAATTAAACTGCATACTCTATGTAGTAGAAACAAAAGACATGTTAAATCTACAATGCCATTATTAAATCCTACCTGCCACCTTCTCCAGCTGCCACAACCGCTTCCTTGGCCAGGCACGACGCAGTTTCATCGCTGTACCAAAACTGGCTCAGTTGCTGAGAAATAATGCACAATTACAAACAACATCGAAACTTCTGACTGTGTTACGTACAGTGAGGTGTGGTGAGTCATAACTGAAGAAAACCAAAACCCACAGCAACCTCCCAGTTCACAAACTGTAATGCTGGAAAAGTAACTATTTTCCTGACAGTCTTTCTACTTCTGTAATCTGGGTAGCTTACACCACATGTTTCCAAAGCATGTATGGCACTATCAGGAAAACCAGGTAATCCAAACCACTGACAAGGCTATTTCAAACCCCATGTGCAGATGCACAATACTTATGTGCTCTTAAATTGAGTTACTTCAGCAGAAGAAGAAAAAGGACCTTGAAAAGTGACAGTATAGAAGGAAATAAAGGATAAAACTACTAAATCAGAAGGGATCAGGAAAAAGAAGAGCAAAAAAACCACCAAACAATCCAGAGACAAATCAAAAGTCAGTCTGTCACAAATAAAAACAAGCAGTGAAACAGCCATCCACAAAAACAAAGAAATAAAACACAGAAATATGAAGTGAAAGAAAAGATCACTTGATCTTGTTACACTGTGTTTGTCTTAGTCTCAGGGAGGAGTCTTCACTACCTTCACATGCCAAACTCAGGTTAAAATTTCCAGAAGGGACAGATGTTTCTATAAGCAGCTTTATTCCCCCTCCATGTACTTTCAGTTTGTACTCTCCCACACATGTAGAAGAGATAACTATACCCAGATTAAATAGTAAACCAAATCTCCCTACAGTGTTGCCATCCATGAATAGGAACATCTTGAGTGTTCCCCTTTTTAATTTAATTTCATTATCCATCCACAAAAGAAACTCAGTAAAGGCTACTCCTCCATCTGTGCTTCATTCATCAAGGTTTATAGTTTCTTACCCAATCTTCTTCTATTGAGCCAATGGAATATTGATTAAACTCTTGGGAGGTCTTCATGCCCTCTCTCTGCTGCTGTTCCAAATAGAACTCCTGGAGGGCAGCCAATGTATGGGATGAAAGCTGAGGAATGTCATCGTCATCATCATCCATTTTCCTAGAGGTCAAACAGAAAAAAATAAATTCATTAAATCAACCTTTTTGAATGGTGAATGCTTTTAATAACAGCATAATCTTCTGAGGTAAAACAAATTCCACCAACAATGCAGCTAAAAATAAAAACTTCCTAACAAAAGAAAACATATTCCTTCTACTGAGGTGGTCTTAAATCAGTGAGAGGCCAATCGGAAATAACATGTCTCCACAGAGAATTTAGGAACAGTAGCAACACTGTTCCCTTTCTGTACAACACAGATTTGGCTTGTATTCTTACAAGGAAGTTGTCATTACAGTTCTTGGTTTCCTGAATCCATATACTTTGTATGTATCACCTTTCAGAAAAAAACTCCTTTAGTGGATTTGAAAAATCCCATAGAAATTATTCCCTTTTCTCCTAGAAATAATGATAGCTACTGGTCATTCCTCTCCATGTTCAAAGTTACACAATTTTGACTCAAAATAAAGTAAACCAGCATTCTAGGTCAGCATCACCTGGCTTTAACTTCCTTGCCATGAAAAAGATTCTTCTGAATGCCAGAAACCTAAAAAAAAAAAAAAAGAAAAGGCAGGCAAGAAGCTCATAAAGATGTTTTTCTAACCCTACTCCACTGAAAACTTGTGCATTTTGCGTGTAAAAACCTGGACATAACTTGTATCAAAGAGACACGGTATATACTAATGGAAAAGTACAGCCATTTCCAGAGAACTCTTGACATGGGTTCTGCTGTGCAGAATGCCTGAGCCCTGCTGACCCCAGGCAGTGCAGCAGAGTTTGTGTCCTCTGCAGAAGGGACGGTGCCACCTCGTGGAACGACAGTGCCAGAAGTGACCCAGCACGTGGAAACTACCGGACGAAACTGGAAAATATTCTTCTCTGAAGAAACCCATTTTCTCTGCACCCAATCTCAGAACTAGCACACAAGCAATGACTTCAGCAGAACCTGGAAACAGAAGTACGCCTGACTTTATGCAGAAGCCACTGAGAACCACGTACCACCCGAACAGTGCGTAAACGTGAGTCATTTCAAGTATAGCCACTCAGGGTTTTTCTTCTCCCTGTCCCCTGGACTGCAAGGAGAACTCCAGTCTCCTCCCCGTCAACCCTTCCTTCCACTCTTGCAGAGCTTTCAAGATGAAGTTTCCTAAAACAGCTTCTCCCTGCTTGCTGGAAAAAGATACCTTAACCTGCCACTGTGAGGTGACTCACACAGTTACTCCACTGTTCCGGTGACACCGTACGCACCTACATGGGAAAAGCACTTGGCTTTTCCAGAATATTGCTTACTGACTTGCTGGCTTCTCAGGCCAGGCTTGCAAAACAAGGGATCGTTCAGAGCCTAAAAACTCACCTATGGCGTTAGCCTCAAGCAAGAGGAGAATTTCAAAGTCAAGCTACCTAGTAAGACCAAAATCGTAATTTTCCCCCCCTATTTTTAAAAATAAATACATTATTAAATTATGTATTATAGTATTTTTTATAAAAATGACTGCAAGTTCAGACAGATAATACAGTTTCTAGACACAACGCTCTTACAATACAACACACTATGATCCATTTTAGGCCCTATACAACAATGAATTTTCATTAGGACATGTTAAAAATTTAAAATCACTCCTTAACTCACAACTTTTTTTTTTTATTAAGTGACTGACACATGTAGTAATCTGGTTTGATATTATCCCCTAAGCAAGGACACATCTATGCTTTGACACTAAGAAACTGAAACAGATGCAAAGTTGCAGTTCTTAAGTCAAAAGCCGGAATCTTTATTTTCTCTTCAGTGAGCCCATACAGGCATTTGCAAGGACTAAATCCATGCCCATGAAATGAAACCCTCACAGACAAAATTGATGATGAAGAGTTTCCCACTGTTTCAGTAGATAAAAAGGCATACTCCCATAGACATCTTTTATCTATTAATAATTTTTCAGTTTACTTTTTAATAGCCTTCCTTTTGGTTTGTAAATTAAAGCCTTAGGAACTAAGCAGTAATTAACTGCGAGGTTGCAAGGACAGGTAACTCAGAACATATGGCAGAAATATATTGTACATCTATTACGAATACTCCCAAAATTCAATATATTTTTCTGAATGCACATATTCTGACTTAGGTCATTAGCATAAACAAATTCTTGTGCTTAAGAACTACATCAAAAAACTATTAAAGTGAGTTTATGTGAAAAAGATTTGTAAATCCTTTAAGGAAGACAGTTCTGCTGTTTGAAAGCCCCTCAATACCCCTTCCAGCTCACTGCTCTCAAGTCCAGAAGCAACTCTGAAACATTTGGGGGAGGATGGGAAGAAGCACAGAAACCCACAGTGCCTCTGGCTCTTAGAGAACCTTTACACTCTTAATTCCCAAGGCCCCTAAGGCTCCAGCTGACCCATCTGTGCTTGCCCCAAGCCCTGGGTCCCTCACCAGTAGCCCGTTCTCTGTCCTCATGTAGACTCCCTACATGAGCCACACAAGGGTTCAGGGCTGTGTTTTAGGAATGCCCTGGGATTCAGAGCATTCATAACACATACAGTGCTGATCCAGCCATTCTACCTACTCTAAACCCTTGTGTTAATAGGAATACAAAGTTTAAAAGTAGCAAAGTGACAGATCTTCTTTACTATTAATTCTTAGTTTACATGTTGCATTTGCACACAATAAAAAAGCAAAATGATAAAAAAACCAGATCTCCAAGAATAGCTCATGAACACTGCATGAAGTTTAGGAAAATAAGACTCATGGTGAAGTCAAAGTTAGCCTAAAGAAAAGGAGGAAAAAAGGGAGTAAGCTTGCACAGATTCAGTGGAACAGGAACTATTTCAGGCAGGACTGCATTCATACAGTAAAATGGCAAATTTGGATGCTACTGGTCTCTAAAGGGCCAGATCTACCCATAAAACAGTAAAAGTGAGGTGACTACAACTGCACCACATGGCCTACAGTGCAGCAGGCAGGAGGAAGGGGGTGGAGGTGCCTGTAGACTCCTTAGTCCCTTCCCCTCTGCACAGCTCAATCCCTCTTATTAGCTCATGAACTGTTCAGGCAAATGTCATCACTACAGAGTGAAAGCTCTTCAAAGAAAACAAAAAATAAATTAAAAGAGATAATAGTAGCACAGGAGATTCCAAGGCCTTGTCTACACAAGAATCCTGTACCTATTTAATGACAGTTTCCAGATGTCATGTATGAGAACTCTAATCTTACACAGTCAAATTCTAAAACGGAGGAAAAAAATACCCTAGGTTAGAAGGAACACAAGTGTCAGTGCTGTAGGAAAAATTAACAGTCTTTGGTCCCCAATACATTTGTTCCACCTGTAATTATGATCACCTGAAAAACAGTATTCTCAGAGACAGAACACAGCCCTTACGCCCAAATGGAACTGTGCCCCTGTCCAGAGGTGTCTGGAAACCTGCAGTCATAGGTCAGCTGAGACAAGTGCCCTACATGCCCTTGCACCACTGCTCACCCCACAAAGACAGAACATGTAGCTTGCTCCAGAGGTTAGATCCTTCTAGATCCATAGCACTACTCAAGAGGAAGCTCCTCTCATACAGGTAAAAAGCAGGTAGGAGGTGGGATCTACATTTACAAAGCCACCTCAAAAAATACTCTCCTGGTAAAGTATCCAGTTGCTGCTTCAGAACTTTTACCAAGAGACTGCACCAAAGGTGACTCTGCCGAAGAGGCTGCGTCAGCCTAAACCCATACCTGTAAGTCAGGGCTCCCTGAATGCCCACACAACTTGGAAATACCATTTGCTGGGTGTACAAGCCACTTTTCACTGCTCATTCTTTTGTGGCATCCTAAAGATGTCATCTCATTGTAATAAAATGTTCCTCAGCTGAAGGGGAAAGGAGAGACTGCTGAAAGGCCGTGGAATAGAAATACAACTGGGAAGCCACGCTGTTCATAGCTGGGAAGGGGGAGGAAGAGGACAGTGTATGCACCTTAGATCTTTTACCGACAATATAAAAAGCACATGTGCAACTTCAGAAAAGATCTTATTCTAGAGTAACTTGGATCTAAAGACAGAGAGCATGAAATGGAGTTAAATATAGCTGTTTGTATTTCTTCCAAGCTGCCCAAGTCAGTCTTTGAGACAAGCAACTCATCATCTATGGTGTCTGTAGCACACACCAAGAAAAGGTGGGCAATGGTGCGTAACTATAATGAAAATCACCTGGAAGGGGCTCCAACCACCTGCCTGGAGGTAAACAAGCCCTGATCTGAGGGACTGGAATGGTTACTAAAGGCCGGACACGTGCCCTGATACTTCAAAAGCCAGAAGATACTGCACTCTGCTCAAGCTTGAGCTTGTTATCGTGTACAGGAATCCAAATGCTGTGTCCGCAGACAACCTGCCACAGATCTGAAACAGCTCCATTTCAGGATTAAGTTTGAATAACTTTTTGTTCATGTCCATGGCAAATGGTTCAAGAAGAAAGCTGTACTAGTTCAGGTCAAGCGTTGATACCAGTCATTCTTGTGTCCTGAAGGGTTGATACTGGTCATTCCATCCTGAAGACAGCCAAAACCACTGCCTCAAAAGGACTGAGGTAAGGCAAATACGTGTGATACCTCCCCACTCTATACTCTCACAGACTTTAACCATTTTCTACTAAGGTAGATGTTTTTGCATCCAAAGTGGTTCATTCCACGAATGCTGTTCTCAGAAACACTTATCCAGTATCCCTCAAATTCCCATAAAAGTTTTTCATCTACAATGTCATCTAGTAAGAAGCTTCATTTTATCAATCATTTTATGAATAACTCTCTCTTCTTGCTGTGACCATGCACTCACTTCACCTGGTGCAGACACTTGGTGTGTCAGAACAGAAAGCAAGTGGTTGAGCCCTACACTCTCTCCACATGTCATTTCACAGACACCTCTAAGACATCCCCTTTCCCTCACTCAGCAAACTGGCTCTTTTCTAGCCTGAAGGGTCTTAACCCTCTCTGATGGGTTGACAAAAGTCTTTCGATGCATTCACTCTTCCTCGTTGAATCCTTCTAATATACCCTTTTTTTTTGAGGAGACTAGAACTCTACGCAATGTCTAAGATACGAGTGATCATGTTTACGCTATTGTTTCATGATGTTTTCTGTTACATTCTATTTCTTTTCCCAAAAAAATTCTACCATTTGATGTGTTTTTCTTGGCTGCCACCAAACAGTGATTTTGTGTTTTTTGAGAATCATGTATCATAATCCCACATCTCCTGACTGTGTGGGAATTGCGTCTGGTAACACGATTAAGTAGAATTTACAAAGAAATTTAAAAGGAGCTGTCAAGAGCTCCAAGTTACCAACACATACAGAATAAAAACTGAATAGCAGTTGTGGTCTTTTTATCTCAACCAAAAACAGGGAAATACTGAAACTAGAAAAGGTTCAAGAAGGGTAGTGAGACATCCAAAGACTAGAAAAGCTTTTGTAGGACAATGAGTATAGGAAGGAGTAACTGAGAAGGAGTATGACAGAGTCTGTAATCATGAGTGGCATGAACATCACGGGCAGAGATGGAGCACAGTTTTCCAAGGCAAGAATTAAAAGGCCAAATGTAGGCTGCAACGGCCTTGACAAAAAAAACCAAAACACACAAAAACCCCAACAAAACCAAACAAAACCAACCAAACAAAAAACCAACAACGACAAAAACCAACCAACCAAACCAAAACCAAAACCCCCAAAACAACAATAAGAAAAACACTATCAAAAGGAGCTGGTTCATGACACAAGGTGTTGCTGAGCCACGGAATCCCTTGATGACTGAATTTCATAGTGCATCAAAGTAACACAAGAACAGTTCACAGAAGAGAAACTGACTCAGAGAATTACTAAATTTGTGGAGATCTAGCCTATTCCACAGAGAGTACGGAGGGACCGCCGGCAGGGCTCAGCACCGCCCGGACCCTCCGACACGTGAACGAAAGACGGGGCACAGGCGGCTTCTGGAGAAGGCCCATTTCTCCCGTCCCCTCCAGTGTGTATCGCTCTGAGGGCGCCCTGCAGCCACAATAAACCCCTGGGGGGTACAGGGTGACGCCGGCCGGCCCGCCCGCGCCTCGGCCGACACCGAACCCGGCGCAGCGGGGAGCGGAAGGGGCCGGCGGGCAGGAAGCTCCGCGATGTCCCGGCTCCGGCCTCCGCGCCCCTGGAGCGGGGAGCCCGCCCGCCCTCACGGCGAGCACGAGCGGACGGGCAAGGGGACTCCGGGCCGCACCACCCCCCGCCCCACGTCCACGTCCGCGTCCTCTCCCCACTCACCACCCGTAGATCCCTCCGCGCGCGCGGAGCTCGCTCAGCCGGCCCCGCCCCGAACGCCGCGCGTGGGGCGCGCGCCCCCCCTGCTGGGCGCTGCGGCGGGAGGGGGCGGGAGTGGGCGGGGATTCCCGATCCCACCGGGACCCCTCACCCTGACGCTCGCGCCGCTCCCGGCGGCACACGCGCTCTGCCGTGGGGGTTGCTCGTGTCGCTGTGCCCTCGCCTTCCCCGCTGCACAGCCGTCGGCGAAGCGGCTCCCTCTCAGCTGAAGTACGAGCTGCGTGCTGCCGCCGGCGCTGGACGGGCTCCGGCGGCTGAGGAATTCCGCATCTGTGAAGGGACTTCGACAGATACTGAAGTCTGAGCTGGGCTGTGAGACAGCGAAAGGCGCCCGTCATGTCAGAGTGGGAGACGACAAGTTATCTCGAGAGAGTGACAAATGTTCAAAAAAGCCACGAGCTTCGGACTTACACCGCAACCCAGTGCCTCAAAATGGTTTTCTACCTCTGGCTCTCCTGCCCAGGCTTTCCATTTCCGTTAAGCACCAGCAGGTTGGAACGACTTCGCTCTCTTGCATACTAACAGAAGTCGAGCTGATTCTTAGATACTTGCAAAGGATAGCAAGTTTTAAAATACTTTCCTTGTTTAATTTCACAGAATCTTAGAATGGCTTGGGCTGGAAGAGACCTTAAAAAGCATCTAGTTCAACCCCCTCTGCCACAGACAGGGACACTTTTCAGTAGACCAGATTTCTCAGAGCTCCATCCAGCACAGCCTTGAACACTTCAAGAGATAGGGCATCCACAGCTTCTCTGGACAACCTGTTCCAGTGCCTCACCACCTTCACAGTAAAGAATTTCTTCAGAATACCTAATCTAAACTTACCCTCTCCCAGTTTGAAGCCATTCCCCCTTTGTCCTGTCAGTACATAACCTTGTAAAAAGTCTCTCTCCATCGTTCTTGTTGCCTGACACCTGCACAGTATTATTGAGTGCAGCAAGAAATGCAGTTTAGATACTACAGAGAAGTGACACTTAAAAATATTTCCCGTTTCATGTGTATTTGTAGCACATTTTATGTGAAAAGTGTTTTGTACAGGACTGAAAATGAAAAGATAAAGGAAACTGGGACGGCACATACTCTCAGTCCAGATTTCACAGAGCAACAGTCTACCCTTGACAAGCGAATCCTCCTCACCCGAAGAGTTACAGAGATCATGTAAGGGCACGTGGCTGTGGGGGGGCTTGAGGGGTAGGCAGGGCAACACTATTTAAGTTATGATACCAGACACTACTTGGCAGCAAACAGACATCTCAAGACCTTGCTTGAATCCTGTTACAAGACAGTTCTAGAAGGAAAGCTTGGAAGGAGCTCAAGTGACCCTGTAGGAAACAAAAGAGGTTCTCTTGCAATGCATTTTCTTTGGGATGTGAAGACAAACCAACCACAAACATGGGAGCACCTGTAAAGTGCACCCTGCAATAACTTTCTTATTAGTAATTGGGTTTTATTGTTCCTAATCTTTTTTTGCAGGAAGATGTTTCTAGTTAAGCTATCGCCCCTATCCTTTCACTGACAAAGCCATGTCACACAGCAGTGACACCAGTGCCCTTAAGATGAACCTGATGACATACACCACTGCCTCTTCACTAATAAATTTGCTGTATCAGAAAGTTTTTAAAAACACAGTTCTACCCTGGGAAGCAAGAGCAACTTGTTACTTACAAGGCTTTTGTGTTTTGATGTTTATTATTTTTACTTTTAGTTTTTCTCAAATAATGAAATTCTATACTTTTCTTCCTCTTGCTGTAGGCACTAGCCATAGCCATATGAAAAAGTATAATTAGTTTTAATTAATATGAAAATAGATTATTAAATTCTAATTGTAGAACCTCTTCTGCTGCCATTAAGCCTGAAATAATTATTAGCTTTTTCCCCCCCAAAATCTCAACAGTTTTAGGGCTGGCAAACCAATTGCATGTTGATTTGGAAGGCAGCCAAGCATGCAATGCTTTACAACCATAAAAGGATTACTTCTAGTTAATGTCAACAGAACACGGATGATGGAAAATAACAGAAGTGGAAACATTCTACTTGCAGAACAACCTGCAACAGCTCACCTTTGTAAGCGAAGCTTGCTGTGCTTTTTCCTTCAACACTGAGCTGTTCTCCTACAAATGCAGAATCAAAGGTGCATTGGAGCCCCATGGGGTAGCTGTACAGGCCACGTGTATCACAGCTTCCTGAGACCTTGGGGCACACGGGAGGACAGACTGTTAGTCAGCCTCTTAAAAGCTTGCAGTCGCTACAGGAATTCAAGTACAGTCGTGAGTTTTCATCCTCAAACAGTTTACGGACTCGCAACTCTTTATGGGGATGCAAGTCTTAGAAACGTGACAGTGATACATGATCCCTGTGACTTCTATTTTGCCTGGCTTTGTGGATCCCTTGGAAGTAATTCAGGGGCCACAAAGAGGGCTAAATCTTCAGATTGAAAAATGCTCTGCTTAAGTCACTCTTTAGCATCTAGTACTGACATTTTAAATGGATTTTAGAAATGTTTAAAAGAACCCCCAAACCAACATCTATACCTTTGTACATTTTCGTATCCCCATCGATTTTACCATTGCTCCTGATTTATGCAGTTGTCTCAAAAAATGTCCTGAGATATACAGTAACATACAACCGTTATGGAATTTTCTGGCCCCAAAGCCTTCTTATGGTTGTTTTTGATTTTTCCCCCAAAAGATGTAATCACTCTGCCATCACAAGAAGCAGGAAGGAAAATATATAAAATATATTTAGCAAAACCAGTAAAATTAAAGTGGAACAGAAAATGCAGTCAAGTAGCAAACATGTACAGCAGCAGATTTTACAGTTTTTCCTGCACATACCTCTGCACTTATTTCATACACGCTTTTTAAGGAGAAGAAAGAAAATAGAAATCAGATAGTGTTGAGAAAGAAAACATTTTTTTTTCCTGAACACTAAATGGGGTTTTATTACTGCTTTTTGCTTTTGAAACTTCAATTCAGACTATATATATCTCTAAGAAAAATAAGAGGACACCCTTTTCTCTGTCCCTAAAGCAAAATTACAGTCCTCATTTTACAGACTATACTGGTATCTTAAATAGTTACACTCACAGGATCTAGATATTATCTGGCCATCTAAAGGGATGCATTTACAAATGCAAAACATTTTAATCAAGATACAAAACAGGTATCCGATTTTTCCAGCTTTCCTGAGGCCGAGTGAATTGTTTAAATACATGTGCGCTTATCAAAATCCATGGTACAGTACATTTTAACAGTAGTTTGTTAAGAAATCGTGAAAGTGCATAACAGCCTAAAAGCAGGCAAAAAGTACTTCAGAAGAACAGTCTTTCCTAAAAGTGGCAGAAGAATATAAGCCTTCCCCAAAGTAGTGTTGACCTTGTGTGAGGACATCAGTGATCTTCCTAAAGACTCCACAGTGTGGTGGTGGGGTTTGGGCCTCAGGGGTTTTTTTTATGAGTTACAACAATCATTTGAATGAACGAAAGACCATTAATAGTACCGGTGCAGTTCCAAAATAAAGCAAATGTGCTGACAACTTGTTAAACTGAGTTACGAGTGAGGCTTTCACATCAATACTTGTGTTGGAGTCTAGCAATGACTTTCATTCAGTAAACACCAAACACAGCAACTGGAAGCAGTTTGAATATGCCACAAATCTAAACTGCAGCATCCAAAACAATAAGTTAAAGCAAATCAAACATACATGTCTTTACAACCATGAACAGTAGGCCAGACACAGAAGGAAAGAAAAAGGGAAGTACATGACACTCACAGCTTTGCTCTACTCTCACTTGCAAAGGCACCAGCATGTCAGAAAAATCAAATGTGATACCATCTAATAGATGTTAAGGTGAAAACAGCTGTTCCATAGGATTCAAATATAGTAAAGAGAAAAACTAGTAATGAATTACATATCAGTCACAGTGGGTAACTTCAGCGTTCTCTTTGGAGATGTAGATTTGTCTGGAATGTCTTCCAAAATAAAGAAGTATGTATTATTTAATTAACACAACTTACACTGATAATATTGCATTTCATTTCACAAAATTCCAAAATAGCACTTTCTCTTTTCCCCAGCCGTGTTGATGGAACGGCAGGCTTTTATTAATCCTATCAAGATGTTATGGGTTACAAAGTTATGGGATAACACTTGTATTATCAATTTCTTTTTCTTCTTGTAGAGTAGCTTGATTTATTTTTCTTTCTCCAGATAACGTTGCAAAGTTTTTAATTTCTTCTCCTCCTCCTTCCCTCTTCCAGTTCATGTATGACCTCCTCCTCAGCTGACGGGTCAGACAAATTCCACTTGGAAGGTTGAGCTTTCCTACATTTCTGCTTGTAAGACATGGCAAATCACTGAAGGAAAAAACCCACCACAACTCCACCACTCACAACTGAAGCAAATTTAAGTTTCATAAAGGCAAAATTGATGGAGTTTTGTACACTTAGACAGACAAGTCTGAATGAAGGCTTTGTACCCAAATCATTCAAGTTTATTCCAGACCTTGTATTTAAGGTAAATCAGAATAGTTCCATTTTCTACATGAAAGGCTGCTTAGTTATGCTGCTGTTAGTCTTACCAGCTGCTTTCAGGAATTTCCTCAAAATTACCTTAAATGTTGCCATCCTTCACCAAAATGTTCACTAAACTAAACCATGCCAATATAAATATATAACTGCAGTAATTTTACTTCTGAAACCAGTAAAATTCTAGTGCTACATACAGCCAAGATATATAGCAAGCTGTCACCACCATACCTGTCGCATAGTTTTACTTTCAGGATTTGTGAAGCTTTTTTTTTTTTTAAAGATGTGGGTGCATGGAAGTAAGAAGGGAGCAATAGAAAATAACTGTAGTTTATAGCACATTAGGAACTGCTGCCCGTAACTGAACTTTTCTGATATCCATGAAGTAACATACTGTTGATGTCCCTTATATGGAGAACATTTCCATGCCAGATATCATCAGAAGCAGTTTAGATGAAATACACGCACAAAATTAAAGACCCAGAAATCATTCCTTCTGGGTAGACAAATACCACCAATAATAGTGACCTGAAAGGTCACTGTTAAAAACTTTTTTGGAAGATGGGGAAGATGAATTTGATTATATATTTATTCACGGCCATTTCTGGTAATTGCAGTCCAGTGTGAGATACTCCTGTTGTACCCCTAATCACACATTTTTTCTGTTGATGGACAAACTCATGCCTTAAGTGCCGATGCAGATTAAAGTTACCCCATCAACTTTTAACCTAATTACTGTGCATTCACTGTAGTCAAAGAGCAAAATGTGTAGCCCAAGGTTTCATAATGTTCCGATTTTTGTTTCTACCATAAAGAGGTTATAAGAACTTCTATTTCAGGGATTCAACACAGATGAGATTTTAGAAAAATATTAAACAAGAATACACACAAATCACACATGGCCAAAACAAAATAATAAAAGTCTTTAGTGGAAAACAATTTGATCCTTCTCCTGCTTATGGATCTTAAAAATACACAAAGTGATCATTTTAAAATTGAAAAATCAGTTGTGATAAGGCTTGATTACACAGCCATTTCCCAAGTCTTATTGCAATAAATTGTGAAATACTTCTATGCAACTTCATATCTTCAACTGTACAGGTAAAACAATACTTGAAATCAACTAGCACTTCAATCCCTGTGTTTTTAATATATAAACTCAACACAGTACTGAATGATACATTCAAAATATTTACACACTTGACCAACAGCAGTACTAGCATTTATTGCCTTAAAACTGCATGTTCACTGCATGGAGGTTCCTTATTTTGCACAAAGGGAACAAATAAAAGAGGATAATATTTTTTTTCATAATTATAAATTCTAAAATGGTTCAGTGGGAGATTGACACATGCTGGGGAATGCTACTAGAAAGGTTTTTATCAATTTCAAGTATCAAGCTGTAATAGATTGGAAAATCATATGGGTAGTATCTTTCTATTGAGGTTGGAATGGTCATCCAAATCCACTTCAGAATGGCTCAGAAGGACAGGAAAAGCAGGATAGGGAAAGGAAAGAAATGAAAAAACAGAATCAATTTCAATCCACTGAGGAAAAGGGAAAGCCAGGGATATCTCAGTTCCTAGGGCCCCAAGAAATCTCATACTGAAAAAAGTGTTTTATAAGAGAGCTGAGAGCTTAAGGCCCTAGAGCAAAACACACTTCATGATTTGCTTCATGATCAGTGCCAGAAAGCATTAATCTAATTTGCTGTAAAAAGGGCATAATCTACTCATATTAAATGCAAATTTACGGGGTGAGAGGAGGGGAGGGGGGGCAGAGATGGCTCCTTAAATTTAGTTGTTATCATTAGGCTTTGGTTATACTGAGAGACTGGAACAGACATGGTAGAAATGAGTGGTGTTTGTTCCTTGCAGAAAAGTATAAAAAACCCAAGACCAAACCAAACAAAAAACCCTACCACAAGCAGCACTTGTCACAAGTAGAGGCACCAAAGCCTGAATAAATCAACAACTGTCCTCTCCCTGTGTAGACCAGAACTGAGGCACACTGGTGGGGAATCTCACCTTATTTAAGAAGAAGCCACTATTTCAATCAGCTGTAATTGAAATAATGACAATTTACAGCAAGCATTCCTGTACTGCAGTAGATCAGTCCTGGGGAATACTGCACCACTGCTGCCTCTCCTGGGCTTTATCACTATGAAAATCTGTTCTCATTACAGTAAATCTTACACCTCACAAAACTAAAGTATATAATATTTACATAGCATCTCAGATCCTCAAAGGATTTTATAGGTATAAACTAATCCTCACAACATCCCTGTGAGGTAGGCAGATGTTAATGCTATTTCAACAACACAGTTCTAGCTACTTGCCAATGGCCACAGAGGATCCAGCGGAAAAACTTATTAGAAAATTAGAGGAGCCTGGCTCCTACTCCTGCGCTTATATTCATCAAGCTACTTCCATTAAAAAAAAAACAAACACTCTTTCTTATGTAATTACTCAACCAAAACTGAAGTTACTTGAAGTGTTTTACAAGAGAAATGCTGCAGTTCGCACTTTTAATAGTTTTACAGACCACAAATTAGAATTTGCTTTCCCTTTTAAAGAATTTTATATTTTAAATGGACAACTGACTGCTCTGAGCAAGCTTATTTTCTAGAACTACACGGCCTAGACATAAAGGGATTTGCCTAGATAAACACTGGGTCTTAAGTGAGCACTATGCACTATGAAAGAGATGACTCTAGTTCAAACCCCTCTCTTTCAACCAGTAGGATTTGGACATGCTGAGAAAACAAGTTTCTTGTTCCTGAGAAGAAAGGTGAGCTCTTTACCACTAAACAGTGAAACACAAACCTCTGGGCAAAAAGTAGCAGATTCTGGCAGTGATTCAGTGAAGCTAATTAAGGCATAAATGCATGTGAAAGTGGAGTTTTCATGTGCAAGTAGCAGTCCACTTCTGCCTGTCCATACGCATCTGTGCTTTCTAGGTCTTGAATTTTATGATTGAACTCGATGGTCCATGCTTGTCAACATCAAAAATGCTATGCTGAACAACAGAAAATTATTATGCCAGCACTAGAACTATTACAATGGGAAGGAGATAGCAAAATGGGAAAGCTACTTGATTTTTAGCTCTCAGAATGAAAACACTGGATCAATAATCTGTTTTAGCTAGAGAAGTCCAGATAAATATATTAGTTACAATTATATCATGCAGCATTTATAATTCGGTTTGAGTTACCTTTTCTTCCTTCAAGAAACAGGTGCATTTTTAGAACCATTATTCACTTTGCACAGTGAATGGAAAATCAATGCAGTGATGCTGTAAAACTTTCAGAACACATATGGAGCCAGCTCTCAGTGTTCATTAAAAATGGTCTATGAGTCTTTCCTGTGGACCTCAGTGAACTTCGACATCCCGATTTATAGCAATTGGATGTGTAGAAGATCACTGAAGGACTTCTTTTTTTTTTCTTTTTCTTTTAGTAGGGATATAGAAGCCAAATAGTTCAGATAGAAGCAGCTACCAAGCCAGCAGGAGTATGAATGAATAAAACTTATTCCCAATTTCACTGATGTCACTGAGCAGAGACATCTTAGAATGTGCTCTAAAAGAAACACAAAATGGCATGGAAAGATCCCAGCTGGAATATATGAGAATGTAAGAAAAATTACGAATCAGGGAAGTATAACATTTAAGCAGGAAAATTACAAAAACACCCCAAACCCTTACTAGGACAGCTTCCCTTTAACAAAAAATATTATTTTTAAATGAAGGGAAAAGGAAATTCTTAAATAACCTGCAAAACTAGTCTTTGAAAAGTAGGTATTCATACTTAAGCAAGACTTGATACTCAGAAGATGCTATGTGTTTCTGATTGTTACAACACAATGGGCCTCATTAGAAAAATAATGGGTATGCACATTACTTTGTCCTGAATATGAACTCAATTTGTGCTCCAATTCTTCAATCACAATATGCAAGAGGATTTCAAGATTTTTAAGTTAATAAATATTTTTAAATAGCGAGTCAGCTTTAAGATTTATAAAACAATAGTGACAGAGCTAGGTATAAAAGAAATTAGTGAAATCAGTTATTCAGTCAGATCCAAACAAATTGGAAGTATTTGCTATGATGTCTTTGAAGACTTTGGTCAAGGTATTTGACATCGAGCACATCATAACAAACTAGCAGCTCCTACTGCTGCTTATGCTCCCAGGCTTCAGTGCCCTTCATCTGGAAAAAATGAGGTTTCAGAACCACTGCCCCATCCAATGTACAAACTCAGAAAAACTCCAGAAGCAGTTTCAAAAACATAGCAAATCCCAGACAACTAAAAAAAAAAAAAAAAAAAAAAAAAATCAGCCAGCACAACAGTTTGAAACAGAAGGATCTGCCAAGATCATTATCTTTTGTGCAAGCGCACAGTCGAGACTTTAAAGAAATGCATTAGAGTTTCAAGAAAAAATTGAGAGCAATACTCCTGTTCTAAAATACTATGCAAATATCTTAGAAATAAAATACTCGCTGCGAAGGTACATTATTATCTAACAAGTTTTATGGTCACTTTGTAATGTGTAAATCTGCCCTTGCTTAGTTTTCACATCAATTAAAAGAGAAAAGTATAATAAAGAGATGGCATTTTTGGCCTTGTGGATCCATGCTTGAGACACATATGAATTTAACTTGAAAAAAAAAAAGCCTTAGATCACTTATAGCACAGTATTAGAGATTTGTGTCTTTTAAAAATTCTGGCTATTGTGACTAATTTTGAGATGAATAGCTGAAGAATGCCATAGAATTGCAAACATGAAGTTATACATTGCCATATAAAGATGTATACCATACATTTTATATAAATTTAAAAAACACATAGGAAATATTCAACAGCATAATCTAGCAGAGATCTTAAACAGAAGGGCCCACTTCTTCCTCCATGTATTTCCACAAAAATAATTTTACTCGACATGCAGCATTTGTGTTTGCTTCAGTTTTCTCTGGCTCATGACAGGAGAAAAGCAGGCCTTGCTTTCATATTCATGTGCAGCTCTGCCTTGTTGGTTCCCTATACTCAGGGCACTATATTCTGCTACTCTAATAGCTAAAGTGCTGATATAAAAAACCAAGCAAGAGCAGAGCAGCTGGGAGGGCTCTGCAGAAGTGGAGCTAGATTCAGCAAAACTGAAATCTCCCACACCAGTAGACATCCCCAATTACCTTTCCCTGCTGGAGTCAAACAAACATAAACCTTGAGTAAAAGGGTCTGATGCCCCTGTGCTAGCATAATTGTTTTAGCTAATGCCCCAACTTTACAAAGTTTGCCGGTAATTCACGCCTTTTGGGTTGTTATTGCTTAAGCAAACAGTTCAGTGTAGAAATACATTGCAGTGTCGTGCAACCCCTTAAGAATCAAAACAGATACTGAAAGTAAAATTACACACGAACCTTGCATTAGACACTCATTCCAAAATGACACATCATCATGAAAGGCTGCAACACGTACACAGCAGCTCAGTGCCAACATCCCAAACCAACTCTGAAGAGTCAAATCTTGCCTTATATTTCTTACCTAAAGTATATGAGCTTTTTTCTTCTTTTAAATTAAGGCAATGAAATGGCTACAGTTCCTAAAGTTCATTTTAGTGGAACAAAAATATACACCTTTTTTTCTTTGAACTTTAGGTAGCAGAACATAATGTAAAAACATGCATTGCATTAAACATGCAATGTTGGGTTGATGTAGAAAAACAGAACTGAACGCAAGTTAAAATGCCATTTGGTTTTTCTTCCCCATTGGAACACAAACTCAAAGAGAAGAAAAATAAAGCTTAAAATCAGCTAAACTGTTTAGAGCTTTACATGTATCTACATCACACTCTTAACATGATTTTGGGTAGAAAAGAAATCTGTATGTTTATATGACCACTCATATTTTAAACCAGTGCAGGGGGAAAGGCACTGCATTTATTTTTCCTTGTGCCCATATCTGTTTGCACATATATGGAAAAAAATTAAATTCAAATTTTCTGTTCATTCTCTCCCACACATAAGTATGACAGATTGTAGCTAACACATAATAGCAGAAGCTGATTCAAAGTTGACCTCTCCTATTCCACTGTGTTATGTTCAAACTTCCAGGCTCTCTAGAATCTGAGATGGCTGCAAAGAACCCAGAGACAGGTACAAGATTTAGTCAGCATTCAGCATTTCTCAGTGCATTTCGCAGAAAGGGTCTAAATTAGGCATAGAGTTTTGTTGTTTATTTTACACAGAGAAGTCCACCAACATTTGCCATAAATTCTTCTAAACTCTTTAAGAAGGCCATCTTCTGCTTACGGTCCAGTGTAGGAGGAGTGCTGCTTGCAGTAAGTTTGTTGAAGGCATCTGCTAACCGCTGGTAAATTACTGGATCTTGCTGAGTTGATAGCAATGTTTCAACTAGCTCTGAATATTCAGCCTGTTAAATAAACATAAAAAAAAAAAGATACAGTACATACAACTTCTCTCATCAGGACAAGATCCAGAACAAAAGTTGTGACAGAAAACTATCAATACTTCTCCACCTGTTAGCCAGTTTCACTGACCACTGTACCAGCAGCAACTATGGACCCCAGAGTCTTTCACCTACCTCCAAACCAGATAAAGTCCTTCATCCAGGATGGGTATTTTTGTAAGGCTTAAAGAAGAATTCAAAGCTAGGTACAGTGCTTTGCAGTGCAGAGTAAGACGACAATTTCAGGCACACACTCAAAGGGCCTTCTGGCTCTTTCTTAGCATAGGTTTATTCCTGCAAACTGGACTGCTCTTTTTTCATGCCTGTCTTGTGTTTGGTGTGCCATACCAACCATCTCCTCCCACAGGTTCTCCATTTTCCAGGGTCCCCTCTCTGGGACAGAGAGCTTAGATTGCTTTCTAAGAGCTTCCTACTTACTTTCATACTGACTTGGACAGAAACAGAAGACAAAGGAACATGTCAAACATGACTAGAAGGACACTGCCAAGGGGCACACAAAACTGGAGCTATTCCAAAGTGACTGAGATCTGGGAGCATGGGTGAATGACACAGGAGCCAGAATGGCGTTCCTTTCAATTCTGTCAGTGAGGGGTTGGGTGGAGGTAGACACAACATGAATTTGCCACCTGTGGGTGATATCACAGGATCTTTTTGTCTTACATGATCACGAGTCCCTCTTTGAGGGATAAGGTTGCTAGCAAGAGAGAGGATCCCTAGGACAAAGCGACTTAGGAACATCTTTGCCAAAGGCTTGCCAACCTGGCAGGAAGGGCTTTAAAGGGTATGTTGGGGGATGGTGGTAACAGCTTGCAGATAAGTGAGAAGACAGAGACCAAGAGTATTAAGAACACAAAGAAGTGTGATGGGTTTAATGCTGCTCATTGGGAAGTATTAAACAGGATAAAAGGTGGCCAGTCTCAAATGTCTATGTAGCAATACATTCAGCTTTGGAAACAGACGGAGCTAGAGCTCCAAGTGCAGGTACAGAGCTGCAACATCACTGCAGGCACTGAGATGTGGTGGGACAGGTGGCATGACTGGAGTGTTCGAAGGGACAGACGGAGGCTCTTTACAGAAGAAGACAACAGAAGCTTGCCAACTCTGTGAAAGGACAGCTCAAATTAAGGATGCTCTTCAACAGACAGGGCAACAATCTAGTTGGGTGCTTATGGATGATGATCAGAGGAGAGGTGACAAAGATGACATCATGGTGGGATCTTGCTACAAATCCCCAGTGGCTTTTAGTGGACTGAGTCACCTTCAAGCAACTTGAGGAAGTTTCCGGATCACACTTAAAAGAGATTATCTCTCTGACATTTGCTCAAATACCAGATAGGCTACCAGCCAAGTACAGAATCTAGACATCATGAGAGCAGATTTCACCTTATTCAAGAGACTGGTGGGTGGTATCCTGTGGGAGTGAGCTCTGGAAACAAAAAGCTCAGGAGAGCTGATAGGTCTTTAAGGACAACCTCTTCCAAGCACAAGAATGGCCTGTCCAGATACTGAGGAAAGCAATATAAACATGTAAGGATACCGACTCAGCTAAGCAGGGAATTCATGACTGAACTGCAGTGCAAGGACAATACATGCAGGAAATAGAAGCAGGGACAGCTACAAAGGAGAAAGTAGAAACATTGTCTGGATAGGAACAATGACAGAAAAATGAAGTTCATCTAAAGCTGAATTTAGCAAGGGACACCAAAGACGACAAAACAGCTTTTACCAGTACTTTAACAGTAAAAGAAGGAATACAGAAAATGTGGGTTCTGCTGCTGAATGGGAACAGCTGGTTTAATGATAGTAGACAAAAGGTAAGGCTGAACGAATCAATGCTTTATTTGCCTTGGTCTTCACTGACAGGTTTTTCCAGACCTTTGTGACTAGAGACAGGGTTCAAGGAAGAGAGGAACTATCCATAGTAAAGAGGATCAACCCAGTAATCTCTTGAGAAATCTTGATGCATACAAGCTCATGAGACCTGAGAGAATCTATCCAAGAGTTCAGAAAGCTGGCTCACATCATTACAAGGCTGCTCTCTATCATCTTAGAATGACTGAGAAAATTATGAAGTACTCCTGGAAGCTGTCTCTGGGCATGTGAAAGAGAAGAGGATTGAGAACAGTCAGTGTGGATTTACCAGTGATAAATCATGCTTTACCCAAGTGTCTTCTGTGACAAAATGACTACATCTGTGGATAAGCAAAGAGCAGTGGATGCCTGATGTTAGCAAGTCTTTAGCAGTCACACACAACATCCTTGTAACTAAGATGGGATTTTCTTGTTGAAATGGGTGGGCTACTACATGGGTGAAAACACACCTCTATCATCAGCCTATAAAGGCTTGAGGTTAATGGCTCATATTCCACCGGAAAGATGGTTACAAGTAGCACTCAGAGCTCTCATCTGGACCTTGTCCCTTTAAGTGTTTTAGTCAGTGACCTGGATGAGGAGAGGAAATTCACCCTCCTCAAGTCTGAGATGAAATCCAGCTGGAGAATGCAGACAGTGCGTTCAAGGGCAGGACTGACATTCAGTGCCACCTACTCAGGCTGGAGGACTGAGCTGACGGGAAACTCATAAAACTCAACAAGGACACATGCAAGTCCTGCAGCTGAAACAGACTAACTGCCTGCAACAATACCGACGGGAACTGACAGGCTGGGGAGCAGTTCTGCTGAAAGAAGGGCCTGAAGGCCCTGGGGACAGCAGGCTAAGCAAGTCAGCTGTGTGTCCTGTCAGCAGTGAACACTGTCTGCATACTGGGCTGTATTTACTGTTTGTCTTTACACTGCACTTGTTAGATTAGGTGTGGAATACTGTGTCTAGTTTTGGGCTCCTTAAGGATATTGATGAACTGGAATGAATCCAGTGGTGGGTCAACAAGTCTGTCTGGTAGGTGCTAAAAGCAAATTATATGGCTAATCAGGCACTTGATTAACGGGCCACTTAAAATGGCTTTGAAATATCCATCTTGGAGGTTTTCAAAACACGGCTGGAGAAAGTCCTGAGCAACTTGATCTGAATTAAACGTTAACTCCACTTTGAGCCAGAAGTTGGACTACAGACCTGAGGGTTCCCCCTTCCAACCCAACTGATTCTATGATTTACCAGGCATACAGTAATTAACTACTCTCCTTTAACAAATTACTTCTTTTCAGGGTGTGTCTAAATGCCATACCTGATGCAAACACACTAATGTGTAGAATGCTTCACCTGCTGCAGTTGTCATTTCTGTATTGTGCTTCTGAAGTACCAGCATATCAAAAACCATCTGAAATCACAAAACAAAAGTAGTTACAGAAGTGTAAACTTAACTTTCTACTTTATCAACATATGCTGCTGAAAGTCATCTTCACTTCTGGTAATAATAATGAACATGTACTTACAAGCATCCAAGGTTGCTGTTTGCTTTGTTGCCCCCTCCCCTTTTTTTTTTTTTTTTTTAAATTGAGGTACCAGTAATTTGGAAGCCAAGTTCTTTTAGAAGTTAAGTCTTGGCTTAACACCTTACATCCATATCTTAAAGCACTGAAACCTTTTGTTGATTTATATCAACTGTTCTTCAGAGAGAAATGGCACCTCTTGTATTTTTCTCCAAAAGCTGCAGATATGCCAGAGAAATAATGAAAAAAGCCACTGCTCTTCCAGAATAAAACATGGAACTTTTTCCTCAAGTTTTGGAGACTCATAGAAAGTCAAAGAGGGGACAGATTATTAAAAGCAGTATTATAATTTTAAGTGGAAATTTAGAAATAAGGCACGAAGCTATGTTAACTTAGAAGATACATAAAGACAAAATTATTCAAGAATTTCCCATTCTCTCAGCTTGGCTGATGCATCCTTTTAATAGCAATCCCCAGAAGTTCCAATATCAGTTTCATAAGAAAAGACTTGCTTAAGCGAAGAACAATATGTGTTTTAACTCAAGTCTATACAAAAATCAGATGACAAGCACACAAATTCCACAATTACTTTGTTGCTAATTAGTAGGAACCTGATTGCTACCAGGTCACTCCAAAATTCGGTCCGACTGGATGGTCCTAAAAGGAAAGTACTAAATGTGATATTAAGAAAATGCATAATTCATTAGATAAACTGAATAAATGTCAACATTTTCTTTCTAGTTCTCAACTATTATCTTTTTCATGTCTTGTTTTGGTGCTCTACTCAGTCTCCAGTTCACACAATTCTGGTAGTTTTCTTTTCAGAGTAGACATAACTGCTAAAATTGTCAATCAGTTCAAGAGCTCACGTGTGGAGCATTGGTAAATATAAATTGCATTCTGAGAGGCTCACGTCTTTTGTTTATTGGCATTAAGGGATTGCTTCCCTTTACGTCTCCATCCTCCTTTGTACTCTAGTCCAATATCTTCAGTTCTTCATGCCCTCTTTCTTATTAAACTGCCTTTTTTTTTTTTTTAGGTAATAGGCTGTTTCTTACTATATGTGTGATCCTGATTAATCTGGATTTCATCACTGTCTGGCCTCTGGATTCAAAAAACCAAAGTAAAAGGAAACACAGATGCCTTACCTTAAGAAAGTGCCTTGTTGCTAGAAAAAGAGTTGAATCTGTTTCTTGTGCTTTTGCACACTGTTCTGCTAATGGTGTTACAGCCTCCAGACAGAGCTGGCAAACCTCTGAGCTCATTCTGATAATGGGCATTAAAGAATCAAAGTCAGATTTCAATTAGATTGTGAAAAAATTACCCAAGTGTGACAGAAATAGAAAATATTTTAAATGCTTTTATGTTCCAAGGTTTCTTTTCACTATAAAGCTGTTGATAAAAAAAAACTAAATAAAAAGAAACTCAAACAAACAACTAGAAAAAGAGAGAGAAGAAGAATTCAACTTCATTGCCTTCTTTTATTAGCTACAGGCCCTAAGGTAACATAACCCTCTCTGACATAACATTTTCAGAAAGAGTCCCTTATGGTCAAGCTCATCTGTTTCTGACACGTGCCACAGATTAGAGAAAATGGTACTCCCATTATGAGAGGGAGAGCCCATTGGCACCCTGACAGGAAATGCTCTGGAGCCAGCCCAGTAGAACAGCAGCAATGTTTTACATTACCAGCTGAGAAACTAATTCAGGAATAGCTTTGAGATACCAGCTGAAGGCTTATGAAGTTACACACTATGAAATGAAGTAATGGAGCAGGCAGGAATGGTTGCCAGAAAAAACTTACATGCTAAACTACTTAAAGGCTGCCCCCAAGCACAAGTCAGAGGCAATTCAGCTAATACTAGAATCTCTAACAGACACTACAGTGAAACTGTCAATCCCCAGAGAGCAGAGTAAGAGTCAGTTATCAATATACAATTATAGATATAGATACTGATAGAAAAGGAAAAAAAAGATAAAAAATGAGATTTTTTTAACATGGTCTTATAGTTGCTTATAGCAGCTTAGATTTTTTAAAACACTCCCAAATTCTATAAAGGATACGATGACATCCCTAACTCCAGCGAGTACATTAGGCTCTTAAAGAGGTCTTCTGGAAGTTGTGGAATTTTCTCAGGGAATATTTCACAGATGAAAGTGATTAATTTGTAATATTGATTACACAGGGATGGAAACTGTCAAAACAAAAACATGGTATTTTTAGATTTAATCATATAATTATTCTGGCATAGTGTTCAACTGTACAAAGAGACAGGACTGATGCTCTGCACCGAAGAAGAAAAGACAATTAATTTTAGAAAGCAACTTCAGTCATTAGAATGGCTACAACTTTATTAGCAAACACTGCGGTACAATAAAAAAAGATTGTTAAAGCTAAACAGTTGATGGTGAGAGTGCTCTACACAAATTCTAAGAGTTTTACTTCAGACATTAACAAATGTAGTTCTGTGGGGTAAAACCCTTGTGAGCATTTGGAGCACAATAGAGGGGCTTTCAGGGTACATCCTTTGACTTGTTTCATCTAAAATGAACACAGTCCTCTCGCTCAGCAAGCGTACTGGATGAGAAAGCATGTAAAGAGGGGACAACTGAGATGTACAGAAGTCTTCCCCTGATTCAAAGTAAAATATTAACACAGTGCAACCCAATGAAATGCTGTTGTCCCATTGTTTACTGTTCTACTGACAAGCTGCTGATGTTGACAATATGAAAGCCATTTGTACTGTAAAAATAAAGAGTTACTTTTAACTAATATCGCTGTTTATGCTTCCCATCACATTTCTGACACTATCATAAAAAGGATTCCGTGAGCCACATCTCAGGTTTGGCTGTGGATCTGCTCACTCGCTTTTAGAAGAAAAAAGTTTTGTTTAGGACCTTCAAATATACATCTTCTCAGCTTACAACATTTTCAAACAATATCTAGAACTATGGAACAGTTATTTACATTTATAAAGCCTAGAAAACTCAACTTATGGAGGTAGAATGCATATAGAAATGAATTCTGGGAACTCGTTACTATAAAGCTTTCATATTCTAGCAGCTCTGTGTAAAAACATACTTACCTTCAGCAGATCTTGGGACATTAGAGGCAGAACTAGATTAACCCCATATAAGACAACATCTGCTGCTGATACAGATCTATTTGTAGCTTGCCCAGGCTCGTGTCCTCTAAATACTTCGTCTACAGAAAAGACAAAAACTATTTTGTGTAAAAGGAGGATTAAACATATTGAAGGAAGAGTCCTATTTCTTTATAGTAAAGACATTTTTAAAAATAGGACTATTCCCCTCTCTCTGAACAAAAACATGAGGCACTGTATTAAAATAGAAACTTAGTGAGTGGAGGCTGTCACATCACTATATTTATTCACTAGGACTAAGCATTTCATAATCACTTGAACCAGATGGCATGCTAAACTAGAACGCTTCAGATACTCTGAGGGCTCCCTCCCATCACAGAAAATTGCATTTGTTTCTAGTGATAGCTGCTTCATGCCTTCACACAGATAGTTAATACAAATTATTAATTTGTATTACTGCATTTTTATACAATATATGTGTGTATATATGTTATATTTACATATGTTTTAATATCTTTTATAAACAGAAGGAGAAAAACAATAGGAGAGTTAATACAGAAAATGCTGTAGTTTGGATGTTGCCAAGTTTTCTCCAGTTACAGGCAAGACCTACATTTCCCATCAGCTGGCAGTGACCTTCCTGCATTGAGTCAGCAGCAGTATGCAGACAACTTGCAAAACATTTGATCTCTGGGTATTACATTTAGGTTTTATTCACATTGCTTAGTTTTGTGGTAAGTATTTTACACTGTTTTCCACACAAGTAACATCCAGATCTCAAAGAGAATACGTTACATAGTGCTGGGTTGTCCATTCAACGGACAAAGTCTAAATCTGGTTCTGTATTTGTGTTGTGCATGCAGGGTGAAAAAAAATAACAAAATAGCACTGAATTTTGGAGTACAAGGTTCTCTCTTTTAAGATGTACCTCAGAAAAGCAATGAACAACATCAAAACATGCCTGGTATCAAACTGAATCTGCCTATGTTCTTTTCTGCACAAGATGTATAGGACATGTTGAGATCTGAACTATGCAAATGTGGTTTCACTTATTCAGAAGCGATGCACAACAGCTAAGTTAGAACTGGCAGATGATATTCAGGAGAACTGCAATTTTAAGTGGCAAATACACATAAAAAAGTAACAGGCTGCGATACAAAAAGGCACCCTTAATTACACCCACAAACCATAAAACACCTTCTGTGAAAGAGGAAACAGAAGACCCTCAAACATGATGGAATTTTAATGATCTCAACAGTTCACAAAAGTTGAATCCTATACTAAGAAGACAATCCACCTGCCCTCTTGCACTAATTTACTACTCCAACTTCGCTATGGGCTTTTAGTTATAAAAACTGCTGCTACTACATGTTCAGACTTGCAACATTCAGATTTCAAGCTGTTTCATACATGCCCTATTTATTTTATGAGAGCAATAACATTTTCAGATGCCAGAATACTAGGGAAAGTCCTTCCTTTGTTCCTGGCACATTAAAATAGTAATTTCCATATCCTGATCTAGTCAAGCCTAAACTTCAGTTTTCACTTTACGTGGATTGAACACATTTCCCACAATGGTTCTTTCAGTTTAGAACACAAGTTGTGGTTTAGCAATTACCAGTTCCTTAATACCTGTATCACTGAAATCTATGAATTCTTTTGATAGAAGATTAGTGAGAAGCTCCATAATAAGAAGGAGATCCTGGTACTGGTCTTCTTCTGCTGTAACATCTATCCGTTGTCGACCTAAATTATTCTTAGAATACACCTGGAGCAGAGTTAGGCAGGCCTCATACAAGTTCATGGCTTTGGCCTATAAAACAATGTTACATAGTAAGAAAACTTCCATATGCTAAAAGTGACACACTTTGTTTTAAGATGGCATTACTTGGTAGACAATTCTTCAAGATTTTAATTTCAATATATGACCACTTTTTCTAACAATTGCACACAAAATCATCAAGGAAGCAGCCACCGTAAGCAGTCAGAACACTTACAGCCATATATTGATGTGCTATTGATTGAAACAGCAGAACATTACTTTTATCGATTTCTCAATCTTAACAAAAAAAAAAACCAGATGAGTGGCTTAGGACAGGCTGACACATCTCACCACTCTCACAAACTAGATTACCAACAAAATCCCTTGGTGACACACTTCAGCTATAGAAGTGTCGAGCCACACTACACTGTGCATATCCAGTTTGGAATAGGTTGGAACTCTTCTAGATGCAATAGCAAAATTAGCCAATGGTGCAAAGATGTAAGCGTACTGCACTGACTCAAAATTTATTTTAACTGTTAACTTCTTGGTATTACTATTAATGCCTTGTCTAGGACCAAAGCACTGTCTCTGATATACATTTGTCTGCAATTCTCCTAGACCAGACTTTTGAAAAGTTTGATACAGTTAGAAAAAAGTACTCAACATAGTCTGTCCTCTTCTGCCACCTATGCATTGAGTTACACTAGTGATAAATTGTGCTTAAATTTATTGTTATACGAACAGTCTAAATATTCTGCTTTTAATCTTTGCAAGCATATGTTTTAAAACAAAGGAATTCCTTAACAGATGTGAACACATATTCTTTCTTTCTCTATATAAAAATCACCACACCTTATTTTGTTTAAGGAATAGCACTGTATGCACACACACACACACACACACACACACACACACACTCTTCTCCCTCCTTCCCCTTCTGGTTGTATTTACCTCTCCAAGATAGCAAATTTGTTTATGTGCAACTTCAACAAAGACTTCTATTATGAGATTAACAGTCTCTGGTGTGTTTTTGTATACTTCCATTAATCCAATGCAATTATTAAGGAAGTCCATTAGGAAATTGAAGAGAATTGCTACGTTATCAATCTGAGTAGCCTCAGCAATGCCACAGAGTGCTTCTAATGTAGCAGTGATTTCCTGTTTCACTTCTTCCTCCTGACAGATCTGCTGAAAGTTTTCTTGGTTTATCACATTCAAGAATCGCTGCTGAAGTGGCTGAAGAACCTTGAAATTTTTAGAAAAGGAGCATTAAGATACGTGTACTACCATATGAGATGTAAGGTTCGAGTAACTTGGCAAGCTCATGGGTCGTTTTTGGCATGGCAGTACAAGAATCAATCACTTCCAGTTCCAACGGCTCAGTTATGTTATTGTCTGCCACATTAACATAAGCTGAAGTGGTACTGATTAGTGCTTCTCATTATCCATCATTACTTGTCCACAGGTTCCAAAATGGCACCTCCATAAATATTTTAGGTTATTTTGTAGTTTTTAAACCAATGACAATGACCTTCTCTGGCTCGCACTATTTGGTTCTCTTCCAAATGCAGTATTAGGGGGAAAAATTGCTAACAATGAAAGCATTAGAATTAATGTTCACAGTTACTGTTGCCATATTATGATTCTAAATAGCGCAATCACTTTTGTCATCAGCTGTGTTTAGAAACAATTTAAAAACTTCCATAAAAATAATTGTTTTTTTCCAATTATTTCCAGTGCATTATAGTCGTACCTTAAATCACTAATTTCATATCTCTGCTAATAAAGGCCAGGTTTTCTCAGAAGGTCAATGCTTTACAAACTCCTCTGGTGCTTCCTGATCACATTTCAGCTACTTTCTTGCACCAACCTTTCTGGTAGTAAATATCAGAACTTTAATGGAGCCAGGGCACAAAGAGCTGGTCAAGGCTCTTTGTTATGTTCCACGTTAGCTTTTTACTTACTGTTGTTATCATTAAGTGAATAACTAAATAATTCATAACACCACCAAATTAAAATAGAAGAAAAAATGGTACAGTTCAAGGAAAATTACTGTATCTTTTATAATAATCTCAGTTAAGCATATTGTTATCCTGTTTGCTTTGCAAAGCTTCAAGTTAATTATTAGAGGTTTCTGTTTAGGTGGAGATGTTTTAGATACAATTTAGATACAATATATATGACTACTGACCTTCAAAAAGAAAATAATTTTTAAAATTAGTGAGACATTAAAAATAAAAATATGCTATATCAGTTGACTTTGTGCCACCATAAAATTCCCTAAACTAACTTGTACTGCTTGCTAAAATGGAAGTAATAAAAGCATCAAAACAGCTTACCTCTGTCCAGTATTGTTGCTTTGTTTCTGTATCCATATGAGCAAAACCTCCTAAAACTAAAGCTTTCATTAGTGTTCTCTGCACAGAACTGGACAAATAGTGAAGAGGAGGGCTTCGCCTTGCAAACTGTTTAGCTAAATTCCACCAGTTTTCACACTGAATGACTAAGTTTGCCCTAAAAGAGGGAAAAACAATTTAAATAAGGATTTCACAAAATTATATGAATAGAGCACATCGGGTTGCTAGCAGTTGTCAGAAGTTTGTTAGGTTTTTTGAAAAAAATTCCTTTATTCTAAGGCTAAATTGCCTTTTGATTTTTGTCTTACTAATGCCTCAGCTCTAAGATTTCTAAAGCATATACTCTGAAAATAGATCAATTCATATGGGAGAAAAGCAGGGAAGTGCTTTAGTTTTATGCACATACACACATACAGAGTTAATGGACATATTGCATGGATTAAAAGCTTAGTCTCATTAAGTCATGATAAAATAAGCAGTTTATTCCAAAACTGGCTCCTGTGGGTTTTAAATTTTTTCAAAAAGAAAATTCCTCAAGCATTTAAAATCCTCAAGCTTCAGAACAGTCTTTCATCAGACTGTGAATGTATGATTGCATGTAATTTCAGAGAATTAAAACATTCATGAATCTCCTGCTTCACAGTATGCAATACCAAAGAAAACTTTCTGTAATTTGTCTGAATCCACGAAATCCTGGATTTAAAAAAAAAAAAAAATTATATGTTTAAAAACCACATTTTATACTGGCTTAGCCAAGATCTGAACTCTTAATCAACAAAAATTAACAACACAAAAATCCTTGTAATAAGAGGGGAGACCAGGAGAATTTTCCTTTCTCACTTTAAGACTGAGGCACAAAGGTAAGGTAAGGAAAGTACATGTCTAAACAATAATAAAAATTAGGTGATGTTTTGTCAAATATAGGTCTCACTCCTCACTTTGTTAGACAAGTTTGTTGGGGTTTTTCTCAGTTATAGTATGTTACTAAAGTAATTTGACTTACAGAAACATAAATATGAAGTGCCCTGTATCTGGATTACTTTGGCCCAAAAACTTTAAAGGAAGCAAAAGAAATTTTTTGACTTCCAGAGGTATAGCAACTTACCGCTCTCTCCTTTCCACTAATGTTACTAGCAGTTGTACAGTATCATTTGCAAGGTCCTGCTCTGAACTCCACACTGCCAGGTTACTGATCACTTTTTCTAAAAGGTAACCCACAATCCACTGGGAACCCTCTGTATCAGCACCAAATGCTGTACTAAATGGCAGACTTATCTATAAGAAAAGCATTAAAATGAGTGAGTTTTACAGAAGCCAGAAGCCCAAAGTGTATGGTAATCATTGTCAGCAAATTCTTTTCAGGCTGTCACTTCTTTCCTACTTAAATTACACAAATGTTACATAGACAAAGGCAAAGAATACCTGTAATAGAAAAGTCTTTGCCAAATTTATTTTGCAATTTTAAGCACAACACTTTAAACAAAAAAAAGTTTCTACCTCATTACAAAACCTGGTTTGAGTATGTCTAGCTTTTAAGGCCAAAGAAAGTTCAAAAGAATAATAATCAAAAGAAAGATCCCAAAATACCCTCCTGGAAGAGTTTTCATGAATTTAAGACAAAATTCCTCAAAATTCAGTAGTAAAAATTATTAGAAATAAATCTAGCTCTTGATCTAGATCAAATCTTTTAAAAATCTATTTTGAACTCAATTTTTCTGCATCTGCTTTCTGCAGATCGTTCCTTTAATCTACACATCTTTTAGGAAGGATGTCACACTATGGTCCTGGCACATTAAAATATGCTTCCTTGAAATTGCCTGTTCTCCTGTCTTTAAAAAAAAGTTTCTCAAGAGTGAAATCCAAAGACTTCTTTAATAATTGTGCAGGGGTTTTCTGTCAGCACAACCTCTAGCGCTTCTAACTTTAAAACTCATGATATATACATGACTGAGCATAAAGTTTAAATAGAGGTTTCAATCACTTCCATATGTCAACACAAACTAAATGTGTGCATTTCCTAGATACTTTGTTTTGTTTCTTCACATCATTTTTCACATGTATCCTAATGTGCTCTCCAATTCTTCCCCAGTTGGTACCTTTACAAATTCTTAGCTGTGCTTTGTGTAAAAGTTAAATAGTACTATTCCAAATATCTGCAAGTCTATGGTATACCTATTTTTGTTAAGGAGGGGCCTCCTGAAGCATTAGTATTCTTAGTTGCTTCAATAGTGGAAATAAAGGGGAGGAGGAGGAGGTGGCTTCCTTCTTGAAAAGTTAGAGCCAATAGGACCTCCTCAAGACAAGTGGCCTCTGTGAGCCAGTTGGATTACAGTTAGTTCGATAAGCAAAATAAGGATCAAATTCTAATCATGATTAGTGCTGTCCAAACATGATAAGAAGTTGCCCTTTACAAAGAATGTACCCTTGAAATCATGGTATATTCAATGAGAACGGGGACAAGAGAGAAAGTAGCATGACATTAGCTAATGTATACTACTTTGTGATGGTGATAAATATCTCAGTCATCATCAGGTTACTCATTAAATCATCCATCAAGGGCAACCCTTGTATTAGAGATGAAATGTAAGATCTGATGGACAGTCAGAAGTAGCTTATAAAATTACTGTAGTCAGTGAGTTTCACCCACTATGTGGCCTGAGAGCATTGTTATTCTGCTATGGTGATGGCTACCAAAAAAAAAAAAATTCTCAAATTTGCAGCAAAATGTGCAAGAAGAGTCCCCTCACAACTTATATTTCTAATTAACAAATGGAAGAAAACATCAAATTTCAAATTCCAAAATAATCTACAACATATTTAACACTAAAAATGCTTTAGCATTGCACTGTTAAATAGTTACACTGACATCTGCATTCACAGGATAATATTATTGCTAATACTCACCAATTAATTCATAAAAGTTACATCCTTACCTGATCATACAACTTTTCATCTACTAGGAGGTAAGTCTTTGCCCAGCGCTTGAGGAACCACACAATATCTTTGCCCATCTGGGGGCTCAGGAGGTGCGTGAGATTTGCCCTTATTGCTCTAGATTCTACTTCTGACACTCTTAAAATAGCAGATAACAACCTGCGGATTTAAAATACAATGAGGATGCTGAGACTGGCTTTTGGAGAAGGAAAGCAACTAACAAACTCTTCCATTTTTCACCAAATACAACAGGAGATCAGGATAACACAAAGTAGTTCAACTCTAATCAAGTAAAAAGCACCTGAGTTTATTGTTTCTTGAAATGCAAGGAGAGAGGGAGGGAGAGAGACAGGCAAATATCCTCCAAAAAATCATAATTGTGCTTTAAAAGGTGAACTTTGACATCAAAATTACTGCAACAAAGAATCCTCACAAGCATTGTGACAAATGGACTACTACACGGAGCACTTGAAAAGCTTTTTTGAAAAGCTGCTTCTCCCATCCTTGCACAAGAAAGTTTACTGACCAAATCAGTTCTAATTATGTAGCTTTCACAGTGTAATGCATACGAAAAAACAAATACAGAAATGACCACTTATTTGTCTCTTGTTTATTGCAGCAGAAAACCAGTAAGAAATAGCAGAACATCAGGTGATCATGTTAACAAATTCAGCCTATAAAATGACATTAAATATTAGTTTTTTTAGTATGTCAATTAAGTTGTATAAGAATGTGATAGTGCACAAGAAATTTAGGAGTTGACAGTGGCCTGTATCTTGAAGACATTTCAGAGCTATTGACAGAGATCCTCAAATCTCTCCTTATTTATATGTAACTTTATTCCCATCACCACTGAAACACTGCATCAAGAAATCCTGTTCAGTGACCACTTTTTGAAGCAGCCAACAGTATCAGTGAGTGGTATTCAAGGTTCTAAACATTAGGCACATACATCATTGCTAATGAAGATCCATTTTTTCTGGCTTCTTCCCAGAAGAAGACTTTTAAATAGACAACAACTAATCTTGGGTGAAGAATCTTCTATGTCAATTAAGAGTTGAATGAAATCTGAAGTGTGAGGATTCAAATTAAGGAGTCCTTTGTGGGCATCAGCCTTCTTGTAAAAGGGAAGGGAAATCTCTCCTGCTTCTTTCATAGGCTAACAGTGATATGTGTACATAACTGACAAAAATTCCTTCTGCTCCAAGGATCAATTCTTCTGTGACTGCCAAGCTTGGGCAGTAACTCATTCACAGCAGACAAGCTCACTGATGCTCTGGAAAGCATTAGCTTAAGATGCACATGTGCTGCACGAATTTTAGAGTATATATTATCAACTTTTTTTACTTAAATAATTTTAGGGAATTTCTGTAATAGATCAAAGAGGAATTTTCAGTAGAGATATAAAAAAAAATAAAATCTCTATTTCCAAGATTTTGGCTCATGTCCTCTGTTAAGACTATTAGGTATTAGGTCCATCTAGTCACTTCAGCATTCCCATCTTGACTCAGTGTTATCTGTTTTGATGCCTTACTCTCATTTTTTTTTTCAGTCCTTCCCTGGATCACCTTGACTTGAAATATCATCTATATTTACCCTGCCTTTCCTTATCCTAAAAAAACCCCAATCAACCAATCAAAAAAAACACTTCATGCTTTCCATCTTTTCTTAATGCTCTTTTACAGCATTACCTTAATATGACTGTTATAAAACCATTCTCCTAAATTATTTGCCCTTACTTTAATAGTAGTAAAAAAAGACATTTCTTTTTCAATACTCAGTTTTTCAGTATTGCTTCTTTACTTTTCACATTCACAGAAGTCCACTCACATTCTCATTTCTTCTCTTAAAAAGCATTTAACAAACTTAAAAGCACAAGATGCATCCTTACCTAATTACAGAATCAGTTCTGTTGTACCCTGGGATGGAAGAGGCCTTTTCTCCTGGAGATCCCAGAATCTGAAGTGTTGTATTGATGTCAACCTCAGCTGAATGTTTAATGGAATATTCCATTACTTCTGGAGGTATTAGCGGAGTCTCTCCCTGAGTATCATTAGCCAAGAGGTAGCCTTACATTAAAAAAGAAAGAGTGATCACAACCTTCTACCCTAGGTTAACTTACAGCTTTCTGATTAGAGAATCCATTGGCTTAACTGCAAACATCATACCAGAATCAAATGTTTGTACAACCTGACTAACATTGCTTAAATACAAAGGAATTAACTTTAGAATCCTTAAAGCATTTCAGCAGACAAAAACCTAAAGTGACAAGAAGAAACCACCAATTTAAAAACCAATTAAAAAAGAGGTAAGTTTTGCTTCATGTAAAAGTGCTACAGTCAATTCAACTATCTGGGAGAGAGACACCCCAAAGCAACATTTTGATGTAATTTTTTTCTTGTTACGTGATAAAAAAAGCCTTGATTTTACAGCTTTTCCACTGAGTCCATCTCATTTGGGACTTCTGTTTTCCTAACATTTCAAATCTGTCAGAGGTTTTAAGACATCAAATACATCTGCTATAATACAGTTTTTCTTGCACAGCAACTGTAGATCAGGTGAAGCATGGGATTTTATACAATACTCTGGTATACAGATAATATTAATTCCAGTTTTAGTTGAGTTTTCAATGTCTGATCCCATAACTATCTGTGAGCTACAAATATAAACTCCATTCCACAGTATTACAAAATTATAAATACATTAATGTCAACATCTGAGAGTGATTAAAACATCAGATATAAAAAAACCTCACAAAATACATATTATAATATAATACTACAAAATGTATAATATATGATATATTTCTCCTAACAAAGACATAGTTATTACATTTTGCAAATGTAAGTAAAACATTTTCATCTAAAAATTAAAACTGAAAAGGTTCTAAATTCAACTTCCCTGAAATATAACAAAATGGCAGGACATGGATCATCAGCACTGAGAAATTCTAGAACTTACTTGATTCTTGGCCACCACTGAGTACTACCATTATCCTGATCTCACACTGGTTCCCTTATAAAGTCATGTGCCTCCAGACAATACCACTGGTACCATGAACAGACTAATTTCTTGAATAGGTTGACTGATAACACAGCTGAAATCTATAACAAAATTAGTTGTGGGCATTTCCAAAGGACACTACCTCAGGTAAAGATTTCATCAATCTTTTAAAGATAAACATTCATGTTATTCAGGCAGATGAAAGTAAAACAAAGACTTTGCAGGTAAGATGCATGTAAGATGAAATTATCATAAAGGATAAAAGGTAAGAGTAGTTGATATACAGGGTTTCTTTTTTTTTTTTTTTAAGATGTCCCAGCTGCAACAAGACTACCAGAATTAGTACTATTTAAAGCTGTAGTTCACTAACCTGTGACTAAAATAAGCCAATGAATATCCTCATACAGGTCATCAAGCACTTTATTGTCAATTGAACCTGATGCTGGTGAGGCAAGTAACTGCTGCTGATGTCTTTGCAACTGACCATGGAGCCTTGTCACTCGGTCTTCTAACAAACTGTGGACAAATAACAATAAAATAACTTCACTGCTTTTAAATTGTTTCGGCCGAGTCAGGCTTTTCATGTGATGGCTTTACCGATTTGCATTCATGACTACTTTTTTTGTACTTACCTTGTAAGAAGAGGTATACAGTGTTCTGCAGCAATTCTCCCCAGCATGCCTACGCTGGCCAACTGGTCACAGAACTGGTCTCTGTCATCTTCCTGCAGCTCACTTATTTCTTCTTCTTCCCGAGAGGCCACACCATTGGCAGTCTTTGGTTATTTCAACAAAATTAGAAGCAACCAGTTAAGAGTCATACTTGTTAAATTTACCATCATCACAGTTTTCTGCATTATTTTGGCACTTTCTTTCAAGGTGTTTTGCACAGATGAACAACCATTTTAAATACTGCAACTTCCATGCTTTTTTCCTATTCATTAGTCGAAGATATTGTTGTCAGTTGTCTGAGATCTTACATAAGTCATGTAATAGGTACTATTTTTCAAGACGAAATGAAAATCATCTCTTTTATTAAAGATTTTCCATAACGTACTGTTTGAAAGGAAATAGTAGTTTAAAAAGTACTATTTAAAAATAAAAAAGTACTTTAAAAAGTAAATGCTATAACCTCAGGAAAACAGAAGACTAATAATCATCATCTCAGTTTTATTTTTTGCTGATGCAAAGTTGCACTGTTCAATTTCTCACAGTTTATCTTGGTTGCATTATAAAACTATTTAAATAATAATCAGATCTTACTCCTTAAAGAGATGAACCATGATATGTAGAAACTAAGCATCAATATTGCAAGTTTTCAAAATCTCTTGAATAATCATAAAATTTATGCAAGTAACAAAGTAAAATATAAGAGAGAAAGCTATCAGTTTGCTTTATTTCTACAGGTCCTGGAAAACTGAATCCACACACAACTCCTTATACCAAGTGCTTCTAACCCATCTTTTCTTTATGTAACCCAGCAAATCATTCTCTTTTGGCAACTTCAAAGTTGCAGCTGTTTACTGAAGGGTGAGCCTCTGCTCTCAAAGCAGGGATTGAAAGTTCCTGTTACTGCTTTGATATTGAACAAGAAGCATTCTAAAATGCCAGCTGTGGCTTTTAAAAGGTTACCCATGGGATAAATGACTTATCTCACAGAATGACATGAATTAACCTGTGTATACAAGTTATGTCAAGACCGCCTGATATGAATTCAAAGTTCTCTTGTGAAATATTTCTCTTGGTTTTGGCACTGTTATTACCATCTGTTACATATTGAGATAGCAGAATTAAGTTTTATACAGTGCTTTTCAGAATGAAGTATCTCAGAGATCTTTGCACAGCATCAAACTAAAGAGAGATTTTATACAGTTATTGAATTGAATCTATGCAATAATCAATTCTTTTAACATCTACACCCAACTTTCGGCATAAAAATCTATTCTAGAAAGATCCAGACTACTTGCAAATATACTAATCTGCTTTCTTTCTCAATGGCTACAGAGATACTTGATGTACTTTTAGGCTTTCTTTAGAACAGTCACCTGTTCAAAACTTCAACCGGGAATTCAAGTTATCCTAAAGGACCACATGATATTCCAAGTTTCTTCTATCCTGAGCATAGTCAGCCCACATTTTTTCAGATATTTATGCATTATACTTTGAAGGTAATGTATGGGAGCTAACAATCATAAAATAGGCTTTCAATTTCTTCACTGAGAATTTTGATCAGGACTCTAAGGACATCCAGAGAAGGATGGTCAAAAGTTTAGTCACTGTATCTGGGGGAAGAAAGCAAGATACACATTGATCCAAGTTACAGGTTTACTTTTTTCTAATTTTTTAAGTGATTTCCAACTTTGCATTTCTTTATTTCCTCTTCAGAATGTGAGAAACAGACTGGGAAATGACAACTGAGTAACAAATTTGTCAATTTTTTCATTTCCAAAGTCACAAATAGCAATTCTACACTCGCTGCCTTGAGTTACATAATATATACACACCAAAAGACACGGGGTAGTTACTATATGTCATCATCAAAATCTACTAGAATGAAGGCTTACCAAATTCCTTGTGCCATCAGGAGCAGCTAGATGGCACTGAATGTAGGAATTAAAGACTTGAACAGCATGTTGGGTAAAGAAACCTTTGTGGAAATGTTTGTCATCTTGTACCAAAGTAAGCCAAGATTCCAGCAACTTATCATATGCCTCCATATACACCATGTCATCTTTGTCAAGCTGTAGGAGATGAAAGAAACAAATAAAAAATCTTATTCCTAAACTAAACCACAGGAACGTGCTTATATTCATTATTAAACAGATGTTCTTCTACTGTTGATACAAAAAGAAATCAGTCTAAGAAAAAGAAACCCATCTAAGGATAGCCAAGATTGAAGCAATGCATCAAAAAGGTCAGTGCAGCTTTTGCACTTGCTAGGCTTTTAAAAAACTGTCAGTGTGTTTAGCTGTTTCTCTTCATCTGATGTTGCATATAGATTTATATGTATTCCACTACTACTGAAATAAAGAGACAGAAAAGACGATGATTCTCTGTTCCACAGGAAATTACTGCAAGATTGCCATGTGTTCAAGAAACCTTACTACAGGTAGCCAGTTTTGATGAATAATCACAACTTCTCATTCTATAAGCAAACCAAAAAACAGTGGAAGTGCCTGCACCTCCAATTACTTGGTGTATTTCAACTGATGCTTCATGTTTCTAATTATTCATATGTGCTTCTACGTAGTACTTAAGTTGCAGAAGGAAACAACTTATCTGAAATACAAAGTCCTGGGTTACAGGCAGACTAAAAAACCCAAACAGCAAAGAGGCCATTTATTTTAAAAATATTTTTAATGTAACTATCAACTTTTTGTCTTGATGTAAAAATTGAACTTTAGTAAATATATCCAACCTCCAATAACTCCAGTGTGTCTGTACAGATAAACATGCTGCTAAGACGCTAAACTCCCTCTAAGAAGTCTTCTCAAGTTTTAACCAACAGGGTGGCTCACAGAAGTTACTTTCAGATAGCAGAGCTTAGTAAAACGGTTCATTGATGAAACAAAGACATTAAGGCCTTAATCATGCTCCAGACACAAGAATTCCTGACTTCCAGTGAAGTTACAAACATGGTTGAATGAACAGGCGAGGAAAAGAAAACATTGGCTGATTAAGAGGAAGAACTGATATCACACTGGAAGTGTTTCAAGATAGCTTCACCGCATCATTTTGTAACTGCAAAGTGGTCATATGTGCATAAGTTAAAATATGGGACACACTGATGCAATTGCAAAACCAAAAGCTGAAGATGACAAGGAGAGAGGCAAAATTGCATTCAACACTAACGTAAGTCACAAATTTGGGAAGGACAACATAACACATCTTTTTGAAACTTGGCTAAAGGTCACATGAATTTACAGACAGTCATTCAATCCTAAAATATTTTTACATGTATGTAATATATTTACAGTTATTAACTTACATACAATTTTTCATAATTTATAAGAATCAAGAGCATAAGCAAATAAACACACGTCTTTATGAACAACAAAATACCCTCAAAATACATCCAATTCATTTATTTGAAAAGGTAATAAAGAAGATAATGTCATGAAGAAAAATTATTTTAACTCTAAGGTATTCTCATAAGCAGTCTAGGACTAATATGCCTCTATAAAGTACATGCCCAATAGTAGAAAGATTTTATCCATATTGAACCAATACGGTTCCAAAGAAACCTTACTAAAAATTCCAATCCTTATTTCATATTACCTACAGCTGAGCTACCGAATATGTCCTACAGATAAAGTGTTGTGCTGTAGATTGGAGAGCTGAATCATTTTGATGGATCAGAACTCAAATCTTCAAGAAAGGCAAGATAAAACCAACAATGTTAAAGTAAAAATGCTTAATTCCTCTACTACAGGAAACAAGAAGAAATTTGGTCCTTCTTCCTTCACAGTTTGCTGACCCTCTGAAGAAAGAACACTACAAAAAAATTGTCAAGCAGCAAAAAGCTAGAAAGAGTTGGGAGCACAGCAGAGATGACCAAATTCGGAATGATCTCTGCCATCACATGATACTTAAAAAATATTATGAAACAGAACAATGCATTGAGATTCAGTTTGAGAAAAAGAAGCCTTTGATATAGTTTCTTAATTTAAAGTCAAATATAATTTGACTTTTCATCCAACATCCCGTTTATACTCTTCACTACTTCAGATGGACTATTTGATTTCTACTTTTGCAAAAGCATTAGGTGTTAAGCAAGGTGGAGCATAGCTGTGAACAAGTGTTTTCTCTCAGACCTAGTGCCATTAAAGGAAGAGATTACTGGTCCAATTTGCACCATAAACCAGCATTGTTAAAGCTTACTGCCCTCCCTCCATTAGCATAGCTGTTCAGGCAAATGTTCAAACTTCCTTCAGTCAATCTCTCCAACCCTAAGCGGCAGGTTAATGTGAAACAGTTTGAACATGATATTTAGATTGTGGGTTTCCCCCCTTGGTTGAAAATCACTATTAGCTGCTTTAAAGTGGTTTGCATATTTTGATTCAGTGCCTCCACGTTTTGACAGTTTTCATAGCAGATCTTGAGCAAAGTAGATTCCTTGTCCCTCATGGGCTTTCTGCTGTGTTCACATGATACGTTCTGCTGGCACACAAAGTGGCAGAAATACGAGGAAAACAGCTTTTTTAACCAGCAAAGCTTAAGGAGTATGCCTGCCTGCCTTCTGCACTTTGTATTTCTGAAAAGCTCTGAGAACTCTACCGAGCCCAACACACATGGTATTTTATATATCAAAAAGCTCTTAACTGCAGACAGCACATGAGCTCACAGAAGGTATCACTACACACATTCTAAGCAAGAAGCTTGGGGAATACATTAATCATGGCTGGGACATTCCTAAACCAAAAGATTGTTTCCAGGGATGCAAAATAGTACTTCTATAGTCACAGCACACATTACACCATCAGGATTAAGTTAGCAGTAAGTTAAAAGTCTTGGTAGCACGCCTTATTGCTCATGCACTGTTAAGATATAAGCATTATTTTTTAGGAAGGCACATCACTACAGAATTCTGTATCATCCTGAAAATCAGAGAAACAACATGAAGTTCAGACACCTATAAGAGCAGTAACAGAACAGGAGGGGTGAAAGTGTAATGTTCCTTTTCTCACAGGATGATTTAAAGATTGAAGGACAGTGAGAAAATTCCCCCAAACAACAATAACAAAAAAACCCCTCTTGCATTCTCTTGTTTTGATGCTGCTTAATCTGAGAACATTTAATACTGACAGAAGTTTCTTCAGCAAAACCTATGGGATTAAAGATGTGTAGCAGCCACAGTTTACTAGGCATAACTAGCTAGTCATTTCCAAAATAAACTTTTTATCAGAAAGCATACATGCTATTGTAAGATTTTGCTGAGAAATTAAGTGTTTTGAATGGCATTATGTTGAGCACTGTTTTCATTAAATATGATTGCTTATTCTAGTCCTCAAGTAACAAGAGGCTAACTGAGGAAACAACATCCCTTTAGTCCCTTGAATTTAAATGACAGCTGCCTGTGGTTTTTACTAAATCTTTTCTATAAGGGCTTCAAGAGCATTCCTAAATGTATCGGTGAGCACTAGAACACATGTTCAATGTTCTACTAGAAAATTCCAAAAGCAGAGCAAAATTTGACCAATAAGGTCTGGAAAGTAGCTGTATTTCAGACTCTGAATTTAATCACCAATTTTTTGATTAAGATATGAAAAAACTTTAAAGTTTAAGTGAGCACCGGGCCAAATGTAATACATTTTAACCTCACAGTGAAGAGATGATTTAATGCCCTGCAATGAATGCTAATTAACACACCTGTGTTCTCTAGTAACGAAACATGTCCATCAACTTTGTAACTAAATACTTCTATAATTATTTTCAAACTCAGGTAATTAACCTCAGTCATTATACAAAACAAGAAAAAAAAATCATACTTTCTCATGTTAATAGGGAAATATTGGTTAGTATCTTGATAATCTCATTTTATATCTACATCTACTGCATATAAATAGCTGAAGTGCAAGATTATTCACCTTAATTTTTATGGTTTTTTTCCCCTTGAACTAGGTCCTTAGGGGTTTTTATTTTTAATGCAATTTTTAGAAGCAGAAAACTTGGACTTCCCCATTGGTCTTTAGCGTTACAACCAAAATTTGAAAGAAGAGAAGAAAATCCTCTTAGTTCCTGTGCTAGATTTGTACACACAATTACCATTTGAACTGTGTCAGTGATGAAGGCATGATCTGAACAGCTTAGAAGCCTGGAGTTAACAACAGATCTTAATGGCTACATTCACTTAAAACAGAAACCGTGAAACAGAACTCTTGACAGCAGTTAATTTGCAGTCTGTCCATATGTTCGCATAGTCATTTTAAGCTTTTGGGACTGTAGCTTGTTTACTACCTACAACAGTTTTCAGAGAAGTCCTACAACAGCAAGTCAACAATATCTAAGACTTCAATATTTTTAAATTAATCCATTCTTTTTAAAATTAAAAATTTAAGACAAGTATTTTAAATCAAAACAAAATCTGAAAGATGAACGAAGTGTGTAATTTTGTTCATTACACTGCGTGAAATAAAAAGAAAACTCTCTCAGAAAGGATTTCAGAAATCTAGGACAAAACCACTGAATTCACAACAGTTATTAACAAAACAGCCAAATTCTCCTGTCGCTTGTGCTTATCACAAATAGAGAGAAACAAAAAAGATTACCTCCTATTTGCAGCTACTTACCACTTCTTCCAAGGCAGCACTTCTTCCAAAGGAACAGGTGAGGTGTGCGAGGCAGTTTACAAATGAAGAGAAAAGTTCATTTGGAATGGCCGTTAAAATATTGCGAGGAAATACAGTTATCAGGTTGCTGATAATACTGGAAATTCCCACTGCTTCAGAGTCTTCTATTTCAATTCTACAGATAGAAACAGCAGGTTTTTGCCATTAAGAAAAATGTTAAAAGGGAATAGGTTTTGTTGATACACTTTCAATCAATAAATCTACTGTAAGCACCACCTACTTTAAATTGCCTTTTCTTTCAACAGTACATACAAATTATACCCAGAAATAAGCAAGCCATACCACTTCTCCACACAGATATGCTACACCCCAAACTGAAGATTAAAAGATGCCATCTAAATTTAGAAAGCAGGCATACATACCCATTGATAGTATTCAGTAATCCCTCAATGAAGTGTGCCAGGTAATCAACTTGTGAACCTTCATCAGGAAAGACTGGCCCGTGCAAAGACGCCAGCTGTGCCAGGCACTGTAATGAATCTTGGGCCATATCTGTATCTTCTCTGATTTTTCGATGTACCTTTCAGGAAGTGAGGTAGTTATAATACATGAAAATAGGGTGTTCTTAAAACAGTCACATGGCTCTCAATCCAAAAGAGCACACACCAAAAAAAGCTTACTATAACTTCCATTCAGTCTGAAATGCAAGGGTTTCTACAACTCCCTAAACCATGGCAAATGTCAAGATTGTGACAGCTCACAAAATCGTAAGCTCTGAGTTAGCTCACTGAAACTAACATTTAGTTAAGGCTCACCTACGTGTTGAAAATTGAACTGTCTACTGAGTGTTATGTCTTAAAGAGGGAAACAGATGCCAGCCAGTCAGACATGCTGCTCTTTCTAAAAACAGCAATAATGACAGTCATCTCTATTATGCTAACTATGCCTAGGCTATAGAGTCTTGCTAAAGTTAGTCAACGAGTTCAATCAAGATTATATAGATGCTTCTTTAGCAGAGGTAAACACTGAAGACATATACAAAAATGAATGCATCACTTCCTTGGCAACACCCTCATGTTATACAAGACCAACAGTAATCTTCCTGTATTTCTGCAAACTGTTATGTCATTACTTCTGTTGTTGAGACTTTCCAGATTAAAATCTTACTATTTCAACAAACATATTCTCACATACTTATCTGAATTGTCAAGTACAGATTTAAAGAATTTTCTTAGGCTCATGCCTCCTATTTTTTCACATAAGATTTACTGGATAAATAAAGAAATATAGAGTAGTTTTTTCAGCCAGAAGCAAAATTTAGTTAAATTATTTCAGCAATATTATATATAAAAGTACAGTTAAAACACTAACCATTTCTCTGTGGTGTTATAGTTGCAAGTTCACCCAACTCATAACTAGTTGGATTAGCTGCAAAGTTAATCCCTGAAAGATCAAACTAGCAGGAGAAATCCTGCAACAGAAATACCCTTCCTAATATACAACCCGCACGAGGCTGAGATTAGAACTGGAGGCACTCACTTTAACATGGCAGTCCAGGCAACTTTTGCAAGGTTATTAAAATTTCTCAGATCAGATAAGTGAATAAAAATTACTACCAGTCACTTACGTTACTTCAAACAGCAAGCTACTACCACAAGGCTCAACCACTGCAAATCAGGAATCTAAAACCAAAACAGACAGCATACTGCCCTGGCTAGTGTTCACTGAAACACAGGCAAGCTTTGGTTACTATTAAGTAACACGCAAACGTACTAAAACAAATCTGTATATTATTCAAAATTTTTTTTCTTATCACAAATAAGTAACTGTAAACCAATCAAGGAAACAGATACCTAACTCTGACAAGTTCATACTATTAAATGAGGAAGGGTTCACATGTAAGCCAAAAAGTTATTTGCATGTGGAGGTTCACAGCTGACAGTAGCAACTGTCTGGATAGTCTAGACAGCTGTTCAGATTGTGTGTAGCCGCTAAGAGTTCTGCCAGTGATTTTTTTCACCTTTTCAAAACTACTGGAACAGATAAATTTTTACTTTTGCTGCAAGTTTTTAAAAAAATTAAATTTATCAAAAAATCCTATAAAGTAAGGACATACATCCAAACGTACTGTCAAGCAGCACTAGAGAGTTAAATTCACATTGTCTAATGACAACTTTGTCCAAGTTTTGAGCACATCATTTCTCTGCTTTGCAAAAATGAAAAAAGCATGAGAATGCTGAATTCTCAGGTCCCAAGAGATGTAATGTAAGTTAAATTCCATAGTAAATGAATTTATAAGTCAATATATGTTGCTGCTGCAGTTAAGTCCTTGCTGAGCCATAAGTACAAACTTCTCCCAACAGTTGCAGAAAGAAAACAATAGTAGTTTTATCTATTTTTAAAACTGTAGGGTTTTTAAGTTAAGGAAATTGAGTTCCCCTCTCCCAACACTACTTCTTCCTCATCCCTCTAGCTTATTTTCTATTTTAACTTGTTTGGATTTACTTTGTGCTGAGGAAAGAGGTAGAGAATTCTGTATGCTGAAACTGACTAGAAAACTACAACTACATTATTTATTTTTAGCTGTTCCCTTGAGTAAATGCCTTAAGATCTGCAAACACAAACTGCTCATTTGATCTCTTCTGAGAGCCCTTACACTTATCTGAAAGATATACTCTACTACTGCTCATCAGGTTTGGTTTTGTCTGATGAGAATACATCCAAAAGTATTAAATGTAAAAAAGTTTAGATAACTATAATACCTTTTTCTTTAGCTAATGGTTATCAATTTAAAACAATTAATAGGCAAAATATATATTCAAACCTAGGAAAAAGACATTACTTCTGTCTGCTTTGATAAGCAAGCTGAATTTAACAGAATCAGTCCTACCTGATGCAAAAGGAAGAGTCCAACAATACAGTTTTAGAACAGGAAGGAGCTGCTTTCCCTGCGGTCTGGACTATGAAAGTTGAAGAAAGAAACTTACTGTAAAGAAAAGCTCCATAACTCTGCTGTCCAGGAGAGTCTCGCGCCAGGATTCTGTTGGCTTTAGCATCACATTTTGTGAGGATTCAAACATAGCTATATAATGTCTGCCCAGTTATCTGGTGTCAAGGTCAACAATAACATTCCTACTTGGCTTTAAAAAAATCCTAGATACAACAGGATCCATTCAGAAAGAATGTAATGGAAACAAACTTTAAGCCTCTTCACATACACAGCATAATTCATGCATGAGGCCAAGGAATAAAAGGTATTAAGTATTGAAAAAAAGAATGCTCCAGGAATGTTAGATAACAGTTTGATCATAATTATGAGACATACCATAGCGATACGATCACTTTGATAACCAGGGTGTCTAATGCAACACAACGAGAAGGGAAAAAAGCGACCGCAATTAACAGGTGTTAAAATTTATGCAAAATAGGAAATAATTTTCTAAAAAATTTTCCTGGCAGCTTTTAAAAAGGCCTTACCATAGCTAAAGATAGCTCATTGAAATCTATATCCTATTTTTCTAAATAGCCAAACATGCATCACAGAATACAGATATGTTAGCTCTGCATGAATCTACGTTTTCTAATCACACTGAGAACAAAAGCATAAGACAGCACAAGGCATCGTCATATTAAACATGTTTGTAAGAGATGCATGTGAAAAATGAGCACACTGTGAAGGCATGATTTTACTGCACTCATTTCAGCTCTCACCACATATTTTGGCATAACTTAATTTACAAAATTCTGCAAATGTTCTAGTACAGAAAAAAGAGAGACGTAAGCAAAAATATTTAAACAAGCAGGTTCAATTCTTTGTCAGTCTGGTCACGCAGAAGAGCGTTCAAAGATTTCTGAAGTGCTTCCTTTTGTGACACCACCCAATCCAAGTAGTAGTAAAAACGCTTTAACTCAGCAACTTACGTTTTATTTGTCTTTCTTAAACCCTCCATTATCCTCCTTGATCCCTTTCTAACCCAACCGTCAGAGTAAGTAACAGCATGTTCAGCTGCACGTAATTTACTTACTGGTAATGAACTGCATTAACTTTTGTACTGTATGTAATCAGGTATTATAAAAAATGTGTATAAAAAACCTATTTCTATGTCTAGAAAAAAATAAATTCTACAATGGTATCATGCAAGAAAGTAGACCCCTTAACTTTTGATGGGTTTTGTTTGAGGGAATAATATTTAAAGTAAGCATCTAGTTTAATAAGAAGAATTGTGTCAAAACGTAGGATGCACACTTTTAGTTTAGTTACATGTGTCTTCTGAGTTCTGCCACAAAACAAAATTCCTAAGAAAACTGTGCAAAACCACATTCTAAAAAAGGGGTTTTTCCACAGCACAGTACCAAGTGTACCTTCACTGGTGCTATGTGTCCAGAACTTCTGTCAGCACATTATAATGCCTAAGAACAATCAGATATTTTCACATTAGTGTAAAACAAAACCAGTTTCACAGTTTTAAAAATTATCACTGTATGTTGAACCATACCAGATCTGCATTCTTTCAAATGGAGAAATGCTAAAAATCACAGAACTTTCTATTTTACTTCCCTCTGATAGACAGACGCAATTTAAGTGATCAAAAATGGTTTGGGGTTCTCCCCAGTGGAAAAAAAAAAATTTAAAATATGGGTATGAAATTATCACAAGCAAACATGCTTTATCAGGAGCAATATTACAAATTAAAACTAATTTTACCTGGCAAACTAAGCTATGCCTTTTTTTCCTTTTCATGTGGAATGTTTTAGTCAAAATGGTATTTTAAAACTGTTTACTGACAAGAATGCCCTTTGTTGTGAACATACCAATATCAGAAGACAATCACAGATACAATATCGATCTCTTAAAATAAATTTGTTCTTTGCTAGGTTGAGCCCACAGAGGGGATCAGCTACAAAACACTTTTCATGTGGAATGAAAGAAGGGCTAGTTTGCTGTCACTATTTTAACAAGGCTCACTATTTAGCAGCCCTATCCTGTTATTTTTAGTCCTGTTTCTCATGCTAATGGACTGATGACACATCTGACAATAGGAGATTTGTAGGTAAAATATCTGTTCACTGAACATCACTAATTATGCCTCCACCTATCAATGGAGATCTTGAACCCATTTTCCATCACATACTAAATGTATGCAAACATTACCAGAAGTTGGCTGTGGAGATGCTTGCTGCCAAGAAATACCCCAGTTTATACTGTGCTATGGTTCAGCCTTATTAGCAGCAGTCTAGTTATGCCAAATCTGAAAAAAATGGCACTAATTACCTAGTATATGGGTTACACAGGACAAATGCAGTCTTCATCATCCAAAATTAGTTTACTTCTCAATACTTATGAAGAAACAAAAAGTACAGTACTAGAACAACACTCTTTTTCTAAGCACTCAAGCTTAGACTTACGATTTAGACTTTTAATAGAGATTCATGATAAGTGTAGATCAGTCTACTGTGACATCCTGGAGAGTTTGGGGGGTTTTCTATTTGTTTCTAAAATGAAAAACATTTGTAAACCACTTCTGGTAATAATACAAATGCTCCTAACATTCCTAGTTCAACTCTTACTACAATTCACATTGAATGACACGGAAATTCAGGCTAGGAAACAGCTACCAGAAGCATGTCAAAGTTTCACCCATTTTGCAAGGCTTAGGGTACTGATTCCTTCAGAGAGTAGAATCTTCTGCATGAATCAGAACAGATTATTCAATAACGTGAACCAAACGCTTTTGAAAAGCATAAGAATATAACTAGATGCCTTCATGTATGATAAGGCTCATATGCTCACTATTAGTGTCTAGAGAGGAAAAGGAGAAGACCATAATGTTTAAAGAGAGATTTTCTTTTATCTTTGCTAAATTTATGCATGTAGACATTATGCTTGGTTTTGTTTAATGAGCTGGAAAAATACGAGTAGTCTTTTTAAACTTACAGATTTTTAAAACTAATTTAGAAACCAAAGTTCGAGGTTTTATGTGCTTCTTGGAGAAACATATTAAGAAAAAGAAAATAAAAGACCAGCAAATGTGGAGTTTTCCTCCCACTCTTAGCCTCTGTCCCAGGAAGGGTCTGATTGGTGAAGATGCATATCAAAATATTTCATATCCTAAGGTAGCCATGAGGGATTATAATGTTTAATTTCAGTACTTGCTACAAATTCCAGTATCTGAGAATGGACCCCACAGTCTTTTTCCTAAGAGAGGCAAGTCTTGTTCTTCCACAAAGCAGTAAGTTTGGAACTCAATAATCAAAGCTGAGATTTCTCCTGCTAGAACCCCATCCACAAATTTGTCCACAGGAGTGAAGAACATCTCAGAAATGGAGGAAAAGCTCCCGGAGTGCTAAGGTCCAAATATCTTTCTTAAAAGTTATTTTAATCACTTTACCTTTGTTGTTTGAAATATTTCTGGACAGCTTTGTGCCAGTCTCAGACTTGTATTTTACAATTTAAAAACTGCATTAGAAAGGTAAGTGCTTGGAGATCTGCCATACACTGTTAACATACTGATTTTATTCGAATTTTTAAGACCTCCTCTGCCTTTCTAGCTAGTCAGCCAAGAACATGGGATGAGTCCAAGGAGCAACTGCCTAAAACTGATGCAGAGGCTTGCTGCCCCCTATGGATAAATTCCTCACAGACCTTTCCATACCTTACACTCTCAGCAAATACATGCAGCAACCAGGACAAGGAACATATGCTTAAATATTTAATTATTAAACACAAGTATTCTTAACTATCATGAGAATGAAACAGTATTTTGTGTTGGAGACACTGGACTCAGACTGCAGCAACAGGGGGAGGAAGTGTAGGAACACCCAAGCTAATTTTAAACCTGGCTGATCCCAGAGCCTCTAGCAGTTTAGCCATTCCAGTACCAAGGCTCACGACCACCCAAGTGGATTCTCCAATTCCTGGTACATTCTGCTGCTATGGTTATACAGCTAATGGTATGCAAGCTAATCACCTCAAGCCTAACTTGCATTTAAAGCACCTATGCACAAGTAGTTGCCATGCAGATGCAGCTTACAAGTCATAGTGGCTGCCATCTAGGCTGCTGATGACTATCTTTAAAAAACTGGAAACTTAAACTACTGGGGCAAGCGAGTAGAACATCAGCTCGCCTTCATAAATATGGTGATTACTAAGATGCTCTTACATTGCAACCTGATTTCAAAATTCACTCAGGAAAACCTAAATGATGAAAAACTAGTAGTTAAAAAGTTCAGTATCAATATAAGTATCTTTAGTGCAATTGTGATCAAATTCAGGGGACCCATCAATCTTACTGGTTTTGCCCAATGTTGTCTTAAGTTGCTAGAAAGGATTGCCAAGAAAACATGTAGTACCCTAGAAATAATTTATAAACATCAAGGATTTCAAAGTCAGGTCAGTTTTCACCTAAAAGTGGTAAGACTAACAAAAGTAAAATGCAGCTCTCTTTTGCACTTTCATAAATACAGCTATTTCAGTTACACTGAATTTTTCTTTATATCCCAAACAATAGCCAGGACAATGCCCCAACCCTTCATTTTTCAGATAAGGACAGGCTGTTGTAGTAAATTCAGGATAATTCCAGGCTGCTAAAAACAAGGCCTATGAAAAGCAGCTGTGCTGCTGAAGAAATCTGTGTTGTAACTCTTTGGTACAGGTTGAATCCTTTCTGTAGCTACGCAGCAAATCAAGCTGGGGACCATGACCCGACTAAAAAAACACCCCCATGCCAGGTGGTTCCCTGCTCCGTATCATGCTCATGGGAGGTGATAAGGCAGGGTGCTTTTTCAGCAGCAATGCCAACTTGAATCATTTCTCAAAACAAAATCTCGAGTTTTCTGGAGCATTCTGTGTGGTTTTCATGCACTTCCATTATGTGCAACAGATGCTTCCAATCTGGGTTGGACTGAGTTCAGATCTTGAAAGTCTGCAGAACGGTATGGTTCACAGAATCTCCCAGACAGGTGTCTCATTCTGGCTTGAGGTTTAAAAGACATTTTCAAAACAGAGATATGAAAAGCTTTCTTCCTTTAACTGTGCGGCCAAGGAACACACACAAAAATGTTCAGATCAGACAAAAGCTTCAGTCAGTTCATACAACTGCCATTGCACCATTAACTTCAGTGGAACGGCAATGATGCATATTAGCACAGTGCAACTCATTAGGTTTATATAACCTGCATTTTAAATCCCCTATTCTACATTTATTTGAAAATTTGCCAGCTTGCCTCCAAACAAGTAAAGGCACCAAATCCAAAACAAGAACTAAAGCTCAAGCTTCTCTTTATGTACTATGACCCAGACATTAAAGAACAAGGGATAAGTACTTCCATGACAGCTCCTAATGACAGATAACAGACACCTGTCTGTAGATGGGAGACAGCTGGACAAAAATCTTATGGTCTGCTGAAGAACTTTTCCATTTGAGGACATTCATCCAAAGCACATTAGAATGTGGCTGCCAAGAACAGAGAAATCCCAAAATCAAGAAGATGGGAGAAACACCTCTGGAGGTAAAGTAAAATAATTTATAATTACATCCTGACTTCACAGGACATACATGTTCATGCCAAGGTGCATTAAAACCCAGCAACATTCAGCTCCTCAACTAGAGACAGGGTACTCACAATGTACTAGGAGTGAGCTTGAACTTCTATCTAGTGCAATAGATGAAGGCAGTCTTGTAAAGGAGAGGGTTGTACCTCTTAATACTGATCACCTGCACTTCCTTAATTAGTAAAAACATTCATTTAAGAAAAGATGCAGTTAAAACTAGTTCTATTTGAGTAAACAAAATTTAACAGTACTGTAACAGCAGTGAAAAAAAGAAACTGTACAGAAGTCAACATGCCACAACAGACTTATCTCTGAATCAGCCACAAACACCGGGTGAACGAGTATCTCAAGGCAGCACATAAAAATAACAGTAGATGATTGCCAGAAAATGAAATGGGAGAAATTGCAGATGACCAAAGGGAGGCCTCCAAGGTCACTGTGCCATGTCCTTCCTATTGCAGGCACTACATCCAAAGACACTTTAAAATTACTGAGTTCCAATTTGAAAGTAGGTAGACCCCAGTCTCTCTTCTTTTGTTGCTCCGATGAGGTGGCCATTTCAGAATTTGTCTTTCCCGGTGGCAACTGACAATACAGACTTACTACAACTCTTCTGTCAGGACTGGTGGCAGCATTGTCCAAGACTGCATTTAACAAAGCAACACTTATCCTATAACACTTGTCCCATAACAGCACAGAACTCTTCAGAAGTGCTGTGTTTTGATGCAATTGTCAAACTTGGGGATTTAAATAACCTGTCTCTTGCAATGGTCACTGTACAGTTAATGCACATTTATGCTACTTCCCTTTTTTGAAGGTACAAGAATCTTACTAAAGATTACATAAATATACTACAGATTACTGTGACGCTGCAGGGAATACTGAGAATTAATACTATCTTGCCAGGGGAAATACCAACTAAAGGAAAAAGATATATCTGAGGATACAATGGATCGATTTACTCCATGCTTCGAGTATTAAATTTATTCCCATGGCTTCAGCACATGTACTGTCAAGATTTGGAAAGAGGATACCAAAAGGATGCCAAGCGGTCAATCAACACAGCAATTCTTACGTTCTCATGTAATGTGCTATGTATTTAGAAACTACAGCCAAGTTAAGTTTCACCGCCCATGAGCTAACAATTAACAGTTACTTTTAAACCAGTCTTCTAAAGGAAGAGAGATTTACGCCACAATACAATCAACATGGTGCTGTAAACCCCAACAGGTATTGAATCTTTGGCAGCTGAGACCCACATTTCTCAAGGATGACTGAGGACATTCCAACTTCTGTGAAAACAGGTTGCTACATAGAGCAGGAAGACCCAAGCTGGTGCTATAATTCTTACTGCAAAATGAAACATCCAGTGGTAGAAAACAAAAAGATGGTATCAAACGGATCAGAAATTATGAAAATATTTGAAATAGACCCATTAAGAGCACTTGTGGTTCACACTAAAGGTCCATCCAATCTCCAGAAATGGCCAGAATTTGTCTAACAACTGTAGTATCTAAAGTAGGCCAAGTAGCAGAAAACATTGTTAACCTTAAAAAGCAGTACAGCTTGCATTGCTATTTCTATTAACACTTCTTTAGTAGCATCTATCTACAGACTAAATCAACTTCATTTATACAGATGTATAAAGAAAAGCTAGAACTCCCAAGGCTCACCATCTTACTTTTATCTATTTAGCTCCACCACTACAAACCTTAGCCTGGGATAAAGAGCTCATGAAGAACTATAGCCTTCACTTCAAACTGTAACAAGATCAGTATTTAGGACTACATCAGAGGTTTGTACAGAGCAAGACTAAAATTCAGAGGGAATCACCACTGCACAACACAAAAGCATTTCCCTTCTACTTAAGATTACAGCTTAGAAGAAGTGTTCACACATGATTTGAAGTCTTAAAAATCCCAAATCCACTCCCAAAAACTTTTATAAGGTGCAATAATTTGACTACAGTGTCCATCCTGTAGGCACATGCACTAAATTCCTCTCTGAACCCCTGCCAAATCACTTCAGGGACAAACAGAAGCGGGGTATTTACTTTTAATCCATGGCACCTTCCGTATAGCCAATATAACTGGTATTCTGCTTTACAAATGTGAACTAAGGAATATCCAGTTTCAAATAAATTTACTTTTGCTGCCTGCAGTATAACGAACAGACTCAAAGAAAACAAAACCTCAGAGATATCACCTTCTGACTTCCACACTAGGAAAGCAAATAAAATCCCCCACAGTGTATTTGAAGGCAACATCAAGATTCCTGCAGTATGTATAACTTGGTAGCAATTTCAAACATTTTAATAAAAAAGTTGATAAAACAGATCAAAAATTTGGCTCTTGCAAGGTTTGTCGAGCTTCTTAAAGACAGTCTGGCTATTAAAAGAGGTACTATAATGATTTACTATATACACTGTCTTAAACCTCTATTAAATACGGAGTGTAATTGAATATTTCTACAATATTCATCTAGCCCATTTTTTGGACTGAACATTTTTGGATCTTTTTCCTTCTCTCCCTCACTAAGACCCTTTCTCCTTCTGATTCCCATTTCCTCCTCTACTGTCCAACTCCACCTTTCTCTGGACTAATAATCAGCACACATCACAAAAATGTCAAAATGGAAGCAGTGGAAACACCTGCATAAAAAGGAGATGCCATTTCTTCTCTCAGCTATCAAACATTTTTTTTCAGACTGAAGAGAATCTATTTTATGTTTTAGTATATGACCATGCTCTTTTATGGGGAGATGGTTGAGCATGCATGTTCCTAGATGATCGGACATTTGCCTGCCCCTTTCTCTTCTGAGGGAGAAAAGTAGGACAGACCAGATCTCTGCATAAAAATTAAACAGAATTTGGACTTTTCACCATATGGTTCTACACTAAAGCAGCATATTACACATTTCCTCAACCATGAACCAAACCATACAAGACCATGAACCTGTAACAGGGCCGCTCTGTTTGTTTTGTCTTTTATGTAAAATACTTTAAAACTTTAATGAAGAGCAACAGCAGCTTCTGTTAGCAAGCATGGTGGTGACCAAAAGCACTAATGGACAAAAATATAAATCAAGGACTAAATATAAGGTTTATAAAGTTTTACTTTTTTCTCTCCTCTCAGACTTTACTTCTCACGCAGTAGGAAGTGACCCAAGTCAACAGAAACAAAGATCCTGACATAAAAAGGATATAATTTGGAGGAAGGAAGTTCCAGCTTAAGACCTGATTGGCTAGTGCAAGATAACGCTGAAACACTGAAGACATCTGAGCATTGAGGTTTTCACGTCTGCTGAATTCCTGAAGTACCTCTACCGTGAGCATGAAGATCTGCCGCAGATCGTCCTCCTATAGTCAGGACGAACACAATACACTGAGTATCTCAGTCAGTAATTAAAATGCTGATTAAAAAGGAATATTTTTTCTAAAGAGAAAATAATTTTCTGGTTTCACCCTATTTTTCATTACAATACAGAAAATATTCTGAAGTTGTCAGTGAGAATCCCCTCCTTTTGCCAAAATCAACTGATTACATTTGCAAAGACTATGAAAAAAATCTTCACATAAATGCCAGTTGTTAAAAGATTAAAAACCAATATGTTTTTAAATAACTGGTGGAAAAGAGTTGGTCTTTGGCATGAAAAAAAGTTGGTAAGTTGTTCCACAACAGTCAGTTTAAAGCAATGGCTTCACAAAAACATTTCTGACTGGCCAAACAATACATCTGAGACAACCAGACTACACCATCTGCAATAATATTTTTAAATACATACATAGCTCTCCTTGGCTTTAAACCAAAGCTATATTTAAGACTATCATTGTTCCACAGAGTATTCGTTTTGTTTGCAATTGGTAGCCAAGGAATTAAAGAGCCCAACCGCATAAAGATCTGTAGCTCTACATTCACAAAATGGGTACAAAGGGATTGCACCTTCTTGATACAAGTGTTCTAAAAATACATTATCAATTTTCCTGAAGCAGCCAGTATCTGCCTTTGTAGTATCTGTTCTAATAAATGCTTTTAAAGACATAGTGCACCTGAATGCACCTGGCACAGGAAAGTACTTCTGCTTCTCAATGTTTAAATTTTAGAAAGAGAGGTATCATATATCAATACAGAACTAGTTTACCTGAAATATACGTTTACAGTTACCATGGAACTCCATGCTTAGTCCAATGTTGCTGGTTTTACTTGAACTTGAGAACTCGCTCAACAACGCCGTTAGAATGGAACAGGCCAAAGTTTGCTATAAAAAAAATAAGGGGGAATAATATAACTAAAAGATGTCCAATAATGTAATAGCACCTACAGTGTCCTTCAATTTTTTTATTAGCATTTTAATATGACTATTGCTTCCGTTCCTTCTAACACAAACTAAACAAGTCAAAATTTCAGGAATATAGATCCTTGGATGAACCATCTCCAGAATCATCAGGGCTCCATCTTACGCAAAAAAAACTCGATTATTTGAGCAATATCAAAGCTGGCGCCTGTGCAGTCTTCACTACAAAACAGAAACCAACTTATTGCAAACCATTTTCCAGCCTTGCCGTTTACTTTCTCTCCCTGTGCACAAGGCTTTACAGGTATTAGTTTCAGGGAAGATTCTTTCCACTTATTTCAATTGATCTAATAGTTCATGTCACATCACTTTGAAGTTTGGTTTGGCCCTTCTTTGCATTTGCTACACTTACCATGTTGGTATTTGATCATGATTAAATTTATAGCACCAGAAGTGACAGAAGTTTGTCAAAAGCAACACTTGCAATAATACACCGTCTACATCTCCCTCTCCCTCATCAAAAAAAATTGAGAGGAATCCACAGAAACCTCTGATTTTTGAAAGGTCTTTGATACTTCCCTCCAAAGCACAATATCCACAAGCCTCAGAAATAACCTTTAAGACTACTCTTGTAAAACAATGTCTCTGAAGCAATATAAAAAACAGTGAGAAAAAGGCATGTTAATTTCACAGAGACAGATTCATGAAGGCTGAAGGTTTAAGCATCCTTTTCATTCTCAAAATTTAAGGTAAGGTAAGTCAAATGCCTATCCTAAACCACAACTTAAAAGTCAACCTTCTTTATGAAATACATGGCTCCAGCCTTTGTTGCTGTTTTCTTAAATATAAAAAAAAAGGCTTTTTTCCTGATGCCAAAGGCCAGTAACCATCATCATTGGTTTTAATATCTGTTAACCCATCTTTGCACACAAAAGGGAGTAAGTATTGCTCACTGAACATGCAAGTAGTACTTGAGAAGTGTGCCATACACTACTTTAACAAGCACAATAGAAAGTGTATACCAGTGAAATGAAAACATCTTTTTGTTAAAGAGATGTTCTTAACAAAAAACTTCACAATTACTGGCTGTCCTCCCAGACTGTTTGGAGCCAAGGTGCTAGGGATGGACAGAGGGATAGGAATTGTTAAAGGGTCATGCATGCCAGCAAGTGTCCAGGGGTTAAACAGAAATATGCACACTACCTCTGAACACCCGAAAGATTAAAGTGGAGATGATACTATTTATGCAAGCTCATACAACAGCTGAGACCAGTGCCATCCACCCACCAACTGCAACATCTTTGTTCAGAAATGCCTCTGAAGTCAGTACCTTGACCCCCCCAGACAACTAGTTATCTTAGCCAGTATACACTAAATTAACATTCTTACTTGCTAAATAAGTCCCAGACAGATAAAAACATAGTGGCTTCACGATAATATATGGGTTTTCTCTTCTATGCAATAAAGCTGTATCAGTACAGGAGACAGCATATTGTTGATCCGTTGCTAAGTACAAGCTTTACATTTTAAAGAAATAACTGTTTATTTCAAGTGGACTATTTCTCATCTACAGTCACCTCTGTCAAATGACACATATGACAAAAGCAATGTTCAGCCAGTGAAAAACAGCATTACATTTAAACTATTCTAGTAAAAGTTTAACTTTGTCAGTTCTATACTAGAATTATTTCTAATTAGTTCAAACATTTCAATATTTTATTTCCAAATTTATGTGTAAGGTATTCATACAATAAATATTTTTTCTGTAGAGGAAATACTGATTTGATCTAATATTAAAAAAAACGAAAATCAGTGTAGACTAGCATTGAGTTTTAAATCCAACATTAGAAGTTCCATATGAAAAGAATTAACCTGGGTAAAAAAACCCAACCAACCAACCAACCAAAAACCTAAAAACACTTGGAGTTTGACTTTAGAATAATGCTTCAGATAAAAATACATGTTTTTAAAGAAATAATGCAAAGCTGCCAGAGAACACTCTTCAATTTCATTATGTGCCAGGAGATTCAGAGGTCTTACAAGACGCTCTAAATAGTTTAAAATACAGGCTTTTATTTGATGCTTAAAGTACTGACACACTCACATTTTTCAGCTCGAAGCATCCATGACATAAGGACATCATTAGCTGTAATTACAAATCTGTACACTTTGATGCTCTATATTACACCCTGATTAACAAGTGGTATCAGTGGCTCCAATAGTACAATGGCCTGGGTGGTAAAGCTAAGCTGCTTCTGTGTTACCATGCAAAGATCTTCACACCAAGCCACCATCCAGACCACCACAGGACAAGCAGGGCAGCAAAGCAGACCACCTATCACTTGCAGTTGGTTGCCAATTATTGGAAAATAAATCAGTAACTTCGAATGACAGATAAGGAGTAAGAGGAAAACAATGTCTGTTCCCACCATGATTACAAACAGTTAATATTAGTTAAAATAATAGATATTTTCTCCTTCCTTTTTCTCCATTCTGTTTATATGTATATAATAATGTATCCTTTCTTTTTGGAGAGTAATCTGTTACTGAACGATACAAGTGTGTTCCAGTTTTTTTGTGTGCTTTTCTCCTGATTCCAAGAAGAAATTATATGGAAGGTTAAATTTTATGACTGATGGTAAACACATCTCTTGGAAGGTGGAAAGAGCAATGGATGTAGCTAGGCTGACTGAATCTGCTAAGAGCCCAGTAAAGCAGCTTGAGCAGTGACCTGTCTCCCTAATTTCAATGAGAGCTATTTCAGGTAGTTCTGAGACATCACTACCTGCTTTGAGCATGACAGAAGTTACTAAAGATTTACACAATTTATTCCCTCCAGCATCCTAGTTCATGGCATACACCAGGGCACAATGCATCCCTCTGCTCTCTTCCCTTCTACTGAGGACCCAGCATGCCATCTACTTCCTCAGCTTGGTATTTCAATACCTGGGCTGCAAATCCTGCCCCATTCCCCTACCATCCCAAGGGTGCTGTGTGCAATATGCGCACACCCATGTGATCCTGTCACCATCTGCACCTGCATTTACCCCTTGCATCCATGAGTAATTGTAAGAACTCCAGTATATCCAGGTCACCAGAGCAGGAGGAGAAGATATTGGCCAGTAATTTAAAATTTACTGCAACAACAGGCTGAGACAAGATAGCTTGAGACTGATTTCCTAGAAGGCAGGTGCCAGCCCCCATGAGTTCAGCTTTTAGACAAGAGCTGAACAAGACAGACCACAGGACCTGTAACTAGTCCTTGCAATGTCAAGCATTTGCACAGAGCTATACGAAACTACCACTGGCTTCCCAAAAGTGGTATACGGCTGCAGGAATATTAACTAACTATTGCCTTAAAGGAACATGTGCCCTGCCATCTATTAAACTCTCCTGAATACAAAGTAATACTTCAGAAACTCTGGAATATAGCTTAAGTACACTTTACTAAAAATAAAATTTGACTTTTCATAAAGTAACTTTACTCAGTAAAGTTAACTACTAATATTTTCAATTATATTTTTTTAATTTACAGGTATGTTTGGTGTGAAGACACTAACGACATCAACACAAATACTATTAGAAGAAAGATTTAAAAAATCTGAAAAACAACATAATTTCAGAGAAACCAGTACTGGTGTTCTCTGTGAAGTAAAATTACTTCCTCTTACACATAAGAAAATTGAATGCAACTAATACATATCCAATTCTAGGGTGGAGTGCTTTTTCTGTTGTTTTGTGGTGGGGTTTTGGGTTCTTTTATAAAGGTTTTTGCCACACCACAGAAGAGATCAACGATCCAAGTTAGTAATACCACATAGTAATAAGTAGAAAATGCACGTGACTCTAGGCATCATATTAAAAGCCAGATCTGAATGTCTATTGTGCAGTAATGCCATTAACTTCATACCAGTAAGAGTACACCTCTGAACCCAGTTTGACTCACTCGCTAGCAATTTCACCAGTTCTGCCACAAGTACATACCCAAACAATAACCCCATCTAACAAAATAAAATCCTCCTCTTGTTGAGAGTGGATCGCCTCTGAGAATAGCTTGGCACTCACCCCAGTTATCTTTATTACCAGGAATAAACTTTATGAAAGATCACTATACATAAAATAGACTCTCAGCTGCTCAAACAGAAGATCAATGGGACTTGTGATAAGAGATTAACTTGGCAATCAGACACCCAGCGGTAACATCGTTTTAGTGGTTTTCTTTTTAAATTACTCTAATGAAACAGACACTACAGAAAGACTGTGCACCATTTTAACAGTAAACATTTATATATCATTCATAAAACTTAGATGCAAAAGGTAAATGCAACTTATTCCTCCGAATGGAATGCCCCCTATAAAAAAAGTTAAACCCATAATGTTTGAAGGGATTTCACACTTGTGCCTGCGCTGCCCATGGAATAAATGAACTGCTTCATTTGAGGGTAGTTAGGTTACAAAGCATCTGAAGGGGAGAAGAGTTCAAATACAGCTTAGGAAAAAATGGACATGTGGTACACCAGCTCTGAGGCAGAAAAGCCAACAAAGCCAAATGAACTACAACACCAAAACAGCTTCCTCTGTTCTAAAATTCAGAGCAGAGGTTTGATTAAATAGTTTATTTTACTGCAAAACCTAAGCTATCATGCGATGCCCTCTGCAAGTGTTATTTATACCTACAGAAAAAGTTGTAAGCGTATTTGAAAGAATGAAGGTCTTGCCTTCATAGAAAACATAGTATCTACCCTGCTACATTAAATCACTGCCAGCCTGAATACGCATTTAGAGGACTTTTTGTCTCCACCTGTACACTGCAAACTCTGTTACTGAAATCAAAGAGAATTGGCTTTATATTTAATAATATCCCTAAACTATCTATATTTAACTTGCACAAGAGCCGGAAGAATTTTTAAAAAAAAAAAAAAAAAAATCGAAAAAATCTATCAGATTTACTAGAATTTGCTGTGTTGCTCCTAGATGATGGAATTCTGTAATGAGAACGTGTCCAAAGCAATTTTACCAAATAAGTTGTTTAAAGCAAGGTTTTCTTTATAAAGGCAGTAATATACTTCTTTCCTAACTTCCTTGAATAAGTACAGCTGTATTTGCTAACATTTTCAGAGTATCTAAATCTCCAGTGTAAGCTGCAACTACAAATGGAAAGTTTAACAGGATGGCCATAGGGCCAAAAGAAATACCAGAAAAGACACATACGGAGTAAACTGGGGCCACTCCAGCTTTTCACCTTCTGAGTATTGCAAAGTGAGTGGGGGACCCAGGAGCTGAAGTAGTGGTTCTTAACCAAAGAAAACCAGAATATATTCTGAAGAAAGGTAAGCAAGCACTAAATTCTATCTGTTTGTTCCTTCCCAAAGGAGCCAACTGGTGGAAATAAGCTGTAGAGGACGGACAGGATGATAGGAATAGGATCCACAGCTGCAGTTCTGTGCTGTCAGCAGTAAGAGACTGGCTGGGCAGCACACTCCTTTCCTCTCATTCCCTCTCTGCCACTGTGCTAAGACAATTGACCAGTGTCAGGTTAACACACCACAGCTACAGCAGCACAGCAGGTGAGACCTTGCTTCCCTTCCTTGAGGAGAACCAGACAAACCAAGGGGAAGCCCCAAGGGTGAGGTGAGAAAGAGAAAATCAATTCCTCTGCAAATCACTGGGGGCCAGAGGAAGATGATCTTGTGGCATGTGAAGTATGCAAGCTTTGGCCAAAGAGAGAGGGGAAGTAGCAGCCTCTACTTATAATGGAAGAGGTTCAGACAGAGTTTGCTGGAGCATAGGCTGCAAAACATGCTTTTCTTTGTTTCCCTGGAGACAGGTGGAGCTGTGAAGCAGAAATCAGGAGGAGTAAAAAAAAAGTAATCTCATTAAAAAAGCGAAGGTCTGAAAATCGTTTATCTAGAGGTAACATATCCCTCTCCAGGTTTTTATCTGAAAGGCACCAGTTGAATCTTCACTCCTACAACAGGTGCATGAACAAATATCAGGCTTTCAATTAAATTCGAAATAACAAACAGTAAGACTAGCCGTGCAGCTTGCCTTCAGTATCACCCAGTTTTAAATATACACCATCCTAACAAGTGCTCTTTGATGGGCAGGTGTCGTCCCTCCCCCCCTTTTCCCAGTACTCATTCCTGGTCTTTTGTGCCCACCTCTGCCTGCCATACTGCCAGATATGCCAAATGAGTGCTCCACAGCAGATCTGCCCAGAGAAAAAAATAAGAGGTTGTGAAGGAGAAGGCTGGGTGCTTTTAAGCAGACTCCCACAAAGATCTGGTTTATTACTGAACACATGTATCTGAAGGGTGGTACCTCTGAGAGGAAGAGGAACTTAAGACCAAGCAGCTCAGGTCAACAAACATCTTCAAGAGACTTTTTCCCTCAAGTCTGTTTATTTGTATCACCACAGTAAGAAAAGAAATACAGGTATAACACATAGAAAGCCATAATGTCCTTCTATGCCACAGGTGAGGGACTCCACAGGTACACACCTCATGAGATGGTAAAATTGAGGAAATAAGGAGTCCTGGATGCCACGCATAAAACAGAGGATGCCCATCTCTCCACTGTAACACATTTTCTCACTTCCCAACCCTGTCTTTGAAACTGTGGCTCTAGTGTAAATTGCAATACTGGGAGCTATCAATTTCTAATGTTAAAAGTTATTAAGCAACTAAGCTGGAGTCTTGCTGTATTGCATCTCTCCTAAAGCAGGCTCTCTTTCAACAGAAAAATCTGAAAACTGCAAAAGCCACCCTGGTTAATACAACTACAAAAAAAACCCCTTAAGTTTTAAAGTTCTCTTACATTCCTACTACCAAGTTTTAACCTCATACTTGGAACAGTTTCTGGATCCCTGAAATTCCCAAACCAACCTTTAAACACACTAACTTAGGCCTTCATAGAGCACTTGTCAGCAGGAAGAAACCGCTTAAATATCCTGGTTTACAATCTGGTTTTTATACTCAACATCTTGAGGCCAGTGAGGTTCATAGGACAAGGTAACAATTTTATTAGACCAGAGGATACAGCCTGGGGGAGGGGATAGTACATATGTTTTTGTTAAAACGTAGAAGTCAGGAGAACCTCTCCAACTCCTACCCTACCACATGAGACAGCAGCTAGACAGGGTTACAGAAGTACAATTCCTTTTAAAGAATAGAAATAAGAACTGTAAATGCTAAATAAATATAACTAGTTATCCATGTAGCCATTATAATGGATAGATTAATCTCAATGAAGATTAATGTCTAGAGTTTTTCTTAGTAATATTTCCCACTGCTCATATAAAATCCATTCATAGCACATCCCCCAGAAGCTTTAGGTAAACTGAAGCATCTGGATCCTTTCTCTAGTCCAACTATCACATTGAGAAACAGAACAACAGATTTAAAAACTTTAAAACAGAAGGAACTGTCAGGAATCCAGAGCTCTTCCAGTAAGTTTTGACAAGTCTCCTTCCACATACAGAAAAAAACGTAGGCTTCAGATATGGAGCTTTGTATTAGAATACATTCTACTGTATGCATTGTAGATATTAAAAAGCACAGCTTCCGTTGCTTCCCAGTCCCATGTCAGGTCTACAGCACCTGGACCCTCTGCATCTGCCTACACATTCTGGAAGAAATCGAGGTGTGACCCATATCCCAGTCCAGTTTTAAACAAAGTCCATCTGACTGTGTTCATATGCAGATGAGATCCTCCTCCTGGGAATCAGTCACCTTAGCTGCCAGGATTCCTGTCTTTCTGGCAGGGATGAAGGACAAACGAAATCTCTCTGCTATGCAAAAGCAGAATACTCTAACACAAAAAGAAAAGGTCAAGAAATTTAAGGTATTTGTAGTTGAGAAAAACATGGCCCACAAAATTCTCCAAAATCTTGAAATCAGTGATAGAAAACATGTATTTAGCATTTTAAGATTGGTTCATGATACTGTGTCTACTGCCAGAAGCTTGGTCCTCCAGAGTTGAAGACTTTTGAAAAGAGATTCTGAAATTGCTGTTGAAGGGAGATTACATACTCTCCTTCATAAGCAGGAGGAGGGCTTTTACCAATGTTACAGGAGGAGCCAGGAGAAACAAAACCAAGAACTCCAAAGCTAATCCTTGTCCTCCCAGAGGACTACTACCTAAACTCAGTTCTAATAAATAAGAAGCCAGATTCAAAGTTCACTTTCTGTTCTCAGAAAAGGTTTCTTCCATTAGATTCGTAAAGGACCAAATGGCAGAGAACCAGCAGCAGAAGCCAGCACTCCAGGTTCAAAAGCTGGCTCTAACTATGCATCCTTCCCATCCCTGTAGTATAACCTTTCCCTAGTGCCCTGTTATTTCCCTCATATGTACACTGTGTTCCACTATTAAAAGATTACTCAATACTAAAGCCATCTTTTTCATCTCCTGACCACTTTCTTCCTCTCGTCACTATTCCTCGCCTTCTCTTCCTTCTAATTTCCTTTTCATCATTTCATTCTCAACAGTTTATCCATCAGTCTTGCTCACATGTCAGTTTGCCACAACATCCCTTCAAGTTCCATCCTCAAAATACATCCATCTCTAAAGATATTTTTAACTAATATTAAGGTATTAAGCATATCAAATCCTGCAAAAGGACACACACAACAGACAGTACCTTCTACATTCACTGCCCTCCTTATTATTCCACCTATAAAGATGTCATCCTGACAAGATGTTGCTGAAGAGTCCGAAAGATTTCACGGACCAGGACTGTCTAATGATCACAAAGCTAGTACAGATGTCTGACAGAAACTGGGCGGAGGGCTGCACGGAATGGAAAAGATTAAGTATCTACTTCATTCTGGCAAGGTGAAGAAGGGTCAAGAAGCTTCAAAGCCAACAAGAGTGGAAAAAGTAAGCAGGAAGCAGGCAAGAGAACACTACTTTTTTAAAAAGGACTTCCTCTGACTTACAAACTGCTGTAGAAAGCCATTATCAGCAAGTAAGAGCTGCTGATAGCTCTCATTTGGGAGCTTTAAACATTTTTAAGTAAGAAGTGACCTGCTGCTGACTCCATCTGTTATTTCTCAGCTGCTGGAGTGAACCTCAGGCAGAAGGCCAGAGGAAACATGGAGCAGAAGTCTGGGAGGGATACAAAAGGTGACCAAGAGAATTGACAAAGAATTTATAGTCACAAAGGTATCACAGACTTCTGAAACTTGAGTTTATATGGACGCAAGAGTGCACATCACTCTACAGGAAAGACATCAAAAAAATTGAATTACTCCTTCCATAGGGAGGCATGGAAGGCTGGAAAACATCTGCTGATCTCTCCCAACATCTATATCCCTAGTCTCCTTCCTAACTTGGATGAGGACCTGTTTTAATAAATAACTAATATAAACACATCTCCAGAAACACCCGTGACAGTTCATGGCACTGTCCTGACCGCACATCTTGGATCTTGAGAGCAGCACCACTCCCTCAGCTTCACACCATACCCGGAAGCACCCTCAGCTGAGACTCCACATGGCAGCAAGGCAACTGCACTACTGAGGTCTCACACAGATGAGCACTGCTGGACGATACAGGGACACCAGTAAAGAAAAAAGTCACCTAGCCATATTTGAAAAGATACATGGATAATTCATTGTATGAATTATTTCATACAACCTTTCAAAGTTGTTATATATTTATGCAGGAGACATGCCCTGACTCCATTCAGAATGCAGTTGTGGCAGGTACTGTGCTAACACTCCATTTTATTGCTGCTTATTACTGCATACACCAGTCCTGGGCCACATGAAGCTGCACCTGTATCAGAATCTCTCTTGCAGCAAAGTTTCAGAAGATTACAAGAACATTTTTATGAATAAGAATTGGTTTATAATGTAAACCTTCTTATATATATGGGAGCATGTACTTATAACCAGTTTGCCAAAAACTAACTACTGTATCTGGTGCCACACAGATAAGATGTTCCAGCAGCATCACATGTCATTTTCTGCTAGTAAGTCATATTAGTATACCAGAATAGAAGACAACATTATATACCCTAGACATTTTCAACACCATTCTTACAACTTGAGCACTAATACTTTGGAAAAACTATGGAGAAAGTAATACTTGTGAAGAGAGGTGGATAAAGGGAAATATAAAAATAAGCCCAACTTGGCAGTGAGATGAATTTGGAGAAGAGTGAAACATTGCCCCTTCCCCCAGACAAGGCTCCTCTGTGATGTGCTGTTCTGCAGCATGCCTGGGATGATACACTTGGAGCAGGCAGCCTTAGCTTGCTGTATGCTGTGGTCAGTGTCTGTACACCAGTGCATGCACAGAATACAACCGCAGAAGTTGAATCGTGCAAGAGTTAGTTCAAAGAGGACTTCTCTGTCAACATCCAGGTTTCTATTTACTGCACTTTTCTATTTTTACTGAAAAATCCTATAAACTACATGAGCATACACAGTGTTGTGCATAAAACTTGAAAACCTCAACTGTAAAACTCCATTTCAATAACAGGACTATGTTCCCTGGAAAAAAGCATTAACTCAGTTGTGCTAAGCAAATACAGATTTCTATCCAAATTATGTACAACAAAAAGGCTAAAATAGTCTCCTTAAGGTAAATAACTGAAATTAAGGTTTATAAGAATAAATGAAATTTCCATACCCAGGAGGGATATTACTTGTGCTCAGAGGTGATACACTATTTTTAGGACTGTGAAGAGCTGCGTTACCTCTAGCACACTTTGATTGAATTTTCAGAGTTAAATATTTGCTGCTCACCATCTAGTACAACTGCTGCTCTGAATGCTCAGCAGTGTTATGAGACAGTTCCCTCAAGACTTTTGTTTGAGAAAAGCTTCAGTTAAAGTTTCAGCATGGGATCTACATACTCTTTGATTTTCTTTTGGTAGGAGAAAAAAATCACCTCTCTTTAATCTCTAGTTACATGCCTCTATTATGACCTATTCTAAACTTATCCCCTGGCATAGCAAACGGAATTTCACTAAACGCATAGATAGATATTGGACACCTTGTTTCCACTTTGAGCTCAGTATCGAAGGTAACACTTACCCCTAGTAGTATGACATTAAATTGAGAATAAGTTTTGTATTTCCATTCCACATTTTACTTCCTCACACCCCTTTCTCTCCACCTACTAGCCTCCCAGAGAACAGCAGAGGCCTATGCCTCTTGCTTGATAGTCTATTCCAACAGCTGAGCCACAGGAAGAGTGCAGCACTGCACAGATGGAAGGGGAACAGTGTGCAGAGAACCTCCCAGCTAAAGGAAAATCATTTTTCGATCTTGTTATTTGATTAAAGAAAACCAGAGGAATAAAAAAAAAAAAAAAAAAAATTCCAAATCCACACCAAAAAACCAGCCAAAACAGACCATCAACCCACAACTATGGCATTTAAAGCAGCTATTCAGAAAAACTTATTCCCCAAAAAATACAGTCTAATTGTGAACCAAAGAACTACACATACTAACCCTAGTCGCAAAACATTAAAAAAAAAAATCTCCAACTTGGTAAACGATTGCTTAATAGCTATCAACTCAACTACTGATTGGATAAGAGAAGTGTAAAATATTTTACAGTCACTAAGTATATAACAACTTAAACTGCTGATACAGATTGCTTAAATTTTGAAGAAAAAAATAAATACTTACCACAGTGGGGTTACCACTGCTGATCAACTGGCTGACTTCGTGAAAAATGCTTTTGCAGTCGATTGATTTGTCTAATGATCCCCGTTTCACTATCACCGCTACTGCTAATAAAATCTGCTCCCGAACGTACTTTTGAAGGCTGCAAACAACATTGCACAAACATATTTGCACATAATTCTGGACATCAATGCTCAATAAACTTTAAATACATTTCTTTTTCAAATATTTTGTGTGAATTCATAAGGGAAAGCTGACAACTCTACAGAAGTTAACTGCTAAGAATGGAAGACAAATTATTGTTCTAATGGTCTTCCACCACTACCTTGGGAAACAAAAAGGATAACCCAGACTTTATGCAGGATCCTACAAGTTCAGAAGTATGTTTTCGATACTCACTTAGGCCTTTGTAAGACATAGGTTAGAAGGAATGTTCGCAGTGACTCGATGCTAGTTTTTTCCAAGAGAATCCATTCTCTTACAACTGCTTCCATAATTGCTGTAGCAGCTTGAAAAAGGACATAGTCTACTTTACTAGTTTCTGTGGGGAAAAACAAAGGTAACTTGAGTATTAGAAGACATGCATGTATTCAGCTTGAATGTATTTCCAACAAAAGAAAACAAATGGAACTTACTATTATTTATTAATAAATGGGATTTTGTTGCTATAAAAACCAAGGAGGAGAAATAACCCAATTATTAAGCTGTCCAATATTATTCAAGCCAGTGAGTTAAGAGAAAAGTTGTCTATGCTACAAGGCTGGTTCAAAGATCAGGAATAAGAATGCTAACACAACTGGGGAACAAAATAAACAAGATGATTTAGTCCCAACATCTTAAATAATTAAAGTGACTAAGCTGACATAACGAGAAACAGGTCCGCTTACACTTAAAGATAATATTAGTGTTTAATTATCCAAGCAAAAATGTTACAGAAGTTTTCTACATCATGTTAAAGTTTCCATATTTATCTTAGGGTAACTAAAACATAACTTCTGACCACAGTGTAGGAATCATTAGTCCTTATTATCTGAATATGGGATTACTAGGTGTACAGATGCACTACAGAAAGTATAAAAATATGTTCTGGAGAAAGGTAACAGTTTGGTGATTACAAAGTACAATTTAAAGAGAAATGCCAGAATATGAATATAATTCCTATTATAATAGAAAGCTACAGAGACTTTTTTGTTGTTGTTGTTACTTTGCTTTTAAAAATTTTAACTTGGAAATAGCAGGTAGTATCTCAAAAGCCAGTTTCAAAACATTCTGAGCTCCGCAGAAAACACAAAAAGAACATTAAGAAAGGGTGTGGCCACAGGGTGAAATGGTGAAATAAAATTCCCAAACAAGAAGTAGAGTTTGAGCTATAGTGGGTGACCCACCAGGACTAGAAAAACTGAGTTTGTTTGAAAAAACATCAGTCATGAGACGAAGGGTTTTAAACTACTACTACAAAACAAACTTTCTTCCTCCAATTACATACAAGCAAGTTTATAATATAAATTTCCATTATATGCAAGTTCTACATCCAAGATGGCAGTTAATTTGCTACGGTATTTTTATGTTATTTAATCAGGCTCCAAATCTAAACCTACACAGATAAACATGCTTAAATCAAAATAAACCACCTTAAAATCAACTTAGCTTAATTTGGAAAACTAAATAACCACTTAAGTAAAAGATTAATGTGTATGTCTAACACACACATAAAAACAAACTGAATTATTCCTGCATGGGAATTTTAATGCTGGCATTTGTCAACTTCCAGGTCTTTGGCTTTTCTAACTGTACAAAGCTCACACAAAACAGAGAATGCAAATAAAAAAGGATGGAATTTCTCTTTTGTGTCAAGAACTGCAGATGCACAACTGGAATCATTAACAGTACATATCTCCAGCCCCCAGTGTAAGCTTATAACTAGCCAGAGTTCCGTTATCCTCTACGTGAAGTTACTAAAGAAAGGAAGGACAGGCTTTGGCAGTACGTTGAACAGCTATAAGCTTACAGCAGAAGAACATAGACCCTAGTGCTTCCTGGGCTCAAGTCCAGGTTTTTAAAGAAATGGCATAGTAGTGGTTGTTCCCCTTTTCCTTATGCTCATCATCTCCATTATTCTCCCTGTATCATTCACACACTCCTCTTTCCACGAATGACATCAACATCCTTTTCATCTCTCTCTACATCCATTCCAGTTCCTGCCTTGACCATTTTTTTCTGTTTCTTTTTAAAGCCATCTACTTTGTTCCTCTGGTTCCTGCCCATCCTGATCAGCACATATTCCTTCACTACACTTCCTCTTTTATTCTTCGTCATGAACAGCTTGTCTCCATTCTCTAGTTCCTGATTTCATAATCCCTGCCTCTCCCTTTTCAACTCCCAAGCTGTGAAAATAAATAGCCTCAATTTTGCTGACCCATAAAGCAAAAAGTGTGATTGCAGTCTTCAGGACCAGATGAAGTACTCCTATAATATGCTAAAACCAGAAGAAATCCATTTGTAGAAAAACATTTTGGTTGGGAAGTGGGTGTAGGAAAAGAAGCACACTCTGCTCTATATATCACAGTATAATTTAAAAATAAGGTAGTAGGCCTGCAATATTGACATCATAATATTCATGAATTGTAAGTCTCAATCCAGTAAATTTAGAAATAACTGTTAAAAAAATACTGTGGAATGAATGAAGTATGAAAATAATAATATTTTAAACAGAATTCTAATATTTCTCTGCTCATTCTGGCAAATGCTTTGAAAGCAAAGTTGCTTTTTGTGGTTTTGGCATGTGTTCTTTTGCATAAACTTCTAGGTATCCCTCATCGGGGCTCAGAGTCAGCTTTCACCGAAACCTCCCTGTTGCCTGCCCCCAACACTCACATCTGGTTAGTACAATGGTGCTTGCTACATCATTACTGCTCCTGTAATTTTCAGATTATTTAGCTACCCAACTCTAATAAGTCTCTATAGCACCTGTAAAAACAGATTTATTCTTAAAGACTTGTTAACACAACCACATTTACAGCATTTCCATTAAAATCAAAGAGATTTCTGATAAAGGGTGATATCTGCCTACCTCTTTCCTCTTCCACAGGTATAATCACACAATTTCAAATCACCTGCTTTTACCGGGTGGACAAAAACTTTTCTATTTTTCTTTAACAAAACAGTTGGACATAAATAGAAAAAAGGCAGCAATAGGCTTCACCCTTCATCAAAAAGTACCCCTCATCAAAATCAAAACTGATGTTCATACTCCCAGCTGCAGAAGAACAGCACAGTTCCAATTATAAAAGTGTGTACATATTTAACTTCATTTATTAAAACTTACCCAAAATGTGTTTGCAAACAGCAAATGGTGATTTTGATTTTCTAAATGATAAGAATATGTGCTCAGCATGTTGGCGTTGTTCATTATTGACCATGGAAGGTGGTGCCTGGAAAAAAAAAAAAGTTATTCAAGCACTGAAACTCCATCCTGATTGTAAATATAGTAAGAGCAATTGTCATGAACTTAGAAATGTTGCCTTGTTAAACATCAAACCCAAGTATCTCCAGGCAAAACTACTTGCTCTTTCTCAGTCATAGCCTCTTCTTATATACCACTGTGTATTTACATTACATGTATGCAAGTGTGAATATTGAGACATCAAGCAGAGAGTGAATAATTCTAAATATAGTGTTCCTAACGATGCTTCTGAAGAAAGCTAAAAGTTGATCTAAATTCAACCCATTTTTCTACTCAAACCAAAAATATTACTGCACACCACTAAATGCTGCTGCACATGCTCAGTCTCGGGAGCAAAGCACTGTTTTTTCTTTAGTTCTACATTTGTTTTAAAATATTTAATTGTGTAATAAATTCAAGGGATTAAAAAATCACTACAAATACATTCAAAAATAAAGTACTGCCAGTAACATACTACCCTCTAGTGTTTAATGTTGAAGTTGACATCCTGAAGACTTGAGTGCAATTGAAGAGACAGGTGAGCCTATTTGGGGATGGCTATAGTGGTTCCCCAGCTGCTTACACCCATCCCCTTACATCCTGGGTACCTTGGCTGCTCAGGTAATACCTGCTGCTCTGCTGCTGAAAGGCAGCTCCATGGCGGTTTCTACCTGAAAATCAGCTCCAGGTAAAGCATGAAACTACACAATAACCTGGACCACTGCGAGGTGCCTACAGAGCACAGGTGAGAGTTAATTGCCTGCACTGCAGTCTCACCTCATGAAGCAACTCCAGGAATTCCCCCACACTGTCCCACAAGGTAAAAACAACCCTGCAGAAACCATCAGCTGCTCACACCACCACACTGCTCTCCACTTCCGCCACCAATATTCTCCGATTTCTGCTATTTGGAATTTATCTGAATGAGCACATGGCACAAGATGCTCTTGCAAGGGATTGATACCACAAACAGGGTAAGCAGAACTAAAGCACCTTTGACTGTACATGTAGAAAGATCACATTCAAACTGCAGAGCCGGGTCAAGGTGATAGTATAGGTTATCGAACTTCCAAACTCCAAATTCCAGTCCTGTCCCTAGCAATCTGAGGAGAACATGGGTGCCACCTATCTTTTGGCTGTGATTTATACCCACTGCTTTGGGAATAAAAGTACAAAGACCTTAGCATACAGACCAAGGTTTTTAACTTAAATGAAATATTTGCCAGTAAATAAAACATATCAAATCTGATTTAATTCTTTCATCCTTGATGGAACACAAGATGACAGAAGACTCACGTAAGAGGAAATAACACCAGAGATTACAATTTCATAATCTGAGTAAATGAAGCAAGGAAAATCAGGCTGCTGATCCTTTGATCAAGGGGGTCCTAATGAACAGCTGTCCACCTCCTTACATAGCAAATTTTTGACTCTCACAGCTTTTCCTGCACAGATATGAAGAATGCCTGTGAGGGGAGAAAAATAAGTAGTGGAGGAACTCGGCTTATGCAGAATAAATGCTCTGTCCCTTCACAAACCTGCTCTGCTCTACAGCCAGTTTGAGGGCAGAATGTCCCTGGACAGTGATTTGAACCTGTGCAGGACAGCTCTTACCAGCTCTGGGGACAAGACCACGGTGTTTGCCCATGCCCCCTTCCGGGCAGACAGCAGTTCAGTGTTAGGCTGTGCACATGCATAGATGCAGCGTGCCCTCAGTTCATGTCCCTCTTCCACATCCTTGGAGCAGCGTCTCAGGGACTAAGTCAGCAGGCTGCAGGCAGATATGCACAAAGGAAAACTTTTGGATATTTGGGACATTACACACCGCTGTATATCCGAGACAGAAGTAACCTCCGTGGCACGGTCCAAGTCTTTCCAAGACACTGAGCTGCAGTGAACTCCAACCCAATGCAGAAACTCAAGCTTTAAGAACTTTTTAATCAAACGTAAACTTGTAAAGAAGTAGCCTTATCAAGTGGGATATGCAACATTTCTGTGATAAAGCCTCAAGTCTTCTGCATGCAGCCAGCCATCAGAAGGAGCTGCTCCCAACCACACGTGCCTTCTGCAGTCTGAAGGACAGTACTTCTCTGCATGGACCCTAGCTACATTCTCTGCAACAGAACCAGCAGTACTGAATGCCAAAAGAATACCTGGTGCAGGTTATCAAAAATGCAAGAACGACCTACATAGCAACAGCTTAACACATGCTTCAGTCAGTGCTACGGCAAATAAACCAAATCTACCAAACAAAAAAGCAATCCCCACATTTTTCCCTCATTGTATGGGCAAGCATTTGTGAAAATGTACAAAGAACCATGATCCCTTCTATCAACTAGCCCACAAAAAAACCCAAAAACACAAAGTGTGAGGGGGGTGCAGGGGCAAGAAGAATGAACACTCTTTTGTTACTTTAATAAAGCATCAAAAAGCCAGACAAGTGCCAGTGCAACAGTAGGGAGAAAAGGAGTGGAGTAACGTTTCCCTTTCAACAGTACTGACCTTGCAGCTCACAACTCTGCAGTCTTGTGAAGCCTCAATAACTACAGCCATGTTAGGAAGAATCCTTTGGGTGTGACAAAGCATAACATTTTTCAAGTTGGGTAATTTACATTTACATTTTTAGAGCAAGAAGATCAAATCAGGGCTACCTGATCTTGAACTAACTTTGTATTAACATTTGAGTTTGTCATATAGAAATCCTGTCTATTTTCACCATTCTGTATTAAAGGCACTTTCAGTTGCAAACTATAGCACTGCTAAAAAAACCATTATTATTATGGGAAATACCCCCTTTATGCTTATAATAACTAGGAAATAGATCTCTTATTTTACATTATTTTAATTCTTCTACTGCTTTGAAGTCCAGTTACAGAGACCTTAGGCACCTTGGGAAGGTACATAGCACATCATATTCCTGTATTGATTTTAAAAGTCACAATAATTTAATGATACATTACACACTTAGACTCTAATAACTGTCCAGAACAGACAAGTACAACAATCAAGGTTTAAACTGTACTATACATCCACCAGAGGGAGCTTAAAGCTCACAGTCTGCTGCTTTCACTGCATTAAGACAGTATTTATCTGTACAACAAAAGTAAAGTACAGTTAATTTTAGGCTTTAAAGAAAAAACCAGCATATAAATATTCTGCACACGAATTTCATATTACAAGAATACTGGCTTAGTGATCCTGAGAGCCTTGTATGTCGGTGCCCAGCACCTCCTCAGCACAACAGGGTTAGAAATGTACCCCAAGTACTCATTATGCTTGGAAGGTCCCCCAAACACGCACGCACATTCACTGTTTTCATTCTAATTGTCTCCTTCATTCTCTTCTCTACCAAGGAATTAAAAACCAGTGATGTAATTATCAGGCTCTTGTGGCATATTGAAACTATTTGCAGCTACATCCCTTTCACAGAATCACAGAACATGCTGAGTTGGAAGGGACCCACAAGGATCATTCAAGTCCAACTCCTGGCCCTGCACAGAAGCATCCCCAAGAGTCACACCATGTGCCTGAGAGCAGTGTCCAAACACTTCTTGAACTCTGTCAGGCTTGGTGCTGTGATCACTTCCCTGGGGATCCTGTTCCAGTGCTCAAACACCCTCTGGGTGAAGAACCTTTTTCTAATATCCAATCTATACCTCCCCTGACACAGCTTCAGGCCAGTCCCTTGGGTGCTGTCACTGGTCACCAGAGAGAAGAGATCAGTGCCTCCTCTTTCTCTTATGAGGAAGTTGTATGGTCTGGCACTTACCTCTAACACCCATCTGTTCTCTCTTCTGTCCTAAAAATTACCTGTAAAAAGTTATCCAGGACAAAGATCACATTTCTGGTTTTAGCATAACAAGTTACTGCCCCAAAAGAATAGAACTCGTACATGACACAGTATTATAAATAAAACTACATCCTTTCAGCTAACATGATTGTGTGGATACAGAAAAGGAGCAGCAGCAGCACCTACTGATTAGATCCAGCAGGACTAGTCATTTAAATGACAGCTATTCACTCATGGGAAAGAAAAACTGAAAGAAGACAAGAGGTAGGCTAGCACTAATACTTGTAAGACCACTGAAGTTACCCGAAAGCCTGGATTACTAATAAGAAAGTAATGTAACTCCTCACCTTTCATGGTAACAAGTTTATTAAAAAAAAAAAAAAAAAAAAAAAAGAGAAAAATTAAGGCACAGTATCAATGACTGAATTGTAACAAAGCCAATAATCATGTTAAAACATCTGAATTCTGCATGTGCTTACAGAAATCCCATACTTTCTCTGTGCTGTTGTGAAAAACCCCTTCTGAAAGGGAGGCATTGGAACAGGTTGCCCAGGAAAGTGGTAGAATCACCATCCCTGGGTGGTCCCCAAGAACCATGATGTGGTTCTTGGGGACCTGGTTTAGTGGTGGACTTGGCAGTGCCGGATTAATGGTTGGACTAGATGATCTCAGAGGTCTTCTCCAACCTAAGTGATTCTGTGGATCTATTTAAGGAAAAAGCATGGAAAAACCAAGGTCTTTGCTACCCTTCTCACTCCTCTTAGCAGAACACAGGTAATCACTAGGATTCTCCTCAATCCATCAATGGTAAATGAGCCAGTAGAAAAAAAATCTTTTTGAAAAGACAGAAACACTAAACTTTAGCATGAAATAGAGCTTGTGAAGCAAAATGTAGGAAACACCTTTAACACCTCACAGTCAAAAAAGAAGACTGAGAGAAAAAAAAAAAAAAAGAAGAAAAGAGCTGGAGTTTGAGGTTCTCTGTATTAGGGTAAACACTGGGGAGAGTCCTCAGCAGTCAGCATCTTTCTAGTACTTCTGGGATACAGGTAGGCAGATGCAGCCTGAAGGAACGTGTTGGCACAGATCAGTCAAACAGAAAAGCTGTTCAAATCATGGGCATAAGCATATTTTTCTGGTGTAACCTAAGCATGCTCCAACTTTACCTATGAAGACCGAATGCATGGGGAATGACTTACAGCTCCTTCTGCACATAATGATCAGTTCTTCCAAGAGCAAGTCCCTCAGTCTGCACCTCAGATGCAGGTAAGCCTTCCAAAAGTTGGGCAGTGATATTCAATGGTAGAAAAAGAGAGAGATTTGGCTCTTATATTCTTGATTAAGATCTTAATAGTTTTCTTTCACAGAGTCACATATCACCCTACATTTGATTTTTCACTTTTTGTACACTGAAAAAACCAATAACACCAGCCTACTCTCAGCTCACATGGGTGTTACGGCAATGAGACAATTATTTCGGAATTATAAGAACTGTTGTGTAAAACTAAAGTCAGGTTTTCCCTTCCTTAACTATTAGACCACATACCTTACAAAAATCTGAACATAACTTTCATGCAATTACCTTTTCTTTCCGGTGTGATAAAAACAAAACTTGATTCAGGTCTCCATCAGAAATAAAAGTTTCTCCTCAACAAGTCTGAGGTCAGCACATCCTCTTTAAATCCTATTTCTCACCACTATGAAACTGTTACAAGAAAACATATAATGGACAAAGCTCCATCGTCCCTCTCCAGTGCACCAACATTGTTTACCTCAGCAATCTGAATATAAGCAATCCACTCATCCAAAAAACGCAGATGTCACAAACACAACAAATTAACAACATTAAACCCCCAAACAGCACAGGTTCCTCAACAGCCACCAGTGTACTAGTAGGTATTTAACTCGCTTTCCCACTCTTACTCCCTGCAACCATCCTTTTGTATCATGGGAAGATAAGGACCACCACCAGATACAGCAGGACCATTAATTCCATAAGTTTATGTGTTGCCACTTTTTTGCCAAAATAACCCATCTTTGTCCCTTCCTTACATAATACAGATTTTTAATTTCTAACTTGAATTTTTTTTTTTTTTTTGCTCCTCACTTGATGGTACACAAAGGACAAGGAGGGAATGACTAAAAATGCTAAAAGATTGGCTACTAACACAAAAGGTATTACAAATTATTTATAATAGTAATTAATACCGACACACGGAGCAGGAAAGTAGTAGATATGAGAAAAGGTCAGACCAACTGTCATAGAAAATACACATATGACTAGGAAACATCAGTTGAAGGTACATGTGGAAAAAATAAGGGACAAAAATAAAAGAAAATCCCCAAGCTCTTATTTTACATAGGAGTAGTTAGACATACATAGAGGATCTGAAGCTACACATGTATTCAGAAACACTTGCTTTGTACAAGCATTTCCTACCTCAGTAACATACCTCTAAAAAAAAAAATATATGTAATTATGACTTGACAGGATGGAAAATGCCAAGAAATTAAGGTAATAGGTACATGAGAAAGGAAATAAATGGGTTGCAAATATGAGATGTTCTCTTCATAAGACTAAAGTTGAAGTCATTGTGTATTTGCCAGCAAGAGGCTGAAAAAGTAAAACCACATCAACGTTTGAAGTCTGCTTTTTTAGCTCCTTCTCCTTATCTGAAAACACTTTTTGGTTTAAAAAAAACCAAAACACCAAACCGTATCAAATTCCACTCCCTCCTCAAGCAATTTTGTTCAGGCAGTTTCATGTTGATCATCACAAATATAAAAAATAGAACTTTTTTTGTCATATATTGGAAGTTACATTATTTTCTTAATGGTTTGAGATCATAGAATAGAATCACAGGATCACACAGTAGTTGGAATTGGAAGGGACCTTTAAAAGCCATGTAGTCCAACCCCCTGCCATGGGCAGGGACACCTTTTCCTTCCACTAGACCAGGTTGCTCAATGCCCCATCCAACCTGGACTAGAACCCTTCTAGGGATAGGGCATCCACAAGGTCTCTTGGCAACCTGTACCAGTGCCTCACCACCCTCCTTGTAAAATATGTCTATCTTCTTAGAAGGCCAATAAAAAAGATTGAATTGGCTTCTGACATATGAATCTTGACCTCTTCAACATCTTGTAGTTGAAGTTTGTTCAGCAGTTTGTTCTAATATTGTTGTGGATTCCAGAGAATATTTGTTATTGGTCACTTAAGACACTGATAGTATCTTAATAGTAACAACTTCTACCATTCAACATTATTATTAAAATCAATACTGGGATAGTTTTTTATTAAATATGATTTAGTTAGCCAGCTTGCACTGCTACTTCTGCATTGTAATTTTGCTAAGAAAAATCCAGCTCGTGATCATTTACAAACATAAGGATGAGGTGAACAGCATTCATTCCTTGCAGACAGAAAAGCTTGCTAGAGACAAATTCCGATTTTTTAGGCTCCTGCTACGGCAAGACACCACTGAATACAATCAAAGTCAGCAATCTTTCTACAATTACAGTGGGGGAAATCTACAAATTAGCATATCACAAAGAAGAGTCACGCACTCCTCCAGATTTTGCTGCTTGAGAGAACACAGAGGGAGTACATTGGAGTGATTTAAGCTGACACCCACAGTATTCCCACCTACTTCAAGGTCCCCTATGAACAGTACAGCCTAAACACTAGTAGGATTATGGAAAGGCAAACATGCCTACTAGAAGAATTTCCTTGGGTTTAAAAAAAAGGATCAAATTGCTTGTACCTGCTACTACTAAAGACAAGTAGGAACCTTCTTGCCAAAGGCAATGTTTATGTCTGCAAGTAAAGCATATTACAAAGTTTGACAAGGGCAGAACAAAAATCTGATATTTCTACTGAAGTATGACTTGGTAAAAGTCACCACAAACTCTCCAAACTGAGCTTCCCCAAATATGTAGGGGAATCTTGCCTTCCTTGCAGTCAAAAGGTAAAATAAAACTGTTCTTGAACTCTGGTCTGTGGGAACTAAAGACATTCGTTCTTCTTCAGAATGGTGTCTAGACTCTGTGCCTCAGAGAGCCTGGAAGTCCGACAGAGTAGAGCAAAAGCAACTGACCCCCATCAATACACAAGGATAAGCAAAAGCCAACACAGTCGGCAGTGGCACCACTGCGTCTGGACCTTGCTGACAGCCACCATCAGGCAGACTCACTCAGAGAAGTGAGGAATAAAGGAAACCCAGATGGCTCACCAACATGTCGCAGCAGGCAGGGAAGCCAAGTAACAGTGAGGCATATGTAAAGGAGAAAGATCATGAGTGAGCTTGAGAAGCATGTGCAGGGGAACACCATGTGATGGTGGTAACACAGTCGAGGATTATGGGCAAAAATAGAAGGAGAAAGAGAAAAAAAAAGGAAAAAAATAATCAAGCACATGGGCAAGTAATAATTTTTAACTAGTGCACATACTGCCTTTAGGACAGCTACATACATTACTCTATCCATGTAAGCAATTGTTATAGCTGCAACATAACTAAATAAACAAAAGTAATTAAATTCTTACTTACCATATGTGCTCTTCTACTAAGATGCTCAAAACCCCCTAAAACTATATTTCTGTGTCTTAAACAATAAAAGCACCTTAACAGAATTACTCCCCAGCACAGATCTGCTGTATAGGCGAGTTATAGAAAAGAATCAGACTCTCAGAATAAAGAGATTCCAAGTTTAACTCTACCAAAGTCACATCAAGCAGCATGCTCCAAGACTGCATTACTCTGACTTCTGTGCAGTCAAGTCATAATGAGTTTGCATTCCAGTTATACCAGTCACACTTTTCAAGTATTTAAAATAAGCTTTCTCCTACAGTATATCACAGCACACTCAAGAACTGTCACTTGTCTTATTAAAATAGCTAATCAAAGAGATTAAATATGGGGGTCAGGCACAGAGAACTGGACAATTAGACACACTTCTGTTCTCAGATATTCACTCTACTTCTGTAGCAGACAGTGACACCTAACAACACAAGGATGTCTGGTCCACTCATGAATCAGATGCCAATTCAAGAAGCTAACAATTCAAGCTACATGAGGATGCTCAGCTCTGCAGTGTTTGGCAGCTGCTTCACAAGTAGATGAGACATTCCAGCCTTGGGCACGAGGCCAGAAGGAATTTAGGCAACTGGTATCAAGAGCAGTTTCTGATGTCCCAGTCAGATCTGTCATTATACAACTGCTAACCTTTAAGTAATAGTTAAGTTACTACAGAAAACCTAGTTAGCATAATGAACAACTCCAACTACGTTCCAATTGCTTCCTTTACACTTGCTTTTTGGAACAATCATTTAAATTACAGTAGTAACTCATCTTCCAATTTAAAATATAACAATCTTGAAAAATAATCTTGGGTAAGTAAGATGAAATAAATAACTTTGAACCAGAAGTGCACTAGAGACAATATGGTGGAGACTTAAAACTTTCTGAAGAAAAACTTTCTTTGATTTTTTTTTTTAAATTCTTTCCCAAAAGTAATTATTGCTTAAATAATTTAAACCCCAGAGTGCCCAGTATTTTTTGGTATATATTTGGAACAAATGTGTGACTGCTGGAGGAATTGCCTCCTACACATCTACTCACTCACGTCTTGCTTTCATGCAGAAACTTAACAATAGGGGAAAAAAGACTATTTTTTCATATCAGCTTTTGCTTTGTATTTTGGAGCTGAAGTACTTTATTAAGTCTTTTGCAAGTAAAACAGGAGATAAATTGTGCTTTGTGATCAGATCTATTCTCAGTTTTGAAATGGTCGTATATAAGATATTATATATACACATTAATTGACTAAAGAGCCAAAGTAAATCAATTGCCATCAATATCAAAAGATTTTCTGAGATAAGACTTCCTCTCCAAGACAAGCAACAAAAATTGCTGAGATTTTATTTCTCTACTAACAATTTGACCCACACTTATAGACTATTACAGGTTCTTCACTGAAATTACCATTCATTTACATGGACAATACGCTTCAGATACATGACTTGTGGTAACCAGTCTGCAGAGGAACTGCTTCCACTGTTCATGTCTGCTTCTCAGCCTCAAAACAGGTACCAGAGATCTCCCGGGGACGCAAAAGGGAGGAATGCAAAGTGGAATCTCTGTTCGGGGAAGCAGGACCATAATGGAGCAAGAGGAAAGAACAGAGGATGATGAAGGTATAGCTATCAGGTAGCTGTGACAAGACATTGACAAACAGATGCCTCTAAGTGGTTTACATACCTGGGTGAGCTGTTCATCCAATCAGCTCTGACTGCTGTCAGTCGCCTCACAGCATTCATTTAGAACTTTTCTAACCACTGTGCACATTGCTCAATAAGAAATCCATACATTCAACTAAATTAACATTACATTGGCTCGTGCCAACCTTCTGAGAGCACCAGATGAACAGGATCAGCCCGTACTCCATCCATCCCATACATGATAACTACAGCAGAATTTGGGAAAATGACTGAATTCTGCATAGTCCAAGAGTTGCAAATTTAGGCTCGGCACTGCTGGACCAGAGCCCTATATAAAGTTACAGAAAGCCTCATCGTTCCAAATTCAAATATTTTTAAAGCATTTGATGTTAACAAATAAAATCAATCTGCTTTGACTTCAGTAGAAATGGCATATCACTACTGCAATAGCACAGGAACCCTAAAAATACATGTTACTAAAGGACACAAAAAGTCAAAGTAGCCCTTGCTACAACTACACTCACACTAGCCTCAAGTCCTGCTCTTTGTTTCCTTCTGTTGTGTTAAGGCCAATTTTTTCTGTTGTGGTAAGAGATGGGAGATTTGGCAGAAAATAAACTCCCCTGCATTCAAGCTGGTCCTCAGACATCAGAGGGGCTGGCAGTGGCTGACCTTACATTCTGAGTGATAGCCAATTTGGCAACACCTTCCTCTGACCATCTCCTGGAGCTGGAGTGAGCTTGGCCTCATTCTGCAGCAAGGAGGAGAAGGGTTGGTGGGAACAAACCAAGCTTTTCCCTTGGCTCCCACCAACTGCAAGTGCTTCTCTCTTTCCCCCACAAGGAGGCATGGAAGATACACATGAGTCCCAAGTTGAGACCCTCTGTTGTCCAAAAAGGTGGGAAGGAGAGGAGTCTCAGCATCAACACACACTACAGACTTCATTGCAGGGTGGACTATCCCCATGACAGGCCCTGGTTCTCCAGCAAGAGATAGACCCTAGGCCATTCACAGCCTCCAAAATCCTAATTACAACTTGATCATAAGATTCAAGTAGCTCAAGTCTGTATTGCCCTTTTCTGTGCCTACAAGACAGCATAGACATGACTTAACAAAAAGTGCCAGGATAGTAACAATGAATTTCAATACAAAGTTTAATGGAAATACTCATTTTCCAAAGTTCAGATGTACTTGATATATAACCCATTTATTAGGCTCACTGTACATCAAATACAGTCAGCATCTACTCTCCTTCTGAAACTTCATATTGTCTGTATGTGTAGAAGTGTCTAACAGTAGCTATTTTTTCCTACTGTCTGATTTCAAATTATACTTTCTGAAAGAACAGCTATAAGCCCCTCACACACACACTGCTGCAAGGCTGGTATTATTTTTACTTGCATGTAGCCTTCTACAGTAAGCACGTGCAGATGGAGTAACAGGGTTAACAGGATATCACATGGGTAGCCCCCCTTCCACCTCACATATAGCCCCCAACACAGAAGTCAAAATTCATCACCACATGAAATATTTAAACTGACACAGTGATGCAGTTTGGTTTCTGAGTGTTTTAGGCTCTGACTCCTATCACAAAAGCATTTCCTCCCACCAAGCTGATGAAGAAAGGCAGGCACACAGGGCAGCCAGATTCCCTGCCAAAATTCAGGTTTTAGCACTTCCTCTTCCGTCCATCTTGATAAAATGTCAAAACAATTTTGTCCCATCATAATTATTCAGGAAGAGTTGATTAAAAGGAAGGTAAGGGAATCTTTAGAATTCTCAGAGTTTATCTAAATTTGATGTGAAAAACTCCTTTGGTTTAGTGTACTTTCAAAATGGCATGGCCTAAAACACCTACCTTTATTAATGGCTTTTAACTGTCAGGGTATTAATAAAAACCTACAGACACAAGTAAAATATGCACAAAATACAACATCTGAATCATGTAAGCAAACAGAAACGTAGCTACAGACAAAAATCAAAGTTTGGCAAAAAAAAAGAGCAAAAAGATAGAGAAGGAAAAAGGGGAGGAAGCTCATCACCTGTGTTAGGTGGAGGATAAGGAAGCCAAAAGAAATTGTGAAACTGAAATGATTTTACAAAGAGAATAACTTCTTTTCCTCAAAACCACAAAATATTACAGACTTGCACTGAACAGATCTAGAAAAAGCTCCTTTCCCGTACATCTAGAATTGTACACACTTGAGATGGTAGGATGTCCTTTACTTTTACCTTGTTTCATCACTTTGTTCTGCTGTTACAGCCTGAACTACATTACCAAAGAAGTTATGTATCTCTGTACTCATCCTCTGATATACAGAACAGACACATGACATGTATTCTGAGAAAACATCTTCTAAAAAGCATTTCTTTTATGAAGAACTTTTTTTTTACTCCACATAGAAACATTTTGGGATTTTATTTAGAAGAGGCAATCTTTAGGACTCCCTTTAAGTATTTGAGTTCACTCTAAGAAATCTGCATAAATTAGCCAAGTCTCAAGTTCTGAACAGTCACAGTGCAAACATACTTCCTGAAAAAATGATTGTGAAGAAATGTGGTCATAATTACATATTTTATTCTCAGTGCTGTTAGAGGGAGTGTTATGAACATGAACAGAAGACTAGTTCCAGAAACAATACTGTTATTTCTCTTGATACTAGAATTTTATATTTATATATTTCCCACTAAACAATTCACTATCCTGAAGCTACTTAACATCTGTTCCTAACCCCATTTAAAACAACCTCAAAAAATAAAGGGTTTGCAGCTTAGCCTCCCAAATTCTCTCAGGAAGAAGTACATTTGTTTTTTAGCTTGGACCTTGATGGTGGTTGTTGACAGGTAAGGAAAGCACTATTCTTCCTTCACCAGCAAGGAGTGTCCATGTCTTGTAAACCTATTTGCACATTTCCTCAATAATCAATAATCTGGGAAGCTACCAAGATTATGGTTGAAAGAAAAGTCAAAGAGCAGCAACATTATTAGCAAAGAAAGCAGTAGAAGCCAGTGACTGAAGAGACGACAAAGATAAGCTAAATGTGAACAGTTAAGACCTTAATGAGAAAAAAAAAAACCAAAATGATGATGCAGAAAACACACAAAGCTCTCTTTGCACTTAAGATCAGTGAAGATTAATGTAATGCTTTTCAGCCACTGCTTTAATAACACACCAATTCAACTTTAAGACACCTAGCATCAAACCAGCATCTAGCTACAAGGGGGAACATATTCCCCCCCCCCCAGCCCAGGGCTGCAGTCCTGTTGCAACAGAGCTACAGGTCCAGTCTCTCACCTGGACATCTCCATTTTCTGTATGAACATACATACATATTGATGATGTGCAGAAGTCCTCACGAAATCTAACAGTGACAAACGTGTAAGACGTAGCAACAATAAGAGGAAACTAACTGAGCTGTAAGGTGAAACCCAGCACTGGCAGGCAGGGTCTGCCACCACCAATGACTGGTTGAAGTCATGGCAAGATGAAGGAGGAACTGACTTAAGGGACCATGGGAATGCCAAAACCACCCATACATGACCAAGCTGTGGCAGATTAGATCTGGGGGAAGTTCATATCAAAACCTTCAGGATCACCTATTTGCAGAGGCAGGCAAAATCAGCAAAAAGAGAAGAGCCTTTGCTGCTTGCCCAAGGCAGAAAAGCTACACATGTAGATCCTGGGCCAGAAAGGATGTCACTTCACCCCCCATCACCAGCTTGGACACCTTCCACCTGTCCCCAGACAGGCACCGTACGGAGGGATGACTTCTCTTGTGCTGCCACAAGACAGACTGGTGGCAGTTCTGCAGTAACTCATCAATGAGCACATAAATGAGCCAGTGCGGTTTGTGTTTTTACAATTGTTTCTGCTGCTTCTTAGCTTTGATACTGTTTGCATACCATCACTAATGCCACAATTAACAGCATTTCCACTCCTAGACACACAGTATTATCCTATTCTAGCTTCGGCAGACCGTTCCAAAAGCCAGTCCAACTCACTAACCTAGCAGATAATCAATCCAGCAAAAAGATAAACAATGTTTTTTCTCTGACACTCACTGTTAGTCTGGTTTAGGTTTCTGTGAAAATACAGCCTTATGTCTGTGTCACACTTAGAAATGTGGGACTATGGATATTCTTCACTTTAACCAAGCCTTTTGAAATCCCAGAGACTGCCATCACAATCCACAAAATTCCATGGCAAAAAACCTTCTACACTTCATCAATTGCCAAGTCACAGATTAATTATACAAAGCCTTCAAGAGACCCTGGCATAAGGCATATTTTCAACTGTGCCTCTAGCATTTTGCACAGCTGCACGTAACACAATTGGACTGTATGACAAAAAATACTGACATCTATAGTTTCAGCACAAATCATGATATATCTTCAGCCTTTCTTCATATTCACTTTTATAGTTCTGCAAATTTTGAATTTGGTAGGCACCACTAAACCAACTTATCTGATTTACAAAGTATCAAAAGTAAAAAAACTTCATTCACTTGCTTCTATGTTAATCTAAACTTTTACTTTATTTTCTATTAAAAAAATCAGTTTTGATTTGATAAGAATTGTACCTGCTACTTCCTTAGTGATTTAGCAACATAGTTTGACAAAATTTCTTTCAGGAGCATAGGCAAGCTTTCTCATCTCAATCAAGGTAGCAGAATTGTCTATAAGGCAACACAGTGAAAATTACTTCAATGCAAAAACCTTTTCTCCCTGCATACACTTCCCAAACTAGTTCACTATGCAACCACTCAGGTGGGTGTATTACTACCCTCTGTTTTGGCAGAGCCAAAGGCAGCACTGTACAGCAGCCACTCTTAGTTAAGTCTCAAGTAGGAAAGTCTGGACTTTTTCTGCTTCAGAGGCAGACAGGAGGAAGAAGAGGAACTATGTAAAATACATCCTCCTGCTTTCATTTCTTAAAATCTCTATCTGAACAACTACTCCCTATTCAACAGGATGTTTTAGACAGTTTGAAGGGATGAAAAAGAAGTAGAGATCTGCATCAAAGTCTCCTACAGCTCAGATCTGACACCTTCCCTTCTACACCACATCTCCCAGCAAGTATGTGGGTTTATGCCACTCATACACCCCACTATGCATGAAAATCACAAAGATCTTATGTATACCTAATTCAGACAGACTTTTTAGAATCAAAACACTGTCAGAAACTGATGAAAAGGAATATTTTACTTATCTGCTTGTGACAGGATCAGCTCAACTTAATAATCAAGAGGATTTCTTCTACCTCTCCATAGGGAAAGCTGTTAATTAACTAATGAACACAGATTAGCATAACAACGATAAGACTCTTAGGAAGCAGGTTAAAGGGAAAACAGCAGTAGGTGGTGCCTGAAGAAGAATTATCCAGATGGAGTTGTGGACTAATGAAGTTCCCTGGCAGATGAATGTAGAAGCAAACACACAGTATTTACATTGATTTTTCAGAACAAAAATATAGAAATATGCCAATGCAACTGTGACATGTCAGATGGGTGCAAAACATTATACCGATTCAAAAAAACAAACACTCCCTCTGTGAAATGGTCAGAGGAAATAAACCCTAAGCATAAAGAACGTCATTTCATTAGCTTTTAATTTCATCAAACAGTATCTTTACTTTCCAAAGGTCTCTATCGGTTCTCACTTCCCTAATCTCAACTCTTCATCCTTAGTACAGATATGCTCCATGCACATTTGTTCTCAGCTCCCAGGTAAAAGTTTCACTAGCACAATGCACACAGCATGTACTTATCTCCCAAGCTGTAATCTGAACTGTGTGCCTGTACAATGCACCGACCATAAAAGTTCTGAAGCAAAAGATAATACAGCACACATCCAGCTTGTTTTGCAGGTGATGACTTGGAGGATTTCCACAAATCTTCTCAGCATTGGAATGATTAATTTGTCTGATTTCTTCCGACAGGTAACCTGCCATAACAAAAGCAGAGCTAGTCCACCTCTCCCTTTCACCCTTATATGGAGCCATGCTTCACAGTCTGAAAAACTGCCCCACAATGAAGACAAATTGCAACAAGAAACTGAACTTCCTTGTGGAAGTTGGAATGTAATGGCCCTTGTGGAAAATGGACTGCCTTATTATGTCAAGCTACAGAGAAGCCATGAGATGGAGGCTGGCTGGGCAAAAACACAAGCTAAGCTTATCTCGCACCTGGGGTCAAGCAAGGCATAACAACTAAACAGTGCCTGGACTGAAGTGGAGGCCTCAGCCCAATGTTGTCTCAATGAAGTGCAGAAGAGCATCCACATCTCTGTGCCAGCCCTTAGCCTCATTGCCCCTTCAACCATCCATAACAATCCTTGTTATAGATCTGTTCCTTTAAGGAGATAAATGGGAGTAAAGACCTGGCAAAGGTCAGATGGTCTTCGCTGCTGCTTCAGCCAGGTGGAAGAAGATACTGAAGTGCCATGGTTCTGTGCTGCCTTTGTTTAAACTGTAAATTCTATAACTCAGTTTGACTGAAGGTAACCAGAGACCCTCTTTATCCCTTGTTTACATATAAAAAACCACACCCAACAATATGAAAATGAGAAAACAGCTGCCCCCATCCCACATCTATGACAGCAGCAACAGATAGTCAATGATTTTTGACTATAGTCACACCTCCATTTCTCCATGGACTATAAAATTGGTATTTCAAATTCTCCATTGAGGAAGGATAAGAATACAATCCCACTTCACAGACAAGTCAATGAGTTTGCTCCTCCCAGCTCCCCAAAGCAGAGACGACTCTTTGGTAAGATTTGCACCTGACTGTGTTGGATCACATCCGTGAACAACTGTACACAGCACTATGCACTTATAATTTGTGCATCTAGTGCATTTATAATCAGCAGTCTAACAAATGCTGCTTCAATAAATCAAACTATTCACGAATCTGTGACCATGAAAGTTCTTATTCAATGCGACCAGACTTACAGCACCTAACCGGTTATAAATCAGAAATAAAGCACACTCAGCCCCTCTGATTTCTGAGGACCAGCTAGAAGGGAAGGGGGGTTATTTTCTGCCAGTTTCATGCACTTACCACAACAGCCCTGATCTCCAAGAAAGGTAGGTGAAAAAGAGCCAACCATACAAATTGTCAAGGTTGATGGTATAAACAACTTGGTCTTATTAATGTGCCCCCTTATACTCTTACTCTATAAGCTTATTTGAACATCTGAAAGAGCAGTTTGTATGACCACCATCAGATTACTCAACTTTAGCCTGAAATCTCCCTCAGAAGGGCAGGATAAGCCACTAAGTAGTACCCTGAGAAGATGGTAATGTGTGAATCCACTCCACTCCAAAAAACACATCACAGTGAAACCAGACCATTTACAAACTTTTAAAGAAGGGAATTCTTCTGCAAAGGTCTTTGCTCAAATGTTCTTGAACCTGTTAACGCTACCCAGAGTCACAGCACATAGAATAACTTAGCATGACAGGAACCTCTGGACCTCACTTCACTCAATCCTCTGCCCAAAAAAGAACTCGTTTCAAAGTTAGATCAGGTTGTTCAGGGCCTTGTTCAGTCAAGTATTAAATATCTCCAAAGACGGGAGATCCCATAGCCTCTCAAGGTAGTCTGCTCCACTGACTTCACCAACCACACTTACTGTGACATATATTTTTTTTTTTCCTTCTCTCCAGTTGGAATGTTCCTGTCTGAAACTCATAACCTCTTCTCTTTTTGGTGTGCACCTCTAAGCAAAGTCTGGCATTTCTAATATCAAGACAATGTGAGTTAGCAAGTAAATTGTACTGTGAAGGTATATTATACACTTGAGCCAAGTTGACAGCTCACCACTAACAGGGACAGACCAGCCCTGTACATGTCCCACAATCTAATTTCAGTGCCCCTGTTCTAGCTCTGCAACCTAAACGGCTGCACAGATAGCCAATTCGTCTTGTTAACCTGACAGAAATCCATTCCCTTGTTTAGTTCCTATGTCATCTCAGCAGTACTAATATCTTCTGCACAGGGTCACAAGGGAGAAAGTGGAGCTGCAGGTAAGAACAGAACACCCTTTTTGAAGGGAGGCGGGTGGAACATGCTATATTCCATTTAAATGTCACAGAATATCATATGCTAAAAAATTTCAATCTGCTTTAATAAACTCTCAGCCAATAACTAGATAGTCTTAGGCATGCTTCCTACTTCATCCTCTCACCTCTGGGATGACATTTACATTTCGTTCCTCAATAATACATCCTATGTCTTCTGTCATCCATGAAGACAGTTATTAAAATAGTGCTTAACTAGTACTAATTATATTTGGCATTAATTACCACCTGAGTCAAACAGAACATAACAGATAGGAAATACATTTGATTAGGGGATGTTATGCCAGTTGGAAATGGAGGAGCAGTAAGTTCATTCAGTTCATACAGATGCTGATGTACGATGTTTACCAAGCCAAAGTCACAGAGGCCAAAGGAGTATACCAGTCTGTTGCACTGAAAAACTTCACAGCAAAGCCCTAATGGGGATCTTATTTCAAGTAAACACCACTTAGCTTTACTGGAAAGGAATTAGGTACCCCAAAAAGCACATACTTTTTATATAGCAAATATTCTCACACACACCAAAGAAAACTGTCACAGTACCAGCCTTCGAAGTCACATTTGGCAGCTAATGACAACATAAGTTCCATCTTTTATAACAACTCTTCAATTATACCAAATTTCGATAATTTCCCAAACTAAGCCTTTTGAATGTGGGCTACCAAGAACCTGCTGAAAGTTGTTACTGATAACAAAGGAAAAGCATTTCCATAGAGCTGTAGAGAAGCTTGGTGAGAGAACAAATTGAATCTTTCCAGTTTTTAAACATGGCACGCCATGGTTTGTAAAGTCCATAAAGATCAAGCAATTTATAAGATCAGGACTCATGTATCCTTTATCTGACACATAAAAAGTAATTTTCCAAAGGCAAACTCAACTAACCCAGATCAATTAAAAAAAAAAGAATTATGAAAATACTTATCAAAGATTTATAGAGCTCACAGTAATCCATACTTATCCTCGAGGAAAGTTAATTAAGCTCATTCAGGTCTTTTTATTAGCACATCTGAATTTCTCTAGTCCATTATTCTCCTACAGGCTCAATATTTCAGTCTGAAATCAAGACAAGTATCACGTAAATCACCACTCCCTGCTCCATCCTTTGATACACTGCACCATTTTTGATGCATCCCTAGCCAACCATATTTTACAAGGATTGCTCCGGTATTTTACAGGATTGTCTTACCTGCAACAGACTGCCACAAGAAAACCTTGCTGAATCCCTCCACAGCTCTCTGCCCAGTTAAAACTTCTGCCATCTATTGTCAGACCATTCACAGCTTAACCCTTTCCCATTGCTCCACGTATGACTCCACTGCAAAGTGTTGACCTCTACTCATGCCCTCCACCACTAGCACCAGGTTCACCATCCTCCCTCCCCCAAGTCCTCAAATTTTTACAGAAATACCTTTCTAAGTGATCTCACCAGTTTGCTTGATCAGTTCACAGCCTCTCAACTGCCACAAACAGATAATTCCTGCCCTCATTACCAAGCAGACCTTTTGCCAAACAGTGCAGTCCTCTGGCTAAATGATATTCAGATCATCATTGCCCACGTGCAGTCCTGAAACACAATTACACCTTTGTTTTTTGCGCATTTGCTAGCAAGAGAGAAGAGGAGCAGTGCACAAAACCTTCTCAGACTCTGGGGTCTCACACCCACCTTTGTAAAGCACCTGGTGACCTGCATTCCTCTCCTCCAACACTCCAAAGACCCAATGATTTTTAAGAAGGAACACAGCAATAACCCTGTACAGTTTCACAGTTCTTCCACAGCCAACCCTGCTTAAAGCCTGACTCTGGGTCCTTACCCTAATGGAGAGCTTTTGTGCATCTTTTATGCAGCTTCCTCAGTAAAAGCCATCTAACTAATTCTTGTCAGTTTAGTGTTGCCTATAAAACTTCCAAGAACAGATGTGGAAAAGAAATAAGAAAAAGCTAAAGAGCACAGCAAGTCAGCTTTCATACAGTCAGAAGCTGATGGGAAGAAGCTGGACAGTCAACAAGGATCCTAACACCCATGTGCTTGCAGATCCAAGATATATTTTACCAGTAAGTTGAGCATCTATTCTTCAACAGAAGCATAAACACTACTATAAGAGGCCTGTATCTTTTCACTGTATTAATAAATTTATTTAATTTAACTCCACAGTAAGTTGCTTTTCCGACTATGCTAGGGAAACAATGCCCACACAAGTAACATTTAGTCTTCCAGCACAAATGCAAGGCTTTGGAGATATCACTCCACGTGCTGTTGATTTGATACTGAAAATTATCTAACCACCAGCTTCATTCCACACACATGTTCTGTCTCATAATACTTATTTCCCCTATGCAGTCAAACTTTCCTGACAATTACTGCAGCTGTGTTATTTTTGAAAAGGTGATACACAGACATTACGAGAACATCTAACAATCTATACAGTCATGTTTTGCAAAGCATGCACAAATCAAAAACAGCTCAAAGTTTAAAATACATCACTGGTCGCATACTTTTAGAAGTATTTCTGTAAAAGGAATAGTGCTTGTTGCCAAGCTATCTATCTTTACTGTCCTGTTTGGAAACATAGTCAATGTTTTTCAGGCTTTGACTTCATAAGGAGTAACACACATGCATTTTGATGGGACACTCTGCAGTAAAGCTGATCACCTGTCGCTTTACAGTCAGGCTGTTTCAGCGAGACATTGAGCTGCCATTGTTCAGGCTCTGGCCATTGATTAATTATTGATACCAGGCAAACTTTACTATTATTTCTTTGGGTTTTTTGAAACCCCTAACTATCAACAACTTACAAAGTTTATTTCTGTTGGAATTGCTTTTTGGTAAGATAAGTTCTGTGGGGAAGGCTTTCAGTTGGACATTTTTGGAAGATCTGGAAGGAAGACCTGTAAACTATGCTAGCCAACATGCAGCTTTTCATTCAACTAACAAGTCTTTTACAAGGGTGCACAACCAGGATGTCTTAACACCAACGGTCACTGCCAGTACCCAGCTGCATCACATTTCTGATCTTTTGCCATATGGACTTAATTTTCCACGCCATTATGAAACTAAGACAACACATTCACAGTCAGCAGGAATAATTAATTGATAATAAACAGACCAGGGTGCGAAGCACCATTAATGGCTTTGCTTCAAGACCGCAGCACCGTGAACCTGTGGCTGCTCGGTGCTCTTTGGTTTAAAGGAAAACTCTGGAACGAGATCGCGCCACTCCCGAGGCCGCTTCCACGCTGCCCCCGGCGTCTCGCTGCCCGCGCTCGGCTGGGCACGGGAGCGATCTCCCGCCGCCCCGGGACGTGCCCGGGGCCCCGGCCCCGCCGCCGGGAGGGAGAATTGCTCACTGGCAACTTCGACGAGGGTCTCCGCAGCGGGCAGTGGCGGTGCTGGGGCTCAAGGACGGGACGCCCCGCAGCCAGGGTGTGCAGCGCGGGGCGCGGGCAGAGCCTGCCCAGGGCGGCGGGAGCGGGCGGCACATGGAGCAGCGGCGCGGCGTGCGCGGCGGGGCCGGCCAGGCTGCGGGGCCACGGAGACCGGCCGGGGAGGGACAGGGAGGGACGGAGCCCGGCCGCCCGGGCAGCGGGACGGGGCGGTGCGGGCGCCGCTCCCCGCCGGGCTGCGCCCCGAGTCCCGCGCCCCAGGGGCGAGAGCGGCGCGAACGGAGGCGGGGAGGGGAGAGGGGTCCGGCGCGAACGCCCCTCTCGGGGCGAGGCGTCGCTCCGGGCGCGGCCGTGCCGCCGCCCGCCTCACCATGAGCACTTTGGCCGCGTTCTCCAGCTGGGCGATCACCTCGGGGGCACCCCCCGCCGCCGCGGCCGCCGCCGCCATCATGGTCTCTCTTCAATGACGCGCCATGCGCTGCATTCTGGGGCGAGGCGGCCGCGCGGCCAATCCCGGCCCGGCCCGGCCCCGCCGCGGAAGCGAAGCGGCGGCGCCGCTGCAGCACCGCGACCGCCGGGCGGGGACAGCGCCCGCTCTGCGCCAGCCTCCCTCCCGCCTTCCTTTCCCCTCCCCTCCCCTCCCACCCCGACCGGCTGCCTGCGGGGCGGGCCCGGCCCGGCCCGCGCGGCGGGACCTGCGGAGCCGCGGGGCGGGGCAGCTGCCGCCCCTCGTCTTGTCGAGGTCGCCGCACCTGCCCGGCCCGCAGGTTGTTACGGCTGGAAGGGACCTCTGGAGATCATCCAGTCCAACCCCCCTGCCAAGGCAGGTTCACCTAGAGCGGGTGACACAGGAACGGATCCAGATGGGTTTTGAATGTCTCCACAGAGGGAGACTCCACGCCCTCCCTGGGCAGCCTGTTCCAGTGCTCTGCCACCCTCCGTGCAAAAAAGTTCTTCCTCATGTTGAGGTGGAGCTTCATGTGTTTTAGTTTATGGCCATTGCTCTTCGTCCTGTCGCTGGGCACCACCACACCACCAAAAAGAGTCTGACTCCATCCTCTTGGCTCACGCCTTTGAGATATTTACCTGCATTTCCTTGTGCCTTGCAGTGAGCTCAGGCGTCAGTGAGGCTGCAGGCGCTGGGTAGTGGCATTCCCTTGTGCCTAGCAGTGTTTGCAGACTTGTAGTGGGATGAGAATCTTAGTATAAAATACGGCTTAGAAAGTCGTGGTCAGCATCTTTGCAAATGACTGGTTTATGACAGGCAAGAAAACCCCAAGCCAATGTTTAAAACTGATCTAAAATGCACTTTTTCCCATGTAAATCCACCTGGAGCTCCTTTCATGTTATTGGATGTGGAGTAGTTGACAGTGTCAACTCTGAAAGATATGCTGAAGAGAACGTTGTTGAACACCTGTAGGAGCAAAAGAACTCTCGGATTGTGCCTTCACTGGCATTTCATTTTGGCTAAGAAGTATGCCTTTTAAACAAATCTGATGGTTTCCACTTCAGTTTGCACACTGGAGCAGAGTTGGAGCTTTGATACTTTCAGATGAAGCCAAAATGAAAGATCTGCAGCTACCAAGGAGTATTCAGTGCATAGGACCAGGCCAGATCTCCTTCAGAGCACATCCCTTGCAGTGTGGACCACTGAGCTGCATCAGATGTTTTATTCCCCAGCTCCCACTGGACCACTCTGCTCTAGACGGAGCCAGGTGTTTCCAGCCATAGCTCCCCCAGCCTTGAGGAGACGTTAGCTGACCTCTAGCGCTGAATTTACGCAAAGTTGGGAATTTATTAGCTAACAGAGCAGGCTGATAGGAGTGTTGAATGCTTGCAGACTGTTCTCATAATCTGAGAGTACATGTGCAATGTTTCTGTGCAGGTGATACGATGTAATAGCCAAAGGCAGAGGAAAGAGTCAAGGAAATGAATGACAGCAACAAATCCACCTTTCCTGTTCAGGTTGTGGACCTCAAGAGGTCTCTACGCCAACCTTCTGCTTCTTGTATCTTCTGACCAAGCTGCTTAGGGCTTTGTCCAGCAGGGTCTTGAAAATGTCCACGAATGGAGAGAGCACAACTTACCTGGGCAACCTGTGCCAACTTGATTGGTGATGTTTTTCCCCCTTAAATCAGAACCTCCATATACGACTGTTGCCTCTCATCCTGCTGCTGTGCACCTTAGTAGAGAGTTTTGCTCTTGGATTTCTCTTCAAGCCTTCTGACTGGATGCAGTTCCGTCAGCCTCTCCTTATAGGGCATGTGCTTCCACTCCCACACCAACTTCACTGCCCTCAACTGCACTCACTGCAATTTGTCAACTTCTTTTTCATACTGGGGGGCCTCAGAGGGTGATGTGGTTTTCCAGGTGTGATCTAACAAGTTCTGGGTAAAGAGAACTAATAATTCTTTTGATCTACTGACTTCATGCCTGTAAAAACAACCTAAAATGTCTTTATAAAGGTAGCCTTGCTCATCACTGTGGCACCCTGCTTACTTTTGTTTAACTTGGTAACTGTCAGGACCAAGGAAAGTGTATGGCTGGACCTTAACTGCCCTGACACGCTCACTTGGGACTTTAGCATCTGGAGTACTATAGGTTTGCCTATGCCAAGTCCTGTCTCCTGTTGCCTTGGCTTATCTGTTTGCCTTCCTTGATGGACCTGTGTAATAAATAGCCTTGCCTCCAACCCTCTCTCCTGCATGGACCTTTTCTCTGTCTTCTGCTGTTCCTGGCTGGACTTTCTGTCTGGACTCTGGACATGACTCATCTCACCTTGTCTTGGACTCTCAAGACCTATGACTACCCCAGCCCAACCCGGATCCAATGGAACCACACCCAGGTTGGTGAGGGCATTGCCTTGCCTGTCCTGTGGTCAGCTTCAGTTCCCAGCTTATCCACCCTCATGGAGTGGCCCTGCTCATGTTGTCCTTGACACAGTCCACCAGGAGCTCCAGATTCCTTTTTCAGTGAGTGTTCAGTCTATACTGCTGCAGTGGTTATTCCATTTTAGGTAAGGTATGACCCACAGGATCCATCCATCAGTTCCCTGAATAGGCACAGTGTTTTGATCAATCTGTATCTTTCCTCTTTCCCCTGAAGTTGTCTGAGCACACTTCAGCATGTTCATTAAATCCACTTCTCTTTTACAAGTGATATGACGTGCAGATGAAATCATGCATTTCGCCATATCATCATGAGGTGTATCATGCCCTCATTTTCAATGAAAGGATTGAGTGGAGTAATCTTCAGTAAAAATGAACATGTTCAAGTAGTCATATTTTCTGTCAACTGTATTACAATCCTAACGTTCTCTTGGCTAGTCTTAGAAAAGCTGATTGTTCATTTGTCTTGTCAGAGTGAATGCTGAAGCTCTTTCTGCTGTTGGCTAAAAAAGATGCATCACGTTCTTCCTTCACGCTTCCCTCTTTTGTGGTGTTAATACTCTTAAAATAGTTCAAAGCTTTTGGACTTGTTGCCAAAAGAATATTGTTGGTAGTGGAACCTGTGCTTCCTGCTCTAGCAGTCCTCCTCTAGCTTGCTTTCTCCCACATCTGAAAACAGCCAAATACTGCTAAAGAATAAAATGTTAAGGAAAATGAACCCACAGTTGGTAGTAAAACAGTTGTGACTTAGGTTTTTTTGGTTTTGTTTTAAATATGTGATCAGTCCTATGCATGCATACAATAAAACTAGGAAGGATCTGTTGTAGTCAGGAGCATCTAACAAAGTCTAGGGTAAGGAAATAGAAGTGACTGAGTTAGATGAAGTAAGGAAATCAAAGTCAGTAGGGAAGTGGATCACTCGTATGAAAGTGCAATGACAATTGCAAGCATGGAAAGTGGCAAACTTGGGAGGAATTAATCTTTCATCACTGAAAGATTAGCTAGGAGCTTTAGAAACCATCCTCTCATCAGGATGTGCATCTTGATTTATTTTCTATGCTTGATTTCCTGGTGTTCCTAAGATTGTTTTCCAATTGTTTTTAAGAGATGTCTTCCCACATAGCCTGAACTTATATTTTCAAAAAGTAGACCTCATTTCTCTGGCCAGGGTGTCCAGTTTTCTTCCTTTCCTGGGCACCGTTTTCCTAACACCTACCTTCACTGGCTGGATTTCTGCAGCAATTCCCCTAGGAAATTCTGTAAAGAAATTGCAAATAAATTCTGCAATAAATTCCTGCAATACTTCCTGATTTACTACTGGCTTTTCATCAGTGCTTAGCAGAGGTCTGCTCAGACTAGTGGTTCCACTACTAGCTGTTCCAGTTGTGGTTGTCTGTGATGCTCATTTCTAGTGACACAGGAGATCTCCCACCAGACGCTTCAAAAAATTCTGATTAATTCCTTTAGACAACTTGGCTAGATTTCCATACAAATTGCCTCAGTCAAGTTGCCTGGGCATAGTAAGTCACTGTGCCCCTCTTGAGGAAAAGCTTGTGCCAAAATTATTGTAAGCAAATTTGGTAGCACTGGCCTTTGCTGTTGGTCAGTACTTCCTGTTATGAACCCAGGTCTCCGTTGCCTTTCAAGTTTGGTTAAAAATTTAAAATTTTGGGAATATAGGTTTCTCTGCAAGGTAACTATTACAAACTTAAAGAATATGTATGCTTGTGCTAAAGTGGTATTTGCTTCTGAGAACATAACTAGGGAAAAAACAAGTTGAAAGACTGAGGCTTTTGCAGAAAGCAACTTTTTTTTTTTTTTGAATGGGTTTAAAGTTTGAGCAAGAGCAAAATTTTGATTGGAAAGCATCTCTTTCCATACCTAATAGTCAGTTTGTGTTTGGGCACATTTAAAATAATAAGCTGAGAAGATCCATATGTATTTGATTTGATAAAGCAAATTCAGCCTGCAGATTTCTCTTCTGAATAACAATTCGTCAATGACAGTTCGTGTAGGATCTTGGAACAATCCTTTCCCTCAAGGCTCTCACACATAACTGCACTGTACAAGCCTCATCCTCCAGAGCATGCCTCAGTTCCTCACAGCTTTTGCTTCTGGCTGCAGTCTCTGCACTCCCCACTCATTTTTCTCTTACACCTGCTATCCTTCAGAATCACTGAATCATTTAGGTTGGAAAAGACCTCCAATTCCATCGAGTTCAACTTCTGACCGATCACCACCTTGACAATTAGACCATAGCGGAGTCCATGCAGAGAATGGTTGTCTTCTGTTATTTCCCAAAGTCTTTTTCATGCATAAATTAAGATCCAACTCTAAATCAAAGGTGTGTGGGAGAAAGATCTTGTCCATGGTAGGAACATCACCTTTGCTGTTGAGGAAGTGCAGGATAAATGAAAATGATTAAGCAGATTCTAGGAATTCTGGGAGAGTACCTGTCTTCCCTTGCCCATTCCTGCATTGCTCTGGTGAGGGGTTTAAACCAGGGATCATATTTTTGCTGTGTCTAATTTTATGGGTCTTGAATTGATTTCTGGGGTCTATTTGCAGCAGAACTGCAGTACTAAAACTGCAAGTAAAGACACTGAGAGAGTCATGGAAGTACTTATTTGGTATCTGAAGAAGGGTTCTTTTGGATTGTTCACACTCTGAAGTAAACATTTGCTCTTCAGTTTATTTCTTACAAAGCAACAGTGCACAACGTTGCAAAGCTGGATTAGTCATTCAGGTAATTAACTTCAAGTTCTCAGTTTCGTTAAGAATGGAGTTTGACTGGGAGTACGTGTCATAAGTGAGTTTAACTGGGAAGAGGTTAGGGTATTAGGTATTTAAGTGAACAACCTCCCCATTGTAAGACTGGGTCTTACTGGAAGGAAGGTACAAACTGTATTAACCAGTGTTTCACAGACTGAGATACAGGGGATAAGCATGAGGTTATAGAGAATTGATATGTTGTGTAGTTGTGTGTGTGCAGGACTTGTGACACTGTCAGAGCAGTGAACAGTGGCAATGGCTGGGAGCAGCCACGGCACACCCAGAACCGTGGTCAAGTTACCACAACAGCAACCTGCAGAAGGGGAATTCAGGAGGATGTCAGACACACAGAACACTGAGTCACACTCAGTGTTTATTAAGCTAATATTCCACTGAAGAATTGAGGCACATACCTCTCACTTAAACTGGTTTTTCACAAGCAATGCCTTACCTTGGGGTAGATTGACACCGGGAGGCAAAATGTCAGTAGAGGAAAAAAATACTAGTTGGGTAGGCAGTGTTACTAGATCTAGACTTCTGTCATCTTATGATACTTGCTCCTGTATTTGAAGGTATAATAGTAGGAGCTCAAGCATTGTTTAAAAAAAGTGAGTGCATTAATTGTTGTACAGGAAATCTGCTGTATTTATTTTTGTGTCTGCTTACTTTCTGTTTCTTCCTGATTGCTTTTCTAGCAACCACCGTGTTGGTTAGCACTGCAGTGCGCCGAGAAAGGGGGAGTTGAACATAACAGTCACTAAGTTTAACTATTTTGACCTGCAGAGTTATCTCTAGGATTTAGGACTGGTTGACCAGAACACGTTGCTTATGATTCACACTTGGAAGTCTATCAGCAGTAACTTAAACTATTTGGAAAATATACATGCTTTCCTCCACACAGCCTCTGCACTGCCTCTGCAAAGGTCTTCTGGGGTATTCAGGAACACTTTACTGGTACACTAGGTGGTAGGATGATAGCTTAAGTTAGCCTTTCATCTTGTCTGTAACACTTAAAGATCTTTATGCAGCAGATATCTATGTTCAAGCACACAAATGCCAACTCAGACTGCCAGCTTACTGCCTCTTTCATCTCAAGACTGTTGTCAAGGCAAACTTGCAAACCCAAAAGGGATCAATGCAGCACCAGTGTATTTTAGGCCACTGTCTGTAGACACTTACTTGTTTCATATAAGTGTAATTCACTCAAGATTGAGTCACTTTTGATTAGCATGGACTAGAGTACTGATGCTTTAGTCTCTCCTCTGAAATTGTTCTGCTCTGACCCTGCTCTAAAGATGCCTGCAAAGGGCTTCCTGCTCCTAATAGTTATTCCCAAGGCCACTTGCTTAGGAAGTGACTTTTCATTCCTCTCAGTAGCTTACAAGTCACAATCAAGTTGTCACTGATTCTGCATAAAAAGCAAGGACCTAAGTGGAAGTCCTCAGCAAAACCCTTAGGTAAGACTTACTCTCTTAGTTCTAGGGAATTTATGGGCCTGATCTGGATGTGTGACTCCCCCATGTGTTATATAGGTACAAAAGAGTGGGGTCTGGAGAAGCTGACAGGTGAAATATTTGTGGTAGCTCACAGATGAAGGTGCCAAGGAAGCCTATGTAGCTTTAACAACACACAGACACATCTGTTTTACTTGTACTATTTGGGAACACTGTCATACTACTTTGGAGGTTTTGCCTTTAGCAGCTCTGACACATGCTGAGAACTTTTCCCCCTAAATTTTCCTTCTGGCTACAGACATACCGTGGAATACTTGCAAGTTGGTTCATCCTCTGTCCATTTCCTATTTTGAAGGCAGGCCAGGGAAAGGAAGCTAATAACTCACCTGTCCTCTGTACAATTGCCATATGTGTGTGCTGTGTAAAGAAATCTATTGCAATAGAGGAAGAAGGGTCCAGTAGTTAGTTGCACATAGGCCATCTGTAGGTGGTTAACTTCTGAAGACGCAGCAAAAATATGCAACAGGGCTCATTATTTAGTTTCTCTTTATTTCTGTCCCATATGCATAAGACAAAAGTAGTGGAAAGTGTCTGCCCTGCCAGTGACAGATTCTCCAATAGCTGAGAGTACACAGACAGAATGGTCATTGCATAGAACTGTTTTACTGCTTCAGCTTGGGTCTGTAGCTTGCACTGGCTCCCTGAAAAGCTTATCCTAAGGATGAGGAGATTTTTCAGCTTTTGCAGTTCCAGAATAAAGTTGGATTTTCAAAGCATTCCTTTCTTCCCTTGCTGATGGAACATAACAGTGCGCCTTGATGAGTTAGTATGAGCTGTGGGCATCGTGCTTACCTGCTGAGTTTCCAGTGGGAATAACTACTGACATCCTGGTTTTGAACCAGTTAAAGTCTTGCTTTGAATTTGCACCTCCCTCCTGTCTCCTGCAACATACCATAGCACTGCACTGTTAGAAATGAACTCCTGTTGGCCTCGCGTGGATTTGACTGTTTTATTGAAGAAATTAGTATTCATTTTCCTGGTGTGCTGAGACATCAGAAAGAGCCTTTAGCAGCTCCAGTTATACCGTATAGCCCAGACCTTTGTGTAGCCTTATCAGAGATTAGTATTGTTCATGCAGATAGTTGGTATGACCGGAACTATGACAGCCTAATGAAGTCAACCTGGAAAAAAAAGTGTCGTCTATCATCTACAATGGGAAGATGATAAATCAGAAGTGCCTTAGAGTTCCAAGTTTAAGCCCCTCACACTGCAGAGTGCACCCCTGCATAAGCTGATAGTATCAAAGTCATTTAGTTTTTCCTTTTATGGTACTGTTAATAATCTTTTACTGAATGTGCCTGAATACTATTTGTAGATTTCATTAGTGTGTTCTACTTCTTGTTCTCAAGCCATTTATAAAAGCATTAAAATTGGATCTATTTATAGGCTTTCCACCCCTCAACATGCCCCAGTCTGTGTGGCAGAAATACCATCTCTGTTTTTCATCAGCATCCCCTCAGGGACTTCAGCACAGATTTTCTTAGCACTAGAATCAATTCTGCATAGGGCAATTAATATAAACAACTAGAAACAAATTCCTAATCCTTATCATAAATAAGGAACAGGAATTCTCCATCTTGCAGGTGGATTTTGGAAGTCTCAAGCATCTGTATACAAATTTTAAATTATACCCCCATCCCATGTATGAGCTCACCTCCTATTTATTTACCCAGCCCTTCCTAGCAGGAATTCTAGAGAACCCCCAGCCAGCCCCCCCTGTCAGCAGCTGAGGTCCCTGACCCTGCTCTGCTTTCTCTGGTTTGAGGTCTGACAGGGTAGCAAATGGGTACCTTGATGGCCAACCCTGTAACCTTAGTTGAAGAAACTGGTCAGCAAATGCTTTTACTGCTGCTCAATCTCTAGTATGAGCATGGGGGAACTAGGGGATAAATCTTTCAAGCTGTTTTTCCCAGATTAGGTTCCCATTTGGTCCCCAGACTTGGTGTTCTGGTTCTGGGAGATACAGAACTGGGCAAAAGGTGCCACATAGAGAATCTCCACAAATTTGTTCATATTATTGTGTATTTCCTGACTGTTGTAACATTTTACATGCTTTCATGGCTATGCTGCATGTTTGCCAGAAGAATTCAAGAAGCTGCCTATGTTCATGCACAGGTACTTTTCTTGAGCTGATCAAATTAATTGAAGGTGTATGGACAGTTTACTTTTTTCTTCTCCAGTGTTTATTAAATTGTGTTTGTCACTACTGAATTTTCATTTGCTAGCATGTTGTCCATTCAAGTATTCATAAGAAATCTCTCTTAAGTACCATGGCCTCTACCTGTTTGGGTTTTTTTAATAATTAATTTACTTGTACAATCTGCAGATTTTTTATCTAATACTTCCTCTTCCAGATAGTGATATCTTAAACAATAATGAAATTAATACACAACCTTGAAGCACCTGTTCCTAGTTTTTATCAGTGGCAGCATAAATCTCTTTTAGGTTTTTGTATTTTTAACCAGTTCTTTTTTATTATACAATTTGAATTCTCATTTCTGGGCCACTTAATTTCTTAAACAGTCTTCTGAAAGCCAAAATAAATGTAAATTACCTCTCCTTTTTTCCATTATTTTATCACAGTTTTTAAGTAAAGCTGTGATATTGCTGAAACATGATTGTCTTATGCAGAAAGCATGTTAGTTAAACAATAACATAACATTGCATTATTTTCTAGGTATTTTTGCCTTCTCTCTTTAAGTAGCATTTCAACAAATTTGTCAGATACATACAAAAGGTTTATTGGTCTATGATTTTCACCATAGAATTATTTTACAAAGCAAGCATAATCATGACACAGCCCCTTAACCCTTACAGCTGATTTAGGTGGTGGATTCACATAATGGCTGGGGTTGAAGATGAGTACTTTGAGCAGCATGGTTATGAAGATTTTATAAGCCAATGCACTGTCATAATGTGCTTTACCTCCTTGAGGCCATCACAGCTTTCTCTTGTCATAACTTCCCTCTCTTCTTTCCCAGTTAGCAGAATATGAAAGGAATGCATATTAAAAAGGATCTCAACAATGATTTTGTTATCAGTTGTCCATGTACAGTGTTGTCAGTGAAGTTACATTCACATGATTATTCAGATAAATTCAGATGAAGTAAGTTGTATTCATTTGTTTCTTCAGATAAAGGCTTTGGTTTATTTAATCACACTGTAGTTTTATTTTGTGATTACATTTCCATCGACCAGAAAAGCAAATACATAATAATTTGGTTGCCTTTTAGAAATTGAAATATTACATTATGATATAAGGCATTATATCTCTGGGATAAGCAGCCTTGAGTATTAACTTTTCAAAGGAAAAATTGTAGGAAACAGATGAAACTTGCTGCTAACACAGCTTCCCAAACTAGGCAGTTGTTTGCAAACATTTTTATGAATAAAGAAAACCATAATGTTGAACTTGTGAAACAATCTCTTTTCTTGGGGAGCTCCTGGTCTCATTGGTGCAAAACCTCAGGGCCTATTCCAGGTGTAATTCCCATGGAAGTCTGTGCACAAGGCAAGATTAGAGGTGAAAGCTGATGACCTGAAATCCATGTGTGATCTGTTGCAAAAGAAAAACAGTAACGTGGAGACTGATGACTCGTGACAGGCCAGTCTGTACGAATGGATTTCCATGAAGTGACAGAGCTAGTCTCAGTACGGCTACACTGACATTTTTCAGCAAGAGGAACAATTCTGGCAGCCCCAACCCTGTCCATCATGACACTATCCTCACTTCCTTGTGCTCCTTCACTGTGCCAGCATGACTGTCCCTGTCACCATGCACTGAAGTGGTTCAGAAAATCAATTCAGCTAAAATTAGCAGGCACTGTTTCACTGTGTTATTTTTTGGCCTAAGCTCTCTGCTCTCAGTTGGCTGACCAGTTACACCAGTGCAGCCAAAGGGGACAGGGCAGGCGCAGTGAGCAGCAGCATCATTAGCTGTGCAATCCTCACCTACGCAAATTCAATAGGCAACATTTGGAACTGTTGCTTCCTCTGTGCTGCCTCCAGCACTGTTCTGGCACAAGCATTTGTGAGGCTGCCCACTGACCCATGCTGAGTGGTTTTCCTAACCAAAAAAAATAATCTAACATCCCTACTTGTTTGTTTTTCAGCAAGAATTTCCATTCCCTGATATGGAAGGTCCCATGGTCACTCAAACCCCTGTCCTGAGAAGAGGGTGACATGGAGCTGCAAAGTCAGTGCAGTACGGAAAGAATGAGCACTGAGCATATATTCAGGCAGTGCAGTTGCTGATTGCCACATCTCAACTTTGGTAGCCCAGCAGCCTAATTAGTAGCCCAGTCTGCCTCCCAGAAAAATACCCACTGAGGAAAGAACAATAACAATCTTATAATGGAGATACAATTTGTATGTTACACATTTTAAAAATTTTCTTCCTAAATTCCATGGGATTGACAGAATCACTGTTACTTCTCAGGGCTTGAATTTGGTTTGGCTTGAAGATTTGGGGGTCATTACCCTTAGTAGCATGCTTCATTATAAATTTACTATATTAATTTACTGTATGAAAAAATAGAGTTTTAAAGCCAGCTTAAATTAAAAAAAAACCACAACCGAACCTTAGTGAACAAACAACCAATGTAAAATTTAAGTATTGAGATAAATTATCGTATACAATCAAAAATAATAGGCAAGGGTCCTGCTTTGGCAAAATGAAGGCAGCAATCCTAATTTATAATCAGTCTGTACATATCATTTGTAAATGCTCTGACAGTTTATTTTAAAACTTTAAATTTAAAAACCAAATTGATAATTTATTGATACTTTGCCATAAGGAAAATATTCCCAATTAGAATTTTAACTTAAGAAAGCAAGATCATTTGTTGTATTACTCATCTCCATAAGCAGAAGTTTTCCCTGTGCAAATCACCTGCTTCATGGTATTCTTAGCTGTAGTATCTGGCAGCACATTTTTCAATAATTTTACATAATGTTTCATTTGAAAGTGAGCATCGGGGTAAACAGTCTTGCCTAAATGACTAGAACAACTGAGATAAACAGTTCTGTTAGCCTCAAAGAGAGTATTATTGATTATTTACTCAAGAGGATGGTTTTCCTCAGACTCTGATTGCTTAATGGGTCAGAGGGGTCAAGTTTTCAGGGTGTCAGAGTAAAATGCAGTGATGGACATTTCTAAGGCTTGGAAATGCCATTTTCTGCACAGAAATACCAACTAAAATTGTCCTTTATCTTGTCTTACAGAAAATGGTATCACCCAAACAGGACTATTGGTATGGATAAAGGAGGGAGAAATGCCACATGTGTAATAAGAAGGTGTTACACTGAGTTAGATTTGGTCTCTTTCTATTGGGCAATCAAAGGACTTGTACAAAATGCTGAATCAGGTTTCTGTTGGGATCTTGGGACAATCAGTATGACAGGAGTCAGGTTAAGACTGTTTGCTTTGTTCTATGGCTGCTGTTTTGAGTCCCTCCATTCTTCAAAGCTGTTAGTACAGAACTTGCTTTATTTGCTACCATAGGTATAACTTACTGTCAGCAACCACATTTAGAAATAACCCCTTCAGAGTAATCAAAATGTGTACTGATGCTCATATGTTGAAAAAGAAACACAACACGATAGGCAGTAGCAGATCTGTAGGATCCAAGAGAGGAACATTTCAACAGTTCAAGCAATGCCAGTAGCATCACCACTCTCTCTTTGCTGAGATCCAGCAGTGAAATGTCCTCTGTCCTATTCCTTTGCTAGCCATAGTTATGACATCAGGAAATGTCTGAAAAAAAAGCAAACAAAAAAAGAAGAAATGCAAGAGCATTGTTTTTGACTGGATGAACTCTGAAGCGGAAGGCCAAGGTGATTAAGGCAAATAAACTCTGAGACTGTGTTTATTAGCCAGGAAGTGGTTATTACCAAATTGTCAGGAAATGCACTGTAGGCTGATGTACCAACTCCAACATAGCTATTTGTATCAGTCATCTTTTCTCAGTGTTGTTGAAATCATGGAATAATGATGGCAAATGCATTAACTTTTGTTTGAGAACAGGCAATTCCATTTCTTTTTAACTGCTCTTGCAACTGCATCCTGTTTTATTTAGAGGGATTGCATCTAGTTTCTCTGGTCTGAATGTTTTGTTGAAGATAGCGGTCATGAAACAGTGGACTGGCCAGTGTTCAGAGAGATGGCAGCTGCACCATGTGAGGATGTAAAATGGCAAGAGCAAGCAGGGAGAGGAAGGATGGAGCATGAGGAGCACCAGAGAGATCCTTGCAACAGCTGTCATTGCTGGAGGCAACTTCTCATGAAACACCATGACATGGTTTGGAGACAGGTGGGATCCCAGAGGCAGGATAGGAACCCACCCTCGGACGCACCTTCTCTCTATTCATGAAGCAGCATCCTCAGCTGGAGGAACCTCTTCTAGAAACCATGGCACAGTTCAGCCTCTGAGACCTGTTTAAGTCAGTCCAGACACTGCTAGTAAACTTGTCCATGGACTGTTTACCTGAGGCTGCTTAAGACAACACCAGCTGCCTATGTTTGAATTCCATCCTTCCTTTCCTCATGTTTTCTTTCCAAGTAAGGCATTGCTGCACCTGCTTCAGGGGTACTATATATTTGCAATGGTGGAGAGAGGCAGGCGATCTAGCACAACTAAAGGCAAAAGAAAATTTGTCTTCTCTGTCTGAGCTGAGCAATGGTCCTGTGCACACTCCTCCTCTCTTGATGCAGTTGACCTGCTTCCCATTACCAATCTGTCCCGTTACGTGACCATAGATGGAAGGGGAATTGGTTGGGGACAATCACCCCTAAACTAGGACTCAGAGTGGGAAAAAGCAGGGTAGGGCTGACCCATCGAGCAATAGTAATCCCCAGAGTAACACACTGATTCATCCAGTTTCTCTGGCATGAAAAGATGACCTTTCTGTGTGGTTTTTTTTCCTTTTTTTTTTCTTTATTCTGAAACTATTCTTCAAATATTCTGCTGTCACTACTTATTTGAAGCAGAAGATTACCTTATAGTCAACTCTGTGAATAGGTGCTTTTCTGAAAACTGAGTATTAAAAATCAGGTAGGTAAGCGCCACTTGTTAGACATCCATATTAATTAAGTCTACAGTGAGAACAATATGTAAGAAATAATGTAGTTCAAATGTAAGGCTTTGTTAGTATAAATCAAGAAAATAAAGAAAAGACTTATCTTACTGGGTTTAATATCTGGAAAATTTCAGAAGACAGTCAGTTTACTGCTGGTTACAACATGGTTTAATTTTGTTTAAGCACTTTTTGATGTGACAGTTATATTGACTCTGCTTCAAAGGACACCAAGCTGCACATGTCCTTGCGTATTGGCCAAAATATGCAGCAGTGGAGCATCTCCATCCCAGCTTCCAAAGTTATTCAGGTCTGGCACCACTGTTTTCACTTCCTTGACTGGCTGTACAACAGCCTGCCATGCTCTGCTCTGGCATGAAGATGATGACCTGACTGTGGTAGCCTGTGTTTAGCACATTTGTTATAGTCTTGTTTTAGCATTTCTATGGAGTTGTCATAAATACGGTATTTATTTTAAAAAGTATTCTTGGACACCATTTTTAAAACTACCAGACAATTAAATTTAAACCATGAGATTTTTCTAAAATCTACCTCGAAAAGATAAAATCCATTTGTCTTTAGAGCCCAGCTCAGCCTGTGACTGGGATCAGTCTATCGCTTGGCTGTGGTGGCAAGCCCTTGCCCAGTAGGTGCTTACTGGAAACTGTCATGTGCTTACTGGAAACTGTCATGTTCATTTTTGGGTTCCTAAAATATTATCAGTAACACAGATAATGGGGTGGCTCAAATTATTCTTTTGAACCTAATGGCATCTCCTGATGGACCATTTTTAAATGACTGTATGAGTGCCTTACTGCAAGATGGTCCCAACCAACCACAGCCCCTGCTCAGTGGTCATATGTTGGCTTCTGACTCCTGCAGGGTCTGGGGATTATTATCATTTTACTACTCAAATGGTTTTCTGAAGTATTAAGCCTGTGAGATGTGATTTCCCTTGGGCTCCACAGTAACTGTACGTCAAGTCCATCTTGCTGTCCAGTTCATGAGGGATAGACATCATGAACATGAATTTTTTACACAGTTAATTTGGTTGTAGTTATGTGAAAACTGGACAACATCTAAAGTGATCAGGTTTAGAATGAGATTTTAATACTATATCAACAGGTCCCTCAAAGATAGTGGCTGAGGGGTTCTGTGAGGAGACAGTTCAGCAGCAGGAATGAGCCCCACACAGGATACTCCCGCTGAGAGATTATATTAAATTTCCAGAGCATTTTTCCTCTCCTTGGCTGCTGGAGTGGGAACATTGAGATCAGCAGTTATTAAGGTTAGTGCTTAAACTCAGCTCTCGTTAGCATCATCAGTTGCTGAGGGCATCCAGACCTCAGCCTTAACAATCACTGAGAGTAGAGCAACAAAAGGCATATCAGTGTCTGAACTTATAGTGTCACCTATTTTATATACCCTTAAATTACACAGCCAGGTCCCATAAATAATTCTTAGGGTGAGCAGGGTATCTTATTAGAAGCTTATAATAAGTACAGCCCTTTGTTGAGGGAACCACTTGAGAAAAAACCCAACACTTCTGTCATCAAAACTTTCACACCTGTGAACAAATAGGAAGCTGCTTTCGCTTGAGCGTAGTCAGTGGCCTCATGGCTGGAGGTGGGAGGGGGCTCATGTCAGACTTCTGACCTCCTGGAGCCAGAAGTTTCTCTTACCCCTCTTGTGACAGTCCCTCTCATCAGACCACTGGCTCTCATATTGTGGAAGCTCTCTTGATTTCACTTGTTACAGATGTTTTATTTTACATAAATAGCAATAACAAGCTAGTGAAGGATGAACTCTATTTCCAGTTAATAAGACATTCCTTTAAAAGATGAATACTTGCACTTACCAAAAAAAAATCTCTCTTGCGGAAAACCCATGTAAATCTATATAGGTTATAGAGTAGCATCCTCAGATATGGAACAAAGAAATTGAAAAATTTTGCTCTGAAGGAGAAACTTCATCCCACACCCCATTCCAGCACTCCAATGAGCAAGGCACAATTAGGCACACTTTTCCTTAGAGATACCCAGAACATGTCTAACAAAATGGGCTCTCCTGGTCAAGTAAGCAGTCCATTGTCTACATTTAGAAAGGCAAAGACAGGCAGCAGGATCACAGAACATCACATTTTCTGAACCTGCATCTCCCTCGTTTCACTTTTTGTCTACTGAAAGCAAGTGTGACGAGGAAGGGAAGCGTGCCACCCGTGCACAGGTGTTTTCCCAAAAATCTCCACCGATTCCATACTGGTCACCTCTTTCTTCCTCTCACTGATCAGCTATAGCTGCCTGTGCAGGGACACAGAGGGAAATGTTTCACCTTTGACTCATACCACAGGATTTAAAAATAAACTAGAAGCTCATTTGCAAAGGCACAGGTGTTCTTTCATGTCTTTTCCCTGGACTTCAAACATCCTTTTCTGCCTCTACATTTCTACTGCTTTTGTCTTGGGACATTTACCAGTATCTGCTCTGATAGATTCTGGTATCCCCCTTGTGACCACTTAACTGCTGTTACTCACTTTAAAAATAAGTACAGACACTAGGGGAAAGAATCTTAATAGAAGCACAATAGGTTCATGTTAATATAAGTGCATATTAACTCTAGTTTTCCCAGTGCAAGAGAAAACTATCTGAAAATCAGGCTGCAGAGACTGGATAAACCTACCCTATTCTCCCTGGTATCCTATAAGCAACTAAAACTCATGCCCACAATCTGAATTCATGATCTAGGGTGTCCTGCAGCATGGAGTTGTTCAGTGCCTGCAGGAACCACAGAAAAAGAACAGGGGGGCAAAGAAACCTGACTAAATAAATCCTTCATAGGCAAGCCACTATTAATTGTAAAGGAACATGTTGTTTGCATGTGGAATTTGGGGCATTCAAGGATATTATGCTGTGTAAAAAAACATTCCACCACTGTGCTCCCAATGCTGAGATAATTCAGTATCTGTTGGTGGCATTGTACCTCGACAGACATGAGCAGTAATTATCCTACCCAAAAGAGGGCAGCAGTTAAACTTCTATGGTGTAGTTTGTATTATATTCAGAAATGGTTTTTAGCAGTGACAAATGTTGTTTCAAGTAGCTCAATGACTGGGAATTGTGCCAGACCCTAACAGTAGAAGATGTTATTTTATTGATATTTCTCAAAAGGAAGTCAAGCTTGATTATGTATGTTGACACTCAGAAAATGCAAAGTAACATTTAAATTCATAATAAAGGGATGAGGGCACTTTATGTAAGAGTGAGGATGTTAATCATGTAATTTAAGTCAGTCATTGAGCTGCAAAGTGAATTTCAATGTATTAGTAAAGAGCAGACAAACACCGAGATCTGCAATCTATTTTGGAAAGTTTCCTCCCTGCCCCTTGAGCTCCAACTGCTGTCACTGGGGTTGGCCTGTCTGTGCTGCACCACGACTTGTCCTTATCAGGGAACCACAAAGTTACTCCTAAGCCCACTGATCAGCACTGTTTTCTTTTTCTTGCTGGTTACAGCCATGCTTCATTTTCCCTGCTGGTTCTCAGCTGTTAGAAAAGGGGATTTTGTCTTCCAGATAAACTGCTTTCCATCTTATTTATTGGTCCTTCTTTTTCTGCTGCTGAGGCTTCCGCCCTCTGGCCAGAGGAGCCTGCAGCATCTCCTTGCCATCTTTGGCCCAGAGCCCCAGATTCCCCCAGGATGGAAGGAGCCCTGCAGGTCTCTAGTCCAACCTCCTGTGCTGAACTCAGGCCAGGCAGTGTAAGGTCACTTCAAGGTGTCTTACAGCTAAGGTAGAGCAGGAACCAGAGCAGGAATGTGCTGGAAGCAATTTACTCTGCTTTGGCAAAACCACTTATTAAATCAGCTGATTCCCAAACCAGCTGTTAAAAACCCCTCCAAGCTATCACCACACAGAGCAATTAGAATTTTGCAGCTTGCCAACAAGTTTCTCACCTTGTGCAGGAGATCTTGAAATAGGCTCAATTTAATAGAGGCCAAACACAAGAGTAAAGCAGTGCAGAGAGACACAGCCATCATGGTTGCTCAGCAGACTACCTCTGGTAGGTTACCTCCAACCTCCAACCTGCCTGAATTTCTTCATTTCACTGTGACTTTGAGTAATAGGCTTCAAGGTCATGACTGTATTAATTACCAAGGCCAAGTGCAAGGCTGCTGGGAATATGGAGTTGGCTTTGGCTAGGGAGCTACAGAAGGAAGGGATTGGTCTTGATTGTCACACCTGTATGGAATTTGATTTCAGTCAAATAACACCATTTGATTTTAGTCAAAGAAGGCCCTTCCATCAAACAGCACCAGTTTGGGGGGATATGAAATATGGAGGCATCTCAGAATATTTTTTCCTGTGGGCATCATGTGCTGTACTCAGCCTCACACCTGCCAGGCACCTGATGTGCTGTGCTTAGCTGTGACAGTAGAGACACAGGCTTGGCTATCACCCATGGGTGGCTGCACGTCCCATATTGTGTCCTCCTGTAGTGGTGAGATGACAAATCTCCTGGGCCATGACAGTCCCCACTGCTGAGCTACCCACTGCCCTGCATTAGGCTGTCCCAACTAGCGGGGACACAAAAACTTCCCTGGGGGATGGGACAATAGTCCCAACCAGTATGGGCACAAACCCATGGGTACACTTGCCTTCAGGAGAAGTAATTGCTCCCTGGTCCTCTTCTGTCAGAAAAGGTATAGCCCACACAGAAGTTATGCCCTTGCAACATGCTTGCTCCTGCTACTCTGCTTGTGGCCTCAGGTTAAATGACCCAACACTGTCAACCCTGAAATGGTTTCACATTACTGTGTCTTGTCATCTACACAACCTCCCACTGGGAAAGATGCAAAGCATATCTGGGCTATGGTTCATTTTGAGAACAACAATAGCAAAACAATCTGCATTGCTGCAAACATGCAGCCACTTGGGACACCAGTTCCAGCAACCACTGTTGCCCTGACTTCATCACAAAAGAAACGAATACTTACAAATCAGCAAACCACAGCATTTCAGTGAAGTAAAGAAAACTGTTGTGTGCAGTGGTGTCAATCCCTCAGCTACAGGTCTGGGTAAATAAGCCTTTGCTTGTCTCATGGTCTGTCTCTCAGCATGTGACACCCACCACCACCACCAAAGATGGTACAGGCACCAGCACAGTACATCACAACCTCAGTACCGCTCCTGCCGTGGATCCTGCTCCTAGCCCTGGCTGAGATATGGATTAAATGTAAAAAGAGGACAAGAATATTGATGACATCAGAGTTACATGAGAGATGAGGCTGTCAATTAAGTTAATTTTAGTTTCAGATATTAGTTGGATTTGTTTGACCTCTTTTGTTATATTTAGAGCTATTTAAGTTGGCAGGTCCTGCTATGTGGGAAATCGAATGTTAAAAAAAATCCTTCGGACCTAAATTAGAATGCACAGTTGGAAATTTCCAAGAAATTATATTTCCAAAATCTTTCTGGAAACTTCAAAATGACATAGTAACAGCAGTTTATTTTAATGTTTATAATTTTGAATAGAGTGTGTTATACACAATATAAGCCTTTTTATTACATTTTTTTGCTTAGATTTCTTTGGAAACAAAATATTTTTATCATTTTTTGGATACGTGATTGTGAATGCACTGGTAAGTTCCCCTCAAATATTTCCATTTTGTCAAACCAGTATTTTCCTATGAGAAGTGTTTTCTTTGGGAAAAAAAAAAAAACACCATGGATTTGAAGTTGCCTCTTTCTGCCCAGTGACTTGCTCTTCAGCAACACATATAGAGTTCCCTGAGGGAAACAGCCTGTCCCCACCCGATCCCTGGGAACAGAAAGACAACTTTCTTCTGGGAGATACTTTTATTTAGATAATTCCTCCAGAATTGAGCATTTGGGGGCCAGAGCAGTGACATGTGTCAGTGTTACAGTCTTACTGCACTGTGGGGACAGGGAACACATTGAGAAGATGGATATTGAAAAGGCATTATTACACTCCCTGGTGACGTGCCATGGGTGCCCCACAAGGCTCACAGCAGACCATCGTCATCCCTACCAGTGCTCTGCCATTTATCTGGCACTTCCCTCTGTGAAAAGGCATCTGGTCTCTGGCAGTCACCTCTTTTACCTACGGCTATGTGGGGGTACATTTTCTGAAAAGGGCTCCTTTAGGTGAAACTTTTGTTCTGGCTGTGCACAGCTCCGTTCAGTGGTGGGCAAAGGCTGGGGCACAGCCGAGGTTGTTATGTGCCCCAACATCTCAACAGCTTCAGAATCCTTCATACAGCCCTTTAGCTCCACTTTTTTTCAAGATCTTTTGGCTGGGCACTGTCTCTCCATGCATTCCTGCAGCTACGGTACAGTGCTCAAGGGTGATATGAGGCTTCTGATGCCAAGAACAACAACAACAGAATCCCCACTACCAGGCTCTGAAGGGCTTGGAGAGCAGCAGATCTGGCTGGTGACAGTCATCTCCTGTTCTGGTCTGCCTCAGGCCCTTGTGCTTGGGGAGGATGTGTCATCCCCGGAGGCTTTTCCTGGACAAAGTGCTGGCTGACCATACCTGGTGCTGGCTGACCATACCCGGCGCTGGCTGACCATACCCGGCGCTGGCTGAGAGCCTACAGCAAGTGGGAGGTCGGCCTGCAGATCTCCAGAGGTCCCTGCCAACCGGCATTTCTATGGTCCTATTGTTTTTTCACCCCTGGCCCCATCCAAAGCAGATCCAGCTGTAAAGCCAGCCTTGATACCCACTGCTGTTCCTGTCACTCCCTGTTCTGCTTGGGTATCTGCAGTCTTCCCAGTTTCCACCCAAGTGAACTCCTTCTTTAAAAAAACCCTCCTTTTCTTGGAATTTCATCATAACATCAAGTTAAAACATGCTCTACACAGGTGCTTTTGAAGCTGTTATCTTGTAAATCAGTTCTGAATTGTGACCTTTCTTATCTGTTGGATTTCATGCCTAGAAAATCAAACCAAAAAACCTCTTACCAGTCCTTCAGTGCTGAGGTAAACCCAAATATGTAAATAGCTGGGGAACATACCTGTAAAGTATTGGACAACTGAGCCTTTCATAATGCTCATGTGCCAATGAACATTTTTGCCCCGTGCCGAGGTCCCAGTAGCAAAGTTAGACACATAAAATGTAAATGTGTGTTCCCTTCTTTCCTTTCTGATGGCTGTATTATTCAGCATGATCAGGTCTTTTTTTAGTGAAATTAACTACTCTGAAATTGGCATCAGACCAATGAACGCCACAGGCAGTTACTGAGCTGAGCTTACTGCTGCTATTAAGGTCAAGAATGACCAATGCTATGGAAAGCAGTTGTCAAGAAGACACAGTAACTCATCAGACCACGAGGCCACCACAATGAGAGGCTGAAGAGAGGCCGCCCTCAGGAGTAGTGATTTCATTTTCAGACTTTGCGTTACTAAAGATAAGCCATCAGACTTACCATGTTACTGGCAAGTGACCTGCAGATCCTTCTCCTTTCGAGCTCAGTTTCCCATTTTGGCCATAAAAAGCTATCAGTGCCCCTTTTGGAAAGGAGCAGAGTTGTGCAGCTCTGAAGAAAGGAACGAAAAACCCCTCACCTAGAGCTGCCCAACAGCATAAAAGTAGGAGAAAAAAAGCACTATTAATTATGACAAGCATATTTATGGGACAGCTGATGTGGCCTTCAGAAGCACAGTCAGTTTAGGGGAAAAACTTTCCATCTGTGGCAAGTACTTCATGGCATGTGGTGAGCTCCTTTGTGGCATTTGGCTGGCCAAACCAGCAGCATTGTGGTGAGCTATTGCTCCGTTTCCTTTAAAGCAGCCTGGGGATGGAGGTGGTGTGGGAGCTGGGTGGCAATACAGCCTCTTTCCTCCCTGTACAGCATGACCCAAAGCTGTGGGTCTGGCTCACTGCAAGAGCACATGTGCAGGCTCCCTGCTGAGAAGGGTGTTGTGTGCTCCCAGCAAGTGCAAGACAAACAGGATGCGTCTGACACGAATGCTCTCGCCCCCACGTGCACCTCCAAGGGGTAACCAGTGCGCACTGCAGCAAGGCTGGACCATCTCTAAACTCTTTTTTCTGGCTGCCACTCAGGATCTAACAGAACCAACTATTTCCCCTTGCTCACGTGTACCCCTTCTGCATCCAATTCCCTGTTTTCTCATATATCCATCAAAGGGGCCAAGTTGCTGGGGCTTTCCTGGGTCATGGGATCCCAGGACCAAGAACAGGAGATAAGGTGTGCCTAAACTCTATTTATTGAGCCCCACTGAAATTTAACAAATACCCAAGATCACAGAACGCTGCTTCATGAAGACCCATTTTCTTCACATATCTAAAAATTAATAGATGCTGGCTCAGGTATTTTTCATCTCACAGAACTGAAGTAAAGGCACCTTCCAAACCACAAGAGCTGCAAGTCAGCGCATTCATCAGTTTGTTCAAATTTCTGTTGTTCATGTCACCAGGCTCCAGTTTCTTCTGCAGGGCCTGGAGCTACTGTTGCATTTGCAGGAGACCCCAGCTTTACGGATCAGATCCTCCATTTGTTTTGGTAAGATGGAGCCCAGGACTCCGTTTTAACAAATGCTGCTCACTGCTCATTCACTGCTCAGAACAGAAACCCAAGGAAGGCACAACTTCCATGTTCTTGCTGCAGCAGATTTCTCTGCCAGGAAAAACATTTTTACACTTTTTTTTTTGTGTGTGTGTTTTAATGGTAGCTATTTCTACATTATCTATTCCTAAGATTATTTCCTGTGGGAAAGATGTAATATTTTTAATTCCAACAATAATTTTAGCAACAGTTGCCATTTTCTGCCAATGTTTCTGCATTTTGGGATAGGACCAAATTATACGTTCTAAATTCCGCTTCTTGTTACAGTTTCTCTAGGAAAGCTTTTAAGGCAGTTATTTCATACCTCAAAAATTACAGGGAAAAGAATTTTCTTATGCTCATGAGACCAGTTTTCCATCCAGTTCCAGGCTATCGCCTGTTTCCTGCATAGTTAACCTCATTCTTCCATTTCCATTTAAAAGTCAAATGCTTCTCTCTCTCATTTAGCTTTCATGTTGTTCACACTACGCACTTGGTTATAACTTCCACTGCCAGTTCTTTTGCATCCAATTAGGAATAATTTGCTTACCAAGAATTGTGGCTGCTGCTCGGCAAATCTGGCCACACTGAAGAATACAGATATTAAAGGCCTTCAGAGGCCCCTTTCTGTTCCTGTGCCCCTGGCACCCCTGCTTTATGAAGTTTTCATTCTGGAAGGAGCAATTTCTTGTAAGTTTTGAGGCAATTATTCACACTTTTGTACACGCAATAAGTAGTGTTACTGTGCGTACATGTCTTTGCTGAAACCCAAGAATGAAATTCCGGTCTTCCCAAGATCAGCAGCGGGTTCAACCTTAGTAAAGTCAAGATTATGTCTCAAATGTCACCCGTGACCTTAATCAAGAACACTACTTCAAAATTAATAAACTCCTTGCTTGCAGTCAAGAAGAAATACATCTGGGCTTTTTTGTTTGTTTTGGGTTTTTTTTTTGAGGAAGAGGGTTTTTTAAGACAAACACTGAATTTATATAACCTCTGAAAGGAAGATACCTGATGTTTTTGCAGGAAGTTCAGCAGAACCAAGAATTCTTGGCACCAATCTCAATATATGGCATGCTGTTTACTTGTCCAAATTTCCTAATATTTATTCCCAAGTTTCTGTTTGCATCTGAAATGTCTGCAAAGGATGTGAGCCTTCTAGAGACAGTGCCTAATAAACTCAAAAGATTTGTTTTTCAAATCAGTTCTTCTGTAGGTGAAGTGGAAGTTGGCTTTTGTTCCTTGCAGCATAGATTCTAAATGTCTAACACATGCATTGTGGAAGGACCCATTTCCTTCTGGGCTAGTTTCTCTTGTTTTGCTTAGTTACAAAGATTCTGTATTTGCAGGTGAATTATTTACAGTTTAGAAATAAATCAGAGGCAACAGCCAGAGGGGGCAAGCAAGGGTTGCAGCTGCCCTGGAAGCACCACCACTACACAGAAAGTGACTGTGTTGAATTTTATGCCACCTGTTGACCTGGTCACACCACAGCAAGTTTTTCTGGAATCCTGCTCCTTATTCTTAAGGGCCACGAGGACAGAAGAAATTGTCTGAAGGTACTCAGAGATTCCATATCAAATGCTACACGAGAGATGAGATTTGGATCTCATGTTTGTAGCTCAAACCCATCACTAACATTACAAAAACAAACCCATTAAAACTTCTGCCTTAAAAGAGGCAGCAGAAGTTATCTGTTTCAAGAACACATAACACATTTTAGATTTTGATCCAGATTTTTAATAAATTGTGCCAGTAGAAGCTTTCAAAGGCAATGATATATCAATAAATAACAGTTAAATTGAGTTCCTGAGAAAGAACCTACCACATGAAAGAATGTCAGATAGATGTAAATAACAAAAAATGGCATTACTATATAAAAAAGCAGTAATACTGAATCTTACATGAACTGTCACAACACAAGCACTGCATACCTCAGAACATTCCTTTCATACAAATGTAAACAAATACACAATCATTTTTGTTTAGTTCAGGCTGATGAATTCATATGTTGTTGCTTAGACATCTAAACAATGGATAGGATAGGATATGCTAAAACATTAAGGAATAATATGTGGAATAATATACGGAAAAAATAATGAAGCTCCAGATTTAAAAATAAAATAAAGCAAAAACACATTAAAGGAGTGTTTTCCTCAAATGTTATTAGGTCAATCGCTTTAAACAGGACTGTTACACTAATCTGAATTAAGGATTTTTGTGTGTGTTTACTTATTTAGTTATATATAATATATATGCAAATATGTATGGCTTAATTATCTTTAGTATTCTGATATCACTTTGAATAATTCTCACTTATACATACAAGAAAAATGCGTATTTTAACATAGTTAAAAACTGATATTTCAAAATATGCCTATAATTTGACAGAAATGAAGGCCTATTGTGCTCCATCACAGCAACATTTTAACCTCTAGACAACAGGACAGAATGACCTATCAACAATGCCAACATTTTCAGATGTCAGTGGCTAAAACACTAGGGTCCTTAATGGACAGGCAGCCAGTTACATGTAGGGATGTGATGTCTGGAAAAGCCACATACTTCCAGGTTCCGCAGGTGTCCGTGGAGCTGCACACGCCCAACGTGGCACTTGGGATCTGGACGCACTGTGGGAGCACAGCGTCAGACATCCTGGTTTGCGTCTGTGAGCGCTGGTGCTCTGCACTGCTGCTGGAACTGAACCACAACCACCTGCCTGGACCAGCCCCATCCAGGCAGCTGCCACAAACTAGCTTTGTTGTCATGGTCTTGCTGCTGAACCTTGGTGGGGAAACGTGTGCCGATGACGTGAGCTTACTAAAAACGATCTATCACATCAGACCACAAAATCACTATTCAGGTACAACCTTTGCAATCCGTTTTACAAAATTAATATTGGATACAATCACAAGAGGAAACCACCCACACAATACATAATCAACACACGGTTTAAAATGGTCTAATTTTAGACCCTTAGAAAAATGGATCCACAGGACCTGCCTGTGAATGGCAAGAAAAGGCCATTTCAAATAGAAAAACACTGCTCATGCAACATTCTTCACACACTAGACAATGAAATCACACCCAAATTGTCACTTGCTCACACTTTCTATTACACTCCAATAAGCAGAAGGAAATAAAGCAGCTTTAAGGTTATGTCACAATTCTGAAATGTGGAAAATACATATAATAAACAAAATCACCGTGTGAATACAATGGCATCAGTAAATTTAGAAAATTAGAGAGCAGTTTTCTTTTTTCATTTTTCTTCTTTTTTTTTTCTTTCTTTCTTATATTATTGCACAGAGACCTTTCATCACATGTTCTTCAGCTTTATGCATCTTCCTAAATGTGAAATAAGTGCTATGGATAAAATAAAAATGTAGAAAAGAAGAACAGCAGCATGATTTGTCAAAGTTAATCCCTATAATTTAGTAGGAAAAAAACCCTGCTATAAACAAAATATAAGTGCTCTTTATTCATTTAAAAAATAACGCTGACAGTTGCAGAAGTCTGTAAATGTTAATCTGAGTAGGGGGATGCTGACCTCCAATAAAAATAGGCCTAGAAATTATAGACTGCTGGCCTTGTAGATTTTGGTGAAGACCAGGATTTCAAGTGTAATTATCAACAAAGTTATTTACAGTAGAACTGACCTGAACTTTCAAGATTGCCATTTTTAGGACCTGGCCCTGCAAGCATCTGAGTCCCCAAGATGTCTCCAGCCTCAGCTGAACGTACACCTGAATAACTGCTGCAGGATCAGATCCTAAAGGATCAGCTAAAGGCCTTATTGGATTTGAGATTAGTCTCATCTGCAGTAATCTATACAATAATTTACACATATACAGGCTGACAAGCTCCAGTCTGATCCACCACACCTTTGTCTTCTACGTCAGATTTCTCAGACTGGCCAACTTCCATTCCAGAAGGTTTGGGATACCTGAACGGATACCCGTTGTCATCAAAGAATCTTCGGAAAGTAAACTCGTAAAAAGCATGTTCTGTGTGTTTGCTATTGGAAGAGGCCAGTGGATCCCACGTCCTGGTGCTGTCACCGCTAGCATCATTCCAAGGACTTTCTTCTTCAACCGGATCAAAATTTGAAGTGTCCATTGGATGGCTGATTTTTGGAACATAGGGAGCTGGCTGCCTACGGATATCGGTAGAGAAGTCCATAGAGTGAAAGAAAGAATGGGCTTTAATATCATCTGCTCCATTTCTTCCAAGCCTGTCTTCAGCAGCACAGCAGAGCTTTGTGATGAGATCAGTTGCCTCAGGGCTTAGCTTGATCTGTGAGGGAATGTGCAGTGTGCTTTCCCAATTTATCACCTACAGGTAAGAAAGGTATTAAGCAACTTGTAATCCTGTAAACAGAACCCTTGCAATGGCCAACTAACTGTGCAGAAGTATACACACAATGAGTCCACTCATAGCCTGCACATTTCAGAGGTCCAAGAACTCAGTTATTACATTGCATTGCTTTTTAATAATTATTTTAATGGATCAAAAAACACTGTTGGACAGCAGACAAAAGAAGTAATTGCATTTTTTAGAAAGGCAGATTCCTTCTTGAATGCTCCCATAGTCAGATTTGAGAACATACTCAGTTTACACATGATTTTGTGGAATTACTTCAAGGAATTACTCCACTTTTTCTCCAAAATGTAAACTAGGAAAAGTGGTCACAAGACAGATCCTTTCTAATAAAGAACTACCCACTGCTCGACTTTGAAACACATTGCCAACTGCAATTATCACTGGCATATCAGCTTACTGATAGGCACTCTAAGGAATTTAAGTGGACAAACTCATGCTTAAGAAATCAGAACTCTACTGAGAAGACTTATAAAACCAATACCTATCTATGCAGTTGGAAGAGTAAGTTCTGGTCTGATATTCAGTGTCTTTGTTGACTGGGAAAGGATATGTGCTTGCACGGAACTATTTAAAGTCAGGCTTTTTAAATTACTCCTTTCTCTAGTGAAACAAAGGGGAATAGGTCTGTGCATGGAGCAGGGAAGGGAAAAGATTAAAATTTTGCTACCAGAGATTAGGACTTTGCTTCAACTTACCTTCAGTTGGGTTTCTGTGGGTGTAGGAGCCAGAAAAGGAGGCTGTCCCACTAACATCTCAAAGAGGATCACACCAACACTCCACCAGTCACAGAGTTGAGTGTATCCTGAAAGGCAAGCCAAAAGGTTGACCTCCACAAGCCAAGGAGAATGTGTATAAAGCTACTTGCAATTAAGTATTAAAACATACAGCACAGATTTCTGCCTTTTCTCAGACTTCATATTTGTGACTTCTGCTTGCTGACCCAAATCTTCTGCTGCCAGTAAAGATCTAATCCTGTTGTCTGTGAACCTTTCTGAATAAATTCCATTCTGAACACAAACTGAGTCATGAAACCATATAATTAGAAAGAATGAAGGAGGTTTTTTCATACTCTGTCCCACACCTACACAGCACAAACTGGATCTCAAAGAATAACAAAAAATGTTTCGCGACCCCCCGTAGGGTTCAGTGGAGGTGATACCACAAGTTTGAAAAGCTGCTGAAAGACACAGCCTGGCTCTAGAGACAGAAGAGATCCACAGATTACTTTCTGAGCAAGTTCCAAGCAGAGGAACAACTTCAATCACTTAACTGCTGTAACAAGACAAAGAAGGTATATGTTTGAGATCTCCAAAAGGGAGTGGAGGATTTCAACACTGATTTCAATGGAGACTTGTGTCATCAGATGATGTAGGGTCCAGCATGAAATCTCTCAATTAGAGAAAGATCAGGCTTAGGATTTAGCTTGCAGACAACTTTGAATACCTAAATCTCCTTACTACAGTGACCTTTTCAGTTCTGCACAGATAGTCACAAAGTACTGTCTAAATTCCTTGACTGAAGCTTTTAAATGCAGGGTCTCCAGCGTAAATTGTGGAAAACTTTTTGCTGGGTTCCCCAGTTCTGGCTGGGAATCTGGAGGACATGTTTCCACAGTGATCCAGAACCATCAGCTGGCTGGCTACTCACTGGGCCATGTAAACTTGACAGCAGTCAGTTGTACTCCATGAATACAGATAATCTGCTATACACTTGAAAAATACTACTGCTAACATTATCCAATACATTTATTAGCAGCCTCGTTTAAAGGCCTCAGAGTGGGGATATACAAACACACACAAAGTATGACCACCACCACTGTCAGTAAGGTGATGCTAAACACTGGAGCATGGAGAGTTCTCCTTAATCTGAGCTAAGTGTTTGTGGCCTTCAGAATGACAACCTTCCAAAGCAGCAAGCTCATTTAAGGAAAAAAAAAAAAAAGTATTTCAAAGCATCAGCGTTCACTTAAACAGGAAAAAAATAAAGGTTTATCTACCTTTACGAAGCAGGACTTCAGGAGCGATGTAATTAGGGGTTCCAACTAATGAGTGGGCTAGACATCTCTGATGCTGCTTCTTAGCTCTTTGTTCCAATGTCTTCAGCCTATCTCCACATCTACAATTGGACACATCATCCCAAAGATCACTGGGCTCCATGCTGTCTTGTCTGATATGGCTCCCTTTCAAATGCAAGAGAAAGTTTACATTCGTGATCATAAAACATGCACACGAAGAGAAAAATATTTACCTACATCTAGTGCCACCTTCTACTTTCGCTAAAGAACAGCATTGAAATGTTAAACCCAAGGTATTTCCTTCTGCCTTCCTCTTCACAATCGTTTTTCCATACAAAATGTCCAACAAAATGTCTTTGTCTCTGCACAAGGAAGTATGCTTCCACATGGGGGATACAGAACAATGGAGTATATTTAGGTTAGCTATATGAATTTTTTGTGACCTTTTTGCCAACAGACACAATACTCCTCAACAGCACACACAGGACATGTGCGGACTACTTCAAATCTGTAATTAAATCATTTCACCACCAAAAGAATAAACTGAAAAATTGCTGCTGCTACAGTGAACAGCCACTTTACTGACAGGGTTTTGAACAATATTGGAAACAAAAGGACTGGAAACAAACTAATTGCATAGATCAGAGAGAGACAGACATGTAATACTGCCATTGACTGTTTGTCCCTGTTCACACCACCTCAGTTTCCTCAGCTGGTGTTTCTGTCAAAAGGTAGGTGCTTGTTTCAAAATAAACAATGTAATACCATTCCCAATAAAGTCTAAAAACATTACCTTTCTGATAGTATTTTGAATTGTGAGTCCACCTGAATCCAGTGCACAGTCCAAAGTCAGTCAGTTTGATATGCCCATCAAGGTCTATCAGAATGTTGTCTGGCTTTATGTCTCGATGAATAAATCCCATTTTGTGCACACTCTCTATAGCCAAAGTGAGCTCTGCAATATAAAATCTAGCCAAACGCTCTGGGAAGACCTCCATCCGAATCAGTAGACTCATCATATCCCCACCAGGGATGTAGTCCATCACAAAGTACAAGTTGTCTTTATCTTGGAAGGAATAATAGAGTTTAACCACCCACTCATTGTCTGCCTCAGCAAGTATGTCCCTCTCTGCTTTGACATGAGCCACCTGATTCCGGTTTAGCACATCTTTCTTTCGCAGAGTCTTCATGGCATACAGGGCATGGGTGTCCACTTTGCAGGCCAGGCATACTTCTCCAAATGCACCAATACCCAAAGTCTTGATTTTCACAAACATAGATTTGTCCATTTTGGCCCTTTTAAGTCTGTTGTAGTTGGACTCCTTCTGGTAGAGAATTTTCCTCATTTGTTCCTGTTCTGCTTCACAAAGGCCAGCCTTTACAAAGAAAAGGAAACCACAAGAGCAAGTACTATTATATCCATAGCAAGAGAACAATAAATGAGCGTTCCCAAAACACATTTCTCAGAAAAATTAACCAAGAACCAGAAAAGATGCATTCATAAGAGACATACTCTCTTGTGAGTATTTCTGAGAAACCGGCAAATTCATTGTACCTTAACTTGTTACCTGAATTTGCTATATCTGAGATTGGTCTGCCTGTCTCATTTGGCTGCACAAATAGGCATGGGGCAATGTTGTCAGAGAAGGGAATATAACATAACAAACCTGACCATGGAATTTGGTTTACACCTTTCAATGTGCATTTTCTCACTGCACTCCACAGTATGTATGCACACTGCAGTACAGCTTAATTTAAACTGAAACTTAAACCTAGATGCAGCAGTTCACTTTGTTCATGAATGGTTCTCCAGGGCAACTCACATTAACAGTTCCTACTGTGGGTGCCATTTGCCTGTTGGTTTTTGTGTTGAAATTAATAAGCTGGTTTTGACCTACACATTCCCAATTACCTTGGAGCCTTCTTTATAAGCTGTTTTACTTCCCCTGCCATATACAGCCTCCACTCTCAAGGTTTGTAGATCTCTTGAGCATCTGTTCTCTAAACTTCTCTTCCCCTCCAGAATATGTGCATATAATCCTCAGGTCTGGCATCTGCTTAGCCACTGCAGCCCAGACCCTAGTGCTATTTCCCCCCTAAATGTATTATTTTCCCTCTGTATCTAAGCTGTAAAAGTGCTTACTTGTCCACCTCCTGTCCCCAGGGAGCCTTTCCCCAGCCTTCAAGGCAGAGCCTGTACATTGAAACTTTGGTTGTCCCACACTGTCCGTCTCCTGAGAGCCACTGGTGGCCTCCACCAGCAGAAGCCCCTGGGCTGATCCCCAGGATCCTCTGACAACTCATCACTGCCACATGCCCCTTTCTTCCTGCATACCCCAGTTCCAAAATCCTGAAGTAACTGGCATCAACTAGAATCACTTCTGAGAAAAAGATTCATGCCTGCTGAGAAGGGGCACTGGGGAGGGGAGACGAAGGTGAAGCTGACTGATTAGCAGGCTAGAAACCCAAGCATACACCCACAGGGCTGCTGCTTAGGTTGATTTAATTTCACATCTGTAGTCTAGGTATCTAAACATGAATGTGGGCAGCCAGACTGTGCAATGAGATCCCCACAGTATAAAAATTAAATCTGTATGAATAAAGGATGGAGGAGGTCTGCAGAAACTTGCAGAACAGGTAGGATGAATTTTCAAACTGAAGGGAACAGCCAAATCAAAACCAGGAATACTGTTTTTAAAATGAAAGGTAAGACCATCAATCCATAATAAAGGAAGTGTTTATTTTTTAAGATAAAATAATTAGTGTGTTGTGTGCTTGGTTAATTCTAGAATAATGCAATATTCAGACAACCAAAATCTTCTGTGTGTATATTTTTAGTCAGTGAAGAGGTTGCTAGGGGAAGGAGTTGTTTTTGTTTATAGCTGAATTATCTCTGAATGAGGGAAAGCTGAAGAGTCATAAGAACTAACGCAATTAGCTGCTGTTTTGCTTCTCTAGAGATCATTCCCTATCTCAGTCTCAGGAAAATACTCACTAAATCCATGCAACACAACACAATCTGTACTTGCAGTGAGGACAAACTATTAATTGTCACTAAACTGCTGACCTTTCAAGAGATTTTAGAAACATCTTCTTTTAATTTTAACCTCAACAAACAAACCATTGAGTTTTCTGGAGCAATGTGAGCATCAAATGAATTGACTCTGGAAACTGACTGTGCTAGGGAAGATTGGATAGTTAATTATTATGTTATGCATTAATAACAGATTTCCTTAGAGCTTATCCTTAAATGCAAAAGTAGAGTAGTCATATTCTAGTCATGCCTGGGAAAAAAACCCCTCTTCCTCTGCCATATTTAAAAATTAAAACCAAAACTGCCAGAGCAACCATCAAAACATGGCAGCTTTGTTTTAAGCAGCATTATCAGAGAATAAGCTTAGATTTGAGAGCTACAATTAGGCATGAAAGAAGCTCTATCACACAAAGTGCACCTCCCTGAAATCTGCCTCTACAAGTTCCAGTGACGGTCCCAAAATCAGTTCAAGCTGGTCAAGATAAGATTACTTGTATGATATTATTACTTACATGTGTTCAACAGACAACTTCCAGTCAAGTATTACACACTCATCTGAAAATATGGCACAGTTAATATATTGCCAAGTTGAACAATGGCTTTGGTGAATGAGCAGCTATCATGGAAGAGGGAGGAAAGAGTTTTGCAGGAGCTGCCAAAGTATTGCCAGAGTTATCTCAGCCTCAAGCCTGCCTTCTGAGTTCTTACCTATGCAATCCTAATACTTTCCTGCTACGGGAGTTTTTCTTTATTTTCCTTTTCAGGTATGAAGATACCACATCTCAGGTTTTTCAAACAGCCTTCCATACCTGCATCCACACTTCTAAGTGAGTACAGTTTGGTATAGGGAGGTGTCTGATACCTACTACTTCTGCTGAAGACTGCCTCTTAACTTTTTTGATGGATTAAAAATAGTAATAATTAATTCAACCCACTAGTTTTTATTATAACAAAACAAGGAGAATTACTTTTGCCATTTCTTGCTCCAATTGCAATCTTCTGTTAATTTTCTGCTGGTAGGTCTTTATGACATTTTCTACATGTTGCTCCATGTAGAACTTGAAGGCAAAAGGTGAGTAGCTCTTTATTCGGGATTCTCGCTTTTCCTCATCTTTGCCATTTTTTCGCACAGGCACCGGAGACGTCTGAATCTGCTTTTTATCCTTGCCTGGTTTTTCAGCTTTAGTGTTCTTGCTACTTTTATCATTTCGCTCACTGTTCTCTTCAGCCTTATTGCACGTTGAACTGGGGACTACACGGAGTGTCTGCTCCATACCCATGCATAAGCAGTTGATATCAAACTGCTCAGAGGTACCAGGAAGTAACAAATGCTTGGGATATGGTGGTGGTGGACACCGCAGTTCCTGGTTACCATAATCCACATCTAGTTGATAGGCATTAGCTGCCCCAACAGGTGGCACGTGCTGCTCAATGATCTCCAAGCCATCCACAGCCGGTGCCTGCGCAGGTAACCAGCCAGGATGGGAAGGTCCCACTGCAGTCTGAGGCTCAGGTCTCAACACTCGCATGCTCTTCACTGGCTGGAGAATATGAGCAGATGTGACTGCTGTGATCGTATTAGGAGACGTAATTGAAGGATCAGGTTTTCCTGGAGGAACCTGTCTTATAGACACTGTCACTTGTGGCTGTTGCTGGTGGTTGTTAAAGGAGTTCGTTCTGCTTGGCACTGTGGCATCAGGTCTGAAGGATACGTGTTGCCGTGGAGATGTTTCTATTCCTGGATTTTGTAAAGAATCTCGGCGTGATGGTGTTGCTGCCTGCCACTGCTGAACTTGAGGATTATTCATGTCATATAGGTCCATGTTTAGGCTATTTCTAGAGGGAGTTAATAGATTTTGTGGTGGACTATCTGAAAAATCATTAGCAAAGGCTGGACCTCTGGGTATCACATGCATTTGATGAGAAGAAGGACTTGTCTGTTTGTGATGAGAATGTGATATATACAGGCTTGCTGGTGCCTGCTGAAATGCATGACCAGTATTATTCTGAACAACCGCCCCTTTATTTGGGAGATTGGCATATCCTCCCTCCTGCTGCATCTTGTTTTGGAAGGATGGACTCCGCTGAACACCATACCCCATAGGCTCCCCCTGCACCATCATGTGCTGCCTACTGTAATGTTGGCTGTTGGAGCCATGGGATGCCTGCAGCTGCAAGGCCTGACTGCTGTGATTAGCCACTGGATAATTAATCACAGAAGACTCAATATTTGTAGGGTATGCTTTCTGCTGATGGCTAGTTGGTGTGCTGTGAGTGCCTACTCCAGAGGGTCGCTGTACAGGAGCATTCATAGCTGAAGACTGCGAAGCAGAGATTAAATAGTCCATGTATGGCCTTGGAACTTCAGTGAGCATATTTGCACCTTCTGCTCCAAAGCCTGTCCCTTCATAGGCTGCATTACTGATCTGATGGTAGGATGGAAAAGATTCATTGGATCCTTCAAAGCTTGGCCTGCGGGTTACATTATTTGGCACAATACCCTTTCCTTTATAAAAAGAACACAGAAGAATGTTAGGAAACCATTCAGGTGAATGAAACTGTATTTTATTACTCATCCATCTATACATACAGACATACACACGCATACTGCATAGGGACTACGTGTTATAAAAACAACTTTCAAAATCTAAATTAAGTACTCTGAACATTTAAAGTTATAGGTGCCAAGTACTCCTACTGATAACGAGCTACTGGCCCACAACACTGCTCATGCCAGGAATCATCAGGGAGTCCTATCAAATCATGAAAATAGAAGCACAAATTCCCTAAGTATGAACTCATCAGATTACACTACAGCCTGGTTTTTAAAGCTGGACCACTATTATCACTTATTACTCACAAACAGGAGGAAGCTACAGAGCAGGGGGTTAAGTACAGCACCAACAGGAGGACAAAAGCTCCCAGAAGGACTGTCAATACAACTTAAAGTCAACATTGCTGTAAGCTACTAGGTCATCACATAGTCCACATCTTCTGTATAGTGAGCCCACTGCTCACACGGGGGATCTGCTTATATCTCTCTGTTCCATCTTTCTCCTCAAAAATCCTTCTTTCCCTCTCCTTCACGTAAACAAAGGCATCATACAGTTTGTCCTGTATCACTTCCAATGTGTTGGACACAGAATATCCCCTCATATTACTCATGTTCCATCTGTTTGGAAGGAAAATCTTTCAGGGTGTCAACATATTAATTTTAGCTCAAAGAATGTGCAGAGGCAAGATAGCAGCATGCCTACAATGGAAGTGTTAATGGCACTTTTCATCAGTTCTTTGATCTGAGGACAAATTGCAGGTATACAAAGCACTGGCTGTGCTAAAAAGACAAGGGGAGACACTGTACTGTTGTGATTTTTTTGTTTCCCTTCTGGTACTTTAGCTTTCAAAAATCACAGGATTTGGCCCATTTATGCCCAAACAATTTCCTTTTAAAATCTTGACTTCACGAGGCCCATAAGAATAGTCATGCTGAACTAACAGGCTCTAGCATTAGATTGCAAGCTTTTTGCATTACAGTGTGTCCCAGCTAGGCCAGATGTAGCACCCCTGAACACAGCTGCTGACTCTTCACCTTGACACACATGCCCTGCTGCATACAGACACACAAGAACGTGCACATTATTAAGACAGGTTTACGCCCCCTCTCTGCACACTGGAGAGGCTGCCCCCATACTAAATGACACCTTCATAAACAGTGCAATGTTTTGAAATGGAATCAGGTTGGACAAATTATCAGAGTTCTTTAAAGTGAAATCTATAATCGGCAACTCTTTCTCCTGTGATAACAAACGGCCAAGCTTACCGAGGCTGTATTTAAAACAACAGCCCCTGACAGCTCATCTGCTGGGACACAGTGAGAGGTACTGATGAGGCTGTGGCATCCTAAGAAGTGTGTACTCTGGCCTGGAAGTGGGAGGCAGCCATAAGACCCATTTGTCATCTCTGTCAGTAGGATTCATGCTGAGCCTCAGAGGCAAACTGGCTTTGCTTTCCCCTATCAGAGGCCATGAGGGAAAGCAGCAGCAATAATTGTCCTTCTTTGGGACACATAATTCAGCTGTGCAAAGAATCTTGATGTCAAGAGAGATAAGATGTCCACCTCCTAGATTTGTATACCAGTAAGTCTGTTCTGGTCTGACAGAGGAGTATTTGGATTTGTAAAGATACCAAACGTGGTAGCTGCAGATGATTTTTTTTTTCCACATACTTCTATCCAACATGGATAGGAATGGTCTATTTCCATACACCAGTATATGGAATTCAAAACTAGAAGATTTAAATTCTCAAACTGCAAATGAAAAATTGCTCAGTAGCATCACATGCTTCCTAAGAACTAGAGAAGGCATATGCTATCCTAGCACAAACAGCACCATATCAAACACATCAGTATGATTTTGTGGCACTTTAGGCAGGCAAACATCAGTTGCATGATATTTAAGTTTTGTAGTCTGTGTATCCTAAAAGGAAAGGTGTATCTTCATCTGGAAAGCTTAAATATTCAAAACAGCTGCACGCATTGCAACGATAAGAAAGCAAAACTAGATGCAAATGAAAGACAACTGAGCAATTAAAATGTTAGCCTAGAAAGGTTTTTCAACCCTTTCATGGGAAATGTATGCTCTTTAGGACCGGGTGTGTTCTTTCAGTTTAAGGAAAAAAGCCTTTATAATATAAAGCAAAATACAGTTTAGTAATTCCATCAAGGTTATTTGGAATTTTGTTTAAGGTCCAACTGAGGTCAGATTTGAGCATGTATTAGGACAGAGCTCTCCAAATAACAAATTGGCCAGTACTACTTAGTCTGCCATGTAGGCATTCTGCAGGCTAACACTCTCAGAAATGTTTTCTTAGAGGTTTCCAGAATTTCCCCAAACAATAAAACAGGAAGTCTAAGACTGATAGAAAGGGCAGCTGATCTGCTCCTTATACAGCCAGAACTGTCACCCTTTTCCACCACATCTGAAGCTTCATTTCTGAGAGTGACCACCTGAAAAACGAGATTCTTCCCTGTATGTGGCTACTCTCAGGGTCCCCCAAGGAAAGAAGTGGCTTTAATGAAGATCCCCCTCCTGTCTGAGATTTCTCTTCGTAAACCAAATGGGATTTCTCTTCCTCAGCTTTTCTCATCTCTGGACATGCCTCTCAGTCACCTACACCAAACCGAACACTTTTCCCAACAAAGATCTTCAATTGACCAAGAGGCAGAGGATGGGTGTCTGTCTGCTTGGCCAATTTTTGAAACTGAAAGAAGTCACAAAGTCTATCCAAACCAGATCAAAGACATTCTGCAGGGCTGTTAAGTGCTAATATCTGAATGAAATTAACTCTTGCAAGGCCTTTTGTCAGCTATGGTCTGATGTTGGCTGATGAGGCATATGCAGCGCCCAAATGCTCCAATTTGCTAATTTACATAAAGCAGCATAAACCAGCAGGGATGAGTGGAAAAGCTTCTGCCATCTTGGCCCTCACTGTTTTTGCAGTGTACTTAAAAGGATGTTAACATGAACGGAATTCCTGGGAAGTGAGCTATTTCACAACTCCATAGCAATTACCTACAAGCACAAGCTTTTACCTCGCAGTAAACTTGAGATGACTGAGCTGACTAGCACCAAAGGATAAACAGATTTTGGTTTAAGAAGGACTATGAATGTGTACATAGACAACTCTTTTGAAGCAGGTGAGTTGTATTCATGTTACAGACCAGCTCACCTTGCAGGGCCATATTCAGTTTACTGTCTCCTACAAGACTATATGCCACACTGTCAATCCACTACTTCTCCCCAGCGACAACCCTACTTTAAAAACTAGCTTATTGCAGGAAAGAAGAACACAAATTTTAAAAAAAAAAGTTCACGCTTACCTGGTGAGGTTTGCTTAATTACACGTACTATCTGTTCATTTCTAGGATCCAAGTAGCTCATCTTACTGATATACTCCAGAGCTGCTTCAATACTTCTGCTGCCCGTCTGCTTCAGTGCTCGGACAGCCATCTCCTGTATAAAGCAAACAAAAATTGAATCATACTGAGACAAAACCCAAGCATTGTACTGCAGGCTAGTAAGCAGTGTTTTTACATTTATAGAAACATTTTAAACATCACATCGCAGCTGTCTGAAACTAAATGGACTTGTATTTTGAAAACATCTGCATGCTTTACACAACTCGAAAATTAAAAGAAGAAAATAACAAAACACACAACCTTCCCAGAGTCTGGCAATTAAAGAAGCATCAAATTGAAACGGGTGCTTTAAGATTGCTTAAAATAATTTTTGAATCAGGTCTGGCAAAGGCAGCATAGTTTGACACTGGATGAAATGAAATATTTAGCTTTTGGTATTTGAGAGCATGTCTCTTAGTCACACCTGAACACAGTAAAAGCTTTATCCTTTCACAGATGCCACAAGAAGCTAATTAATTAGGTGGGGGCTGATTTCTGCTCACTAGAGTCAATGGGGAAGAAAAACTGCTGTTTTCAGTGCAGCTGGGACATCATTCACTATTTGTTTGGAAAATGACTAGGCATACCAAACTGAACGTCCCATTGTTAGTCTTTTCAGCTGTACTTTATTGGGCACATGTCCATCACTGAGCAGTTAATGTGAGTGCCAGACACACAACATGAAAACTAAAACTGGGGCCAATATGAATGGTCTAGTTAAACTACTCTAACACAACTACTCTAGTAACCCCTGTTCTGCAGCCAGCAAGTCACAGCCCCCTGCAGTTTGTTTGTACTTTTACTTATAGCACAGGTATAAAGAACACCTTTCAACAATGACTAGCACTGCATGACTGCAAAACAAAATTCACAAATCCTCATGAGGCTGCATGGTCTTTTCTAAAATGATGGAGAAACTGAAATCCAGAGCTTTAATGCTGAATTGAATTGAATTCAGTGAATTGAACTCACTGAACTTCAATCATCAGAAACTTAGATACCTGGTCAAAAGCAGTTGCTGAGAACCTTTCTATAATCACCTTCAAAAGGCATTTCATAAACAGATATAACAGGAGATAAACTGACCTTTAATGACAGGTGATTAGAGGACTAACTCAAACTGGACTCCCAGCTCTTAGATGGCTGAAGCTATATGAAACGAATTCCGCCCCAAGGAGTTGCCTGCAAACATCAGTATCCTATTATCTTGCCACTTTACTGCTATTTTTAGGTGAATTCTGTCATTGCAACCTGCCCACTGAGCACTGAATCAGATGGAGCCTGTGCCTCCTCGGCCTGGCTGATTGATTGCAGATGTGAAGGCTGGGCTGGTACAGGCACACGGCCCTCCCACGGGTCAGCTCTCTGCACTGGCTGGCAGTCAGGTAGTCCCAGCTGGAGCAAAGAGCAGCTCCGCTTGACTGAACTGCAAGTACATGTAACATACTCGCTAATTGTTTACTTAGCAAGGGAAGATCATCTCAGATGACACTAATTCACACTTAGCACAGAGCCACACGCTGGCACTTGGCATTTTGCTTCACTTAGCTCGGTCCCCTCCTACTCCCCCCAAAATGGCAGCATTTTCTCCATTACTCAGAGGTTCTGGTTGGGGAACAGTTATAGCAAGCTGAATATTTTTCATACAATTTATGATTCATAATTCATAGAAAGGCAGTAGTTGGTTTCACATTTCCTATAGCTGAAATACTTCATTGGCATCAGCACATTACTAAGGACAATTTTAAATCAACAGAAAACTATTATGTATAAAGGAAAGAATCTCCCACAATGTTTTTTCCTCTCTTTCTTTTTCTTCTTGTGGATAAATTTCTAAAGTTTTAGCAAATTTGCATCCTAGTGCTCAGCATTCTCATCACCCAGGGACTCCGGGCTTTACAGCCCTGTTCCACAGGGCTGCTAACACACTCTGATCCTGTGATTCTGTGATTTACAGCAGTTGGATCTAGCTTTAGTTCACAAGTCTTACAGTTTCCTAAACCAAATGTGCTCCATACACACATTTGTGCTGGCTTGGATATTGGGTTTTTTTGGTGTTGTCTGCAATGGAGTACCAAGAAAATAAATGCTTGGTAAGCAATTATATTAATGATTAATAAAACAGCCCATATAATCCATTTCTCCCTCTCCCTCTCTTAGCTGTGTTGGCTGTATACAATTCAAAGGAGCTAAAATAGTATAATTTTTTATCACCAGCAAGGTGATATCACCTCTGAAAGCAATGGTCTTCCTACCCATACTGTGTCAGGACTTTCTCCTCTATTGCCATTGCCTAGGTCTGAAAAGCAGAGTAAAAATGACACTGGTATTCTTGAAGCCATTGCATGTTCTACCTTCAGCACATATATTAGGGGATTCATATTTAAGCTTCATTGGGAATAATGTGAGGGGATAAGCACAATAGATTTCTCTGTGCACTGCTGGATTACCTAAGAGGCCAGCAAGAGCTTGGGACCAGCAGGTGTGTCCCTGGCAATCCTGCCCTGGCAGTGCAGCCCCATGCTCCAGATCACTGCTTCTCATCTTTCATGAGGTCAGCTCCCATCCTCCCAAGGGTTTCCTCATTACATATTCTGTTTGCTTAGAACTTACATTACTGCCGGAAAAATGAAGTAAGCTTTTTTGTGGCTGAAAAGAACACCTGTGATTGTCCTGTACACCATCCTGTAGCTTTGGCCCTTTCCTCTGTAGCTCTCATGAGACACAAAATAGCCCCAGTTTCTGATACTGGTTCACAAAAACCTCACATCATCTCCAAGCAAATGGAGAGCGACCAACAAAAAACACCCCAAACATTCCACATACAAAAGGAAAAGGTTTTTCCTCAGAGGCAGATCACATATAATCATAATTCTCCACCCAGGGGACAAATCCCTCTGGGAGCACATGATACTCCAGAAGAGTGGAGAGCAACAGGAAGCTCGAGCTGACCTTTGTCCTCCTCAGCATTGTTTATCCCATTGCCACTGTCCATGCCTACAGCTCTCTTCTCTCTGGTAGCCACCTGAAAAGGGCTCCCTTACTTCCAGCACCTTTTCATTAGGGACGGAGGACATGCTGATGTGTGGCTGGGGCTCACGGAGGATGTGCTCTGCCCGAGGTGGCTGCTGGCTCTCAGGGCATGGTGGCCCTCTCCTTCCAATATTCAATGCAGCAATGACCTCTGCTGAGTAAGGCAGCAGGGCTGGGATGAGACAGTGAAAGACTGGCCTCCAGGAGCCTGCTGAAGGGAAAGCTGGCTCCCCACTGGCAGCAGAGGCCAGAGCCTGAGCTGGATCTGCCAGAAATCAATATAAGGACTGTTTTGAAAAAGGGCAGAAGATGGATTAAGCAGTGTCAGTAATTACACTGGTTTGAGAGCAGAGGCTTAAGTGAGATGGAGGGTGTTTTTGAGAAGCAGCAGAATGGTCAAGAAGGAGAGAAATCAATGACAAAATGTTGCAAACTGATACGGTAGATAGTAGAAGGGATGAGGAAATAAGAGGGCAGACACCGAGGGAGGATAAGAGTGCACAGCTACACTGACACAGATAGAGCTGTCTTGATTTTATGCCATTCTAAGGTAAGTATATCTTAGAAAGAGAAGGGGAAAAAAAACAGACCAGAAATGAGACAGGAAAAAAAAAATCCACTTGGAGCTGTAGCCAAAACGCTCAAGTAGGCACAGGATCAAATCCAGCTCCTACTGAGGTCAACAAAGATTTCTATTAACTGCAGGGTACACTGCATCAGGCCCTTTGCTTCAGATCGTTTCCTTTTCACCAGGCCAAATGCTGTCAGCTAGAGCAGGGGTTGAGAAACCCGGCTGCTGACTGTGTTCTGCTGCCCCACAGCCAGCTGTCAGGCTCCAAGGAGAAACACAAGCCACTGGCAGTGCGCACATAAACCACAAGGGAACAGAGCGGTCCCAGCCCCAACTCATTCTTTGTGTTCTGTGTATTCCCTTTGGAGGATTCAAACATCTCTCCGTGCAAGGCTTCTATGCATCTTTTGCTTCCAGACACCACTAATTATTGGTGAAAAAATAAACCAGAAAAAGTAAAGGTGAAAAGCTACAAGGGAAAAATGTGAATTTACAATTAATTTTATTAAATCTGTAATTAATGTTACAGCTGCAATGTTAAAACGAGGTTTCAGTGGTCAGCTATGGTTCTGCAGAGATATAATGGAAAACCTAAACCACAAAAGAGATTGAGGAAACTCTGCAGGATCCCAAATGTGTGGATTCATGGAGAAAAATGAGGAGGGTGGAGTTTCCCAACTCATTCCTACAGTGGTCTACCTAAACCAGACAGCTGCATGGTCCACATGCTCTCTGTTACTTCCCCAGTCTCACGATGGTAGATGGCAGCTTTCCATCAGATTGCAAGATTTTGCTAAAAGGAAGGCCACCTTTGAGTTCAGATGCTCAAAAGGGAAAATCCTTGTTTGATGGTAAACAGATATCTGGATGTGTGCATATAAAGACTTCATCTCACTCTGTGCTCTGTAGGCAATGCAAAAGGCTTTCCCCATTTTACCCTCCCGCCTGGCTGCACTCCACCAGCATTGGCAGAGGTTTGCGTTCTTGCTGTACTACAGAGTTGTCCAGCAACATTTTTCATTCAGAAAGGTCCTTGTTGCCAAGATGTATTTATCATCCAAGCGAAGATTGCACAAGAGGTTACAATAAGTAAGACTTTTTCCCAAGAACATTGTGTCTGAAGGAGACAATAGGTCCTCCAAGATTTGGCAAGGGTAATTAATTGCTAACAACAACAAAAATTAATTACTTGCTTTCCATTCACAAAGAAGGATGGGCGACAGATGCAGGAAACAGATACAGGTTCCCTACAGAAGGGAAAAAAACTAAAGCTCATGCCAAAAGAGATGATCCAGCATTGATTACGAGCCTTTCTGCAATAGCCCACCATTGTAGGATTTTTCATTCATGATTTTAAACATTCAAACCCCAAGAAGTTCAGGAAACAATGTACAATATACTCCAAGAGAGCTGCTGCAGCCCCAAAGAACAGATAAACTGTTGGGGCACTTCACCCGATTTTGTACTCTACTTTTGTTTTGCCTGTTTTCAGGCTGCTAACACCAGGGGCTAAATTTTGCACACACAGTCCCATGCCTACTATAACCTTGATTACAATATTCTAGCCACATAATTAAGAAATTATCCTGAGTATCATTAGTGCTTTTCAGTTTTAGTGTACCAAAAAAAGCAGGAGGAAATTAGTGCTGGCAGGAATCTACTGAGTGACCATTTGTTTGCTGCAGTATCACTTGAAACAGTCATAAACCATTCTAATGGAGAACAGAACAGAAACCAATGGAGATCTACCCCATGGCTAGTTAGAGGTTTTCTGCCCCCCAGTGCTCCTGTTACAAACTCCTCCAAAGCTATACTGCTTTGGCAGTGACAAACTTCGTCTTACCTTCAGCCTAAATTATGCAGGGTCAGTTTATTCCCTCTGCCTTTAGTTCTGATTGTCTTTTAACTTCATCCTAAGGAATGATTACAGCTTGGCCTCCTGGGTGAACAAACCACATTCTTTTAGTTTTCGTTTGTAAAACAGGATCTTCATTCTCTTTACAGCTGTAGTAGCCCATCTCTTTATCAAGAAAGATGAAACTGGGACATGATTTTGATAAGAGCTGCACACCATTTTTGATGACGTGCAAAGAGTGGTAGAAAAGTTATCCTTGTGGTAAAGTCACTCCTTTTTCTTGGTTTATTTCAGCAGAGGAAGTTTGAGTTTGGAGCTTTAATCCTGGTTTTTGGTTCTTGCTTACAGCATTTCTAACTTTTTCTGCTTCAATTCTGGTAGCACTCCAGCTCTGAAGGTCATCCACTGTTTTGGTCAGGTGCTCTAGCCCCACTTTCCACTGATTGTGCATTCCCCCCTCACACTGTCAGAGTAGTTCTTTTCTTTTTTTTTCTTTTTTTTTTTTATTAAATACCAGACTTACTAAGGGTTAAAGTATGCAAAAGAGACACACTGTAGTACATAAAATGATGATTAAAAAGCAAACAAGTGAACTAGACAAGTGACACCCATATTTGAAATTTATCACTTCAGTTTTTGTATTTTACTAGCCTTACAGTGAATACAAAGTTCTTTCACAAGTATCATAATAAAGACTTTATAACTTTTTTTCCCAGCTGCTTTCCCTTAAGTTGATGACTAATCAAAACTATTTAAGTTCTTCCAAGAGAAGAAAAAAAAAATACTCTATAGATTTAGCAGCAGGGTAAAGAACAACCACCATAACACTTTCACCAGCTTGGAAAGGGTAAGAGAGAAAAAAAGAGTTGAGAACAGTAACTCGAAATACAACAGAGCTCCTTGTCAGGTGCCTCAAAAGGCACCAGTTACATCAAAATACTTTTTAGCACTATGCAACTCGTATTAAGTAGCAGTATAGAACTTTTTGGGGGGGTTGTCCTTGTTTGTTTGTTCTTTTAAATGAACCTCTATGGTATATGCCCCCACCATAGACACACTGTGTTTGGCCGTGGGTCACAGAGGATCCCTGCCTTTTTACACCACAGTCCTTGTGCTCCACGAGCTGTTCAAATATGGCTCTTTGCCTGAAAAGGAGAGATACGAACTTCAGGCTGTGAGCCAATCCACTGTCCCAAAGTTAAGACATTTGGAAATAAACCAAGCATGGCTGCTCAACATATTTCCAAATGAATGCCTGTAAAATGAAGGGAGTATTTATAACAAGGCATCTCCAGACAAAGAGAGTGTATGTAAACATTTCAAGAAGCTCTGATGAACTATTCAAGAGATGCAATCTGTTTAAAGGAAAAACACACATGCCCTGCAATGTTAATTTTCAAATCCAATCAGAACATTTAATCAGACAACTCCTGTTGATGTCCCAGTAAGTGTGTGTATGTACTGACACATATAGGGATTATATAGCATTCACGCATCTGTGCATATGATTTTGTTTAAAATAATCTAATTTCAAGTAAGCCTGTGAGCCCTCTGAAAGCAATATATAAAAAATAGACAGAACACCTTCTTTCATGAAGAAATAAGGCTCTCATTTGTATTACCAGTCAATGAAGAGGAGTAATTTCATTATATATAAATATATATAGATTTATTGTAGCATTTCTGGAAGCATGTCAGGCACTCTGGAAAGGATCCAGGAGAAGGCCGCAGGAAGCTGGAAGAGGTCCTGCCCCAGGCAACAAACCTGCACTTTGCATGAAGCTCAAGTGCCATGAAAGAACACGCAAGGAAAGAGACACCACAGTATTAACACCACCACCACAAAGGGAGTGAAAATAACTGAGAGCCACCACGAATACCACTTTTTTTTTCTTTTCTTCCAAATAGGCTGGGAAGGAAGAATAGAGCTGAGCTGCTCTGTCCCAACCAGAACACAGGTATGAGAGGAAAAGGGAGCAGGGTGTGGAGAGCTTCATCATGGAGACAACTTAATAGACAGACCTGAGGAACAGCGACACAGAGCCTGTTCTCCCTGGTCTCACTGGCCTTGGAAAAAGCACATCTGTGGCTGAAAAGCTGAAGGCAGAAGACTAGTTTCCTAGATATTTAGTGGAGAGAGTAATACACCCAAGATATGCGGTGACTTGCAGCCTACCTCAGAGGCTTTCTTACCTAGCAGGCCTTTTTTGAAGGCACCCATTCTCTCCCCCAACTTTTCAATGAGCACACACTCCTCATTTAGCAATCAAACTTGGCCAATAGTAATAGGCAATAGTAATAGCTCCCTGAGTAAGAAAATTGCCATAATGGAAAATACACATGTTCAGATCCCACATTAGAACTGAAGTGTAAGGAGTAAGCACATAGAATTCCATTTTGAACACATGTAGTATTCCAGGACTATCTATATTCCAAAATTTCCAGGCCAGGTTTACATTAACGGCAAAATAAAGGAGGGCAGAAAGTGTGTATTTGTACCTCTGCAGTGCTCAAAGTACCTCCTAACTCCACAAAATCCTTTCTACTGAGATGGCATCCCAAAGCCTTCTGCATGCACTGTGCTGAGCCCTACACAGACACAAGGGAACAATCCTCCTCTGCAAAGGATTTTTAATTTAAAACAGAGCAAACAACTGTATATACAGCCATAACTGTTACTCATTACTCTTTAAGTATGCTCACTGGAGAGCTATTTAAACTATTTAGAGTTCAAGTCTAACAAATGACCCATGGCAGGTGCATCAACAGACAAGAAGTTGGACAAATCTCTCCTATTCTTTCCTCAGCACTAGAGCGGGAGCAACCAATTAAGTGCTAATTCAAAAATCTTACACTGAGGCAAATCATGTTATAAACAGCATTTACAAATTACTGCACTGGCAGGTTTATATTACCGAGCAGCACGGAAGAGCTTTGCTTACTTCATGCATGAATGAATGCACATGCACACACATGCAAGTGTGCACATAGCTCCTTCCCAAAGGTGCTATTTTACTTCCCTGAAATTCCCTTGCTTTGGTTACAGGAACAGGGAACTTCCCAGCCCCTGCACACAGTCTGTAGCAGGTTCAGCCCCGGCTCCAGTTCACTCCTTCTGGCAGCCACTCTAGAGACCTGTATTCTGTCACACAGTGCCTCAGCCACATGCCTTGCATTAACTAGCGCAGCTTAGGAGTTTCTCCTGTTCCCACGAGGCAAATCACAGCACTATTCATCAATACTTTTAATATTACAAAGGTAAGATAAAATCCTACAATAGCTTTTGAACTCTGAAGAAAATTAAACAGAGAGCAATTAGAAAACAAATTCAAGTAGAAGCAAATGAGTTGTCCCAAACCAAGAAGCACCATCATCTTCCTGTAATGTTCACTGAAAACCCCTTCCGAGTTCCTGTTCACAATTTTTAATAACTAGGGGTGTTACCTAACACTCCATTCCCTTTTCATACCAAGCCCAACACTGGGTGAACTCTAAGGCTTACAGCTGTTACTCAAAGAATGAGAGTCACCCATCTGGTACTCCAAAGCAAATCCTTTCTACACAGCAGAGAAGTTCAAGCTAGTGGAGAGCCTTTTACTAAGCCTCTGGATTTCGATTCAAGTAACTTGAACAAGACTAACTTGTATGTAACTTGGATGAATCTTGAATGCAACACCATCTATCTCCCTGTCTTCTATTTTCTTTATCTTAATAGTAAGGCAGTTGACTTGACATAAGGAGCAGAGAACCCTTTCAGCAGCAGCAATGGGTAGCAGGGTTTGCCAAAAGCTATTAGCAGACAGTACCAGCTGTTACAGCCTTTATAACTAGGAGGAAGACACACATGGAGTAAGAATCTCCAAATATCCAGTCAGTGCTAGGTTTGAAACTTTCCTCTGGATTGGTATGATTTACACTCAGAAAGCAATGATGAATCAAGAAACTCGATTCAAAGACAGAATTCAGTTTGAAAAGACATGAACAGGAAGCATTTTACTATCGCTTCTTCATAAAGTGTATCAAAGTAATTAGGAGAGCAAGAGAGATGCTGTGCATGTCATCAACGCAATCAGAAAGATTTTTCCACCCAAGAGAATGGACAGACTTCAGCCACACTGATTCCTCCACTTCTGCCCTCGTGTGACTCAGCCAGCCTAATGAAACTTGCAAATTTGGCCAACAGTGCCGACATTAATATCAATGTGAGTATTAAAGGCCAATTTGAGAATATTAATAACACTGCAGCACCCATCAAATAGGCAATACAAGCTCCTGGAGAAAAAAATCATATCAAGTTGCCTTCAGGAATTTATCAATTCCACTGAAATCTGCCAAACTCTCAACACACATGGAACATAATAAAGAGCCTCACTCAGAAGGCATCTTCAAAGTTGACATAGAATTGAATCCAACCTCAAGAGACAGGTGCACCACACTGCAGAACAGCACTGTTGGTTAAAGAAAGGTGCTCCAGGATCGCTTCATTGCCAGTTGCGTACCAGGATCCTCCTACATGAAATCCACCCATGAATAAGAAATGGCACCTGCTACTCTGCACTCTGGGGGTCCAAGTGAGTGTCCTTACACTCAAGGAGTCCAGTCCTAAAAAATAAACCCAAAACCCAACCTACTCCTGATACAATGCATCTTAAATTACTAAATACATTAAGAAGGCAATTCCCACCAATTCCACCTTGCTGTGCAAAGGCCAGCTGTCATTTAAAAAGCACTATACAAACTCCTTCAAGTCTACCCTTGGAATTGGGTTCTTTCATGTTCTTTCTCTCGGGTGGGATATTTTATGGCATTAGTATTTTACACCTATTAGTAATCAGGGTGTATTTGCTGCAAGAGCAGCAGGCCATCCACGCTCTCCTCCAGACTCGCTTTTCCCATACTGAGCTGTCAGAATGATAATACAATCCCTTCCTTTTTTCTTTTTTTTTTTTTCTGAGACAGCAGTTACTTACTCTATGAGGGCACCTAAATCAAGCTGGATAGAATAGCAGTTCAGTGAAGGTTTCATGATGAGCTTATTCCCCTTCATTAGCAGCAAGTGATGTGTTTTCTAATTTTATTGCTCATGCATTAGCCAAAAATGCATTTGGCTGGCATTACATTTACAATAATGCTATTCGCGTATCGAAGCATTTCTTTTCAGTGGTCACAGATAGCAAGATGAATGCTTCTTGTTGCTCTTCCTTCTACTATAAGGATACATACATATTGAGTTATGTATAAAAGAGGATTTCTACAAATATTCACAGAGCTTACAAATTATTTCTTAGCTAAATTGGATATAAGGGACCTGTAAACTGAGTATTCAGATTCAGCAAGGTGAGTTATGAGGTTTGTTTTCCAGGAATAATGCCCCAAGGTACAGAAAAGAATTATTTCAAAGACTGGAAGAGTGGTTTTGTGCTGCCAAAGACAGCTGTTCCCCAGAAAGTCACATGGTGCTGAAATGTGCAATGCTTTAGACCTGTTTATTGCATTTCTCCATATCCAACTCTACAAATCGAATTTTGCATGTAGTCCTGTTAACAGTGCCTCTGTAGTTTTTACTGAGTGCTCCCTACTTAAGGCATTACCATTTTTCTTATATTTTGTAAGATTTTATGTAACATTATATGGTGGCTTTTTTTCAGTTTTAAACCACTAGAACTTTCAAGTGTTGTTTTAAAACCTCCAAGGCAAGAAAAAAATCAAGTAAAGACAGTAAAATTAAGCTGCCCATCCATATTCAAAGTCAAGTACTAACATAATGTTTCAAATAAGGTTCAAGCATATTCCTGATATGGCCTTTAGAAGTTTACGAGAGTTTTGTTCCCCTAATTATTCTTTGGGGAGCACTTTTACAGAATTTATAAGAGCTCCAGGATGTCTGGTTGGAATGCATTACCACTGAACTGTTCTCTCCTTTGAGGATTTGTACCACAATGGGACCCCAAGTGATATCAACCAGTAATGCACAGTCTAAAAGAAAAATATATCTGAGAAATATAGCTCCACTGTGAGACAAACGAAAGCTACTTCTCTCTCAGCCTCCCAGTGCAACACAGCATATCTCATGTGATTGAAGAAACATCTGGGTTTTATCTTAAGATTCCAAATATTTTTCTGTAGAGACACATACACATATACACAGAATGCAAGTGCTGCACAAGGCAACTTGCCATATTTATTGTTCATAGCAGGAAAATGCAAGACTTTTACATACAATACTATTTTTAAAAAATTTGTTGGCATTTTTGAATTTTATGTGTTAATTGTAATGCTATCTTCCTTTTTTTTCCCAAATTCTCTTTAAAAAATATAAAAAGGCATTCAGCTTTTAACATTTTAAAATCAATATGCTCAACCTTGTAATGCAATATACTCATACACGGTAGCACTAGGGATCTCATTAGACATTTTCCAGAAGTCTCCATGCAGCACTTAGTTTCACTGACTCTATCAAATAACATGTATAACTACAGGTCCAAAAGTAAGAATTGCTAAACACCACTAACTGGCATTTAATGATTTTTAAGACTACAAAAATATCTCTTTGTACTAAATGCTTTATACAACTACAAGTCAGTGTAGCTTTCTGCAGTTGCAAGATAAAACTCTCAAATCTACCAGTGCTAGAGGTAAAAAAAAAAAAAAAAAAAAAAAAAAAAAAAAAAAAAAAAAAAAAAAAAAGAGAAAGAAAAAAAAGACCCAGCTGCATAAAATATCTTAAGGTCAAGCTTTTTACATGTAAAGCAGCCGCAGCAAAATTATTCACATTCTTAGTACATAACTGACCAGCACAAAATTCCATGGAGAGGTAAACAATTCCCCCAAGACAGCAGCTGCATCTTCTTCAGACTGGGAGCCACTGTGGGGAGGGAAAAGTGCCCACTGAGGTCCCCAAAACTGACAAGAAGCGTGAAGAAAAGACTGCTTCTGCTTCATGATAGTGCTTCACTTGAACTGGTCCTTCACTGTGCTCCATGAGAATAGAGAAGTGTAAAAATAAGTAAATAAATAAAAAATAAATTGAAGCCAGTTGGTAACACACACTTTAACTGATGTCCTAGAAGAATGCTGTAAGCAGGAACCCAAGTCCAATTCAACACAGAAGAGTAGGGGGACAAATATTAGACAATACTGAACACAACTGAAAGGAATACAGCTTTGCTTTTATTGTGTAATTATTTTCAAAAGTGTACTTTGAAAGTGTAAAACTATTTCTTTCTAGGTTTCCACATTATTTCTCAAATTATCCTTTTTTAATCTGTTTTTTTCCTTAGCAGTATCTTTACTCAGTTCATCTCGATGTTACTTCTGTTGGCTACTGGCCAAGTGGCACACTTTATAGTCAAGACACACAGTACTAAAGAGGCATCTTTCTCACTGTGCTCCATTTACATGCAAAAGCTGTGAGATGTATTTTAGTTTGTTGTAAGAAAATAAATCTTCTGGGAAGATTTTTCTCAATGCCATCCCCTTAACATTAGAATCTTCTCACAAACCTGCCACTAGCCATCAATGAAATCAGCACAGCAATATGAAAAATGACCACATCAGCATTCATAACTTAGTATTCATTATATATCTTCCAGCTGCAAGTGTGTTGGCAGAAATGTCTGTCATGTCCCTGGCTGTCTGTCACTGCTCCTCGTGCTGGAGGTATCATTTGCCTCCCTCTTGCCTGACCACGCTGTCGCCCACTTGCCACCAGAGACAGCTGGCTTAGCACAGATTTAGCTGTTGAAGCATTTTGCCCAAGTGAGTTAGGGTTAACTCCAGCAGCAGCTCCACTGGGGCAGTAAGACCTGGGTGAGAGGAGGAGTAAGATGAGACAGCAGTGAGCAGATGGCCCTCTCTGGAGCACAGCTGGAAGGAGGAGAGCAGGTGAGCACAAGGCTGATCTTTCTCTCAGCATTTCCTCCGATGGTGGTTGACAGCCAAGGCAGCTGCCACCACTCTCAACTTCTCTGCTCCTTTCTGTGCCTCCCTGCCGTACCCCTCAATTGTGCTCATGTCCCTCCCCTCATCCCCAAAAAGTTATTTTTAAGCGGGATCACTTCCCCGATCAGTCACCGCTCAGCTCTGCAAACACTGTGCTGGCACAGCTTGCAAGAGTGAACTGGGGAGGAACAAGAGGGAAGATCAGCAACTCTGGCAGCAACAGCAAAAGCTGCTCTCCAGGAGCCCCAGCCCAGGAGTCTCCTCTGTTTCCTTCACACCAACCTACAAACTTCCCAGGTGAATGGAATATGCTTGTGATATCTCAGACCATAAGGTTTTTCTTATTTTGTTTCCTCTATGCTGCCTTAAGAAAGTTTTTAATTGCCGTATTTTGTGTGTTGGTATCATATTAAGTTTAACAAGCTATTCCCTCTTATTTTTGCAGTTATCACCTAATATTTCAAGGCAACAACAGGACATTTTGCAGAAATACATTTGAACATTTAAAAATATATAGCCAAGGGGAAATAGTCTTACATGACAGGCTATAAATCAACATGTTAGACAAGTAATTTTAAAGCACAGGAGGAAGAAAAAAAATCTCACTGTATCAAGCCAATAAAAACCCTCTAACACTCTAGAATATATTGGACCTATTCCACAACAACTATATTTCTTACAAAAATACCGCATTTTGAACTTTAAAGAAGTCTGAACTTGATTAAACTGAAACAAAGGAGAGGGAGGAAAGCAGAGCAAAGTACATGATTCCACTCATCCTTCACAGCTGAAGTCTTAGGAGGAAGTTTGAGAAGGTTCAAACAGATGTACTCTCTTGAAAAAGTCAGTGTTGACACATTTGCTTAGTAGTTCCCAGTAATGCTAGCAGTATATCAGTATTTCTCACCTCTCTCCTTCAAGCCTTTACTCTGACTATTAGAAGACTTGTTTTCCAGTGCTCTCAATCCATATCACTTGACAGGAGAACAACTGTTTTTCAGGCTTCATTATAATTAAGCTCAATACTGGGCCCAGGATTGTTTGGGTAAAAAAGCCTCCTCAGCAAGTTCACTGATGATACAAAGCTGGGAGAAGGGGCTGATACCCCAGAGGGCTGTGCTGCCCTTCAGAAGGACCATGATAGGTTGAAGAGATGGGCAAAGAGGAACTATCTGAAATTCAACACAGGCAAATGCAGGATCCTGCACCTGGGGAGGAATATCCCCATGCACAAGTAACAGGCTGGGGGCTGACCTGCTAGAAAGTGGCTCTGTGGAGAATGACCTGGGGGTCCTGGTGGACAACAAGCTGTCCATGAGCCAGCACTGTGCCCTCATGGCCAAGAAGTCCAACAGAATCCTGGGGTGCATTAGGAAAGGCACTGCCAGCAGTTTGAGGGAGGTGATCCTGCCCCTCTACTCAGTCTTGCTGAGGCCACATCTGGAGTCCTGTGTCTAGTTCTGGGCTCCTCAGTACAGGAGAAACATGGAGCTCCTGGAGCGGGTCGAGCAGAGGGTGGCAAAGGTGATTGAGGGACTGAAGCACCCCTCTTACAAGGGAAGACTGAGGGAGTTGGGCCTGTTCAGCCTTAAGAAGAGACAGCTGAGAGAGACCTCATCAATGAATACAAGTATCTAAAGGGTGGGTGTCGAGAGGATGGGGCCAGGGTCTCCTCTGTATTACTGAGCAATAGGACAAGAGGCAAGGGGTACAAATTGATACACAGGAAGTTCCAACTGAACATGAGGAAGAAGTTCTTTACTGTAAGGGAGGTTGGACCAGATGACCCACTGTGGTCCCTTCCAACCTTACTCATCCTGTGATTCCTATCATCATCATTATTATTACAGCACATGCTCAGCTCCATGAATGCTATTTAAAGACAGCAATGTTTCTTCTTAGAGCTTTAAGGGTGCAAAATATTAAGAAATCAGTAAGAGGCAAGTGATCACTTCTTCCTTGAGAAAACATATTCTTAAAATTGAGGCCTACAGCAAAATCCCACTGAGCAAAATTTTTCTTTAATATTTCAGAAGCAGAATGAAAACTGGCCATGTGTGCTTTAATGGGGTAACATTACCAGTAACAAGCACAACGCTACATGGCATGGCAGGCAGGATTCATAATTCAGAGTTCCAGAAACTAAGAGATTACTGCACATTGTTGAGCCTCAATTTCTGCATGAAGTAAAAAAATACAGTTTCTCTGCACCTGTTCAACAAAGCTGCCAAAGGTAAGGATATATGCCTGGTTAGGCAATCAAGTTCCAACTTCCTAAATTTCCCCTAGGAGAATTGGGTGGAGACAGTACTCCTACTGGTTTCTAACCTGTGTGCACATTGCCAAGTACTGTTAAATATGTCATTGCATCATACCACACTGCAGGTTCATGGGAAGATCTGTGTTTGTGTACTTTAAGCATGCCAAACCCGAAACACAGCTAAGCCTCCATGGCAATGACACATGGAGACGGTTCCCTATATTTTGATAATCACATTCACTCTACACTGAGAGATGGTCTTGGAACAGTTTCTTCAGCTCCAGAGAAATAATCTTTCCTCACTTCCACTGTGTGTGCATCTTACTTGGGCCTCCAGCTGTGTGCACACTTCTTTGGATAGTGCTGTGAGATGCAGAATCACAGATGCAGTGACTCCTGAACAGCAGTTTTCAAGAAGTGGTTCCAAGGTCAACATTCACTTCCTGTAATAGGCATTGTAACTGTCTATTCCTTTTCTCCAGGGCATCCATCAGCATTTAAAACTGTTGACATTATGATTAATTATTTTTAATCAAGCTTTCCAGTGTCTGCCACCACCTTCAGAGACTGATTAATCAGAGAGGCCAATGATATTGAAGCTTAGAATTATGTGTATTCACAGACATACATATAAAATTATGCGTGAAAACCTGCATTCAAACTTTTTTTTTTTTTTCCACAAATGAAATGTGCAGGATTTACGTTTCAGAACATGCAATAGCTGAGATGTCGGAACTATCCAAAGTACTGCCATGCAAAGCAAACAGTAATATAGTCATAGCAGTTCCATATGCAGCCCATTACTTGAATGACTATAATGATTCTTATATATCATTTTTAATAGTCAGTTTTCAACTTACAGCTTTTCTCTGCAAAAGGGAAGAACTAAAAATCTAGACTAGAAGTACTCTAACCTGTAATAATCTGTCAGCCTACATTTTAAACAGGATCTATATCCTAAAAGCCAAATGAGCTTTCAGTGAGTATTACAATGCTCCCAGCAACTGTGTTCTCAGCAACATGGCCTCAATACTTGTGGCTGCTGCTTGTTCTAGAACAGATGTATTGGTCACATAATCTGACCAGTGGATGTTTAGGATTGTATGGAGACAGCTTTGATGGAAGCGTTCTAGGAGACGCAGGTGGTGGCGGTAGATGACCCATGATTCGAAACCATATAAAAGAGTAGACAGCACTATGGCTTTGTAAACATTGATCTTGGTACTTTTCTTCAAGTGTTTATTACACCATACTCTTTTATGGACTTTTCCATGTTGCTGAGAACACAGCTGCGCTGGGCAGGGCACATCTCAAGGATGAAGATCTTGCTTTATGGTGAACTTGCCACCAGCTGCCGCAAGAGAGGAGCCCCGAAGAAAAGATACAAGGACTCCCTGAAACAACATCTCAGCCTTGGCCATATTGATCAACATAGCTGGTCTACTCTGGCCTCAAATCGGGAGGCCTGGAGACACACCATCTATAATGCTGCTGTTTCCTTTGAGAACGCATGCAGGATCACTCTTGAGGAGAAAAGATAACGCAGAAAGAATCGTGTCTTGCAGAATATACCACCTACGGAGTCTTTCTGCTGTGCCTTTTGCAATCGGACATGTCTATCTCATATTGGCCTTATTAGCCACCAGCGTGCTTGTAGCAAATGTGGATAGAGCCTTCCTAAATCTTCGTTCGCGAAGCCCAGCCATGAGCTGATGACAATGCTCCCATCTAAGTGATCTCTCTGCCAAGCAACTTTGCATTCTCTCTAATCTGAAGTGTATGGGCTGTGACCAGCAGCTGACTACTCATTTACTTCTGCTCTGAACCCATGTTTTCAATACAACCTCAAGCTCTCCTCTTGAAGAATGTTAAGCAAGCAGACAGTAAGAATGACAGATATTTACACAAACAATAAAACCACTAAATATAATTTCCTTTTATCTTCTCTGTACTCCAGCCATCTTGCATTTCTATGTTAGAAAAATCAGTTCAGGTTGCAATGTCTTCTGGGTAGAGACCTCATTTTTTTGCAACGATGTTACACCACACAGCTTCACTTCAATGTGAATGTATCAGTGGCTTTGTATTTGATTATCACTGCAATGCAAATGTGAAACCCGAAGTGAACAGTAAAACTCCTGTTAGCAGATTTACACTGGTAACACTATCCACATCACAAGCAAGGTTTTCCCAATTTCTAACATGCAGGTCCTAGACCAAAGATCTTGTTCTGTCAGGACAGGTACCATCATGGTTTTTTATAATGCTGTTAGAAATTAATGGAAAATTCTGTGGACACTAACATCGTAATTTAGCAAAGAAAGAGGGAAAATACCAGGTATGCTAGAAGTTACAGGAATATCTCAACTGGTTATTAATTATCACATAAAGCTGAGTTCAACTCTCTGTGTAATCTGAAATCCATGCTACAAATATTAAATAGATATGAACATATTTCCATTTAAGGCCAAAATCTGCGCCAAACCATAAGTCTAAGTAAATGGACTTAGCATGTGTGCATACTGGTGGAACAGGAGGACTATTTTACTGCTCAAAATAAGCAGCAAAGCGCTGGCTTGATGAAATCACTAGGAATTTTACTGCTGATTCCAGTGAGGGCAGAATTTCAGCTCAAGACTCTTCATAATTTAGCACAGTGGGGCTGGGGATACGATCCCAGTCTAGATATATGCCCAGTTGATCTGAAATCCCAAACCACTCTTCCCAGCTGTCTCATCTCACTGCATTCTGCACAGCAGTGCTCAGGGAACAGAGATGGGTTCTACCAGAAACTCAGACTGCGCAGGCTCTTCACGTTTTGTCTTCTAACACAAGCAACCAAGGGACCCCCTGTTGCTGCAGGTGGGGTCTGAGGAAGGAGGACACTGTTACTCAGTAGCTGATGAAATGAAATGCCTCCCCACCCCCTGCAGCACTTCCTGCAATGCTCCATACACTAAAGTCATACACCACTACAAGCTGGATCGCAGCTCAGTGCATTCCACTGCACTTTGTCACGCTTCCCTGACCAAGACTATGCCAAAAATTACTAGCTTTAACAGTTCTCTGGTGAGTAAAAGAGCTTTTGCAACTCTGAAACAGAGCTGAGTTTTTAATTCATGTTAAATCTGCTCTTCTGTTCTGAAGGAACATTTTTAATGCTGCCTGTAATTCCCCTTCTGTGCTTTTTTCTTACTTCTGTAGTGACTTTTGTGAAGATAAAGAGAAAATTCAAGCTGACTAGTTTTAAAAGGCTTAAAGAGACCTCTAAAATATGACTGAAGGAAGTAAAAATATGAACTTGCAAAATACAAAAATGAAAAAGATCCACATATTCATATAAATCTAGAAATACATGGTAATAAGATTCACAAGAAGGTTACCACAGAGAACAAAATCCAAAGTAAGACAGACTATCTAAATCAAGGATGGAGCAACATTATCCAGAATTTTCACCTTTACTGTTTATGCAGTACCCAGCTGAGCACAAGCTTGGAATACAGACTGCTCCTGCAAACATCCCTTCTGGTCAGATACTCTAAGCACTTCCAGCTGTAGGCTATGCCCTAAGAAACTTTCCTTTGTAATCTTTTATTCAAAACCCATGCCTACAATTACTGAAAGGACACGATTATTAGAAAATTGTAAAACTAACCTAAGTATTTAAGAGAGTAAAGTGCTCATTATGCCAATGCTTGATTCCCCTCTCTAGCAGAAGAATACTGGCATGATGCACACGCACCCAAAAAAGGGATCCCACTTCTCTCCAAGCCAGTCAGCTTTGCTCAGCACATCAAGAACTGTTGCTGGCTCCAGCCCATTTTTGGAACAGAGTATTTCACTATCAAACCCCATCTCCAGGCTGACCTGGAAACATGCCTGCCCCGATTTCTCCTTGCGTATGGAAATAATAAAGCTATTTTTACACGAAAAGCAAATCCTTTATTTTCTCAAAGGCAAGAATAGCCATTGCAACAAGCATAGAAGCCAGGTATTCAGAAGAGAGGAGAGTGTTACCTGGAAGTACAAAAAGCAATTAAGCCTTGTGAACAGAGCATGTGGGCAGAATAAGGGCTTAAGCATGACTTTAGACAGAAAGCACAAAAAACCACTGAAAAGAGAGTGGGGAGGAGGAATGCAAGGTAACCAGGAGCTTTTAAGTTCAATAGGCTGGGAAGGTGGGGAAGACGCCTCTGCAGTGACCGTCAGCTACTGCAAGCAGCAGGCACACACTGTGGGGGTCACTGGTGGGAACCCTGGTGTGCGGAGAGCAGCTTGGGCTCAGGCTTCTGCTTCTTCAGCAGAGCTAAAGAAAAAGGACTTTCCCAACACTCAACATGATCCCTTCAAGGCAGATACTCCAGGTAAAACAACCAGTTTGCTACTAATGGCTGAGCTCAGCACTAGCACCTCTGTGAGCCCCCCAAGTAAATTTCAAAAATCATACTCTCTCCTCACACACCCAGTTACTGGTTTTTAGCAGGGGCCTCATCCTTGTTACGCTTCCCATTTGCCCTCATCATTGTTAGTTCCATTAAGCCTCTTCCCAGACTGGGAAACCACAAAACTACTATGTGAACGTGGCAAAACTAACTAGATCTGTGGTCTAGTGGCAGAGTTTTCCCCAAATTCATGGCCTCAACAGCTTGTGTGCAAGGAGGGCTGATGGTGCCCTGCTAGTCTGACTCAGGGTTTTCTCTAATGCTGGACAATAGTCCTACTTCACAGTAATGAGAGAGAGAAAGAGAAGGAAGTTTTATGCACAGCAGAAAGCAGGATAACTGGCTTCCCCCAGTGAGATGTAGATGCTGTGCTAATGCTACAGCTGCTGTTCTTTGGCCTGTGTAGGGCAGGGTGATGACTGAGTTCATACTTTGCTACACAGCAATGAGCTTGGGACCACAAATGCTTCTGCACAAGGCAAGAGAGGAAAATGGTTCTTTGCAAAAAAACTAAGGAATCCTGTTAAGCGTGTAGCATTGCTATTTGCCCAAAATAGCGTTCCTGGAGGTGCTGAACACACAGCAGGACGTTCTGACCTTCCCAGGAATCTGGAATAAAGCAGGTCTGCCTCCAAACCAGAGCTGTGCCTCAGACTCTCCCTCCTGAGCAGCAATGTTCCAGGCTCAGGGGGTAAGAGATTCTCCCTGGCAGCAAATCTGAGCACCCATGTCTTCCTGAGCGAGGAGCAGGGCCTGCAACAGCAAGTTCTCAACCTCCACCTTACAAATCACAGGGAAGTTCCTGGAAAAATTTGTTGCAAAAGGTTTTACAGCACCAAAGTACTACTGAAAAATACATTTTTTCTAGGTTACTTTGATGTGGTTAAGAGCCCTGAAGGTTTGCTTCTCAGTAAACAGAGAGGTGAGGGGCGGGGGGAGGCACACCAACGCAAATGAAAATTCTTGTGGTTTGCTTTTGAATTTTCTGGCACTTCCCAGTGAGGTCCTGCTTTTGTAGTATGGGGAACTGGCTCATCATGTGCCCTGGCAGAGACTGATGACTTTTGCCCACTTGCCCCAAAGACCTAGGATCTAGGTCTTTGATTTGCACTGTTGAACACTGCACTAACATCTTCTCTCCACTATTTGCATGACTGCAAGACCACACATTTCACAGGTTCTTCATAAAAAACCTTCAAGAAAGAACTCAATGAACCTAGTGCTTGCACTAGAGAATATAACAAAAACATTTTCTGGAAGGGAGAGATGGCCAAGGTGCAAGAAATGATCATAGAAAGGAAATAGAAGTGAGTTTCTAGCATAACAACTGCTGGAGCACCTGAAAGAAAAAGAAAAATTCCATCCTGCCCCAGCATACAGCCAGCTGGTTGCTACCAAGTCTAGGCAGAACACATCGAACAGGCAATCAGGGGATCATTTAAAATACAATCAAGAAACGGTGCTGGACAAACAGGAAAAAAGAGGCAAGATGGAAAGCACATCTCTGGAGAAAACTACTGAGAACTTGTTTGGAGCCAGGACAAAAAATATCCCAACACAGAGTGAATTTGTCTTGATTCAAAGATCTCTGTCATATGGCCACAACTTTTTACAGTTTTAATTGGGAAAACCAGATAGGGGTTTTTTGTAAACAAAGATACCCCACACACGTTAGTATTTCCAAGGTTCCAAATACATTGTTTAAATTACATTTTATACATCTTTATCAGGCTGACATCTGGCAGGATAGTGGAATGAACTCAGTGACTGTGGCAAAGCTGGAAGAAAAGCATGAATGGGGCACGTGACTAGTTCAAGCACAGACTACAGAGTCCTGATACTGAAGGGAAGAAAAGATGCAAAAACGAAAACATATGGGGTGTGCTGGCAAAGTCCCATTACAGTTGCATCTATAATTCTTTAAGATGCCACATCAAATCTAAAAACATAATGCTGAATTCTATAAAAGACTTATTTCTTAATAGTTTGACATTATTAAAAAAAAATCAATTCATTTAGGGTATTCAGAGGCACACAGAGAAAGGCCTGTAGGAGGTGTTGAATATTAGTCATTCAAACCTTTGGAGCAGAAAAAACAATGCCATATCATAACAGGTAAAGAAAGGAAGGTATAGACTTGAATAGCCTTGAAGATATGCAAGAGCTGATAGAATGGAAGAACAAAACAAACAGAGAGGGAATTAAACTGCAGATCAGCAACAGTGATCTCTGAGTCTCTGCTGACATTTTCTTCTGTTTTGAAATAACCCCCATCCAACGGATTCATAAATGGTGTATAAAATCCAAATGTATGTAAGGAGTAAGAAACTGCATCTTTGCATGCTTCAGATTAAATGAGTAATTTACAAATCTTGCTCTGGAGTAATGAAGGATATAGAAAACAGTTGCAAAATGCTTGGTCATGCAAGCAACATCTCAACATTTAAATCTCAACATTTTTCCATTTACACTGCATTTATATTTCTCTACGTGCATAGAAGACAGTGTGTGTCACAGTAACAGTTTCACATACGCACACATACACTGATAACAATTAAACACAAAGCAGCACAGAATATAGTTATTTTCACAGACTGTCCTTGCCATAGCCATTACCTGATTCACAAAGTTAGGGGTACATAGCGTTCTTTGGCTTCAGCCTTCTGAAAATTAACTGACCTAGAAATAAATTTTTTTTAAAGTATTTTCATATCCTCTCCCATTCTCTTCATCCTTTGCCTCCCTGGGGAAATATTTTTAATTACTTGGATTCACTCAAAAGGAAGAGCACAAGTTTCTCATCAGGAAAAATTCATCCTTCACTCTGCAGGGAAGCAGAACACAGCCTCAGTCATTAGAATCTTGTTTACTTAGACTAAAAAAGAAATCTTCAGTGCGGTACCAAATCCTATGGATTAAGTTCTTCACAAACAGCATGCAGACACTGCAGGCATCGTAACACATTTATGCATATATGCATCTCTTGGGTGAAACCTAATTTCTATGTGTCCATTTGTATCCCAGAAGTTTCTTGTGGACTGCCAGTGACAGTCCAGGTGGCAGGACAAGACCATTAGAATCAAACCAGTTTTGCTGTGCTGCAGTCATAGCTGGGAGACTCCATCAAGCTGACAGAACAACCTCAAGAGAAGCTGCCAAGTAATATAAAGTCAAAAATATTCCAGCAGCAACAGTATTTTGGGTGACCTGCAGCAGATGTGTAGAGCAGGCAAACAGCAAGAGTTTGACTGGTTGACTTTCACTAGGCTTTTATTAAAGCATCTTCTGAAGATTGGAAATTGAGATTACTCTCAAGCCTGGACAATACGAGACACTACTGCTAGTGCAACTCCACAGACCACAATATCACAGCAACTTCAGCCAACTCTTATTTGGTAATCAGAGATGTTCTTAAATTTAATTAATTTTTTTCCCAAAAAGATAGCAAATGATGAAAACTTAGAATTAAGGACCAGCTTTTCCTACCCTAAGCCTCAGACCCAAGCAACATAAAAATGTCAGATCTAAGCTACACTCACAATTAGGTTATGAACATAAGCAAAGTTGAATGTATTTTACATACTACACACATGACCTATATAAAGATAAGGCCCAAATTAACACAAACATCTGTAGCTTTAAGCAAACAGATTGTGTATCTGTCCCTTCTTGATTTTACTAGTGCAAACTGCATTTGTTCCAGCAGAACTTGATTGTAGAATATCTACTCTAGAGTAGCTGTGTCCATAGTGAGGCAGCTTGCAATCCAACCAGAATGCCTTCCTAAGTCAAAGAAAGGAAAACCTGGGTCTACCCAGCTGTTTCTTAAGAGAGATTCAAGGCAACGGTGGGGAATTAATGGACATATGGACATATCCGCTACATGAGAAAAACAGCAGCTTCCACCACCAAGAAAAAAGACATGAAGGTCTCATATCTCTCCTCATCTGCTTTAGACAGCACTGCACACATGCATTTGCAAGTCACAGAAACAGGCAGTACCCCAAGGAGCAAAGACTGTAAGTACTGGAACCTGATTTTTGGAAGTTTAGGGGGACAAATGGACAACACACATGGGACATGGACATTCCACAGGAGTCACCACACAAGCCGCTGCTGAGCAGGATTTGAACTCTGGGCCCTTGGGAGCGCCAACAGGTTGTGGTCTGCTTGAGATGGGGGCACAGCAAGAAAAAAATGGGGAAAAAGGAATGTTCTTGTAAGTTACTTTATGGATATTCGCCCATGCTTTAGGAAAAAGAAAATTAATAATAATAAAAATCACATCACAGAAATATGGCACATACCTCTATATCACATGAGAAGTTTGGACTTTTATTTGCATTCTACTGATATTCAGTTGGCAGTTTTAATATATTTTTTTATTTAGTTTAGCAACTACCAGAAAAGCATTCCTAGGTTGAACAAAATAAGTTCTAAATGCACATCTTGGATTGCCCCTAAAAAATGCAAAAGTTGTAGCATGCAAAAGTTTTGCATCCAGTGCTACTGAAATCTCTCTAAGTTTAAAAACATCATTCAATTTTTTTGAGAAAGAAAAAAAAAAACCCCACAGACAACCAAAAACCACTCAGACCCCAATAGAAGAAATGCTATTTTTAAGTCTCGTTATAAAATCCCATTGGTTCCTCTCAGATACAAGCTGAAAAGAACAGCAGAGATTTAGGCTGAGAAAAACAAAAAAAACTGCAAAAGGAACAGTTACACCCTACTACTATTGTGATATCAACTTCCTGTTAAAATAATAACGGTAATCTTCACTTTTGGTCACAAGGGCTTTTTTATTCACAGACTGAAGTAAATGCTTATGCAGAATTTTTAGTGACTGTGAAGAAGCCATTTCCTTTTTTATTAAAAAAAATCCATAGCTCAACATTCTCCTGGCAATCAAATTTTAATAAATACAATTTAAGTATCCAGTGCAAGTTAATCCTGTACCCTGTTACAGCAAGACATAATTTTAGACTTTTATATTAACTCCCAAGCTTCTACAATGTTTATCTGATATGAGAAGTAGGGAAGCACTGGTTTAACATAACTAAGATTCACACTTATCTACAGTTGAAGTCTGGCATCTGATTCCTGTTCTGTCATTTCAAACATAACCCTACTACCAAGAGGTAATTTATTCTACAGTTAGATAAAGAAGAAAGGAGTCCAACAGGAATAATGGGCAGAGTTTAAAACATACTGTAGTCTTGTTCAGTGCCATATTACTGACCATCTGCCACAAAGCCACATCTTGTCAAGGGAAGGAGAACATTCAATCATTTATTATACTGTTAAGGAATACTTCCACCACTACAAAAACTCTGAGGGAAAATACTTTTCTTCCTTCTGCAGGACCAGCATACTCCAAGCCATGCTCATACAGAACAATATCAAGAACCCCTTCCCAAATACATTGTGGGAGTTGTGACATGATACAGAGAATCTAAATATATTCACTAAGTATCATCAAGAAATGACAGCAACACAGGTAGTCTGGAGACAAGAAAAAGGGCTTAGGAGAGAGAGGTGTCAACAGGTATCAGCTCAAAAGCAATCCTCACCTCTTGCTTTCAGCCCCTGGAAAGCTATGACTCACTTTTTTTCTGAAGGCACTAAGAACTGAAATGACTTAAGGCACTCACTTCAGGCATATTAGTGGGAAAACACATTCCGTTACAATGCTCTGATGGAAGAACACTGGATTATACTGGAAACTTCTCAGAAATGAGAAAAAGGTTGAAACCGAAAAGAGAGGTGAGAAAGAAAAAAGTATAGGGAAAGGTTATGAAACAAGCTCTCAAAACACCTAGTAAAAAGAAGGCAGAGTGAACAACTTACCTTCAAATGAGGGATGCAAATGGAACACACAGGAGACTGCTGGCCTGAATTACCAGATCTATTTCAGTTGCTAAAATAAAACCTTTCTCCTGCATTCAGCAGTAAGTGCCCTCATTTGAACATCCCTTTTTTCTTCCCTGTAACCCAAGAATACTTATATCCTCCTGACCTACAACATAGCTTGTAATGACTCTTACCACCTTTAATGTATGTCCCACAGAATAACCCAGGCAATCTTACAACAGCTCATTCTTCAGTCATTTTTCATTAACAAAACAATCTGAACAGAAACACCCAGAGAATGAGTAAGACATTCATCCCGGAGATTTTGGTAAATAGCTGGGCAGGCAGAACTCCTAATGCAGGTAAAGTTTACCCAAGCAGAACACAAAATTTTGTTACATGACAGGCCAATGTTATGAAATTAATTCCCCCGTTTGCTCAGAGCTGTTACAAAATTTGTTGCCCTTCACCTTGAATGCAAGCTGTCTTTTTAGACTTGTTCTCTTAACAAATACATCACAACAGATATACTACACCAAACCTTTAGTAAACTTGTTACTAAAACAAAACTCTGCATTGTATTTGCTTCCTCTCATCACTCCAACAATATGATGAAAAGTCATACTGCTCAGTAACACACTGCTAGATGGCACAAGGATCATAGGTGCCAGCATGACCTAAAAATCCTATATAAAACAGCAAAAACAGAATAGAATTGCAACCCACCCCACCTCTACAAACTGAATCCCATTAATTCAGTGTAATACAGATGACAATTTGGTTAACTTGATATTCTTAAGACACACTACAGTATTCCACTTCCTTGAAAGACAATACGATTAGTGATCAATGGACAGCTCCTCCCCTTCAGAATGTCCTGATATTAGCACAGGTGGGGTGTACATGGTTTACTACAGATATATTTTAAAAAGCCTCTGAAAAAAAAGAAGTGTAAGAACTTTCTCACTTCACATATCCATAGTTGTACAGTGGATAGCATATTACTGGAGGTACATAGCCTATAAAAAATCTTAAAACATGATTTTTTTTCTTAAAAACAGCTGCCCAAACAAACCACATCTAGAAATCTTCACCCAGAAAAGGCACCATTGCTCAAAGGAAAGTTTGCTTGAGGGAACGAAAAAAAAAAAAACACAAAAGTGACAAGTGTGTAACGTTCCACAGTTCATCTAGAACTGCTGCAGCCCACTCTAAGTTACAATGTCAGTGGCTGTTTATGCTCTAAGGAAGTACAGTAAGTACAGTACAGCCCATTCAGGTTGCTGGAATGCCACTGATCATATGCTCAATTGCATCTATTCATTAGAAAAATTCAATGCACAACAGCAGCTGCGTTTTACCACCACACCCCAAACGCCAAACGCCATCCAGTTGCCCCAGGTGATTCCAGCGGTTTACCATCCCACAGGACAGATGCTCCATGCTCTTGTCCCTCTACAGTGACTGCAAGTTACACTTCCAAGACCGAGTTTTATTTACTAAAGAATGGTACATTAGGAGTGCTTTTGGCTTCAAGCTTTTGCAACAAAAAAGATCCGGTCTTTAGCAGTCATGTTCTACGAGTTTCAAAACTATTTACGCTGCACTAATTATTTTTGATTCAAACTCACTAAACAATTACTGTTGAGAAGATGACTTAAGCAAACAACAGCCAAGTTACTCTATTTGTTTCAGAAAAACGATGACTAATTATGCATGTAATTTTGTTCTTTATCTCTTTTAAAAAAGAAGTGGGTAATTCTGGCTTCTTTCAGGTCAATTGTAAAGTCCCCATTAAGTTCAGGGGACCAGATCTCACTATAAAATCATAAACTGCACAATGGCTGAAAAATAAATCTTTCTGAAAGAATATGGGTCATTTAAAAGGACACTGGCAGCTTTCTAACCAATTTAAAAAAATCTGTTTTCACATGTAACACCTACAACAACTGTAACTGAAAGACACAAGAATTTGGTATTTAATTCATGAATTACACCACATTTCATATACTTGTTAAGTTTACCAAGCGGTTTATAACTGATTTCCTGGCTGTGTGAGTCTTTCACAGAGCAACAGTAAAGTATTAAAATGTTATGTTTCCTTTTTATTTAATTAAACCAATTTCAATTTCATCTTAAAACTTAAGAGTCATTTAGGCAGAACAGGTTGCTACAAACCCTAATAAGCAACATCTCTTGTAAGATGTAAAATGGTTGTTGTTAAAAACTAACTATACCATATGAGTGGAGCTAGTAAGAGTAATAAGTAGAAGTATGCTTTCCCTAGCCTCTAAATTTTGTCTTCCTTCTCAGTTGCCACTGCTTCCCTTTGCTCTTCCAAAAATCCTTATTGTGGCCTAATAGACAGACTGAAGAAAAATCCTGATCCTTGCATGGTGTCCACCACAACAGATTACCCACAAGGTTAGGATTACTTTTCAGTGTTCCATCTAGAACATCAAAAACCATCAGCCCAAATTCAACTTGAAAACGGAGTTCCCATAAGATCAAATTGAATGTTATAGCTATCTATTCATTCTTCACAGCTTCCTAGAACACCCACAATTAGAGCTTCTTACGACAAATTGCCAACTTCAGGAGGCTTGCAGCTGCTGAACAGCTGACTTGTGTACCATGAAGCAGGATGGGGAGGTGTAAGATCTTGTACTCTGCAGACTTGCAGTAGAGTAAGGCTCGAGTAGACCATTAGCTATACATGAACTGAAATCTTTAACCTCAAAACCTCTGCTCCTGGGATTTGAGGGCAAAGATGGGCTTCAATGCCCATTTACCAACCTCACACTAGCATTGGGTTCAGAGTTATATAAAACCATCCCCAAAGAAAGTGAAGCTGCCTTCAGTTCTCCATCAAATCAGAGATCTGTTAGCTACAGGGCTACAGAAGATGTCCATGTGGTAGGCATTTAAAGGCTTTGATTCACAAGCAGGGACAGGGATTGATAATTTACTAGGCATCATGATCTGAAACAGTTCGGCATCTGATTCAAAACAGCTCAGGAAGGGAAAAAACTAGAGAGAGTAATCAAGTCTGTCACCCTACACCATGCCATCTCCAGGGCCAGATACCGTTCAAACCATCTCAAGAGAATCCATTCATTCACAGCCCTTCAGGACAGCCAACCTTCATATGGCCTGGACTCACATTAGAAAACCCAGCATTTCTAGCCACAGGATTCCGGTCTTGAAATCTCTGTCTGGACTCCAGCCAAATGTGATCTGCTTATGCCTAGAGCTGAACACCAAACATGGCTAAGGGATAGGCCCAATAATGCCATCTCGAGGCAACAAGTCAACCTTGGGAGAAACACTAAATATGAGGATGGAAGGATCACAGCCAATGAGTAGGGGGAAAAAAGAAAACAACCAAAAATGTGCAGACAAATTTAAGGAAGTATCAAAAATCTCCACAGCAGAGTCAGAACTGGGCTCAGTGCTCTATAAGAAGCAATATCATTGTATGAACACTGAAGTCAAAATAGCTAAATATATAAAAAACTTTATAGTCCATTACACCTCCTTAAATACCAAGAGATTTAACAGGTGGTCAGATATTTCTGTTTTATACACTGGCTTAACACTACTGGGCTGTAGTGTGCTCAAAGTACTTTCCAAGCTTTCAGTCCAACGAGCCTGTTCTATGTGTGAACAATTTGTCCGTGTAACCTACCAAACGTGCACTTCCAATCCAGAATCCAGCTGTGCTCATTTAACCTTGGCTCATACGCACAGGGAATGTTCTCATCCTAAACAGCTAGGGAACTCTAGAGGGTAGAGTTCTAAAACACACTGTTTTCATGGCATACTTAAGATCAGAGAAAATCCTTGGTTCCTCCACTTAAATAATTCAGTACAGCATCTTGGTTCACTGGACTAGGAAGTGTTTATTTGTACTGCAGCCCTTCTCATTGCATCCGCAATCTACTCTAGCTCTGATTACCTGGCATAGCATAAATGCCTTGGAATAGAAACAGCACCAATTAGTATTTATGTAGCTCCAGGGAAATGCACCCTGCTTACGATAATGCTTGATGTTAGTTTTGTTATACAGATTCAGAACATGATGTAGGAGAGTCAAGAGACTCACACTCTGCCATGAATATGTGGAGACTAAGTTTTGAAATTCAGGAAATGCCACTGAAAGCACTCTGGTTTTAAATCTCTCCAATTTAAATCAAGGAGTATAAATGGAAATGTTTCAGCTTGTCACAACTGCCATTTAATCACATGGAAAAAAGTTGTTCCTACAACAATCAGAATCTGAACTCAAACCAGCACTTTGTCTCTAAAAAAGCAAAATTTTGAACTGTTGTTGGACAGAGGTGAAAGTCGATACCAACACTGGATGCACAAGCAAGATAAAGGTAGATCAACACAAAAAGACTGTGTTCTGCACCAAGTGAATGGTCTTTGAATTAAGAAAACATTCTAGTATCAATCCCAGAATGACCAAAAAAAGAAAAATCACCTCTACACCCTCAGCAGGGCTACCACCTCTTAATAGAAGGAGAGAGGTGAGGAAGAACAGGTATGTACCAAACCACTGCTGTTTGCTGAACATCCGGCCAATTCCACCTGCTTCTGGCCAACAGAAAGGGAGTTTCTTCAAACACCATACACTGTCAATTCTTACAGTTGCTTCTGACAGTGAACAGGGCTTAGATCTGCTAGACAAAATTCCACCCTATTACTCACAGCTGTTGCAGAGAAAAATGAAGAACAAAAAAGAAGAAATAAGAAAAAATAAGGCAAGTTACCCTGTTATATATATCAACTGAAGAAATCCTAAAAGAATCCTAGAGGTCACCATGACTGTCTTTAACATGAATTAATCCCAAACTAGGCACTTCTCTCAAAAGGAAGTCCATCTACTCTGCTAGTCATACAGCAACATGACTGCCAGAGGAATTGGTGCATTTCTATGATTCTATTATTTTGACAGCCACCATCAAAATCCTTTCTTCAATCCTGAGTGTAAACTTGTTTTGACAGCAGTGACAACCCCCTCCCCCTCCAAACTGGTACGTACCTGATCACAACCTGCATTCACCAGCTCTTGGAGCATCTGCCTGTTCACTTCAACAGCTGCTGTGGTGCTCGACTCATTAGCAAAGGGCAGCAAAGAATATCTGATTTCCCGCAGAGCTTTCTGATATGGTCCAAACTTGGGCGTTTGTCTCATCTGCTGCTGCCTTGCAGCATCCTTCCCTATTAAAATCTTAGGGTCCAGAGAAGTTTCACTGCCTGGTCCAATAGGCAGTCCCTGACCTGAAGATTTGGATGGCTGCTTTAAACCTTCTCGAATCTCTTGTAACCTTTGTCTGCTGTTTCCAGAATATGTCGTAGCAGGAAAAGTCTTTGGCCTCATTGTTAATCCAGTTTTCTCTGAGCATAAATACAGCTTTATGCTTTGTTTTTTTTAAATTATTTCAAAAAAGCGTCACTTGATATTTTCAATTTCTTGTAAACATAATCCTTTGAAGAGAAAAAGGCAAAATTCTCAAGAGATTTCTGCCAATGTTTTACTTCAGCTCAAAATCTTCACATTTCCTACAGAAAATGAAAATCCGTGGAATCATCATTTTGCAGACCGACAGTGTCTGAAACAAAAGAAAACAAAAAGTACATGGAATTAAGTTGATAGTGTGAATGCCTCTGAAGGGACAGCATGACAATTAATCAAGTGAAAGTGAATCAGTTTAACCTCTTAAGCTGTCACAGCTGGATACCCTTTAACGATTTTCACTTTATCTGTTTTCAATAACCAGATTCCAAAAGGCCTTCTCAACATAATCAATAAATAATTCATTTTTCTTTTAAGTTTAATTTTCAAAATAAATTAAAATAAAACCTTCAAAAACTACAACACTTAAGAATTTTACAGTACCTAACTGTGGCAAGTTTCCCATCCAATTGCATAACCAAATCCCGGAGAAGCCTATGCTATTTCATAATTAGGGAAGAGTATGCTCATGAAATGTTTTTTTCCTCACTTAATATTTTGTTTGTTTTACACTAGCTGAGCCTAGATTCAGAAGTTTATGAAGAAGATTTATAATGGAAATATTGATGACTCTAACCATAGCAACTTCTAGTATTTCAATAACAAAGCAAATAACAGAAAGACAAGATATTTTGCCTTTCCACAAGAATATCTTGGCAAAGCCTGAAGGTAAGAATTCTCCCCAGAGCTGGAAGGACGAAGGGGGGAAAAAAAAAAGGAGGGGACGGGGTATATGATATTTCATTAGCTGTGCCTTATAGGGAAGAAAGGGAAAAGAGGGGTAAACGGAGCTACACAGTAACAGCAGAAGACAAAGAACCAGAGCAGATAGCATCCCAACACAGAAAAAAAAGACTTTGAGACAGCTTTATGCACCTCTTCTGACATGCAGCAGAGAACAACTATGCAGCTGAGCTACTGTGCAGCTTGTGATCCCTGTGCAGCACAAAGTTACAACAAGAATTCTACCTTAACTAAGTTTTCATACATCACCGTCAGAAACATTAAATAATGGTGCATTTGGAACAGGATTAAAGACAGCTTAATCAGAAATGTCATCTAGCTATGGATGCTGCCTATGCAAGTTTGCTTCTGCTGCTGCCATTAGCACTTGTAAAGTGACTTTGAATGGTGCTCCAGCCACTGCAGCTGGTAAAGTAAGAATTCTGCTCAGTTGTTTTCAAATGGCAAATACTGTCAATGGTAACACACTGCATGTTTCTCTCCGTCACTCAGAAGCTGACTGGACTTTTTTTTTAAAGGTTCTTTGCTTCTGATCATACACATTTGTAATTGAAAAAGAGTTTCTCCACAAAGTATTGTTCTTTATTTTCACATGCTCACATTAAAAAACTTCACTGTGACAGCTATAGCATTTCCCAACAAAATAACCATTTCCATACATTTACCATTAGTTCTTGCTGCCTAGCAAGCAGCTTACTACTGTGAAGGCCAAGAGAAACACATTCACCTCTGAAGCCCATCACCACTTCCTCATCAGCGCAGAGTCCACTTCAAGCTTTCCTCTACAACCAAGGACTGAAATGCAGCAGTGAAGTCAGACCCAAGACTCTTCTGGGATGGTTCACCAGTTTGAAATGCAGGAGCATAGACTAATCACTCGAGATTAACCCATGTCAACCTCCTTTGCTACGATTTAAATGCTCTGTTAACTAAAAAACACCAATAATGCATTTGAGGTGTTGAGCTCCTCCACTTGGTACTCCCTACAGATATCCACCAACACTAACTCACCGAGGAACGAGAGTGACATAAATGCCCACATGCACACTGGAAAGGGTTTGCCACTTGTTTTAAGGGGAGTGCTAAAGCTGTTCATCTAGATTTTGATGTTTCCACAAATCAGCTATTAGTCAATAACAAATCAAGCTTTCATTGTCCTAAGTGAAAACAAAAGCACCTGCAGGATCCTAAGAACAGAATTTTTTCTACTTGGGCAGAATATAGCCCTGTTAAAAAAAATAAAACACAATAGTATTGCAGCCTTCTTCAGATTACATCATAACTAGCTAGTGCTTAGAAGATAACAGAGCAATTAATTAGTCTATAATTGTCTTTCTTTTCCTGACAGCAGCAGGCACCATATGGCTGCGTTTAGGCATCTGGGTTGTTCTTCCTTTTCAGTCCCTGTGCCAATCCTCAGGCCTCGGACACGCTGGGAGAGCTTGCAAGACCCCTACCTTTTCGCAGCAAAAGACTGCATTCCCACTTACACACGTACTTCACATAAAGAACTTCTGCGACCTTTAGCCTAAGGCCAAGTCTAATAATGCTGGGTCAAACCAGCTGGCAACTTCCTAGGCTTACATCTACAATACTGCTACACCAGAAACACTGGTCGTTCAGACAGTATGAATGAGAGCAACAACAACAGAAAGTAGTGGAGCTAAGTGCAAACCTGTTTCATATTTTGCAGGGCTTTTTTTTTTTTTAAACTAAATATGTAAGATAAGCCAAGAAACTGGAACACTAAATATTACAGATGATTTACAAAGAAAGACAAGCTGCCTGCTTTTTAAAATCTTCCTGTGATTTGCATTTTTAGCAAAAAAATAAGATGACTGTATGTTTTAAAAGATATGTGGAGTGTCTCATTCTGTCTAAGCATTTCTGACTGTACGTCTGGATTTGGAGTTATCCAAATCTGCACCTTGCCTACAGCATGAATGTATCAATAGCCTTCCTACCATCAGGAGAAATTATTTTTCAGAATTATTTTTGAGTTGTAAGCCATTCTGACTAAACAGTGTTCAAATCTTTTCCAAAATGTTATATGTTCTGTACTAATTAGAAGCTTGTCCATCACCCCGAAGATATGACACTTCAAATAAGTACAGCATTACTTCAGTTGCATCAAGTTAAACAATTTCTGAGCAATTGATTATTTTGCTTCATTTGAGAAATACCTATAGCTGCTCTGGCAGCAAACAACCAACCACACTGAAATTATATGCTAATGCCTGTTGTTCCAGCAGCACTATCTATTCACTCTCCTGTTTCTTAATTCACCAACAGGCTGCGTGTGCTAGTGGCTCTGTGGAGCTGGGACACAGACAACAAACTAAAGCTCGCCTGAGCCAGTGAGCTGTTTCCCTGTGCGGGTACCGGCGTCAGCTGAACTAGCACTCACTGCAGAAGGAAAGAGTTTTAAGAAACTGCTACAACAGCCTTCCCTCTCTCAATTTACGAGTATTGCTTTGGGGGATTTTTTGATCAGAAATTCATGGAAGCAGGGACCGTCCACTTTGTATTGGAGGTCTATGATGGGGGGAAGCGTTTCAGAGATTTCGTTATCATACAAACCGTGCTCCTCTTTGTAAACGGGCACACGGTAAAAGTGAAAACAACTGAAAAGAGGATTCTCCCCCAAACGATTCCTCCTCTCCTTCCTCCTGCTAACACAACTGTCCAGAAGTAACCCTGCGCCCGTGTCCCACCGCCAACCACAAGCGCTGGCCCGACGCAGGGCTGTGGGAAAGAGCTCACCTTCCCCACGCACAGCAGCCCGGCAGGGACTGATCGCAGGACCCGGACACTCCAAATGAGCCTTTTCTGCGTCATTTGCGCGAGTGCCTTTCCCAGGGAAAAGGGGTATTTCAACACGCACACCGCTCACGAGGCAGCAGCGAGGGTGGCGAAGTGCTGGATTTTGGCAGTGACCTTCAGCTGACTGGGAACAGCGCGGCCCCCGCCGCGGCCAGACGGGACCCCGCGGGCTCTGGATGCCCCCGCCCGGCTCCCCCCGGCCCTCGCCCCCCGCGACACCCGCCCGGCGGGCTCTGCTCAGGCGGGGCGCCCCCCGCGCCCGCGGGCCGCCGGGAGCACCAGCCCCTTCTCCGCCAGCCCCAAACCCACTCCTCGCGCGGGCGGAAAGCTCCCAAAACAAACTCCGGCCATTTACGAGCAGCTCCGGCCTGCTGGGGCAGAGGCCTCGGACAGGCGGACCCTCACCCCCCTCCGCCAGGGCCGGGCTGGGCTGTCACACGGGTGTCCGGAAAATGTCGGAGGGTGCGGGCAGGACGCCCAGGCTGCCCCCGGGAGGGGACGCACACACGGGACGCTCGCTCCCGCTTCGAGGACCGACCCACCTCCGCTCCCCCCCGCTCCTCCACGGGACTTTCCCCTCCGCGCACACAGTTTTGGGGGATGGGGGGCGCTCACACCGGGGGCTGAGGGGGAACTCGCGCCCCCCGCGCCCCTTCGCTCACCTCCCCGGGGCGCCCGGCGCCGCCGCTGCCCCTCTGGGGTGGGCACGGCGCGGCTCAGCGGCGGCGGCGGCCGCGGCGGCGCGGGCCGTTCTCCATCCTCCCCCTTGGCCGTCCCGGGCGCCGAGTGCGGGGCGCAGTCGGGACATTCGCTACATTGTTGGCATTCCATTCGCGCCACGTGACTCCGCGGCGCCCGCGTCATTCCACTCCCCTCCCGGCGCATTCCAGCGGGGGGAGGGGCTTCCAGGGCGGGAAGGGCTGTCGCACCCTAGGGGGACCGAGGCGGCGGGGGCCGCCTGCCCTCCGCGCGCAGGTCCTTTCGGGGCGCCCTTCCCTGGGTTTACAAGCAGTACAAAGTGACACTTTTTTCTCCTCACAAAACCCACTCCACTCACAGCAGCTCCCGGCTGGGTTCAGGCGGGAGAATGGGGTGGCTGAGGTGGTGAGGGAATAGCACTGCCTCCACTTGTTGAGATGAAAAGGGCTGAGGTAGAATCATAGAACCACAGAATGGTTTGGGTTCGAAGGGACCTTAAAGATCATCCAGTTCCAACCCCCCTGCCATGGGCAGGGACACCTTCCACTAGACCAGGTTCCTCCAAGCTCCATCCAACCTGGCCTTGGACATCTCAGGGATAAGGCATCTACAGCTCTCTGGGCAAGGGAGGCGACTTGGAGGTGCCTGTCCACTCACCCCACACTCCAAACTCAATTAACATTTTTGTTTATTCCTACCGTTATTCCTTCCATGCTGGACTAACCATGCACACAAAATGGCAGCACTACCAATGCCTAGGTGGAGTTTCCTTTTGGCTTCTGGTTTGCTTGGGTGTTTTTAAGGGGGATTACTTGTTTTTCATGCTGTTTCACCATGGTAATGAGACAAGGAGGCTATGAGGTACCAGAGGAGGGCAGACAGGCACTTCACATCTGGAACACAAGCTGCAAAAGATTTTTGGATGCAAAGTTCATGTTTGACCTAGTTATGGATGTAGCTGCCTGGAAAAAGAATCATAGAATAACAAAGATTGGAAAAGACCTCTAAGATCATCAAGTCCAACCATTAACACAGCATCACTGTGTTCACCACTAAACCATGTCCCCAGGTGCCACCTCCACATGCCTTTTGACCACTTCCAGGGATGGTGACTCTACCACTTCCCTGGGCAGCCTGTTCCAATGCCTGACCACCCTTTCAGAGAAGAAATTTTCCCTAATATCCAATCTAAACCTCCCTTGGTGCTACCTGAGGCCATTTCCTCTTGTCCTGCTGCTTGTTCACTGGGGGAAGAGACCAACCCCCAGCTCACTACAATCTCCTTTCAGATATTGTAGAGAGCGATAAAGTCCCCCATATGAGACTGTTTTTCATGAAAGCAGAAATATTATGGTCTTTAATAGAGACAATTGTCCATGAGAAATAATCCCCACATACCCAAATACAGTAACGTCTGGATCTGGGAGGCTGGCTCTGACCCTTTAGCATGACAGATACCTGTGCTAGCCATTAGCAAGGGGTACTGATACACAGTGAAAATAAAAAAGTAAACTTTCCCATATATATGCATATATCTTTAGATCATTAACATGGAAGTAGCCTGCAGTCCTGAAATTCTTCAAAATTCTTAAAGTTCTGTTGCAAAGCTGAGAGGTGCTCATTATAGAGTCTCTCTGTTCAGCAGGGAAAATGTAAGTCTTGCAAACACTTAAGACACATGTTTATCTTTAGTCATGTGACTAGTCCCAGTGTTTTCAACTGGACTGAGAGCACGTATGAAGAGAAGTCTGTGCATAACTGTCTTTCCAGGATGGTAACTATATTTACAGCCTTTTCCAAGCCATGGACACAATTTTTTTAAGTAATGTTACTCATGGGCAGTCCTATCTAAGGATGTTTCTCTGAGACTGTTTATAAAAAAATAGTGCTTATAAAAGTTCTGGTTTGGGAGGAGAAGTGACGGCCAATAGAGCGCTACATTTCATGAGAAAAATGCAGCCTGATGCAGAGAAATTGTTTAGCACCTCATCTGAAGGCAGTCAGTTACTGTATATAAATTACTGTCAGAATTTCAATAGTGTCATTGACTGGAATATATTGCAGGGTGGGGCGGGGGGGGAAAGACTCTGACTTTGGAAAGCTATAGAAATCCATCAGGTTCAGACCAGATTCCAATGTCGGCAGTATATTGCAGGATAACATGGTTCATTTTGCAATCTTCAAATACCTGCAAAACTGAAGTAAATTTTAGATGATATGACAGATGCAGCATGGCTTCATTTTCTGAATTACTGCTGTGCTTATCCAATGAAGCATAGCAACAAGATTGCCCAAACCAGAAATTGCTCAATGGTTTGAGACCTTTTCCCAACAAAGTTCATGCTAGTTTAAAGAAACAGCATCAAGATAAAATTTGCTTACTCTGTGCTAATATGCTCTTTTGTAAGATTTGCTTGTCAACCACATTCTTAAATCTAGGTAAAACAGATCTTTTCATTTATTTTTCTCCTTTGGAAGGGTTTGTTTTTCTTTTGCATTCCAATTGATCTGGGAATGAGACTCAGCTGCACTATTTCGCTTCCTGGTTCCATCCAGCTGCACTTTCTGAATTTCATGTGTTTGCACAGAGTTGCTGGGATAGAATTCCCTCCAGCAGAGCAGCAAGAACAGGTGAGATGGGTTGCATCAGCTCTCTAGGAAATGCCTGTATTCAGCTGATCCGCTATAGATGAGGAGACTATTTCTGCTTTTAACCGTTAGAAACCCAAACTATAAGAAATCATGTTCCTCAAAAATACTAGGGAAATTGAAATCAGCTACGTTGTAGCATGATACAACAACTGGGTTAAAACATGATTTGATTTTTGTAAGTTTTTTAGGAGATTACTGTGTCATCTCTTTGGAGATTACTGTCAAGTCTTTCTTCCCACCTATCTTCTTCCACTGTAAGGTATCTCCAGAAGGAAATATGCTACATAAAAAGAGCAATACCATTTGTCTGTGCGAGCAGCAAATCTGTACACAGACTAGACTATGAAGTAGTAATCTACCATGAGTGAGGGTCAGTGTGTTTATTCATGGCTCCGCTTCAGTGAATGACAGACGCTGGATCTGTGGCGACTACAGCACTCACCTTCTGACTTGCCTGAGCAGCTCCCTGCCCTGTTGTATGGGCACAGTGGGACAGACCACAGCTCCACCATTTGACGTTGTTCCAGCCACCTGAAACAGCGAGGGATGTGGGAGATCTGTGCAGCTCCATCCCCTTGCATATAATGCTGTGAGTTGCCTCATTCCCTCCCTATAGTCATTTCACTGTTTCCCAGTACTCATTTCACTGCTGGGCCACAGTGTGACTCTTTCTAAACTATTGTATTTGGAAACAATTACCAAATCGTGCTGCTAAAAATACTCCTAGCAACCAAATAATTATGATTTGGGTGGGATGAACTTTTTCTTTACACAGTACTTGTAGCCAATAAAAGCTTGAACCCATTCAGAAAACATGAAAAAAGGAAGGTAAAGTAAGAATATCATCAGCAATGTCTAGTTCTCTGCCAGTCTTCTTCAAAAAGAGCAAAACACACACGTGAAACGATTGTGGATATGTGAAGATATGTGTTTATTAGCATACAGGCACAAAGAATTTGCTGACAGTGATGTCCTTCACTAGGAAAACATGTTTAGAACAAACCAGTGTAACACAAAAAGAATTATGTGCAAGGAAAAAAGAGTTAGCAAAATCACCAAAATGTTCTTGTTTCAACATATTGATTTTTCTTTGCAGAATGATACTGGGTAATCATTCTTCCCAAATCACCAATGCAAAACCAATTTGAAACAGGAGTTATGAGTCCTCCAGCACAGTACAGACAATGCAACCTATATGTGAAATAATGTATACGTTTTACCATGATGCAAAATTGCATTTGTGGCAGTCAAAGTTATTCTCACTGCTTCAATAATTCAGTGGGTGTACGGTTTAGATATGCTTTTTCTTTTCTTTTTTTTTTTTTCCTCAGGAGTATGTCTATGGGATCTACCGCATCATTCTTTTGGGGTGGCAAAGTTGTAGTGAACATAAGAGATAGTACTTCAGAAATTCATTTTATTTCAGCACAAAGGAGGTGAAATAGAACAAATTTGATAGGGAAGCTGCCTCAGCTTTGCAGAGAAATGTGAACACAGACTCTGGTTTACTGGGTAAGGCGTCCTGGATGCTCAGACTGCCTTTATAGCCCTCACACAGAAGGTTCAAAACTGAATTTCACAAGGGTCCACGTTCATATGCACTCTGCTTCCAGCCCCACACTTTGTATCAATCATTGACTGCAGCTGGAGCCCAGCAGCGCCCAAGAGGACTAGAGGAATGTCGGGACTTTGTGTGGAATTTCACCAGTGCGAGCCAGTTGTGCTCTTCATTTGGAAATGAATAGCTGAAGTTTTCAAGTCCCTGCAATCAGCATAATGGCATCACTTTGTTCAGATGCAATGCAGATGGCTTTTGAATATCACAGCCAACCAATTCTGAAATTTTAGGAAAAGTTTTTAGGCAGTGTCCTTCTGATCCTGGAAGAAAAGAGAAGGGGCTAATGCAGGACATGTGAAGCCCTGGCATCTGGTCTGGGCATCAAGCAACCATCAGTCTGACCTGTAATTATCTTTTCATCAATGACCTGGCACAGTAGCATCTCCCAGCATAACAATACCTCCACCACAGCTTTGTCTTTCTTGCCACAGATGCTCTGAATGATTCACCCTCTGGACAGAAAGAAATGGTGTGGGAGGAACACATGAGCTTTCAAAGCTCTTGGCTTGGTGCAGAAAATGAGAGACTTTGGAACTGGTGAGGACAAGGGTAGTTTCCCAAAATGCCTGTGTGGGGAGAAAAAAAAAATGAGGGAGTTGTGAGGAACACCTACCTTGAGGGAACAAATGAGGCACTTTTCTTCTCCGGTACTCTGGAGCAGAAAATACAAAGGAATTCCCAGAGTGACTGGTGTGAAAGTGAGGATTTGTGGCTAGGAAACTCCAGGAGGAGCACAGCATGGGAAAGCATCACCAGAGCACATGGGGAGGAATGAGCCATGTGTGTAGCCTATGGAGACTACAAGTGCCCCCTGCCCCATGCACACACACACACACACACACACTCCCAGTGCAAGGGCCTTTAGGGATCATCCAAGGTTTCAGAACAGTGACACTCCATGGAAATGTTTCATGTTGATTTTGGAGGAGGAGGTGGTGGCCAGGTCTATTGAGCCAAAGATAACAGAGATCAGCTTTTCTCCATCCCTATTCCACTTTGGGACTGACAGCAAAACATTTCACTTCTCCACCTGAGCTTCCCTGTCTGTAAGGAGAGGAATAATTCCCATGTCTTGGAAAGGCTAGGAAATCTCTGGATGAATAGGTCCTTCTGTGACCTATCGTCATGTTAAATTGACGTCTCAAAGTCCAGCATCTTAATTTAACATCAATTTAAAAGAAAGCTGTGTTCATTTCTCCAATAATGTACTGTACTTATTTAGAAGGCCTGGTATTAAAGCCCCATGTAGCTCTACCCTTGAGAAAATTACATATACTTTTAAAGTATCTATCAAATTTGCATTTTGCATTAGACTGATCTATCAATTTAAAAACTGTTAGCAGATAAGGAATTTATATTTTTACGTTTACAATAAGGGACATATTTTGAAGTGAGTTTATGAAGGAAAGGATGTCTTTAATATGTTTCAACTGTTATCCTGAATCCATTGTTTTATCTTTTTCTGTTATCAGCTTTGAGAGCAGGAGAAGAAAATCTCCTATTTCCTGTGATATAGCTGGTTAATGGAAAATCTGAAATCTGGAAAGCAGAAAAAATAGTGTTTAATTTCACAGAAAATATAGAATTAAGTCATTATGTCAGTATAGGATGACACAAGCTTTGTCCATTGAGTAGCTCATATGTAAGGGAAAATTGAGATTTATTTTTAGATAAGACCCTGGAATAAGAGATAAAAATTACTTATGTGACAGACACCACAATTTACTCATATGAAGCCCAAAATAGCAGTGAACAAAACTTTCTTGAAAATGGGTACTTCCAGTTAGTTACCATCTTGCAATTAATGCCTGGTCACTAAAGCTAAATGTCATATTCCCCAAAAGCACCACTAGAAAGGCACCTACTAGACACTGTACCAGAGAAACCTGATGGATAATTGCCAACAGGAAGACAAAATGTTACAGAGATGCAGCAGTCACAGCAGGGGATGCACACGGCTCACATCCCAAGGGTTAGTTAGGAACCTGCATCCATTTGCCTGCAAACCAGACTGAGTCACGGACATTTTACCACAGTTACTCCTAACTATTCCCAGAGCAAAAAACAAGACCATTTCAGGAAGCCTCAAGGTGCTGACATCTTAAAAATTTATCAAGATCCTTCTTGTCCTAAGCAGGGACAATAAGGTATGGCTAGAGAGAATAAATATGCTAATAAAAGGAGTTCAACGGTGAGGGCTGGTAGTCCAGTATCCTTGGAAAATAAGAGTAGACAGACTATAACCATCTCAGCTTACAAACATACAAATGGTTCTCTCCCAGCTAAAGGGTAGAATTGAGTCACAAGTTAGCACTTTTAATGGGCTGCCTTATCAAAAACCATACAAGGAAAAGCGATACTTCAGAAAAGGACAAGAAAGTGTCAGATTAGATATCAATTGAACACATTTTGGGTTTCCAGCTTAATGTGTGGTTTGGACTCCATGTGGATCTCAGAGGAAACCATTCCTCTTCTGAGATTTTGCTGGATCTGCCAGAGTCTGTAAAAGGAGGGAAGTATAGTTGGAAGATTATCAAAAAAATAGTGACCATGGTAATAAGCTTTGGATAAGATCTTTGAACAAGACTTGGATCTGTCCCTGTAAGCTTTGTTATTATGACTAAGTCAGCTCTAAAGGAAAAGAAATAACAGTAATGATTTTCAACTGATTAAATTCTGAGAGAAACTGGACATGAAACAGTAAAGGAAGGAATGGGACAGAAAAAGGGGCACTGGCATCTGTTCAGAAGCACTATTAATGTGCATTCAAAGACAATTAAAATAATAGTACAGATGGGCAAGGAAGTACATGGATAAGAAAAAGACACAGTGCAAAGGAAGAGAACTAGACAGATTGCAGACTGACATCAGTAATGCACAAGGAAAAACGGATGAGCCAATATAAAACATGGAAGTCAAACTGTAGGAGATTGAACTATGTGCATTCATATACTCTAGATACACTGAATAAGACTTCAGTGGAAACAGGGAAACAGAGATAGATGTCAGCTATAGACAGAAGTGCTGAGTTCTTTAAAAACCCCTATTTATATCTCTGGTTTTAAAAAATCTGCTTTTGTATCAAAGAGTGAGGGAAATAGGTGACAGAAGTAGCCATAAATTAAAAAAGAAATAGAAGTAAGACCATGCTGAAGCAAGGCAATCACACGTGTCAAACAGCTACTAAAAGAGAACATTCCAGAGGCATGGGGACAGTATCAGTTAACCTTGCTATATGTGATGGTGCACCAGAAGGCTGCAATTGCTATCAAAGAAACCCCAAACCTATAATAAGGGACCACCTCTTCGGAGCAGACATTAATTACATCTCTGCAGAGAAGATGGACAGAGAAGTTGAAGAGAGAAGCGTGAATGTTCACAAGGAACACAGCAATTCAATGGCAAAGCCAGAACCAGAATCCTAGAATCCTCATCTCCTGAATAATTATCAGCAACTAGATCATACTGTCAGTTTAAAAAAAAAAAACAAACAAAATTACAGAAGGATGCAAAACACAGAGTCAGAGGGGAAGTCTCAGTTTTGGGTACTTGGTTACAGGATATTGCCCAGACACAAAGCTCTAGAGTAAACCCGTAACACTTAGGTCTTGCCCTAATTAGTCTGCAGAAACTCAGGTCCTCACTGCTAGGCCTCTCTTTGACACACAGTAATTTTCCAGTGGTGCTGTAAGCCTATTGCTCCATCTCATTTTCCTAGATAAATCAGCTTTTCATGGTGACCGTGCCAACTGAGCTGGCCTTATGTCACATACCTGCCACATCTGCAGGACGGTGCTGAGCTGCAGCGGGTGAGGTGTCAGCCGCTGGCTCATGCCGTCTCACGGCATCTCTCAGCACAGCTGGGCTGCAGCACTCTCCTGCTCAAGTTCTGCCCACAGAAGTGGCAGGTTCTCAGAGCTCATGCTGAGCCCAGCACTCAGCTACCACATTTCTGGCACTCTAAGAGAGGGCCTGAGAGCCGAGCAGTTGTGTGGTGCAGTTGTGAGGGGCAGGGCTCCAGGGGAAGCCTCCACTGTTTGGATTGCCTGCAGGAAGGAAGTGGGATAACGTACAACTTGGCAAGGCATCTCAAAGCAGCATAAGAAGCTCCAGTCAACAAGCCTCCCATATTTTCTTGGGGGAGAGAGAATGATACTGAGTACAGGAAAAACTACAGTCACACCTCTGTGTACTCTGAGAGCCAAGATCCTGTGTGCTTTGCGCTTGTTTACATAGCTTTATCAGCACAGAAGGACACCAGAAAACCCACAGAGGGTATTTACTGTTGTCCGTGAGGTGAGTGACTTGCACAAATAAAGTAACTTGGCCCAAATCCTACAATTCCATTGGTATAATCACAAGCAGGATGGAAGGATGGGGGTTAAATATCACGTGGCCTTTGCAACAGAAACAGAAAATTGCATGTTGAGACTTATCTTGTGCCACACGTCCATTTTAAAGAGAAACTTTTATTGAAATCAGATTCAGGATTGCAGCCCATAAAAATTTTTTGGGGAAAATTCTGAGAGACCACTGTAGGTGTATTGGGTTTGCATGGCAAGGTTTGGGTAGCGGAGAGGCTACAAGGATGGCTTCTGAGAGAAGCTGCCAGAAGCTTCTCCCATGTCCGACAGCGCCAATGCCAGCCAGCTCCAAGACTGCTAAGGCTCAGCCCATCAGTGAAGGAGGTGAAAAAGAGCTGCACAGCAGAAGCCAGAGAGAGTAGTGAGAAAATGTGAGAGGAACAACTCTGCAGGCACCAAGTTCAGTGAAGAAGAAGGAGTTCAGGGAGGAGGTGCTCCAGGTGCCAGAGCAGACGTTCCCCTGCAGCCCGTGGTGCAGACCATGGTGAGGTAGCTGTGCCCCTGCAGCCCATGACGGTCCATGGGGGAGCACAGATCCACCTGCAGCCCATGGAGGACCCCAAGCCAGAACATGGGGATGCCCAAAGAAGGCAGTGGAAAGTCCATGCTGGAGCAGGCTCCTGTCAGGACTGGTGGACCCATGGATAGAGGAGCGAACACTGGAGCAGGTTTTCTGGTAGGACTTGTGACTCTGTGGGGAGCCCATGTTGGAGCAGTTCACGAAAAACTGCAGCCTGTGGGAAGGACTCACGTTGGAGCAGTTTGAGGTGGACTGTCTACTGTGGGAGGGACCCCACACTGGAGCAGGGAAGAAGTGTGAGGAGCCTCCTGCTGAGGAGGAAGGAGCAGCAGAGAAAAACATGTGATGAACTGACTGCAGCCCCCATTCCCTGTTCCCCTGCACCACTGTGGGGGAGAAGATAGAGAATTTAGGAATGAATTCAGGAAGAAGAAAGGGGTGGGATAAAGGTAGTTTAAGAATTAGGTTTTATTTCTCATTATCCTACTCTGATTTGATTGATAATAAATTAAATTAATTTTCCCCAAGTAAAGTCTGTTTTGCCCATGACAGTAATTTGTGAATGATCTCTCCCTGTCCTTATCTCAACCCATCAACTTTTTGTTATATTTTCTTTCCCCTGTCCAGCTGAGAAGGGGAGTGATAGAGTGGCTTTGGTGAACACCAGGCATCCAGCCAGCGTCAATCCACCACAGTAGGAGACTGAAAGTAGGACTCAGCTGTCCACAATGCTCTACTAGAATATCATTAGAGAATAACATAACATGAAAACAGCATCAAAACTGAGACTTTCCCCTCCAAAAATGCTTCACCACCACGTGTTTATATTTAATGACTACCATTATCACTGCGTGTCTCCTAGTCTTCCACACAATTTTTCAACCCACACCTGTTTTGAACTAACTTCCCACACCAGCCACTGCTTTTAGCTCACTTCAGGAATAAACAGGTCCTTGTCTAAAAAGCATCACAGCAGTCCTAAACATACATTCAATTTTTAGCTATTTTCTTTTACCCTCTGCTGTATGTTACCTTTGCATACTGTGCTAGAGCTCATAAAATCTTAACTCCAGAATCAAAGCAAAAAGGCTCTGAATGTTAGGGTGGAACTTTTATTCATCACCCATCTGTAAACTGTGGATTGGATGTGATTTGCAAATAATTAAAATACAGAATTTGGTTATAATGAGTCTGTAACTTAAATGAGTAAAGTCTTCTTTAAGTCTTGGAACGTGAAAAACACATGAATAGGAATATTGTTATACGGTAAATCAAAGTGAATAGAGACACAGAGGTCACAACAAATTGTTTTAAAGCAGCATCTCATGACAGCATGCAAAACAACTCGAGTGGCCCTTGCTTTTCTATCACCATGACTACAAATAATAGAATCATAGAATGGTTTGGGTTGCAAGGGATCCTAAAGATCACCTGGTTCCAAACCCCCTGCCATGGGATTGGGACACCTTTCACTAGACCAGGTTGCTAAAACTCCATCCAGCCTGGCCTTGAACACTTCCAGGGATGGGGCATCCACAACTTCTCTGGGCAACTTGTGGCAGTGCCTCACCACCCTCACAGTGGAGAATTTCTTCCCAATATCTAATGTAAACCTGCCCTCTGTCAGTTTAAAGCCACTTCCCCTTGTGCTGTCATTACATGCCTTCGTAAAAAGTCCCTCTCCAGCTCCCTTGTAGTCCCCCTTTAGATACTGGAAGGCTGCTATAAGGTCTCCCTGGAGCCTTCTTTTCTCCAGGCTGAACAATCCCAACTCTCTCAGCCAGTCTTCATAGGAGAGGAGCTCCAGCTCTCTGATCACCTTCATAGCCCTCCACTGGACTCACTCCAACAAGACCTTGTTATGTTGGAGACCCCAGAGCTGGAGGCAGTGCTCGAGGTGGGGTTTCACAAGAGCACACTAGAGAGGGAGAATCCCCTCCATTTACCTGCTGGCCACGCTACTTTTGATGCAGCATATGTTGCAGTTGGCTTTCTGAGCTGCAATCACACACTGCCAGGACATGTTGAGCTTCTTGTCAATGAATGCTCCCAAGCCTTTCTCTTCAGAGCTACCCTCAGTCCATTCTCCACCCAGTCTGTATTTGTGCTTGGGATTGCCCTGACTCAGGTGCAGAACCTTTCACTTGGCCTTTTTGAACTTCATGAGATTCACATGGGCCCACTTCTCAATCTGGTCAAGGTCCCTCTGGATGACATCCCTTCCCTCCAGCATGGTATTTCACATCACTGCACCCCACAGCTTGGTGTTATCAGCAAACTTGCTGAGGGTGCACTCAATCCCACTGCCCATGTGTCTGACAAAGAGGTTAAAGCCACAGTTCCGACCCCTGAGGGACAGCACTTGTCATTGGTTTCCACTTGGACACTGAGCTGTTTACCACAACTCTTTGAGTGTGACCACCCAGCCAATTCCTTATTCACCGACTGGTCTATCCATCAGATCCATGTCTCTCCAGACAAGGATATCATGCAGGACAGTGTCAAATGCTTTGCACAAGTCCAGATAGATGATGTCTGTTGCTCTCTGTCACACCATCACAGAAGGCCACCAAATCTGTCAGGCGTGATTTGCCTTTAGTGAAGCCATGTTGGCCATCACTAATCACCTCATTTTCCATATGCCTTAGCACAGTTTCCAGGAGGATTTTGCCAGGGACTAAGGTGAGACTGACTGGCCTGTAGTTCCATGGATCTTTCTTTTTTCCCTTTTTAAAAATCTTCTCTGTGCTCTGGCCATTTCTTGATTCAAGTGCTGTAATTTATTCACAGTTACTCTCCATGCTCCTTTATACTCCCTTTAGCCTAAAAAGATCAGTCTAATTGCTCTTCTGTCTATTTCCCTCTTCTCAAAGATTCCAGATGCTCAAACACTCTCCACAATGCCAACCCCTTGGTGTGTATGGAGCAAGAGGGCAGGCTCAGGCTATGACATGAATTTCAGTGCACACCAGATCTCTTTAGCCATCCTCTGTGTACATAATGATATGGGTGTGCAAATTTGGAATTTACTTTTTAAGCCTTGTGCAATGTTGTGAAATGCAAGCAAAGACTTTTTGTGTGCAATGAGTGTTTTTTTGGCCACTTGGAATGTTGTCACTTCATGTCCATTTGAAACATCACACTAAATCCTCATCTTGGCAAGTGACAGGAGGTGCACAGAGTGGGTGACACCAAATGTCAGTATCGGTGTAGCTGAAGTTTTCTGGTGACCTGTGAAACATGGCACTGCTGATTGTTCCAGTTGCCTCCCCTGATCACACCTTACCATTTCTGCTTGCATCTTTCTAGAGGGGAAATGATTTTCTATTCTGTCCATGACTATCCAGTTTCAGATCACTGTGGCTTTTTTAATTTCTTCTCCTGAAGTCCTTGCCACTATTACATATTAATTACATCTCAAGCTGATTTTTTCAGTATAAAAGAATCAATTCTTTCAAATCAGATTTCATTACTTCCTCTATTTTGTCTGGGTTCTTTTCTTTCCTTTTATTTCACATCATTGGTCTCTCATTAAAGACCCAATCTTAAGCTTTTAGTTTCTGTCTCAGTACTTCTTCTTGAAGCCGTTCTTGCTTTTCTATCACCATGACTACAGTTCTTCTCTATGCTCTGGCCATCACCTGTTTCAGCTACTGTAATTCACTGACAACTACTCTTCAGGCTTTCTGTACTCCCTTTAGCCTAACCAAAAGGTTGTTAATCTACATTCTCTCTCACACACACACACACTTAAAGGATCTCATCTTGTTTCTTGTTCTTGCCACTGGTTCCCTGCTTTCTCCTTCTTTAGAGGTTTTTCTCTTCTTTACCCCTGTTCCCACTCTTGCTTCCTGAGTGTCTCCTGATGCTATCCTGCCACAGTACCTCTAGTCTCCTCTCAGCCTCTGTTCCATAGCCTGCCTTTACTGTGGAAGCTGAATGTGTTGAAGTAATACCAGTTTTACAGGGAGATTTACATGCACAGAGTCCCTGGCTCCTGAAGGTCACTTATGAGGTCCATGGCAGATTAGGAAAGTTTTTTGAAACCCTAGTGTTTCTGAGTGGCATCCAGTCGTTCAGCCCAGGAGTCTCCCTCTCCAGATCTGTCATTCAGATCTGCCCTGGTGATTCTTGGTCTCTGAAGGATTCAGTTTTTCCCTGTTTTTTCTTGACCACATTTGACTCTGAATTCTTTGGGAATGAGATTAGTGTTTTTGTATTTGCAAAGCACCCAGTTCACCTTTATAGTGCCACATAAATGCTTACCCTATCCTAATTATAGTAGCCAGTGGATTAGACATGCTGTGCTGTACTCAGGGAGGAAGCAGACAGATTTCTGTGCATCACACAGAGGAACGTGACAGACTGTGTTTGCTTGCTAATTAAAACATTTCACTGACTTTAGCTTGAGCAATATAAAACTGCCTTGAATAGTCTAAATGTGCCTCTGTTAAGATTTCAGATAAGATCTCTTGCCAGAACTGAGAGGATACCCTGGTAACTGTGACTGTCAGGGCAAAGTGCTGGCTTGGAAGCATGGGAACAGAAAGCAAGACCCTGTCTGTTCCCTTGTCTTCTGGAGTTTAAGGGACAAATATTCCCAGAAAACTCTTTGTGTCTTAAAGGATGAAAAAATCTCCATTGTTTTTCTGGCTTTATTGTTGTTACAGGTTCGGGGACCCTTGGTCCTCCTTCCACTGAATTAGCACAGCACTGACTGGACTAATGGTCACCCCTATCCTGAACCAGGGGAGTTCCCACGGGGCCACAGTGTGTTAATCCCAGGTAGCACCCAACTGTCTCTTTGACTGTCTTTTTCTCATAATTATGCAACTGGGTTAAGTATGGATCAGTCTTGTCCCACACTGCTTTATACCCAGCCTCACCAGAACCAGAGTCAATGAGTATCAAGTACATTTATTCAGGTTGTACTCTAGTAATTTACTGTAAAGGTGAAAAGCATCAAAATAATCTGGATTGACATCAGGTCTCTGATCATTGCCTGTCCATTCAGAGCTGGAGCAGGTTGCCCAGAGAGGCTTCAGAGCCTCCATAAGTGGGGATTTGCAAAATCTGAGTGGACATGGTCTTGGGCAACCTGCTGTAGGTGACCCTGCTTGAGCAGAGGTTTGCACTAGATCACATCAAGAGGTCCCTTCCAACCCCAGGTATTATGTGACTCTGTGAGCCAAGCCCTATCAGATTAGTATCACCTACAATCCCTGTGTTCCTTCCAGGCAGCAAAGAAAGCTCCTACATGGGATGCAAAGCCCTTTGTCTGAAATCAGACAAAGGGGGGGGGGAGGAGGAGGGGGAGGAGGACCCCTTGTTCATCCTGTAATGAAAGTTTAGCTGGAGAATTGTTCTTTTCCTAACCTTATTCTCCTATTCACAATTTTGATCACTAACACTTGGGAACCCAGAATACAACTAGCTGAATTTATTCATAGTCCTAGCATTATGAAAGCACCCTCTGAGGCAGTTTCCTCTCACACTGCCACACCATTGAAGGCAGCCCTGACCTTCGGGGACCACCCTCTTCAGGAATGGAGGGTTATTGAGCCTGCATCCTGTTTGAGAACCACACGCCCCTCCTGAGTACCGGCTCACCGCTGTTTCAGAGTGTTCCCACTGTGGGGCGGCGCTCCCGAAGTCACTGGTTGTGAGAGTGTGACCCACTCTTCCTGGTGGGTGCTGGGTCAGAACTGAGCTCCCTTTGGGTCTACACAGCTAAAGCAAGACTGAACCCACAAACCTGCAGGCAGAGGTGTCAGCAACTTGGCATCAGAAGGAAAACACACCCTTGGGGTATAGCCTTGCATATCATTTGACCTCAGCTAAATACATGTCGGAAGCAGTGATCTGGCTCTCTCTAATCCTTATTCAAGATAATGCCTTTGAAGTCCGTGTATGCTGCAGGCAGGGCCAGCGTGGCATTTTTGCCAAATCGGTGAAACGTTTTGACATCAACTGCTTTCCTTTTCCCCAAAACAACAACTCGCTCTTGTTCTGCTTATTTTAATCCTGAAAAAAACTTCATCCTGTTTCCGTCTCGCTCTGCATTACTATGAGAGGACACCATTGCCACCACAGTTTCTCTGATGCATGAATACACAGGCTCATTGCATACAAATCTCCCTTTTCTCAGTGCCCAGCCCCCTTGGTTTGGGAGCAGTGTCTGTGCTGCGTTTCACACTCATTCCGGTGAGAGACAGGAGAAAGAGTGAGCAGGTTGCAGAACAGAGAACAGACTGTGCTTCATACCGGGGAGAGTCAAACCAGTCCTTCCTTACAGGGAATAAGACTGGGAAAGATCTAGTTTAGGCTGTACCTCTTCATTATGGCAGATTTTTGTCCAATAGTGCCAGTGCATAGATGCCACACATTTTGCCTTGGGAGCTTGGTCCAGTGTTTTATGTTTGTTGGAGGCTCTGACTTGGGGCTATCCTGTGTCCAGCTTTGCTAGGTGTTTTCTTTTTATGCCCAGAAAAATTGCCTGCAGAGATGTTTGAGTATTGTCTGGACTGGAGCTTGGATAGGAAGGCTACATGTGGAAAACCTGGACATATCCCCAGGACCTATGCTGACCTATTGTACAATCTGTGTGCAGGAAACCAGATCAGGAAGCTCTGATCTTATTCTATGAATGGGATATAGTTGCTTGATGAATATACAGTCATTTCACAGTGTCGCAGAAGTGTGAGATTTACCATGTACAAGCAACATATCTGATTACAGAATCAGAGAGGAATACTGGATTCACTGCTCAGGCACTACAGAGCATGACAGAAGCAGTCAACACATTGAAACTGGGATTCTGAGGATACACAACAGGAACTGTGTGATGCCAAGGGTGTTAGACACCAACATTCCTGTAGTACCTTGGTTCTTGCTTTGAGTTGTACTTATCCTTCGCAGGATGGAACAGCCCTCCTGAGCCTATACCTTCTCATTCTTCCCCAGTTGTTTTTTCCCCACTAAGTGCCAAATGTGCTTTGGGGGGACACTGGACAGAGGCACTGCAGCCCTATGCTGTCTGCAGGACGTGACACACGCTTATCTTAAGCATCCTGAGGTGCTGCAGCCACCGTGTGCACTGCAGGTGCAGGGTGGCAGAGCACTGGGGTGAAGAGCAGGGGAAAATCAAAAGATACACAGAAGAAGTGTGTTATTTTGGGGAACAGTACTTCCCTACTTGGATTCCGCCACTGCTCGCAGTCATGCTTTTATACCGAGGCACGGCTGTTTGCATGACCACAGGATGACCTAGAAAAAGGGAAATTCCACACTAAATAATGTTTTGGGTTTTGCTTGGGTTGTTTTTACTTCAGCCAACAATCAGTTGTGCTGTTTTCATCGAGGCTGCCATTTGACTGCCTTTGAGCAGAAAGGAGCAGCAGGGCCAAATGTCCCTTAGACCAGTGCTGTGCTGAAGACTGCAGCTGAGGTGGCACAGTAGCAGCAGGGATGCCTGTCCAACTTCTTCATTCCCTCTCCGCCGTGTTCCTGTACCCCTGTCGTTCTCTCCACTGACACTTGGGTATGTTGTGCAGTGCCATGGGTAGCTGCTTGGTGAACTGGCCCAGGGAACCAATCCAGCTGAACAATAATCTGTTAGAATAAAACCGAAAGGGACCATGTTAAGTGCCATCCCTACCTTGGTGGGGTCCATGGTACAGGTGGAGAGGAGCAACCAGGGGATGGCTTGGCTGACCTCGCACTGCTGCCAAAGAAGGTCCCTCAGGACGCTCAGCCTTTGGTGTGTGAAACCATGGCCTGAACATGGGCACCTTCCTCATGTCTAAACTGACTGTATTCTCTTATTTTTTTTCTGAGGACACTCTTCCAATCTGAAGAGAAGGGTGGTAATTTTTCTTGAAAATTCATAGTTTTGTTAGCAAATAAACTCATGTTTGACACAACATCCGCCATGTCTGCTAGATCAGCAGGGTTTTCTTTCTCTGCTCTGGCTCTTTTCCTCCTTGTTTGGTTTTTTTCCCCCCTCTTCCCTTCCACTGCCCTCTTAATTTAGACTGGACCCTCCTGTAACAGCAAGTCAGTGACTTGCTTTGGGCTAAACAATTCATACACTAGATTTATTGTGTTCCTGCTTGGATGTCCATCTTGTAATATCTTCCTCATCCAAGCCCATCCAAGTTTCTTTCTCTCTTTTTTCCTCTTTACTTTAAGCTTAGTGTTTTGAAGGAAGTTGATCAAACTGAACATTCTTGCGAATTTGAGTTTGGTTGCCAAGAATGTAAGTGATTCATCCCTGTGTAAGGAAAAGTGCTGGCAATAAAACATTCTTCCCCATTACCCATTTTTTACATGCAAAATACTGTTACTGCTCAAAACAAGCAGATTATTTTACTCAGTACAAAGTGTTACCCTATTAATTGTACGACAACTAGAATTCTTAAAATACCTTTACGCTCTATTCTTAGAAGAAGGAAATATTGCCAGCAGAGGCCTTGAAAGCAATGAGATGTAAATTACAAGCACTAGTAAAGCACAGTGAAATGATAACTTGCCTCATATCCTTCATATTGTAACCTTACCCTAAGCAGGACCAAATTTCAGCAGTTTTTCCTTTGCACTTTGTGTCATGGATATTTAAAGAACCCTTTAGGGAAATGCAAAATAATTTTAGGGGGGAAATATGTTACTTACTTGCATGGGGACAGTGCAGGGGCTGAATCAGCTATGCAGTGAGGGGAGTTTAATGTCCCAGTTTGTCCCCTATGAAGGTGCTGGTGTGGCTCGACAGGCGTGTGCCTTGGCTCAAACTCCCTGGGGACCTGCCACGGCCACATTCCCTGTGCCAGGACACCTCAACTGCACTGTGCCTGTCTCACCCCTCTCCTGATACAGTGCTCCAGTGAGTGAAGGTTTTCACACATATGTCAAGCAGAGAGCCTGGCGTTCTGCACGCTCCTCCCTAAGAAGTCAGAGGGCTTGTTTATAATTTGGCAACAAAAAAAAAAGGTAGTTTGGGATTAGATACACATTGTTACACTCAGGGAAGCAGGATTCATATTTTCTGGAAGTCTTTTAAAAGCTATGACAGTAGCAAAAGACTGCATTGCTGTTTGTCACAGTTTTGGCTTTGCTCCTGGCTGGGCCAGGAAATAGTGCCCACAAAATATAATTCTCACATTTCATTATTGTCCCACAGCCTTCCTGATCCTCCATCAGTGACAGACAGGTAGGACCAATAACACCTGCACCCGACATTTTTCAATCTTGCCAAGGACCAGCTGCTTTCAAGTACCTTTTACCATCTATTATCTCTGCTAGCTAGCCTGCAGTAAAGCCACTTACAATCCTGGTGGCTGGCGTTGTGGGATTGCTGTCCCAGCAAGAAGCCAGGACTCATTCAAGCAGCCTGAAGAAACTGTAAAATCCCCCACAGTTCACCTGTTAGTATGTGTACAGAGCTGACTGAGCCCTACAACTCACAGTCTGCAGAGCAGGAGGAGGATGAGCTGCAGAGCTCCCAGAAGCAGGTGCACAGCCCATTCTTGGTAGTCTTCCACCACTGACACCACCAAAAATTACAACTTAAGAAAAGGGGCTCTAAGAATGTGGGATGAAAAAGCGTTCGTCAAAATACAGGCGCCCCTGAGTGCAAATGGAGTGAGAACTTTTCCATGAGTGACCGAAGATTTCATCTGCCACCTAAACATATAATGAAAAACATGTAATGCCTCCGTACACCAAATCATTTGCGTTCACTGGCCATAGTTCAAAGAAGAACTACAACTACGTTAACGCAAACACAGAAATCTTCCTGCTTTGTTTGCAGCCCAAGATGGATGGACACTCATGAATCTCTCATTCTAAATAGTCTTCATGGTTTCTAATCAGAAGCCAATTCATTACTTTTACAGTGTATAATTTCATCTTTGGTCTAAAATCCTTTTGGAATCTCATTCTGAAAGCATAGTTGAAGCATGTTTTTTGGATATTATCCATACTTTTTGGGTAAAGCCAAGCCTGAAGGAAGTGATCAACAGCCAGACTGCTGAACTTCAACAACATTTTAAGATCTAGCCCATACGTCAGAATCTGTATGTAGCAGTAACTGTGCCCTGTGTTCATAATATTTCACTTCTATATTTTCAAACCTTCATGCTTAGTAATCACTTGTCTCTAACAGGCAGGGAATCTATCCATACCTCTAGGAATAGAATTTTGCACTTCTTGTCCTTGAGACTTTCACTTCCTTTCATATAATGGAGTCTCTTTTTCTAGTATTTATTTCTTTGAAAAATCTGAGATCTCTTTTTAAAGACAACTTTGAGTCATTATCACTCATTATCTTTTAAAACTCTTAACACCTGCACTAAATTAGTGTATCAGCTGGTAATTATTATGCCTTTACATTCTTCAAACCCAAATAAACTAGAGCTTATTTTATGTTGCTTCACATTGAACAAATCTAATCTAAGAGGTGTAGAAGTGCCATTTCTCCTGCTCTTCCATGCCTTGAAGTTTTGTAGAAATGATTCTGAGTTATTCTCAGCTTTGTAATAGGGGTAAAAAAGCACAAAGCTAACTATGAAGTAGTATCAACCTAAGATTATTTTTTTCCTATCAACTTTTTAAATAGTTTCTTTCCTTTCCCTTTCTTCTTGTGCAGGAATTTTCCCCCAGCAAGTCTGTGAGGCACTTATTTAATTTTTGGAGTGCTGCCCTTTCTTATACATCTTGTGAACACAAAGAGCACTGCTCACAGCAATCTGAAATGTCACAGTCTGTCATGCTGTCACATAAATTGTCACATCATTCAGCTTGTCATTTGAAAGCACTAGGTTATGGACAGATGTTGTCTTCTGACTCCAGCTGAACCACTGCAAGGAGGATGCCTTTTATTACCGTCCCCTCTGGCCCATTGATATGCCAGCACAGCTGCTTGTGTGATCCCCTACTCACCCACTCCAGGCAAGAGCAACAGGATTACTGTAAACTATGAAGCCTTTGCTAAGCCGTTTCATTGTAGTAAGTCTATGGAGAGCTCACCATGACCAGCTCTGCCAAGAGAGCTGACGGGGAAGGAACAGCAAGACATGTAAAAGCATTGATTTCTTCCTGCCAGCACCCCAGCTGCTGGGTGCACCTCTCCCTGAGCCCTTACAATCGCTCATCTACAACCCCAATGTGCTTTCGTTGCTCTGCAGCAAACTTCACACATTTGCAACAAAATGTCCCTTGAATTTCCCCAATGCCTTCTGCCATGTGCAAAACGGAATATGATACAGCTGATAATGCTAGTCAGCGGTACATAGAGAGATTATTCTTTCTTGGTTCAAGAAATAGGCATGCACAAATTTTCTATCAACTTTTCTTTCGAATCTACTGTGATCTGGGGGAGCCAAAGTGATTCCACCTTACATTATGCCTATTCAGGCACTACTCCTGCCATTGCCATTAAGATTATGTCAGTGTTTCTACTAAGCTCTGTGTCTCTGAGGAGCTTAATGTAACCAAGCTGTCAGAATTCATTCTGGACTCAAACATCACATATTGTAAATTCCTAGCGATGGACATTTCCTTTCTGTAAAAAACATTGTTAGAGTTAATTGATATTGCAATATATAAAACACAGCATTCAGAAAACAATTTGGTTTTATATTGAACTATTCAAAATGTTGCATGTAATTTATCGCAGCCAGAACATTTTGGTCATAAGTGGCCACTCAGAAAAAAAACAACAAAAAAACAAAGAAAAAAGAAAAAGAGACAAAGTTAGAGCCACAAAAGATACTTCTGTGAGGCAGCTGAGCTGTCTCAGGGTGCTGTGGCTTTGCTTTGTGCTTGACAAGGCTTGCCACATGTAACTACTTATTTTGGAGAAAAGTTTTGCTTGACTCTTTATGATGATGCTTCTGGAGGCAGGACAGAGGTTAATGGCTTACACGACATCAGTTTTTGTTATGAAGGATAGGCACTGCTCTCATAAACTTTCTGCAGGACTCTGAGCCCCTGAACGAAGCCAGAAAAAACATGCCTCTTACTGTGGCTGTCCAGAGAGGATTTACTTGTCAACAATTCTCTCATCATTAGAGAATCAGTGTGAAATGCCACAGACATGGGAGGTTTTCTGTGTTAAGATCTGTCATACTGGGGCAGAAAACAAAAGGAAATACCTATTCTGAGTGTGCAGGATGCATCTCTATTCACCTACTATTTTCAATAGGAACAGTGTGTGCCACAGACTGAAAACCTCTAAAGATGTATGGAAAGCTGAAGAGAACCACAGCCAGAGAGCTGTGTATAAAATATATATGCTTTGGTACACTCAGTTGGATATCTTGGAATTTTCTACTTTAGGAGACAAAGCTTAAGTATTTTAATATTATTCTTCCATGGGAAGGAAAAATAACAGATATTTGGGGGAAGAATCTGAAAGAACCATCAACCTAATCTGCTAACACTTATTCATGGAAATATTCCCACCAAAGCATGAGCGGGACTGTGTCTATTAGATGGAGACACTCACCCCCTTCTCAGACTTTTGTGTCGTGTTCAAGGGTGGGATCACATTAATCCAGGAAGCAGGAAGGGAAGGAATTTGTTTGCACAGGAAATATGGAAGACAATATTAAGGGCATCTCTTCCAGATGATGGTGTTGCAAGGGGGCACGCTGGCTTTGCCCCGCAGGGCATTTGGACAATAGTGCTGTTGCCCTCAGAGCAGCTGTGGCAGGGGCTGCAGGTCAGGCAGCCTCTGCATTACCCAGGGAAAACTGGTTTATTCAACAGGTGGCAGCAGCACCTGCAAGCAGGGAAAGCACCAGCAATGAAAGTAACCTTCACACAGGGTTGGTTCCTCATGACTGCTTCCAGTAGTGGATTTGCCCCAGTGAAGGAAAACCAGAAAACATAGCTAGCAGGGAGCGCTGGCAGGGGCCCACACTGCCAACCTATTTGCAGTGAATTACAGGCTGACCAACTTCTGATGCTGGTTGTCCTCTCTGTAAAACACATCTCATACACAATTTTTAAAATTTCCACTTACTGAAATGACAACCCATTTGTTCCTCCCTTAAAGTGCATCAACATTTCTGTACTGAGGTAATTTCATACAAACAGTAGGGGGGGAATCAGGAATCTATGGTAGAGTATTACCCAAGTTATAAAAGCAGTTTATTACTCTATTGTGTGTCTACAGTTTCTGGAACATTGTAGCAGATGTATTTTATAGAGGAATGACAACATGTTTTAATGAAATCCAGGTTTAGATTCTGGCAACGTTTCTTCCTTAATTTTATATTTTGTAACTGAGTCTACAACTCCACCAGGAAAAATCAATAGAATATTTAGTACACCTCACCATCTCACCTTCATAGATATTTGTATAGAGAAGAAATGAAATTTACGTGACAGACCAGGATTTGCTTTTGCTTTACTTGAAACTCTGTTTTCCTCTGCTGACACCTCTAAGTTCCAGCTTGTTCCGGTCTCTTACAGGTGAAATTCAAGCAGTCATTACAATTTTTGCCGGATCTCTCTTGCAAAACACATACTTGTTGATTTACACTGCAAGCAGTTTTGCACTGGATTGGCCTGAACTGCTGTGGCTCTCCAGCTCCCTCCTCACACTGCTCAGGGGATGTGGACAGGGTCATAGCCTGCATCCCTTGTCACTGCGGGGAGTAGCACTCTAAGAAAAAATAGGAAGGGCCCCACTGTTCCCAGCTCCCATGCCCAGGCCTGCCACAGAGCTCAGAAGCACTGTGGACATCCTTCTGAATCCCTCACATGCCCAGGGGGACAATATTAGTCTCAGCTGACTACAGAGAAATCACAAGTTCTTTTTTAAAAGACAATGACAGTTCATTTAAGTGTATTTGCTTTATGAGAACATTTCTGACACAGGAGTAAGCATCTCTGCCAAATTTTATTTCTTCCTCAAAGGTATGTGGATGCTGCAGGTTGTCTGACAAAGTGCTGTAAGTATTTAAAATGAAGAAGAATAACAGAAATATGAATTGATAATGTTCATCTGCCTAATATGTTATTCTTAGAATAATTTTTTCTGAAGCTGAAAAAAAAGCATCCTGAGGATGCTCTTTCAGGAAACACCTGATGTGGAATAGTTCCAGTCGAATGGCAGAATTATAACGTTTGGCAACAACACAAGCAACTTTTAACTTTAATCAAGGTCTTACACTGTAGGAGGCAGCTTGTTTACAAGGCACAGCAGTGGCTCTGCCTTGCATACGCCGCCCGTGTCCATGGAGTGTGCACAAGGCTGCACGGACTGAGTAGTGCTACTGTCATGTTAACAGTTAAATCATTTTGTGAGATTGTATACAGTAAAGAATCTTCAAAGCATTTTTATTAACTTGTAGTCCTTCTGATGACTTTACAAAAAAAAAAAAAAGAAAAAAGGAAGAAAACATATAGGTAATTTATACAGAAGTATACATTCCTCCCAGATAGCCAAGTCTTGGTGCTCCTGAATTAGGATACCGTCTTGGGGGGTCTCTGCATGCTTTACACATACAGTGACAGAGTCCTTTTCTACATCACAAAGGAACAGCCCATTTCAGCCAGTCTGTACCACACTGACTCACTCATCTGCTGACTCATGTGCAAGTTGAATAGGATCACAGAAGCCCAAGAGTTATGGTATATTTTCTGAGCTCAAATCATTTAAATTCAAAACAGGACAGTGAAAAAAACCTGAGGATTAAATGAAAACAGTGCCATTTTCTAGCAGCACTACAGGATTCTTGACACTCACACTAACTTTGGTACAAAACACAGGAAATCAAAACACTGTAGTGAAATCCACTTCACACAGAGCACTCTGAACCTAAAACAAACCCGTCATGTTACCATGACACAAAATATAGGAGATACCAGTGATTGTATTTGCAAAGAAATTGTGCCTGTGTTCTTCCTCCACCAGTTAAAGTTGGTTTGCAATAGAAGCTCCATCAAATTTGAGACTTTGCTCACTCAGTTGATTGTAAAGGTGCTTAAAGTTGATTGTGTTGTTGCCTTCCATAATCAAGATAAAGACCAAGTCCTCTCTGTTTGATATCCTTTATGGGATACATATATAACCATGAAAAATTGAAGAGCTGTATGTAGTCCTTGTTAGAAATAACTCACAAATGTAGCCAATAACCCAGAAGTCCTGGGAGCCCTGGGAACCTGGAAATAGTGTGCTGCAGAGGCTGAGGATAATTCAGCTTATTGCATTCTTTTGGTCTTTTCCAGACACTTTTGGGTCTGATATGTTCGTATGTTCGGAGCAACTTGTTCTGGTCATCTGCTACAATTTTTCTATTTCCTTGGAGGTTTGCTTCCATGCTTGATATCCCGGACTCAGCTGTGCCATTCCTTTATGTATCTTTCCAAGGACATTTTTTATTTGCTATCATCTTTCTGTTCTGTCTAGAAAGTTTTAAGGCATCCCCTATCAACTCCTCCTTTTGTTTTTCCTTCTCAATCACAATTTACTTATGGTAAGTGTTTCATAGGCCAATGGGGTACTTGACTCACAGTGCTCTTTGCTAAGTGGCTATGTTAGCTTTGCCCAGTCCCATATCCTAGTTGCACCAACATGCTGTCTCATTCATACCTGTCCTAGATGCTCCAATAAACAATTAACAGTTCGCTATTTAAATAACCACTTCCATAAGAACGTGTATTAACAATTCTTAAAGAGGCAATTCACACTTCTGAACCACTTGTCTCAGTGTTCTACAGGCATTCATATCTGAAAACGTTTGAGTCGTATTTTGGGTGTCTCCTTCACAGCAACAAAGGCTGGAGACTTGCTCCTATACACAGCCTAACTCTGCCTCACTACCTCGGTGAGGGGCTTTCATTTTCCCTATAGCATACACTGTATATGTGTTTGCACTGCACATACATACACTGTTTGCACAGAACACAGCATCCCTAACAAGCAGAGGGGACCCCTCACCCCCAAAAACCTAGGAAAATGTGAAGGGACGGTAAAGCAATGAACCACCTCACTGTCACTGAAGGGACATACCCTATTCCCCTCCTATTCTCTCCCTCTGTCTCCCAGCTGCTCCTGGGCACGCACTTTCCACTGCTCACCTTATGCCAGGTGTAGCAATTATGGAATCAGTTTAGAAAGTGTCAAATGCAAGAAACTGACGGAAAATCAGCTCCTCAATGAAAAGTTTTATGTTAAATTATGGAACGTAACTTATTCTTGAAAGCATCTAGTGAGCGCACACCTGGCAGAAGGGAGGGGAAAAGCCCTCAGCGTGACTGAGAGTAAGGACAGGCAGTGGGAGCTGAATCCCCCCCCTTTGGCAAGAGCAAGCACTTGGACTAACTTAGGTACATTTGGGACTTCAGCCTAAACATGTGGGAACCCAGTTTATGGTGTTACACCTTGTTTAACCAGACAGTACCCTCCCCAGTAAAACCCACACCTCACAGCCCAGGTTATGGATCACATAACTGCATTTTCATTTCCAAATAATTTTCAACCTTCTTTTCCAAATATGTAACATAAGAATCTAAGATTTTAGACTAAAAATAAATTGTGATTGTTATTATAGTTCATGAATAATAAATTAATTAATGCTTAAATTTGTTAAAACTCAAGCCCACTAGGATCATTTTTCACATAAATAAACCACTCCAAAAGTTCTAGCAGAAGGAAATACTCAGATTCAGAGCAGAACTGTGCTTTATTTGTTACAGCTGTTCGCTTATGATACCTGATTCTAGACACAAATTCTTTTGTTTCAGAAATGGTGGTTCATACGCTTAGCCCAAAAAGTGTATTATCAGCGCAGATATAATTAATTTTAGCAGTGTAATAAACTGTATAATTGCCTGGGAAATGAAATCCCGCAAAAAGATGGCAAGGCTGAGTCATTCCCTTTGGTAACTATAACTTAATGTAGAGTAAAAACGATGCAACACTATCCAGGCTACTATAAAAGGAAGTTAGTAAAAGCTGAGGGTGAACTCTAGTAGGTTGTTAGTTCTTTTGTCTTGTATTAGGTAAGCCATAAGTTAACATTTTAAACAAAATGCAGTTTGTTATATTAGGGTGAACTTCAAGAGCTTTTGTTTCATGTATGTAGTATGGACTCATTACCCTTTTTCTTCTTTACAATATACACAGAAACATCATATGGGAATATAGTTTTATAATATCTTTCTCCCCTACCTACTTTTTTAATAAATAATACATTCGAAACATTTATCTACAGTGTTTGGAAATGTGAAATCAACCCTTAGAGCACAGGTGCTTCAAAGTTACAACACCTTAAAAAACACCTGGGTTTTTTTGTGGTGCAGAACTTATTGTATTTATTTCTGATGCTAGACTTGCACGTGGGAAAGTAGGCCCTTAAGCCTCCTGACTCTGAGAAGTACATTGCACATTGGGGACCCTGAGACACGGCTTCAGCGGCACATAGCTCTGTTCTGTACTGTGTTGAAAGCATCAACAGAGCATTGTGAGCAGTGCAGGAACACTGCAATAATACAGCTTCAAATACAGCTGAACGGGATGGTTAAGGGATGGGAAAATGTGTCGCACGAGGATAGGCTGAGAGAGCTGAGACTGTTCAGCCTGGAGAGAGATGTCTCACTGTGTATGAATACCTGGCGGGAAGGAGCAAAGAATGACAGCCAGGCTTCTCAGTGATGCCCCATCAGAGAACCAGGGGCAATGAATGGGCCCATATTGACATACTAGAAATTTAGACATCATAAGAAAAACAAATTAACTTCTTTTTTTCTTTATAACTGCGAGGGTGACTGAGCACTGGAGCAGGTTGCCCAGGGGTCTCCATCCTTGGGCATGCTCAGAATCCACTCAGACCTGGCCGTGAGCAACCAGCCCTTGCTGATCCTGCTTTGAACAGGGGTGTGGATCAGGCAGCCTCCTCCACAGCTCCCTCCCAGCATCCACAAAGCTGGAGTCCCTGATATTTTCTCATTTTGCACCTGCAAGCACGTACACTTCTGTATAATTTTACAGCAAAACTTAGTTTCTCCCTTGAAATGAGAAATAAATTCACGGCACCGGAAGAAATAATCTAAGTGTAAATTCTGCGAAACAAACGAACACCTCTTCCCTCCATTCTGCATAACAAACAACTTTCAACACTTGAAAAGAAGCTATCGCATTAGAAACACGTATTATGTATTTTTTCATATATGTTATATGTTCCCACCTATTTTGTGAGACACAAACACAGACTTAAATTTAACCTAAAAGATCATCTCACTGGTGGAAAAAAACCAAGACTGTAAATGCGAAGCCTGGGCTCTTGATCTTTCCCTGAATGCAATATTAGGGGGGGAAAAAATACATTCTAAATATGATCTACCCCTAATTTACTTGATTCGACTGCTAAATACAGTGGTCGACTGCCCTGTTCCCGGACCTCAGACACGCCTTTAACTCTACCCCCTCACGCCCAGGGAGGCGCACCAGGACTGAGGGCGGTGCCCCACAGGGGCCGCCCCTCCCTCCCTGCTCTCGCGAGATGGGCGGCGCGCGGCAGGACATCCGGGAGCGGCGGGGCAAGATGGCGGTGGAGTCGCGGGTGACGCAGGAGGAGATCAAGAAGGAGCCAGAGAAGCCGATCGACCGGGAGAAGGTGTCCGGGCTCGGGGTGGTGGTGCCACGCCGCCTCTCCGGCCGCTCCTGGGCGCGGCGGGGCGGGCACCGGTGGTGCGGGGGGGAGTGGTGAGGGTTTGACGACGCCGTGAGGCCGCGGGACGGGGAGGCGGGGGGGCGAGGGGGGGGCGGGGCGCAGGATGGGTGTGGCGAGCGACCCCTCATCTCCATCCCCGCGGCCCCTCATCTCCATCCCCGCGGCCCCTCACGCCCGCCTCGCCCCGCAGACGTGCCCGCTGCTGCTTCGCGTGTTCACGACCAACAATGGGCGGCACCACCGCATGGATGAGTTCTCCCGCGGCAACGTGCCCTCCAGCGAGCTGCAGATCTACACATGGTGAGTGACGCCGGATCCACACCCGTCGAGGGTGCGAGGCGAGCGGGGCTTCACGTGGTTGGTCCTCGAGTGCCGGAGGGAGTTGGGTGGGCACTGATCGGAGAAGGAAACGTTGGGGAAGGTTTTGCTGCCACTGGAGTAGAGCGGTTCTGGCTGTGCCTTGGCAGCTGAGAGGGGCGTCCTTGGGAGCACAACTTGGGCTGAGCGCTCGTGGCTGCACACTGATGCTTAGTGTGGCTAAATTGCCCAGTTACGGCTGCATGAAATCGGTGGCTTGTGCTGTGGCCTTGGTTATCACAACGAATCTGTTCAGTGCAGGGGTTCTCCCCTAGTGCTTCAATTTTGTTCCAGCAGCCCGGTTTTTCCAGTACAAGTAGTTGTCCCAGAAGGCTTGAACAGATGTGTGAGTGGTTTGTTGGTTTAAGTCTTGAGAGCAGAGTAATGTGATTATTTTTGCATGGTCAGGTAGCAGTGCTTTAACAGAGAGCTGCTTTTTATTACTTTCAAATTTATTTTGGAGAACTGCTTTAGTCTCTGTTGCAAACATGTTAGGTTTTGTTTGTAGCGTTTTGAAGAATGCCTTTGAAAATGAATTATGCTAATTTTTAAACCTTCTTTTTCCTTCATGGTATCTGGCATGGTTGTAACTTGTGCATCGTGTAGTTGAATAAATCCATTTTTGTGGCTACTAAAGCTTGCAGTTCTAATTTACTTTTAAGTGGGATTTATGGACTCTGTCCAGACTGTTGGTGGTGTCTGAGCTGTTTGCCATCTGCAGAAGTCAGAATGGGCATTGTCTGTCAACACACTGCCCCTTGGTTGCCTGAGGCTCAAAGTGACTGTACAGTCTGTATAATTAGAGACGCTTTAGTTGTGCTGATGAAGTCCTTTTTTATTTGAAATTCTAGAAATGAGCTTTATCCCTGCACTGGTTGAAGGCTGAGAAGAGGAGTGCTGGCTGGTAGGGCAGAAATGGAAAACTGTTAATTTCTTTTTGCTTTTACATTTCCACTAATATTCAATATACTATTTGAATATAGATGTCAGCTTAGGTGAGGAGACTCTTACATTGTGCCTTGTATGAATGCATTAATGCATTAAACAATAAATAGACTCCTGCTGTTTAAATGGTAGCTCTTCTTAGAGAACTGGAAAAGCAGGTGTTGAAATGTATACAGAGGTGAAGAGATTTGTCTTAATACCATGGTAAATCAGACACTAGGTCGAAGCTACATTTGTGTTAGGCTGTGTTGTACAGTAGGCAGTGAATTCTCCAGGTGTTATAACCAATAACTAGAGTGACTTCATGAGACTTGATTGTTTGATCAAAATTTGTTGTTTCTCCTGTGGTGCAGTTGCGAAATCAGAGGCTCCCAGTGACGTTTCAGATCTGACTTTCAGGTGTAGATATTGAGTGTGCAAAGGCAAGGAAACATATGGTTGTCACAATACATTGATTCCATCGTAAATGTTTTGGGAAGCTTTTTTTACTGTTGCTTTTGAGAACATGAAGCACTTTGGTTTGTTTGTTCAATCTAGGATGGATGCAACTCTGAAAGAGCTGACCAGCTTAGTGAAAGAAGTTTACCCAGAAGCACGGAAGAAGGGCACACACTTCAATTTTGCAATTGTTTTTACAGATCTCAAGAGGCCTGGCTATAGGTAAATGGCATTTCTTCTCTGGGTTACTACTAGATTTTGGGCACCAGAGCAGTAAATTATTATTCATTAGCACTGATTTTCAAGTTCAGAACCCATATACCAGACTTTTGAAGTTCTGTATGACAACCACCACAAACTCTAAATTGTGCTTGGTGACCATCCCTGTTAATGTGTTCCCAAAACAGTGGATCCGTGTGCTTGAAGGCTTTGGTCGCTGTATTGGCGACCAGCCGGAGCACCAGCCTCCAACTGGAGGTAATGCTTTGTTCCTGGTAGGTCTTGCACCTGAATTACAGCAATGATCTTGTTGCAAACTCTCTTCCAAAATGGCATGAGCTAACCTTTGTCAGCATCCAGTGGATATACTCTGCTCTGGAATCTGTGTTGTCTTGTGCTGTGTCTGTATGGGGCAAGGGATTCTTGCTAGTATAATAACAGGGTAGAAGGTTCCCCCACCCTCTGCCCTGTCAGAAAGAGAATTTAGTGTAGCTTTTCTTGGTGCACGTGATTCTGCAGAGAAAAACCCCAGTGTCTTGTGTACACAGCAAATGCCACCTAGGGTGCAGAGAGTGGTGTGAGAAGGGGTTTGTGAGCCAATACTGTTCCTGTTTTGGACACCTGGAGAGACTGGCCACTGATCACTAACTTGCTGTTCCTCTGCTGCTCACAGGGTGAAGGAGATCGGCAGCACCATGTCGGGCCGCAAGGGCACAGATGATTCCATGACATTGCAGTCTCAGAAATTCCAGATAGGAGACTACCTGGATATAGCAATCACTCCTCCGAATCGCGCACCTCCCCCATCAAGCCGCATGAGACCTTACTAAGCTATTGCTTCTTTGTATGGTTACATATTCTCTTTATTCCTACTTGCTGTTCTAAAGCAGGCTTGTTTTTTTGCTTTTGTTGCTAAGCACCTGAAAACAAAGCAGAGCATCAGAAAGGAAAGTTAACTCTTAAACCTTAACTTTTAGTTTGTTTAGTAGAAACACTTATTTTTAGCAGCGCCATCATCCTGTCCCTGATTGTTGCAGTTTGAAGAGTAAATTAGTGTGTCCAATGTTTCAAGACTTCCGTAAAATATGACCAGGAGGATTACAGGTGTTCTGTAGTTCTGTCTTGTTTGGAATAAAGATTGATGTTATTAATCTTTTGGTAGTGTGGTGGTGTATCGAGGCTCAAGGTTCTGTGTTAAAAGTTACCAATGAAGCTGGGGGTTTTTGAGAGTTTTTAGCAGTTGGCTTTTGGAATCTGAAAAATGGAGGAGGGGGTAGCTCAGGGGTCTCAGTTGTCCATGGAGAAACTGGGCTGTGGGTCTGTGTGGTGTTGCCTGGTATATTCTTAAAGGAGCAGGATGAAGAAGGGGCATTTCCCAGCAAAACAGTGCAGTATGGGGAGGATGGGGCCCATGGCTTCTTAGCTCGGTGCTTGCCAGTTTCTTCTGTCCCTGCAGGGGGAGATGTTGAGACACACGGTTGCCTCTGGTCTTTGGCTGACCAAGAGCATCCAGGTGATCTGGGCAGAGCCAGGCACTTGGTTCCTGCACATTGAGCCCCTGTGTGCTCAAAGAAAGGCAAGAGCAGGAGTAGAAGCCATGGTTGCTCCTTAGAGCCTTCACCTTCCTTACTTGAGGCCTGAGCAGAGGCTAAGACTGAAGTAAGTGTTCTGTCTGCTGAGGACAAGGCATGCTTTGTGTCTTGAGCTGGGATCTATATGTATTTATTTTTTTTTCTCTCAGGAGTCCCTTGGTGCAGTACAGCCTGGGGGTCTTAGGTTCAGTTCTGCCCATGGCTTACTTTTCTGTCCTCCTCCTCTGGCTTCTAAGTTAAGGAGTTGCAGTTTCAGCCTTCATGAATGTCTCTCATTCGCAGAATCACCTGTGTCTGAGTCACTTTCCCCTGAAGACTGAAAAGTGTTCCCCGGTTTTTTAAAGAGAGCTCAGGGAAATACACTATAAATTCTGCTTTTAGAGAACTGCACCTGGAAGTGGCAATGGAGTTGCTCTAGTGTCGCCAGAGTTGGGATGGATGGGATGGTTTGCCAGGATACAGTCACCTCTGGTGTGGAGGTAGAGATGCTCCACGATACTGCTGCTGTGAGGAACAGTTCAGTGACTTCTGTGTCACCAGGGGCAGGCTTGGTCAGGTTTGGGAACCCTGCCACCTGCCTGCTGCCTCAGCTGTCTGGTGTTTGGCACCTTACAGACCTTCACAGACAGAAGAGTGAAGACTACTGCCAAGTGGCCTCACTGATTGCCACAGGGCATCCTCTGTCCTGCCGAATGAATGAGGTGAGCACTGCAGTAACTGGCACATAATTACAGAATTGTACAGCTCCCACCAAAGGCAAGGACAGGCCTGCCATTAGGAGTACGTAGGAATATGGACATTTCCTCATTTTTGGGTCCTGGTTTTTGCTTTAATTGCATTTAAGGATAATTCTCAAAATGAAACGTAGTCATTACATAAGGCAACAGCGGCAAATGAGCCTGTGTCAGTGACTCAGCTGCTCTGGGAGGCAGCTTGGCTTTGCTGCTGGAATGGGAGACATGGCCCAGTGAAGGCTTGTGCCTGCTCAGCTGGCAGAGATAAAAACACCTGGTGGCTTTATATGTGGTCGCCAGTGAAGCAAATTCACCAGGAAATGAACATGTAGAACTGCCTTCAGTAGCAAATACTACAGCTTGACTGTTTAGGTGAGGAGTTCACCTTCCCTTGACTGCCAAGAATCTATAAACTTCAGCTGATCTCCCCAGCTGCTTTGAGATAAACACCTCAGGAATGAGATTTGCCCTCAAACACTTGCACTTCACACAGAAAGGTGATGCAGAAGTAGAGAGAGTTCAACTTTTTGTGCCTATTGTTATGGGAAAAGACACTTAAGAGCTCAGCGTAGTACAGGTTAGCAATTCCTTACATCAAAAATCCATTAGGCAATCCAGGCCAACGACAGCAGCTGTGAAAACAGACAGCACCAGGGTACAACCATCCAGATGTGGCAAGAAGTGAATGGGAAGTGAAAGCTGTCACCTGCTGAGCTCCTACTGCACAGGAGGGAATTCACTCACAGTGAATTGGGTTTGTCTCTCTCAAAGCTAGTATAAAAATTGAAGGATAGAAATCCCTAAAAAGAGCAAAATATGTAGAGCATGGTTTTGGGAAATAAAAACATGATCTCAAAATTCATTAACATTCATTAGCAGTGAGTAATCCTGTATGCCCAGGAAGTGGTGTAGACAACGTTACATCCAGATTTGTCAATCCACATGATTTTCTCTGTATGCAGCAATTTGATGAGGAATTTTTGTTCCTTTTCAAGGCAGCTGGATGACTTTTTCCCTTTTTTTTTTTCTTGGATGCTTAAAAGCATAACAGACACAATTCTGTTTCATGTCTGCACTTTCACCAGTAACTGCCCTTTCCAAAGCTTTTTGTCTCCCAGCTGCATAAGACAAAGAACAAGGATGACAGCTTTCAAAAAAAAGGTTTCCTGGCTTTGACAGTTCTTAGCGGTAAACCCCATGAACAACAGCCAAGACAGCTCTCACCTCCTGCCCAGGCCCTGCCAAGGATACCACACCTACCTCATCTCCCTTGCAGGTGTCCCTCCAGGCCTCACCTTATCACTGTCCTTCCTCAGAGGGCTATTTTTCTCTGCGTCTAGCTGGTGACACATATCTGGACCACTCGTGCAGGTCTCCAGCCCCTGTGTACCCTGGCTCCTCTGGCTGCAGCAGCAAGACCAGTGAGCTGGGGTCCCCGGCAGGGCCAGGAGAAGCACTGCATGTCCTGCCTGTGGGGTGCAGCACAGTCAGATGGATCCAGATGCAGGAACCGAGGCAACATCCCCTAATTTCTCCTTTTTTACCCTCAGTAGCACCTACTGGAGGCTGCTCTGCTCCCATAGATGGGGCTTCATGTTCCTGTGTTCCCTCTGGTGTGCATTTCCTGTGTGTCCAGGTTTGGCTTGTCATGAAGGACTCTCTGCTATGCTTCCCCAAGCAAACTTGGTTCTTAGAACTCCTTTTTCACCCCTTCATTTTATCCGCCTAAACCAATGCTTTTTTTCAAGTGTATCGAAAATGCTATTTTTTTCCACAGCAAGAAACCCCCCACTGTTACCTTGTCACACCTTACGGGAATACTGCTCCTGCTGTTTATCATTAGCCAGGCTTTTCAGTTAGATGGTGAAGAAAAAGATTTTCTTCCCCATGCTCAGACCTTAAATTAAGGACTCTGTTTTCATAGTCTCCTTCTGATTTCATCACCTGTCCACCACAGGTGTAGTCACACATATGTACATATGTACAGGAATGCACTACAGCCCCAGAGGTGCAGCCCTGGCCTTCCCTGCAGTGGCAGCACAAGCCTTTTAAAAGTTCTTCTGCGACACTTTAGGGAGAGACTGCCTGTGTCTCTGGTGGAGGAACTGGTAAGGGCATTAATTACCTCCCTAGTTAAGGAGTGAGGACAACTCACTCACACACTTTGTCAATAACCTGGGCAGAATCAGGCACACTCCTCCTTCCAGCACCATGTTTGCCTTCTGACTGGAGCAGTTGTGGAGGCTTACGTTTTACTTTACAACTCTGGTCAAAAGCAGAAACAGCTGTGAAGCAGTAGGAAAATATTAAGCATTATCAGCAAGTTCTTACTTTTGTAATGGAAAGCATGGAAAAACAAGGAGGTCTCCAAAATCCTGCTGTGTCAGAGCAAATGAATGACAACAGCTATGCTGATGTTCAAAGAACATTACTATGAGTAATGCAACAGCTAAGGTGCACCCTATCAAAACCAAAGCAATCCAATTACCTGCTGTTGTTGTCTCAGCCCTTGTGTCTGGACATTACAGCAGCGGATCAGCTGGGTTTGAAAAAAAATAGTATCCGTTCCTGCTGAGGAACATGCCTTGTAAATCAGCCGTGTGGTGTCATGCACAGCCCATGCTGTGCCTGGCCACAAAGACACATCAGTGGTGAGGAGGAGATGCCTGGCTGGTGTACTGGGGCAAGGCCCAAAAATGCCTAAGGACTGGGTTCACAGGGGCTAGGGTGTTTGGGACCCTCCCTGGGTTATTTCTAGTCTCACAGAACTGACAGGCTTCAAGCAGAGACATCCTGGCCCAAAAGCTCACTTGACCTCTTCAACACTCAGCAAGAAAATCCGGTGCACTCAGCAAGTGACAGCTTCAAGGGTGCCTCTGGGTGAGCTCCACTGAGTGCTGGCTGACGTGAGTTCTCCACACTGTGTTTCAGGCAAACACAAGTTAGTGTCTTCAAGACTTGAGGAGACTGGGGGTGTCTTTAACAGGGGCTGAAACTGCACCTTGCCCAGGCTTTAGAGGACAGGAGGGGAGAGCCCCAGTAGTGGTTGGTGGGGCATTTGAAGAACAGCACCCAGCACGCAGCAGGTCTCACACCAGCCCCCGGCTACTTGCCTGCTCAGCTGGGGCTGTGTGGACTTCTGTCCTGGGGCCTGCTGGAAAGTTTGCTGCACTCCTGCTGCCTTTGGCTTAACCACTGCACTGGAGGGCAGGAGGCCTACGCTAAGAAAGGGAGAAGGGAAGCACAGGCACATACATCCTACCAGCGCCACAGCAGCCCACGCCAGTCAGGAACAAACCACACCACCCTGCACCTACAGGGCCCTCTTCCAAGGGCGAGGTTTGTCCTAGCAGCTCTGTTCCCTCCAGCCCAATTTATGCACAACCACTCAAGCAGTTGACCCAGGGAGGGGGGAGTTTGGGAGAAGAAATGTTGGGTGCTGGGATGAAGAAGAGGAATTGCTTCAACTGCCATGGAAGTGCTCATGGAGAAACAGTGTTAGGCAACCTTTCCAGAGCAGTTGGACATACAGGATACAATTCATCCAGGCAGGGAAGGAGGATGTCCTGGCTCCCACTCCCCCATCCTTCCCCTTCTCATGCCTCAGCAACTGCCAGGCAGGCAGAGTGATTTGGGTCAGTGCACAGTCCATGAACAGTTTAATCTTGGAAAACAGTAATTAGTTCCTGGTGGTTGGGCAAGCGGGAATGGATTCCCCTGCAGCCACAACTGCAGTGACACAACTGACAACCTATGGCGTGGGACTTGCAGCTGGGGTAAGAAAGGTGGGACCACGCAGACTGCCTTACAACAATTGCGTAAGCAATCGTTAGGAAACACAACCACAGGGCTTGAAGCCAGGAATACATTGTGCCAAAAACTATAGAAGCATTTGAACACCTTCCTGTTGGGTATTCTGCAAACTATGCTTTGCTTGGTCTCTCCCCAGGAGAAGTGCCCATGTAACACAGTGTCTTCTTCCATGGACATTTCCCATGAATGTGCATTTGTGCTACTTAAAACTCTTCAATTTGAATTAGGCAAAACAAGATCAAAGAAATTCATGGATCTGGTCAGCTCCCTACCATGATGTCGACCTTTGTAATACTAGGTATTACAGTAAGGACAGCATGAGGTTTTACATTTAAGTTGATAGATAATATAGCCAGCACCAACCAATATCTTCCTGATAGAAAGTTGTATTCCTGTGGACTAACACACATGTGATTCCATAGTGCAGCCACTGGATGTTGTCATTGCTCCATATAAATGCCACAATTTCTGTATTACTGTCTCATGGGGAAACAACCAGGTACTCCCAAAACAGAAGGCAGACTGAAAATCAGCTACAGCTGTTGATGGAGCACATGAAACTACCATGAGTAATGGAACATCTGAATAGTGAAAAGAGGGAACAAAGCAAATATTACATTTTACAGAAAATTTAAAGTGTCCATGGTACTTTAAAAAAACAAGGAAGCCTGGAATGTAGTTATTGCTCCAGTGATTTATAAAAACATCCATAAAAGCACAATGGGCAGCACTGAAAGCAACGGTTGTCAATTATCCCTTTGACAACCATCTGGGAAGTTTCATTTCACTGCAAGAGCTATAATTGTGTTCAACCTTAGGCAAAGTATTTCCCAGATAAAAAAGCACTAACCACCTTAAGCGACTTCCTTGGCAGAACTATTGATAGAACTATTCTTTGACAACAAATGGGATTATAGAGAGAAGCTTCTGTTAAGATGACACATTTGATATACTTTAAAAAAATAAAAAAGATTAAGAACCACAGAAAATGAAAGAAAACTAAAGGCTACGCTTTTTTGTTTACTTCCTCAATGTCCTTAAAATACTGAAGTGCAATTTTGCACTGGATTCAATCTTTCCTGACAGCCGGCTACTGCAAGAGGATGTGACCCCATTCTCACCCTTCCCTTCCATCTGATCTAGCACTCACATGGGCAGAAGCTGAGCTTGAGATTACTGCTGGGAAGGACAAACCAGAAGAGAAAGCAAAATCAGTTAGCCTTTCAGTGTCTTGGCAAATGGAACAAATCCACTGTAAAACTGCACAGCCCCTAGATTATGTGTGGAAGAATTGGAGAAACAGCCTCTAGTGGAAGCAGCCCCCAGCTAAACTAAATAAAGCACAACACAGAACTGAGTCAATTTTGCCTGTTTTCAGGTGACGACCGTCTCTCATCCAACTACTGCATTTGCTACTTATTTAGCTACTGTTTATCCAAACTGTACTTTCTGACAGGCCAATGCTGTTAAGAGATTCATGCCACAACAAACCAACATGTAAATTTTAAGTTCTTTTGCATCATTCCCACTCTGACAGGTTATTACTTTAGTGTGCAGCAGGACAAGCCTTTCTCCAGCAGCAACACTGGCTTAACTGGAGTTTTACCCTCCTCCAGCCCCATGGCTACATCCTTGGTTGTTCCAGTATATCAGACAGCCACCTGTGTGAGAACTGATCTGAGTAGGAAAAAACCAAGAACATAAAACAATCCAGTAAACTTTCTCTCCCCAGCTTATTTGGAATACAAATAAGTTTCCAACAGAATCACAGAATGGTTGGGGTTGGAAGGGACCTCTGGAGATAATCCAGTCCCACACTCCCTGCTACAGCAGGTTGCACAGGATTGCATCCAGGCAGGTTTTGAATACCTCCAGAGAAGAAGATTCCACAGCCTCTCCAGGTAGCCTGTTCAAGTGCTTTCACTTGTCATTTCCCTCCCCTACCCCCAGTACTCAAACTACTCTTTAGGCCTTCCTGAAACCTAAAAGGTTGTCAAAAGTGAAGCATGACAAACTCAAACCAGCTTTTGTTTTGCTGCTCTGATTATATCTACCTCAGAGCAATGTTCCTCGTATAATAAAAAAATACAAGTACAAACAATATTATGTGTATTAGGGTAATATTGTAGGCAAGAAAAACAAAACCAACTAGTAGAACTTCATTTCCAGATGCCAGAAAGTCTCATGCCTGTATCATGTTATAATAGCTTGAGCAGATCAGAAGATTTTAAGATTTCAATTGCCATATTGAAGATAATTTCTTTCTCATAGTATTAATTGAGTCCTTTTAATATTAGTTAACGAAATAGCTATGAAATATAGCAGAAAACGTTAATAGGCAAGAAGAATGATGCGAGTGGCTTACAGTGAGAAGCCCAGCACTGCTAGGTACAACTCCACAGTTCCCTAAGGGAGGAAAAGACAGCAGAGTGCTGAATTGTTCTCAAGTTTAGGGGAAAGACTTCTATAAGCCCTTCCGTGAATTCTGTTAGTTGCAGGTAGGGGGAATACAGCAAGGTCCAGGACAGTAGTGCTGCTTGTTCCGTTTCACATTAAAGGAGTCTTTCAGAATATCTGACTTGCTTCAGGGCAAGAAAGTGGCCATGAAGTGCTGTAGGGGGAGAATTAAGACTGTGAAACACTTCCTGCTTAGTGCTGGTTAAATCTGTCTGGCTGAAAGACTCTTGCTCTGCAGCAGAATATTTTGTACCTTTCCAAGGCCACGAAATTCAGGACTAGAATCCATACCACCATGTGGTTTTAAAGATGCTGGAAGCAGGTTTGGCCTTCACTCTCTGAAGGAATTGGGTAGAACAAAGAAGTGTTTCAGAGCAGCCACCAAGCATTTGAGACACATTTATTTAGTATCCAAAACTTAATCAAGCTCACAGACTGACACATATTACATAGGTATTTTTAAACAGAAACTAGCATTTAAAATGACAGTGTGCTCAGGTCAGAACTAGCAGAAAATCACCTCCAGTTAATTTGATGTACGCTTATCCTGGAGAATGACCACAATAGCAGGAAAAAGGCACCTTTACTTGCTAAGTTTTAACAAGGGCAGTCTGCCTAAGCAAGTGGAGAAATACCTCTGGGCATCTCCAGATGTTAGCATATTTCATTAAGGATTTCAAAAAAATGCAGACTGAGTTCTGAAAAGCATACACTTATCCTCATCTCCTGGGACAGTCTCTCTTCTCACGTGTTGCATGTTTGCCCTCATATAAATGACAACATTTCAGCCATCAAGAGGAAGACAACTGGTCAGAGCAGTCCTGGAGTCGTTCAGAAGAACAGACGACGCCGGAAAGAGCAACCTGGCTCCAAACAAGGATATGTACTGGGGTTTCTTGTGGACAACAGTAAAAGCACTGGTAGAAAAAAATCCTAATTACTATGATTACTAGATACCAAAAGACGGCCAAACAGCTCTGAGAACTTAAGCTTGGTCCGCTATTACAGGAGCACATGTGCCCTTTTAGAAGTGACACCACCACTCAGAGAATACACATGGTAGCAGTGCAGGACTGTAAGCAATCACCAAATGCCTGCCAGCAAATTCTTCCAGCAGCTGAAGATATATATAACCAGTATCAATTGCACAATACCTTTTCAAATAATTCACATTCGAGCCAGAGTCACCCTCTAGAGCTACAGAGTAACCAGATGCATAGCACCTGATACTGTGCCAATGTATATTAAGGAAGAAACCAGGTGGGAAATGCCCTTCTGACAGGGAGGTAGCAGTGAGCCTGGTGCAGGAATGTGTCATGTAGGTCACAGTGCTGCAGAAGTGACCGAAAGCACAGAAGTGCTTTAAACAGTAAAGCAGGAGCTACTCTTCCAACAAAAAAAGACTTAGGTCTGTTGAAGATACCCAATACTGTTGAAGTACTAGACTTCAAACTCAGCCCTGAAAAGATGTACAGTGTCACAAGAACAGCCAGAGATACCCACTTTTTGGGGCAATACCCTGGACTTTCCCTTTATGACAACCCAACTGCTCTATCTACAGCCTACTGCAATGCAAGCCTACACAATAAACAACTGAAGTACTACCTCGTTCTCCATTCCTCTTTGAAGCATAATATATTTAAAAACCCTCAAAACATTTTGCCAATAATGTCAGTAGGAAATCAAGCACAAGTTGTTATTTCAAACAAGTTTATCCACGTAGTGGATAAAGAATTTTTCTTCATTTAAAAAAGCTTTTTTGGGCTCTTTCTTCCCACCAGTATTTCCTTTTGCTTTTTGAACTTGTTATGATTCAGTGATAAGATCCACAAACATGAAACAGTCTCAATGCGGTCTTCAGCTTGATTTCAGATGTTTGGCTTGAAAACTCCACGATATCCTCTGCAAATATATCCAGATGAGTTCGTGAGCTTATTTCAATCATATTTTGAATTAGCAGAAGACACAAATATTGAAAACTTGTCTTTTTTATCTTGATAACAAAAAATAGAGAGTCAGCTAAAGTGAGAGCTTTGCTCTATTTGACTAATCAAATGGATTCCAACTCCCAAGTATAGCAAGATACCAAATTTTATCAGTTTCACTCTGCTTTGTTGTGATTATTATTTGACTCCATACATGTTCCTTGTACCTCTTACCTAAATAATCCGTACAGGCTCCAAGTTTAACAGATAATCAACAAGAATAATATATATTACATTCAATCAGGAATATCTACACTTGATAAAGCTGTCATAAAAACTTTTTTATTTAAATTGGTGTTGTTCTTTATAAAGCTATTGTTCCATTGTTCAAAGATTAGTCATACTTGTTGTAGCCTTGCATTTCAAAATTTTTTGTCTTTGCCAAAACTGTGAAATCAGTTCTCACTTGTGTGCTTTTCTCCAATTTTCTTAGTTTTATTGCCTAAATTTATTCAGAAGAAAGCATTTGCTGGTGCTTTGATTGCCACCAAGTAAAATATAAATACAGATAAACCAGTAAAACTCTACCTTCCTTTTTTTTTTTTTTTTAAGTTGTGAAGATTCAAACACACAATCGGCTATAATATTTGTTCTTTACAAACAGGCAGTCAGATACCATCCCAAAATCCAGTTATGTAGTCACAGAAGCAAGAGCTATTCTGGTAGCTGAAGAGCAAGCAGCTGCATTGATTTCTAAATGCATTAAAGCATCTTTGTAGCTCCTACAAATTAAACTACGCAACCAAATCTGTAAAATGCAATCATACCTGTTCTCTTTGTTGCTGTAATCAGTGGAATCATTCTCACATTTCGTAGTATTTCCTGCCTTGATCTCCATTTCCTTGGCTTTAGAAGAGCCCACCTTATGATTGTATTTGGACAGAATCTACAAGAAACATTAAATGGGATTAAAAAGAATTATCTAAGAACTCAAAACAGATGGATTACATCCAGAACAAACCACTTTTAGTTTTACTATTTTGATATTAAAATTATTTAGGAAAAAAGTTTATTAGCTGACCTGTAGAACATCATCTGGTATCCTTGTTATTTCTGGAGGTGGAGGAGTATTGAGTAACTGGTCATAGTGTTTTATTGTGGGAGGAGAAGGGTCTCCCAGATGTTTAAGATACGCATCAGGGCTCACAGCAAAAGGAATGCTATCTTTGTACTGGTTATCTTTTGCATCACTCTTTGTCACTGACTCAATCTTTTCCCCTGGCTTTACCTGCTGCTGCAAAAGAGGTATTAAATGCCTTCAGTTAATTTACTTATGTTAGGTGAAGTATTTGGTAAATATTCTTAAAAAATTACCATTACAAAGAACTTCTACAGTTACATAAGAAAAAAAAGTATTGGAAAAGAATCCCAAATGAACCTTTTAAAAACTGCTTATGGCAAAGTGTGTAAAAATGGACATAGTTTCTATTTACTACCTTAGCTTCTTTTTTTAGCCAGCCTGTTTGAAAATCTGGACACTGTGGTGTTGCTGTATGACTGGGAAGAGGCAGTTCCTTTGTCTCTGGTGACCTTGGTAAAACTGTTCTATTTGTTTGGGAAGAGACCTTCACATCAGGAGTACAGAACACAACTACCATAGGAGAAGCCATCCAGTCAGCTGCTGATACTAAGAGTGAGCAAAATATAAATAAAAATACATACATAAACACACACACATATATAAATATTACCAGTTCCAGCTTAATTTCTAAGTCTAAGCTTTTCACAGATTTGCATCTTCTAAAATGCCTGTATCATTTTAGCTGATATTTTTTTGTTTGATCCATCCAAATTACAGTATTCCTTAAAAGCAGCAAATGCCAAAAAAAAGGTAATCATTCTAGTCCCATTACTGAATGTAACTGAAGAAGCTCAGGTTAAATTGGCATTGCATTACCTTCTCATGTATCCAATTGCCACTGTTTGTCCCAAGATTCTCACAGATTTTTAAAAGAACATATTTCTCCTCTCACAGAAGTTCACTCTTTGTCATTACTTTTGAAAGACCTAAATTACTATCTCACTAGCCTCTCTCAAAGTGGTTTCTTTCCTGTCTTTAAAGAAATCTTACGGGTATTCTCAGAAAAAAAAAAAAAGGCTAAGTTGGCAAAACAGTATTTTTATTTCAAATAAGGATAAGCTACAGTTACAAAATGATTAATTCCTCTGTATAATTCCAGCTGGATATGAGAAAAATGAGGAAAGATTTATACTGAAGTGAGAAACTTTCCCACAGAAGCCATCAACATTTCATTTTTTAGACATTAGTACTCATACAATGACCAGGCCTGAATTAACTATATTTAATCTGAAACACAATTGAAGTTTACCATGTGTTTATAATGCATTTACACATGCATCCTCTAAAAAAGTGCATATGTATATTTATTTCACGTATTTTTAACTTACCATTTTCAGCTCTCACATTTGATTTTGGCACAGAAGTAACCATGATTTCCCTGGCTGTCATTTCTGGCACATCCCCTCCATTATCATCTATTTTAACCAACCTGAAAATGAAACCCCTCAATTAGCTCTCAAATATTATGAAGAAGTCACATTTGAAGGAATACTGTCCGCCTGATCACTTTTCTAGTATTCATTCATCAACATGCAAGTCAAAAATTAATTTTCTCAAAGATTATTTTTTCATCTATGATTCTACTGCAGCAATTTGTAGTATGCAAATGTTCAGTCCAGCCACAAATTATCAAATACTCTGAGATTTCAGTCCAAGGCATTAGGAAGAAACCAAACCCAAACCAATCAACCAAAAAGATGTCCAGGGTAGGACAGATGTCCCAGATGACCAATTCTGTGTTAGGTGTACAGTCTATTTTATTTTGAATTGCCTGTTACCTACAAAATTCTAAGCAACAAGAGGAAATCGTTGTTGCTTTAAAACTAGTAAGAGTATTGTGAACATTAAAAGATTTTTAAATGAATTTTTAAGTTTGAATAAGATTACTTATCTTAATCAAATACTACAGAGCTTTAGAGTAATTATAATATTTACATAACTATTTAAAAGAAGAAATCTCAAAATTATGTTAAAAGAAAACGTAGCAACTTCAGAGTGAAAAGTCATTTAATATCAATTCTACAATATTGGAAACTGAAATTTTTAAAATTACTTTTTCATATCCAGGATATTCTAGCAGAAGAATGACATACGCAGTTAAGAGGCATATAACCAGGCAAAAAGTGGAAGCTTACCTAAACTATATGCAAAAGCGTGTCTATAAGAAAATGATTTAAAGTGTTTAAAAAGTTCGCTATGGGAACCAAATTTAGAGCTTCTCTACAAAATGCCTAAGCTTAAAAAAAACCCCAACAAACCATTTTGTATATTTTACTTAGATGAATATGTCTCAAATTTTGGGTTAAAAAAAAAAAGTAACTTTTGAAGTCAGTTTTGCCTTGGAAGTATTATAGATACCTGAAACCATCTCATTTTTAGTTTCTACAATAAGAATGATAAGTAGAATTTTTAAAGTGGTTTTCATGAATACAATTCTTGTTTTTTGAGCGATTTCTCTAAATATCAAATATTTAGCTACTGTCAGCTTTTAAAATTGAACATGTTGCTAATACTAATTATAAAAACATGATCTATTGACTACCTTTACATTACCTCAGAAGTATGGAAAAATAGTTATACTGCTAAGATGTTTTCTACTCCACTGCTGCAATTTTTTTCTTCATAATCAGAACACTGAAAATCTGGAGATGTCTTTTCAAGACCGGAGCAAAACCAGCAAACTGTTTGAAGGTGGGGCTTATGTAAGAGACAACACAATGCTTCTACAATGAGGCATTTTACTGAGTGCTTTGCAAGTTGTTTACTGTGTTTATATTCCTAAAGCTTCTGAAACCTTTCAATTGGCTGTGCAGACAACACATCCCCAGAGCTGAACCCACGGTTAAGGAAAGCAAAAGATCACAGACGTACTGCGTGTTTTCCCTTTGTAAATACATTGTGTATGGAAGATTCTTATCGTGGTGCAGTCAAGGGAAGGAGCATATCAGACGCATTTCATGGCAGCATTTGGCACTGCTTGCACTGCAATGGGTACGTGAAAAGACACTAGAGAGTTGAATAAAGACATAGGACCAACCAGCTGGTCGATATCACCCTATCACCTGCTTGAAGACAAAGAGGAGGGCAACAGCAGAAAGAAATTAGTACACCTAATTCAGTAGAGGAACAATCTGAACTTCAGTAACGTACTTACTTTTTGATTGTCTGAGCAGTTTTATGAATAAGTGACGTCGTATAATCTTCATTCATACACATGGTATGTTCACTAATGCCAAAGTGTTCAAGTTTTGGTGTTGCAAACTCATAACCATCCATCTTCAGCTTACATTTTGGTGTTCTGGGCAAAGTAGGGGGGGTTTGCATTTTCAGTGGAGTCTCATTCTTTGACTGTTGTTGATGTGCATTTGTTGTGTTCTGTGTTTTCACTGCACTCCAAGGCCTGGAGAAAGCATATTGTGAAAGCCCAAAATCAGAAAGCTGGGGGCTACGCAGTAGGGTTTTGGGCAACAGTGGCTTCTCAGTACAAGCAGGAAGATCATTTGCTTTTTCTTCATCAGATTTATTCTGGGCAGACACTGTTGATTCACTGTTAACTCCTTCCTCTTCTTCTTTTTAAGAAAAGAAGTGAAAAAAATTATGTTAGAATTTCTGTTCTAAGGTTTATAAAATAAATTGGGACAATTCCCAAGTATTCAAAATTTTTCATTTATTATTGTAAAAAATAGATTCCTTCATTTGTTTTAAAGGACTGAATCTGATACTGCAACACATATCAAAACCTTGTATCAGGCTAACCTATATTTATAAGTCACACATTCACTGAATTTCACTCTGCTGGTAAATATTATTTCTAAGAAAGATGAAATTGAAAGATTTTTACACAAGAGTATTTTTCATAGAATTCATCTTCCTGCATGGAGATGATAATGTTTTTGGGGAAAGAGCAAAGGGTGCACAGTACTACAATGCTTCTTCTTCAGATAATCAGTATTGAAGAAAGGTTATGAAGCAGCAACTAAAAACTTGTGAAAGAAGATAGCTTTTTGGATAACAAGAGTCCACTGCAAAAATATGTAAATGTGTAACTTGTACATTTTTGGAGTTAGATAAACTGAAACACCCCAAAACATTAATGAATTTCTGCATGATATAATAAATGAAGGACAATAACGCTGGGAAAGTGTTTGGAGCACAAGTCCTATGAGGAGAAGCTGAGGGAGCTGGGGTTGTTTAGCCTGGAGAAGAAGAGGCTCAGGGGGACCTTATTGCTCTCTGCAACTACCTGAAAGGAGGTTGTAGCCAGGTGGGGTTTGGTCTCTTCTCCCAGGTAACAAGTGACAGGATGAGAAGACACAGTCTTAAGCTGCGCCAGGGGAGGTTTAGGTTGGACATTAGGAAGAACTTCTTCACAGAAAGGGTGATTAGACATTGGAATGGACTGCCCAGGGAGGTGGTGGAGTTACTGTCCCTTAAACACCCCAGGGAGGTGTTTAAGGAAAGACTGGATATGGCACTTAGTGCCATGGTAGAGCTGACATGATGGTATTTGGTCATAAGTTGGACTTGATGATTTCAGGTCTTTTTCAGCCTAAGTGATTCTGTGAAGTGGGTAAGGGGAGGGAGGCTATTTAAAGTAATATACCTTTCTATGTGCATTGATATCATGTATTCAGATGCACTTAGCTTAAAAATACATCTTAAAAAATAAATTAACCTTGTAGCTCTGTCTGGAGCTATTTAAAGGCAGAGAGAGTACAGGAACAAAGGTACTATAACAATCGGAGCCTTCTGCCCTATCTTTGTAAAACAGCTGTAGTAGCTTAACTCGTACAAGAATATGGTCCATGGCCACAATTTTGTTTTGTAATGATGGGATAATGCTGAGAGAAGGTGAAGGTGTGCCCTGCCAAAGGCTTTTTGAAAGCTGACTGGGCCCTTGATACTCAAAGAGGTATGTGTCATACTGACAGCTGTAGTATTTTAAACTCATTTGGCACACCTGGATTTTTCAGACAGGTGTGTGTGCATTTTCTTACTGGATTAAGGATCTCCCTCCCCTCCAATGATCAAGTCACTACTGCTTGTCACATGTCACCTGAGCCCTGTACATAATTCTACTGTCTCATTTGTGCTGAAGAACACATTGTTTTAAGATTTTCTCTATGGTGATTTAAGTTAAAAGAACCCTCACTTATGAGTGTGAACCAACTGAGGTGCATCTACAATACTTTCTCAAGTGTGAGAAGCTGAAGCAGAGTAATTCTCTGCGTTATGAAACCAGTCTTGCTAACATGTTTTCTGAATATAATTATTACTGAAAAAATAAAACAACCAACACATACTACCATAAAACCATGCCAGGAGATCTAACTCCAAGTGTATGTGTTTTGAATTATTCTCATGGCACCAATCACAACAAAATCTTTTACCCTCTGAATATCATTATAAAGCAAATAATATAGATGTACTTGATCTCTTAATTAATAGAAATATACACATAGCTAAAGAGAAACGTTTTATAAAATTATATTTTTCTTCACATTCTGTATTGCCAAGAAATATTACCTATAGAGTCTTTGACAGGTGGTTTGTAGCCGTACTTCCGGAACAGCTCTCTTATTTTTCCAAGATCTGCTGCATTTCTCTCCACCAATATTTCATGTGCCTTCATAAACTCACGAACTGCTTGGTTTTCAGAGCAACTCTTACCAAAACTGGCATTAACGTGTTCCTTTGGGGGCAGAGAGGGGAAACGAAAAAAGAGCAATACTGGTTTTCAAATCACCACATGGTAGTTGTTTAGACATGGAGTGTTTTGGGAGTAAATATTCAACTGCAATTCAGACGAAGCAGCTAATTTAGGTCTTATCTATACCTGAAAACTATCACTATACATACACCTACAGAATATCAGGAATATATAGGCCATGAGTATATAAAAACTTAGAAAAGTTAAATTATGATGACGGTTCACAGCATGACAGTTCACTTTGCAAACAAAAATATGTTTTTACTCCATAAAAATATGAGATGACAGCAATTAGTTTGGACTCCTACTCCACATGTACAAAGAATTAGTGCAGAGTAAAAGGTGAACCTCAAGCTTATATCCTAGCTTAACCCTCAATTATTTCTAGACTTTCTCATTTCTATAACCCATTTTTCCTACTTCTGTTTAAGAAATAGAGAACATTCTTGACAAGTTTAACTGAACCGCTGAAGGTACTGACACTTCTGTGAAGACTGACTTTATTCTAAGGGCCAGTCAGTGAACAGAAGCAAGCTTACCTCTTCTGTTGGGACCTTCTGCTCCTGAATCCTTTTCATACTTACACCTTGGCACAGCTACGACTTCCCTGTTACCTTTGTCCCCTGACAACCTGAGTGACAATAGTGGCTGCAAACTAATCAACACTGCTAAACTACTTCGAGTCACCCACAGGTTTTTGGGCATTACCCCAATATCCACAGCCATTATGAGGACTTGGAGGTAAGTGAGTAAAAATAAGGGTCATAACTGCTGAATAACAAAGTAGAATTGTGGCTTATTGATCAAAACAGAACTATACATTTATGGAAAACACCCCCCCCACACACACTTCCACAATTTTTCCAGAAGGAAATGAGTTAAGGCGTTACCTTCAGAGTTTTGATTTCACAATGAAGGTCATGCAAGACCCTTGCTGAAGATTCATCTTCAGAGTCTTTGATATGCATGTTCACATAAAAAGGTTTGGAAAATAAAAAGAGTGCATTAGTGTTTTAGCATGCCAGTACATTCTACATCAGAATGCAATCTCCTGTATTAGTGGATGAGAGACTGGACATGACCCGTCCATGTGCACTTGCAGTCCCAAAAGGCAACTTGTCCTGGGCTGCATCAAAAGCAGTGTGGCCAGCAGAGCGAGGGAGGGGATTCTGCCCCTCTGCTCTGGTGACACTCCACCTCAAGCATTGCATCCAGCTCTGGGGTCCTCAGCACAGGAGAGACATCAACCTGTTGGAGCAAGTCCAGAGGAGGCCACCAAGATGGTTGGAGGGATGGAGCACCTCTCCTAAGAGGAAAGGCCTAGAGAATTGGGATTGTTCAGCCTGGAGAAGAGAAGGTTTAGGGGTGACCTAATGGTGGCCTTCCAGTATCTGAAGGGAGCCTACAAGAAAGATGGAGAGAGACTATTTACAAGAGCATGTAGTGACAGGACAAGGGGGAACAGATTCAAACTAAGAGGGAGCAGGTTTAGATTACACATTATAGGAGGAACTTCCCGTATCAATTCATGAAAAGAAGTGCAAGAATGCAATTCTCATTTTGTCGTGTTCACCCTGTTTTTTTCTGCAATAAAAACCTCACCTGTGCTGGTTTTGGCTGGGGTAGACTTAATTTTCTTTGCAGTGGCTGGTATGGGGCTGTTTTGGATTTGTGCTGAACACAGAGTTGATAATATAGAGATGATTTTGCTATGGCTGAGCAAGGCTTGCACAGAGCCAAAGCCTTTTCTGCTTTTCCTACTGCCACGGTGGTGAGGAGGCTGGGGGTGCGTGGGAAGCTGGGAGGTGACACAGCCGGGACAGGTGACCCCAACTGACCAAAGGGATATTCCAGATGGTGTGACATCATGTTCAGTATATAAAGCTGGGGGGAAGGAGGAGGACGGGGGGATATTTGCAGTGATGGTGTTTGTCTTCCCAAGTCAGCGTTATTCATGATGGGCCCTGCTCTCCTGGGGATGGTTCAACAGCTGCCTGACCATGGGGAGCAGTGAATTAATTCCTTGCTTTGTTCTGTTTGTGAGCGCGGCTTTTTTTTTTCCCTATTAAACTATGTTTATCTCAACCCACGAGTTTTCTGGCTTTTACCCTTCCGATTTTCTCCCCGATCCCGCTGGTGGGGAAGGGAACAAGCGGCTGTGCCGTCTTTGGTTGCTGGCTGGGGCTAAACCACCACAGCAGCCGCGAAGGAGCTCAGAAACATATCAACATGGGGAGGAGCCCAAACAATTCCTTCTCGAGCTATTCCCAGGCTCATCCCCGCACCCACCACAGGAGCACAGGGGCACAATGGCAGGCGGGAACGCAAGTCGAGGAAGGAATCCGGAGGAACTCCTGCAGGGCCACCGGTCCCAGGCGTACCGCCCGTCACCACGGGCTGCGCTTACCCGCGTCCTCACTGCGCACGGCCTCCTTCAGCTGCTTCACTTCCTTCTCCAGCGTGACGGCCAGGCCCCGCAGCTTGCTGAAGAAGGCCCTGGACACGTCCATGGCGGGGGAGCTCCGCAGGTCCCGGGCCGGGCCGTCCCTGAGGGAGCCGGGCCAGGCCGCGCGCGCCGCCAAAAGGCTTCGAATTGCCGCCAGCGCGCGCCCCATTGGCGTGCCCGGGCCCCGCCCCCCCGCGAGCGTCTCGCGAGAGTCGCGCCCCGCCCGCCTGCCGCCATCTTGGTTCCCACCGCGGGGCCGGAGCTGCCGGAGCTTCCAGGTGAGTGAGGGCGGGCTGGGAACAGGGCCCGGGGCAGCGCTGCCCCCGGGTAGCCCCGCGGTTTCGCTTCTCAATCGGGCCACGTCCGCGCCGGGGGAACGGGGTAGGGTGGCTTCTCTCGGCGCCGTTGCTAGATTGTGCCGTGTAAAGTGCTCGTCTGACTTCCGCAGTCACAGCACCAAGACTGACAGTTCAGGAAGCGTTTGGATAACGCTCTCGGGCACATGGTGTGATTCTTGGGGATGTCCTGAGCAGGGCGAAGAGCTGGATTCAGTGATCGTTGTGGGTCCCTTCCAACTCAGAATATTCTGTGATACGAGTTCATGGAGTACAGTGTAATAAGAGACCTGGGAGGCGTGTTTAGGACTAACAGACAGGTTAACGTCTGTAAAGTCTAAATGTAACTCGGCCTCTCTTGCCTCTGCTGCACCCCGTGTATCGTGTCAGTCTTGGTGCTTTCCATGTTCACCAGTCGGTCTGATACAGACTGTTCTTTTTCTCTACTGACCAGATTTCCCCCAGTCAGAATACAAAACTAGGTGATTGCATACTAGTAAGTTTATGGAGAGACTGTGGTTCAGAAGCTAACACTGAGGAAACGCCAGGTTTGGATCCAGAGGACAGACCTAGAAATAATTCGTTTTGACAGTGCAGTTTGCTATTCGAAAAGGGCATGAATGCTGGGAACCCTTTGTTCTGGAGTACCTCGGGGCTGGATTTCTCTTAAATAATCTGTGGGGGATATGCTTTAATTGCAGTGTAAGGGTAACTGAATAAATTCTTAAGATATATAAATATTTCAGGTTTCCTTTTTCTAATCTTAAATTTCCAGTATGTCTGGCATTGTGCTGCCTGTTGTGTGTGATGGTTGTATCAGGTTCTGAACTTGAACCTTCAGTCCAGCTAAAAAGCAGTGGAGAGTGTTCAGAGCTTTTAATTTTTCTTGTAAAACTTTTACTTTTGTTCCTAAGGCAATGAGTATTTGATGTTTCTGTTTATGTTTTGAGGCGCAATGTTTTTAACGACAGTATTACTCCGAAAGAGAATTCCTGGACACCAATGGATTGGGAAGTACAGGCGACCAAGACCGGTTACCCTTTCAATGATGCAAGCAATGGTCCGAAGACTGGAAATTGAAGCAGAGAATGAATATTGGCTGAGCCGGCCTTACCTGACCCGGGAGCAGGAGTACAAACACAACACGGAACACAGACGTGCCAAGTGGGAAGCTTTCAAACGCCTGAAACAAGCCAAGTTTCCTGAGCACAGATACATCAGTGATCATTTAAACCACTTGAATGTGACAAAAAAGTGGACATGCTGAATAACACAGCATATTTATATTTGGCATGTCATACACTGCCACGGGATCTGCCCTTGTACCTATTATGGTGGGTTTGTAATTCAGTGTAATTAGGGTGGATGAGAAGTAAGACTTTGCTACGATGTACAGAATGTTTCATTAAAAGTAGTCCTGTGGAACACTGTATATTTTGTTATTATTGTCTTCTTAGAAAAGGACAGTTCTTTGTGTGACTCTCTACCATCTGCCTGTCCTCTGTTCTTCAGGGCTCAAAACAGCGAGTTACCAGGTGCAGTGGTAAAGATTTATATATAACCTAGGTTTATAGCATCACTAATTTCCTTCTGAAAGCCTAGAGAACACGCCTGCTGTGTTGAAGGGGATTCTCTGCTGCCACTGGCCACATAATTCTTGCTGGTAGCTCTCCCTTCTGAAAGGGATTCTTCTGTGTACAGCAGCACTTGAGACACAACTGATGGCAATTGCCATCAGGCATTAAAGGACCAAGGTGAACTAGAGTTACAGAGGTGGGGTAGGAGGCTGGAACTCATAGGATATTATAAAATGTTCCCTTTTTTAAAAGCTTTATGGAAAGAATTGTTTAATTTAAATGCCAGTGTCGGTGTCATGTCAGTGTCAACTTGGGTGTTGCTGCCTTTTTACACAGATTGTTTCTGATCAAAAAGGAACATGGCTGCTTTCTGTTTGAGTGACTGACTTCTAAGTCAGGCTTAGTGTCCTGAAGGAATATAGTTAGCCACAAGTCAGGTTTTATATTTCCCCTCAAGACCCAGTGACCTGGAAGATGTGTCAAGAAGTGTAATCTTAGGTTTGTTGCAGCTGGAGTGTAAAAACTAGAACAGTTACACAGTGTTTCCCAGGGAGGCAATTTTTTTCACTAATCTAATACACACATGCTACAGCTGAGCAATTTTCAGATTCTTTCACATACTTTTATTAAGTTGATGTTTTATTCAGCAATGAATTCAAGTGTCAAGTCCATTCGTATCACTTTGGAAAAGAGGCTTAAAATGGTACTTTTTTATTTAAACATGAACTGTACTTCAGAGAAGTATGAACAGGTCTGAACACTGATGTACAAAATCTTGAATGCACTTCCATTGGTTATAAACGGCTTAAGAGAACTTCTATGGAAAAGTATACATACGGGGAAATTGCAAATACAATTAAAACATGAAGGAACTTCCAGGCAAAGCAATGTGATTTTGTATTTAATTCCTTTATAAAAGCCCGTTTAAAAAGTTACTTCAAGTATTAAACTATAAATGGCAATGTTTTCTCTGTGCATAGGACTAGTCCTATCTGTAACATACAAAAAAATACAGTAAGTGCGTATTTATTACATGTCTCTTTTACACATCACCCCAAACTTAAATACAACTCATTACAAGTTTAGGCAGCACAATTAAAAATAACCATGTGGAAGTAGAACAGCTGGGATGTCGTGATTAGTGCAAACGTTGATGACCCTTGCTGGCAAATACAAAAGCAATTGCAGAGATAACCCAGGGATGTTTCATTCATCTTAAGTTCAAAAGGGGGCAGACTTAACAGCAGGAATGCCGCCTCTTTCTGGGATAGTTTTATGATTGTAAATTGTCATTCAGAAAGATTTAGGTTTTCCACGACAAAGCTGATAACAACGGGCTCAGGGACAGGAGAAATCAGAGGATTACACTAAGCGTGTAGTGGTCAGCTAAGCAATGTAAACGTAAGGGACTCTGCGTGTCACCATGAATGCTTTGGTAACAATTAAGTGTGATCCAAATACTTCATCCCTGACACATCTGCTTGACTGCTCAGCATGAGCTCTGTTTCTTGGGGCAGGGGCTGGGAATAAAGATGGGGAAACCCGCCCCCAACCAAAGAAAGCCGTCCTGTAAACATTATCAGACTTCACTACCTAATGGAAACAAGATTCAAGTAATTGCTGCAGAAAACAAACAGCCAAACACCAGTTTTAATCAGCATTAAAACAAACTACAACTTCATAATGTTTTATGACAGTTACGTAATTAAGAAAAATGTGTATAAAAAGCTATATATACAAAATAAATTGATAGAAATGAGTGTAGTAAATGTGTTCAGTATTAAATCACTTCATGTGCAGCTGCTCTCTTTGGTGCCATATAGGGATAGAAGAGCCTCTAGCATTGCATACCTTGCTATTTTTTTAGGTACTGGGAAAGACACATCCTTGATGTGCTCTGCATTCAAGTAGCTGCTGTTTGCAGCCTCTCTAAATGCAGATCCAAATCCCCCCGCTAGATTCCATTTTAGAGGGTCTCCTCAGAGAACATACATTATGAAGCTCAAAGCTGTCATTGTTTTGTATTATTTCTTTTATTTTTATATTTTTAATAAACCTGGTCAGTCAGTGCTCCAGATCCAGGCAGCTCTGGTCAATCCACATCAGAGTCAATACATCTCTTGGTAAATCTGCCAGACACAAACGCTGCTTGCAAACGCTGCTCTTTCCCTCCTCTTGGGGCTCTGGTTAGCTACAACTGAACCATACTGCAGAGAGATCATGAAGGCCTTTGCGTGCATACTGAATGGTACTGAAATTAATCAAAACCTCCCAACCCAAAAGATGACTTATAATTAATACTGAAGAGCCACACAAAGGAAAAAAACAGTACCTGAAAACTGACTGGTTTATAAGAATAGCACACCAAAAGTAGCTTGGTACCTGCATATTCCACACTCCAAGGGCAGCTTTAACAAAAACGTTACTGTAATTTCTATTCAAATCACTAAAAAGAGTAGTGCCCAAACTCCCTCTAAATAACCATCTGAATATTTTAAATGGAGGTTTTTAATCAAAGCTTGTCACACATCTGAGTTATGTCACTGCAGTCTGAGAATAACACTGAAGGAAGTCAGTTATGACACATGCCAACTCCTTTCCCTGCCCTCCTCCCATAAATACGGCTTTGGTAGGTGCAGCAATGATTTGTATGTTGTACATGCTGTGAATAAATAAGAGTAAGAAAAAACCCAGTATTAGCTGTGTAGTTTTAAATAATTTCTATTTATGGATTTCCCCTCATCTTCACAGGGACGGGTTTATTTCAAGACATTTCAGAATTCTGGAGAGGAAATCACACTGAAATCTTGCCCTACGTTAGATTTTTGTCCTCACACTGAGGATTTAATGCCATTTTTTGGCTCTTTGAGTGTGTGGATTTTTTTAAAAGAGAAAAGCAGTAAGAAATACAGGTAATTTCAACTATCCTACAGTAACTACTATGTATGGCTTGCAATAGTAAATATTTTGATGGATCTAAAAGCTTAAGGGCTGCTGTTTTTAGTGACAATCTAGGTATTTTCAAGACTCCATGATACAGAGTAGGTTAAAGCACAAAACAGCATATGCCACATGGCCCAACACCCTGAACAGTTGTTTTCTAAGGATCCATCTCCCTTCCAATCTCCTGAACATGTAGAGTTGTCCTCACTGCATTCACTAGAAGTTTCCAGCTCTTCAGTGCACAGGCCAAAAGTACCTACTTGCTGTTGCTGCAGTGCCCTGGCTGCTTGCAACCCCACAACCGAACAGCCCTCCTGCTCCCTCATTCTGCCTGACTGACACAGCACAAGCCAGGGAGCTGTCAGGACACAACTCTAAGACAGAAGATGTCATCCTGCTGCTTTGGACAGGATACTTCCTCCAAAGCCCACGCCTGCCAGGAAAACCTAACCTCCTCTCCCACTCACTGGCATGCCCTTAGAGTTCATCAATACAATTACCTTAGAGAACTTAAATCCTTTATATCAGCCTGGGGTTTCTTAGTCACCAGTTCCCCAAGGGGAAAAGAAAGGGGGGGCTCGGGGGTGGTGAATTTGAAAGAATCATATTTGAATTATTTTACTGTGTTTCATTTTGTCAAAGTGACTTTCAGTAATGCCTACTTTTACACCAACAGTAACTCCAGCCTCAGGAGTATCCTAAAGCCCACTGCTCTCCTCCTTTTCTCACCTCAAATATGAAAAAAATCTAGGACAAAATATTCCTGTGATCTGCATAAAGATGTCAGAAGCATCAGTTCTTCATGAAAAGCCACAAAAATGTCCCTCAGATATACAAAGAACTGGTTTCACAAGACCAGTGCTTGCTAGAGAACGCACACCGAATTAAGCTCACTCTACTTACAGTTTTTCCTGTAGATTCATGGTCCTGACTTAAGAAATCAACCAAGTTATACTGATATTAGCCTACAGTATATATACATTCATATGGGGGTATATCAAGCTCTTTGGGGAGTGGCTGGGAGAGCAGAGACCATATTGCTGAATCAGTGACACTTATGAGACATACATTTTGCTTATAGTCCTGCTAGATGATGTCTGTGCATGGATGTGTTATTTCACCTATAATACACTGATGCAGTAAAAGCCAGATGATGTCCCAGGTCCTCCATTACAGTTCCACCAGTTTTTGGGGCTGCAAATTTTGGTATTCAGAATAAGCCATTTGAAATTGCAGTCTTCTCTCTCTGTTATCTATCCCATGAAATTTTGCTGATGCAGTATTGCTGAGAGCTTATATTCAGATAAGCACATCTCATTTGACATTTGAGAAGAAAAAAGGTAAACCTTTCAGTTTAATGTGTAGCAAATGTTTTTGTAAGTTCTGAAATAAGCAAATGCAAAATTTCTTGTACAAATTTGAAGAAACATTATGTAACTTTTATAAAACATGCAAGTTTGGACCATTACTTCTGTCTCAAGAACATCCAACAGTGACCAAATCATGTTCCTAGATTCTCAAAGAGTTCTTGTTCCAGAAGATGAATATTTAAGAAAAGTTTATTATTTCCAAAGACAAAACCCCCTTATTTTAAACCTCAGAGTATACTCCATACCTTAGTATTTCCATCATAAACATATTTAACGGAAGTAGCAATCAGGCTGGGAGACAAAACAAACAGGTTCTTTTGGACTAGATCAACAACTCGACTACTATCTGCAGTCTGTATCAAAAGGGCTCATGTATATTTGTAATCAGCATCAGCTGAACATCAGAAAAGTTACAGACAGAAAAATAGTATTTGTCACTTTTTCCCAGGTGCAAAATTCCAATACCACTCAAAGATGAGTTAGCAGTCTTCTCTACAGAGGAGTGAGGAAATAAAAACCCTTATGTTGTTTGCTGTAGGTCTTGAGCTATGGATGGACTTGATTCCATACAGAGGAAATACATTTTGCCTTTTGTGAACATGTATATCACTGCACAAAGCACTCAGTCTTCAGCAATTCCAGCATCACTTACACTGGACTTGAAAGTGGGACACTACAGTATGCAATTTTTCAGTGTGCTAACACAGACATATGATTCAAGACTGATTTTCTTGTAAGTACCTGATATTTGTTTAAATGGTACTTTAGAACCAATAAAACCTTGTGCCTTTATTAAAAAGATAAAACAAAAGTATAAAACAGTATTTATAAACCATCAAGAGACCCATGGAAAAAGCAGCACTCTTCTGGTTCCATTTTCTAACATCACACAACTGCAATAAGGTTTTTCTCAGGGGTACTTTACCATTTTGTTGCTGCCTCACAGGAAACACTGCAAACAGTAACACCAAATGTAACAATTAATTCCTTTTTGGACTGGTTTCTCTTTGTATGCTGACAGACAGACCTTCAAAAGTAATAATCGATGTTTTTTTCAACTAAAAACCAAGTTTTCTTCTTTGAGCTCTGTTCTTGACATGGTTAAATAAATCAAGTTAAAATGATGAGGAGGCTCAATGCTATAGCAAAAAAGCAACACCCAAGTTAAAAGGCTTTTACACTGTTGGCATTGCCTTACTCCAAAGCACAGCTAGTAGAAGGAACTCTCAGTCCTGAAAGACTTGGAGAGCTATGATCATGGGGTAGACTGGTTAACAGGAGGAGGGAAGAAGACATCATCCAGTCCCTTCCCCATCACCTCGCATCTGAACGATGTATACTCGCACTTCAGATTCACCAGCTAATGCTTTATGCTAATTCTTCTTCTCTTGTTTTGTTTTGGTTTTTTTTTTCCTTCCTTCTCCTTTTATGTTTCCTTCTGTACTCTGGAGACCTGCTATGGAAGTGACTTCTGCAGTGCCTAAGGTATGAAGTTTGCCCATGAGGAGGTAGGAGTCTCTGCAATCTACCCCCACCACTGCAGCATAATAAAAATGCATAGTTCCCACTCTGGACCTTGTGCATCCAAGCAGGGCACTTCAGGATCTGGCCCTTTGGTAGCAGTATATAATTCAGTGTTGCATAAATGCACATTTAGAATCTTAAGGCATCTGTCTTAACTTCCCTGCTCTGCAATAGTGCTTACAAGAATCCATTGTACTGTGCAGAAACTTGAATTTCTTGTCTCTTCCTAAAATGTTCACGTTCCATTTTTTCCAGCTCAACTTCTTTGAAACAAAATTAAGTAATATTCAAGTTCAAAATGTGTTGCAGAAACCTAGTGAAACAAAAAAGGTAATAAATAGAATTATTCCATTAGTTTTGAAAAAAACTAGATCATAGTGTATTACATGAATGTAGCTGGGTAACGTGATTTACAGACTTCTGTTTGAGGACAGCAGTGAAGGTAATCAGCATTCTGAGAGGTGTGGGTTTGTTTTGTTTCTGTTTTAAACCTCTTACGTTTTAGAAGATTATCTGTGCTAAGAACATCAGTCCATCACCACTGACCTGTGGCTAAAGTCCCTCAGAACCCTGATCAACAATTTAATTTTTGAATTAAATTGATAGATATGAGGACACAAATGGTATTTGCCTAGGCGAGACTGGGAAATTTGCCTTCTGCAAATCAAGCTCTTTTCACTAGAACAGTCTGGGCATTTTACTGGTCAGCCATGACTTTGCTTCTGCTGCATGTTATAGCTGCATATATCGAAAAATACAACTCTTAGTTTGTTACAAGGTATACAAAAGTGCACTGAACAGATGTTGGATCTCGCAGCTACTGCACAGTTGCCTACAACAGCAGGGACTGGAATTAATCACCTCAGCCTACAGAAACTGCGATCAAATCCAACTGAATTCTGAACACTGTGCTACTGAGTTAGTTTGAGGTAAGATATACCCAAAATGCTTTGCATTGGGCGCAGTTATGCACTATTTATTTCTACAACTTTTAAAACTACTGCAGTTTAGGCAAGTGTGACACAACGTACAAATTCTTCCTTCATTAAATCTGGAGTGACTTCAGGAAGAGAGGGAGGATAGAAAGGAAATTCATCTCAAACTATTACCAGTTAATTGTCTAGCTTAAGCCAGTCATTTATGCTCCCTCTCTAGGTCAGTGGAAAGAAAGATTAAGACTTTTCTATAATACCCTATATCAAAGGCTACTGGGATGAGCTGCTCTCAGAAGACATCCATTCCTTTCTATGAAGAACAGAAAAGCCTTAGTAACCTATTTAGATCAGATTAAGTTTTATATAGCTAGAGGCTGAAAGGAATCCCTTGCTTGGGACATTGTTTTGCAGATTTATATAGTATTAAGAAAAGGTGCAAAGGGGAAACATACCACTCGTGAGTTCTCATGGTTGAACAGATTTTCAGAAGTACCACTAACTAGTCTGATTTTGGTTTTGTATAGTTTACACTGAGCAGTCTGACCAATATTGGTGCAAATATCACACCATCAGCCAAAAAGACTTTCAGAGAGATTTTTTTCCTTGAAAACAAATCAAACCCCTCTCCAAAATAATTCTAGATCAGAAGGCTCATTAAAAAATAAAAAAAGGAAAGGAAAAAAGTGATCCTAAAATTACTGAGCTCACCAAACTTAAATTTCTTTCCAATGAAAATGGGAATCACTTGCAAAAATATCCCCCAACCTCTCTCCAAAAATAATTTAAAAAAAAAAAGGCAGGGAGTAAGGACTCAGCTCTCAGCATCGACAGTTGTTAGTTGACCAAATATGATTTCTCTTCCAGAGAGCAAAAATTAATTGGAGCTTATAAGCTCACCACAGTACAAAGTCAACATAAAACAAGTCTAATTTAGTCACTGGAAATAAACCAAGGGAAGTTTCCACACGCACCAGCACTCACTGTATTTCCTAAATGCAAAGTGGGCGCACTTTATTGTAAAAACATTACAGAAGATCACTGTCAATTCCAAATGTGATGAAGCAGTCTGTATGTAGACACCTGTATTCACTTACTTGTTCCTTCCCTGTGCACACATAGCTTCCTAAAGCGTAAGAGCAGAGCATGGCCCACCAATATATGATTAAGAAAAAAAAGACAGTTAAGGAGCTGTTCCCTAAGAACAGCTCTTCCTCAAGACAGCACTTCATCTTGAAATTGCATTAACATCGGATTCTTTTCCCTGATCAGGTAACAAATCCAGCACCACGCAATCTAAATTAAAGGATTAGTCTGACTCATCCCAGACCTAGCCAGCCCATGTTTCCTGCACTACAGCATTACTCCCATTCTTGTCTTCTGGACAGCCATTCTGAGTTTTATTTAGACTTTTCTATTACTCATCCAACATCAGAGGACTCCTCTGCATTCCATGACTAGCTGATTTTTGACTTCAAGATGTCTGTTGTTATTTATATGTATACAGAAACAGCAATCAATTATGTTAGTCTTACCTGTTTCTCATTGAGATGGTTGGTTAGTAATAAGCTGAGATCAGCTTTCCAATGAAACTATAATATGCTTTTTTGCACCTAGAATGTGAGAGAATCTCAATTATGTGTTTTTGCAGATTTGCATAACAAATAGCAAAGATTTCAAACCAGAAAGCACATTAACCACGTTGTGCCTATTTTACAAAAAATATTTTCCTCCCCCTAATCAAACACAAAAGATCCCAAATCTCAGAACTGAAGTGTAAAAGTGAGAATTATCTATCTATCTATCTATCTATCTACTTAATGTAATAACTAAGTTTGGAACAGAGTATGGGATGCAAGTTAGTAATAAGTTCTAAACATGCTGACTTTATTCTATGGAACAACTTTTCTTCTAAATGACTCCAGCCAATTCCTAAGGACTATCTAGGCCTTAAAAAAAAACAAAAAAGGAAAACCCCCACCACAAACAAAATCATAGAAGAATCATCATAATGTTTACAGTTCAGGCTACCTGATTTCACGTTTGCCTCTTCAGGGCCACTTTCCACCCACTGACAATCACCGGCTAGCAATCGGTTTTGTGATTCACTGAGTGGTCGAGTAGGAAAGGACTGATTGGATCCAGAGCTGAAAAGTAAGCCAAGTCAACAGGAATTCTGTAATACCAGTAGCTGCTTATTTCAGACATTTCTAGAGTAGTGAAGTTACTTAACAGCAAAGCAAACAAATTAAAAAAAACCCCTACAGTGCCCACTGAAAACAGCATCCTTTCCCCAACCCTAATTCCCCTATAGCCTTGTTCCGGTCATCAGTCGAAACCCTTACCTCACATAAGCCCCTCAAAATTCTAATGGAAAAAAAGCACAGTTTGATACACAAGAAATGGCACGCTGACAACACTGCGGCTGCCACACAGTTAAAAAGAAAACCTAACCAGTACCATTTGGAAGAACAGCCAAATGCCATCTTATCCCACATAAACACCCAGGCCTTCTTCTGAACAATCTTCTGAGTGCAAAAGGATAATGTGCTATTTGCACAAGGGTCCTGTTCTTGTGTAAATCCCACAGGTTATATTGTACTGGAAGCAACTTCTCAGCATTGCATTTGAATCCTCTAATGTCTGGTAAGTCAGGTGACTGCTGTTGACAACAATCTTCAGCTACGAATTCACCAAACTATACAGAAGACTTCTAAAATGGCAAATGTAAACACCCCCACAAGTAGCACATACTCCTGTCTCTCTGAATCTAAAGCAGGCTTCCTGAAAATACACTGAAAATACTATTAGTGTTTCCATAAAGCCATATCCTCTATTATAGCAAAGCCAAGAAACTGTCAATTTTTTAGTATTAATCCATTCTGTCCTTCTGTGAAGTACCTTACTCTGAAGATGACAAGAAATGTAAAGACTTAAAAAACTTGGAAACCATTTTTTTTTCCAGATGAAGTACAAAACTACAAAATCAGCACCTTAAATGCTATAGTTACCTTTTGGCAGATTCATTTTGGCTTGAGACAGTAAGTTGCTCTGGATCCATAATCACCAAACGAGTTGGAAAATTGCACCCATCACCCAAACTAAATGAGAAACAAAGGCTCAAATCACTGTTTGCACTTGACTTTAATGAACTAACAAGGACCTATGCAAAAGGCTACAGACCGAGTGCAGTGTTGAACTCCAGACTTGAGCAAGGCAGGTTCTACCACTAAATCAGATGATCAGTTAATTAAATCTTGGAGCTCAATTGATTCCCACCCTATCGTACAGTATAGCTTGCTGAGCACAGGACGAGTCTGTGTATTTCAGAACCATGAATGTATTTCTGTGGACTGTAGCCCCAGTCTTCCCCCAAACCATCAAGCACACATGGTGACACTTGGTGGTATTTACAACCCCAGAAGCTGTATCATAAACAATATTTTGGTGGCCATACTTTCCCCTCCACTCATAATTCTGAAGTTAGCTAAGCCTTCTGTTAAAGCAAGTTTATCAGGATAAAATGTGGTAGCAAAACAGACTGACTCATCTACAGCATTGCTTCTGTCTTTAATCACATGGTAGCTGAGCAAACAGCTGCGGCAACTTAAGATCTTGTTATTACCTCTGCTGTTTGCTACCAGACTTCAGCTGCACAAATAGGTTCACCAACACTTTAAACTGATACACAGCCCCACAAAAGTAGTGTTGGAACACACCTCCTACTTTGTTCTGCTGAATTCCGGTAGTGGTGGGAGTGGTGAGCAGGTCAGTCTTTCTTCATCAAACTTGTCTGTGACTCCCCAACGCTGGCTCAGCGGAGTTTTAAAACCAGCATTTTGCATCATATCAGATTTTTTTTTTTGCTCTGCACTTTTTTAGACAGCTTTTGATACCAAAAGTGTTGAAAGGAAACGGAAAACTGACAGCAAAAGGAAAGCTGCCAAGTGTTTTCAGGGGCAAGTGGGGGTGTTTTCAAATTGTTGTTGTTTTGGTGCAGCTGAAGTTCAAGCATTTCTCTCTCCTCTGAGTTGCAGATTTCTGCTCTATAATCAGATACCAATACTACCACCAAAAGGTGTATAATTTTTGCAATACAATTCTCAAAGCTTTCCAAACTTCTGTATTTAAAAGGCCCTTGTCAACAAGCTCCTTGTCTTGGACTGAAAAACCTGTGCAAAGTTTGACAGTTTTCTCCTGCACATTTTCCTTACAGTAGTATTCATTTGTACAGGACTTACAAGTTGGCTTTTCAGTTGTACTTTATTTTTTAGGAGAAGAGGAAGCAAGGTGAAAGTTGTGAAATCAATTTATTCCCCTATTCATTCCTATTCAAACTGAATACCTGGTAAAGATAGGGAGTAGCCAATACTTCTTTTCATCTCCAAAAACTTCCCTCAGATTTTTGCTGCATCCAAGAGAGAACCCATTTTTATCAGGGCCATTTCGAAATGTGGGTGCACGGAATGTTTCTGTAAAAGAAAAACAGGGAATCTCTCTAAACTGGTAAGGAGTAAGAGAACATAATACACATACTCAGACTTCTCTACTGTGAAAACATTGTTGGACAAGCTGAGACAATCTTGATGTGTATTATGGAGGGAGGGGAAAAAGAAAAAAGTAATCTCAAGTAATGAGAGAGAAAAAAAATCACAGGTTAGTGACAAAAATGGAAACGAAAGGTAAGAAAATCAAGTAAGCAGAACAGACACCTTGTCAACTTTCTCTCTCTACATTTAACATAAGGTCTGAAACAAAGCTAAGTTTTATCTGCATGCCAAAGACAGCACATCCTTTATTCCTTGGTGACTAGCTCTCCCTTTGGCCTGTGAAACCTTCTTTGAGCAGAAGACTTTCTCTTTTAGAATTTACCATAAGCACTGCTGGACCTAAGCCCATACAGAAGAGGTTTTTCCACTTCTGCCACAATCTGAAGTTGAATTAAGAGCATCCTGTGCTAACAGAGAAAGGTGAAAACTATTTTATTAGAAACAGACACACCATGAACTATAGCAAGCCACTGTTACTGTTCTACTCAGTCCACTACTTGGCCAAGAAGTGAGAGCACTCGTTGCTCTCCCCATACCAATAGCTTGTCTTTTTACAATCATGATCCAGAAAGTAAAGTCCTGTGCTGCCAATTATGACCACTGACTTTCGGGTAAGGAATATGCTAAAGTTTTCTTCAAAGCTAAAAAAGAAACTGTGAATACTCCTTATCTGTAGATATACCAAAAAAGAATTCAAGTCTCCTGTCAAGTAATCAAAAAAATTCCTTTTTTTCCCCACCAGAAAATTCTAGCAAGTAGAAAATTATTTCACTTTTAATCAACTCACTTATTTTTGAAATTAGAAATTTAAACTCCATTGAAACATATAAGATTTTGACTTATTCAGTTGCGGAAATATCCATCAGTCCCTGTCCCACCACGCCCTTCCAAGCGTTTCCTAGCAAGAACTTCAGATATTTTAACTAATGCACATAACTTGGTTATGTCAATCAATGCCATTTAAAACATTTAGGCATAGAAATTTGGGAAATGTGCATCAGTGCACATCAGTGCACATTTTTATCACACTGCTTTTACAAGCCACTTCCTAATAATGAGGTCCATTTTCTTTCACAGGATATAAGAATACTCTTTTGGAACTAGTTCAAAATGTTGTATATATCCATATTAGAGCCTTTGACTTGGCTGGGGCCACCCAGCTACTCAAAATATTAGAAGAAGAGAGTGGCAAGTAGCAACTGGGTTACATACTTCACACGATATAAAAACCCAACAAAAATGCACAGTGCCACAGAGGTCTCAAAAATACAAACAAAAGAAATGAACAGTCATCATGAATCTGAATGCTTGGCTCCAGCAGAGGAACCCTACACAGGCTTTATTTCCCTGTATCTTTCACCTTTAATTACTTCCACCGAATCTGTTTCTTATTGCCCAGTATTTAAAATTTTGGTTTATATTTGATGGCATATCATGTAGGCATCATATTCTCATTGAACTGTCTGTTTTCTGGACAAGAAAAAGTTCCATATTCCCATTAACTGACCTATGGTTGATCTGTTTTTGCCAACTAGCCAGCAGTGGTAGCTGAAGAGTGACAGTATGCTGATGAAGAACATGGCTGCCACAAAGAAAAGGAATAGTACGTGGAACTTTGCATGGGTATCTGGCAATTCATTCTGTGGAGAAAGAGAGAAAGAGGTTAATATGTTAACACTTCCCAGCAAGTAACACTGTATTGTCGCTGAACACTTTCTGCCACACCCACTCTGCTATAGGTCTTTCACCTCGCTTTTCAAATAGAAAAAAAAAACAAACCAAGCCCAGTTTTCCTTTCATGTCATGTTAAACTGGTGTACAACAGCCTTTCAATCTCATGAGTACTCTTTCCCCTCGAGTTCAGTAGCACAAGTGCATATATATGTTCATCTGTGGTTTTTAAATGCACAGTAAGGGGCAAGGCAAAACATTTCCTATACTAAACAATGTTAACTGCAGTGACAGCCACAGAGACATGGGAAAAATATTTCCAAAATTATTTCCTTTGAAGGAAAAAAAAAAGGGAAAAAAACCATCCAAACCTTTTCCTGGCAAGGTAATAATACTGAACCTAATTCTGAACTGGTGTAATGAATGTAAAAAGGAAATGGTTGTCATATTATGTTTCTAAGACTGAACAAGTCCTAGACAAGATATGGAATAGATCTTCAATTTTTGATGACCTCTACAGTTTAAGCAACAACGAGCATGCATGCAGTGAAATAAATTTGCCATGTCTGATCAGGCAGAAGTGATTCACCAGAAATCTATGTAAAAAACAAGAATTTCAGTACAATCACTACAGAAAAAAACACCCATATCAGATAGTTGATTCCACCCCCAATTATTTTTAGGCTTCTGCTTTCAAAAGGCCATTGGGATTTGCAACAATACTATTCCAGTTCTATAGCCTCAAAATCACAATACTTTTAAGCAGTTGACCTTTAACAGCACTATGAAAGCAGAGAGGCTATTTTTATTCAGCTGTTTAGTTAGCATTACTACCATTACTTTTTCCATTAGCGCATTGAGTATACCCATTTATCTAAGGCTGACTTTCTTTTTAGACTAAAATACATTTCAATTAAGATCAAGTGCACATAGGTATATCCATATCCCTGTACACTGCCTGTAATCACAGGCAACAGATTACAAGTCTCCTTCCTTCTGTGATGGTGTAAATAGCTACCATTAATGACTGGACTAGTAAAATTACAGCATTTAAATAATTACAGCAATATTGGATTTTACCTTTGGACAATTCTCTGCAGCTTTCCTGCGGCAAAGCTTTGCGCAAACAAAGACAATTTATTAAACACTAGTATTATGTTAAGATGAAGCGTTTGAAAACAGCACAGGCTTTGATAAGAACAAAATGGCTGGTGTGCAAATGTGCTCTTGGACGTGCCGAGTTCCAACGCCTATCAGCAGTTTTAGCCCCTGTTCTCCAAGAGAATGGAGGAAAGAGTATGTAAGAGCACACTACTAACTTCAAAAGCATGAAATTTTCTACTGAAGCATGGAAGTACTGCTATTCAGATTGTAACTGGATCACTTTCATGTGGTTCCTCAGCTTGAACAGCACAACTACACCAAGTGCCTTCTTTGCTAGTTGTTTCCATCACAAATAAGATTTATGTGAATATTCTGTAGGATGAAACCATTCATAAAGGTCTGAAAAGCTCAGAATACTCCTGAGGTATAAAGTAATGGTTTATTAATTACAATTTTTTTCTGACTTCAGAACATATCTATTACCATTAGATGTAACTTCAGCCAAAACTATAAAAAATAAATTGCCATTCTTTGCACATATTTCTTTGTTTAAAAAAACCCCATAACACATCAGTACAGTTTTAATTCTTCCCAATTTCCTTCAATACAGAAATGTTTTTAGGATGTATCTTTAGCGTAACATCTGAAATTGAACCAGTACTTAAGAAAATAAAGGAAGAAACAGGAAAAGTTAGTTTAAATTCGTTTTTAAATTCCAAACTTTACACCTAAAGAGTGGTAGCCATCCTAGCTAAGATGCTAGCACTTAGTGAATCTGTTGTAGGCAAGATGTATGGGTTTTAAGCTACATTAATCTGTGTAGAAAGTCTAGGGAGAGCCCAGGGATCTACCCTGGAGTCTGACAGACATACACTGTTTTCAAAAATGCTGGTTATAGTCAGATCATGCTACATAAGCAAATGGTAAGCAGAGTCCAGCTCTCTAAACTGCCATCTAAATTCAGTCTCCTTATTTTACTGCCTGTTGTATTACTTATTTACTTACAATTTTTGTCTTTCCCCTGCAGTAGGGACATGTTGCATTATGTGTGATCCCCTGAAATGCAGGCTAGCAAAATACTCCAATTACTGCTTATTCCTAAACTTCATGTGGAAGCGATAATGATTTTTCCTACCTCAGAGTACACTGTGGTGTTCCTCAACTCCCTAATTGATTTTTGCGACCTGTATTTCTATGACTCTTTTGGAATTGTGTATATAACCAAAATAGTTCTCTACAAAGAATTCTCAGGTCAGTTGATTTTGAAGCTCAAAGAGCAGCAGCAGCTTAGTCTTTAGATTTTCTGGCCTACAGAAAACACATTTCAGTTGTATCTTCCTAATTCAGCAGCTCTATAAACCTGGAGAAGGGTCTTTTGCATCATGCACGATTGATCTGCATGATCCCCAAGGAACATTTACCTCTTCTGACTACCCCGTTTCAGCCACTGGTTGTAAGTTCTTGAATGAGAGTTGCAGAACTGAAGCATCTTTGAAAAAAGGCCAGTTTTTCCTGGAGACAAGCCTGCAGTCTTTGAGTATGTTTAACAGGCTTATTCACAGTGGTGTTCTAGTAGCGGTCCACATGCCCCAGCATGTGAAAAGAGAGTGAAACTTCACACATGGGTTATTTAAAGTCATTATGCTCAGAACAGCACAGAAGCACAGACTTGCAGGTGAGAGAGCTGTAGAGCTTACAAAAGGAAGCAATTTTCACAATAAAATTTGAACTACTTAGCACATATAATAGACTGAAGCCAGTCCCTATTGTAAAGAGTCCCCTACGAACCCCTTCACAAGAACAGAGTCATTTGAGCATGTGTCAGGTCACAAAACCCCCCAAACAAAAAAGTGCTGTCTGAGCTTGATTAAACCCTTAGACGTGGTCTATGTCCCTAGTGTATGTGCAAGAGGAATGAGGGTTTTTTTTTGTGCTGCTCTTAATACAATGGAAGTTTTGCAGAAGCATGTGCCATCCACCCAGAACACATATCACATCCTTGAATTAGCTATACTCAGGATTGCAAATTAATTTGGAGGACAATGAAAGACACTGAAAACAACTGGAAAATAGAACAGTTTCAAGGAGGAGGGAGTGCAGAAAGAATAAGAGTAGATACAAATATAAGCTGGGAAGCACCACCACGCACTATGTAAACAAGGCATCAAGGACTGGGCGTTCAGCCAGTGCTGGTGTTTGTGTCAAATACATTTGGTTAAACTGATGTGTTATCTGCTCATCTTTAACAATTTCCTAGGTAGAAATAAAAGTTACATGAGTATAGGAAAAGTAGTTATGAATATAAATAAAGAAATCAGTCATGTTTCCTTGATCTACAAAACAGATTTTAACAGCAGCATTAGGGTGCAAGCTGTGGCAAACATTTCTGGCCAGTGTGGTTGCTGCACCACTGTATGAACAGCATCGGGACCTTTCTTCAGCACTTCTGCATCGAACATGAAAGATGCTATGTAAAAATCTTGCATGTGCACGTTGGGAAACACACAGACTTTCTTCAACAGAAGAGTTCAGTAGGTGTGCACGTCACAATATTTCCAAGTATCTGCGTATGCGCATCATGTCTCTACGCAAATATTATCCACAGTGCAAAACAATGGATTGAAAAATTTGTGTAGTTAGCACATACACCTCCACAACCTCATTACAAGTTCTGAAGTGACCAAGGCTACACTCCCCAAGAAGCAGTCCATATTCCTTCCCAACACTAAATATATCCAGCAGTTTGTTGCACGGTCTCTGTAAAGCATCTATGAGGAAGCAAAAAAATCTTCTGAAGTTATACCATTTCTGATACTCAAGTTTAGGGGGAAAAGCAGCATCTAGAGAGACTCAACAGCAAAAGTCGAAACAGCAATCTGTCTGATACTGTAGCAGACAAAGCTGAGCACTAGCAATATACTGAAGCAGTCTACAAACAGCATATGTCAGCAGCGTTCTGCTTTGGTTTGGATACAGACGTAGAGAGAAGCTTCCAGAATTCTATTCTGCAGATAACAGCACTTGCCTGAAAGCTTACATACAAGACACATACAACATTTTGCAAGCCTACACGATTATGGTGCTGCTGTCTCTTTTTGGAATATACTTTTACCAGGGGGTTATAAGATCGGAGGAATATTGGCTTTGTGGACTGAGTGACTTAATATGAGTAAAAGAGATCTACTCTAATGGTAAGATCAGGGCATCACCAGATTCTGTATTGGAAATATCCAGAACTGAAAGCAAGAAGTGCAAGCACACAACTACATTGTCTATTGTTGCATTTCAGAAGTAGCCCATTCTTGCAGGAAGCATTTCTAACAATTAAATCAATAATAAAAAAATAATCCCTCTTAAGTTTACTTCCTCTGCTCAAGAGTCCACTTCACTGTTGTGTCCGATGGGCTTTGGATGAGTCTTGCTGCAAATGCTGGTATTAAGTGTTCTTTGTACTCAGTTGTCCAGTGGCCTTTAGTTGCACTAACACTTACGAAGTAAGATGAGAAGGCACTGACTGGTAAATATGTAAGAGCGCATCTACAGTTTCACTAGAAATTGCATACAAAGCACTGGAAAGCAGCCAGGCAGATGTTTGGGAGTAGCACATTCACAAATTAAAAATTTAACTATTTATAGTCAAGCAAGACTGAACAGCAGAATCTGTCAAGCCACAGCATAGACTGACAAACACATTTATGGCTTTCATCTCACAGTACTGACAGCTCAGTGCCCACATACTTCCTTGCTCTCCAGTGACAGGCCTCTGTAAAGAACTGACAGACTAATAGAAACACAGTACTTTGGCAGATCAGACCCACAAGCTTAGATGAACACAAACAAACATATTTTTTTTGCACCATTTATCTTACCTAATGCCAACTGTCTCAAAGTACAGCTATCCTGAATACATGATCAAGCTTCTCTTACCCTGACACAACAGCAACATTTTGCTCCAATCAAGATTACTCTTACTGCTGCAGACAATGACTGCTTTTCCGAGTTACTCTCACAGCAACTAGCATCTAAGAAATATGTGCTGTTTTTTACTGAGAAAGATGTGATGAAGACCCTTCCACTAAGAGTCATTTTTCATATGCTAGTTAATGGAAACAGATAAAGGGAATTCCCACACTAGCACTTCAGCCTAGAGATAGGAAGGTACAGTACAAGTTTTTGTAGATGAAAGGGAACAAGAACAGAAGACACTCTGTTCAGCCTGGAATGTGACTGGAACAAAACTGATAGGAGGAAAATAAGACTGACATACAAGGATGGCTGCCCTTGACATAAATGTTATTAAATCCACTAAGATGCACATATGTGTATCAATCATTTGACAACTGATAATAGCTGCAAGGAAGATGTACAGCATTGACACTGTACATATCTTAGCATTCTATCCATATCAGATCAACAAAAGCTACTAAAATTAAGTTTAGACATGCCTATGTAGGGACTCCAAAACAGAGCTCAGTCAGTTCCCAAGAAATTAGTCTGCCTTATCTGGAAGCAGATTGTCCATAGACAAGTCTAGGAAGATATAAAATTGTTACTTATATTTCACATTTGTCAGTATTGTTATATATAGATGTATATACATACACACACACATACACACACACACACACACACACACACACACACACACACACACGTAATTGTTTGATATGGCCAGTTCTTTCTTTATCTACATATCTATATTCCATAGTCTCAAAAAACCCAAGCTGTGCCACTCAATTTTGACAGAGCAGAGAAATTGCACAGTGTCCTCATCCAAACTTTCTCCCCCAGTTAACTCATCCTGGGCAGTGTAATACATTTAATTCATTAATATTCGGAAGGTTCTTCTGCTTCAGTCACTTTGATTGATGTTGTTAATGATAATGAACCACAGAACAGAGTAAATGGTGAGTGACAACATGCTGATGCAGCCTCCAATAACACATGCAGGATTAAACAAATGAACAACAAACAAAAAAAAGCCTTAGAACTTACTGTCCAAAACTTTATGAAGTACTGCAAGACTGTAGCAGCAACAAACAGACAGTACAGTAAGGAATACATTAAAAACAGGAGGAAGAATTTGTAGTTAGAAAATCCCACACAATTATTCACCCTAGAAGGAGGGGAAAGAGAAAGAGGTTACTAGGATATACAAAAAATAAAACAAACAAAAACCCCACAATACATTCAGCTTTTGCAGAGCATAATGTGTATGATGTCAAGTGGTATGTCCGAAACATTCTGGTACTAGTGTTTCAGAAGCATTTCAAGCCACTATGTTGAAGGAAATCTCTTTCTTCCAGCAAAGTGATCTGGGCCCTTCACATAGATTTTGCCCCCATGATTCTACAGGACAGGACACGAGCTGGCAAAGTGTTATGATACATACAGTCTGTCTAGGAAGTATCTCACACTATGAACTAACTGCAGTCATCATGGAAGGCAAAATAAACCTCTCCATCAATTTCAGCGGATGTTGCTTTGGTTACAAACCCACCTCTAAGTCAACTACTGATAGCAGTATTTTTCATAGTGATAGCAGATAATATTTTTAGTGTCAACCAGTGAATACAAACTGCAGAAGAGTAACTGTCCGAGTGGGTCATCTGTATCATCTATAATCAAGAACTGATTTTCACACTGTAGAGGGTATCTCCTCTCCTGGTAACAATACCAGAGCAAACAAAATAAATAAATGCCTTTTCTCATAGGTCTCATAAAGCCAAAGTTTCTCCTACATAAGAAGAAACTGCATGATTTGGACTAGTGGGCTTACAACTCTACACTGCAACACACATTAGGAACAAGATTTATTTTCACATATTAAAGAAATTCTGTGAAAATCAAGTTTTACTTCACAGTTGCATTTCTGAAGCAGCATCTAATTCATTATTATTAGACTGAGTTGTTTTTTTTTTTTAAATAAACTTACCATGGACAGTGGTGGTCCATTTTTAGTACACATCTGAAAGAGATAATTTCCAGCAAGTTAAAGCAAAAACCACATTTTGTTTCTAAGACACATAATTTTAGCTTCTACAGGCTTGGGGGTTGGTTTTTATTTGTTTTTTGAAGTATTTTGCCCCACTGTATCTTTTTTATGTACTTCTCAGTAATGCCAATTCTCTATATTAGAGCAGCCATTTTTTCACCCAAAAAGACCAACTGAGATTCAGAAAAATTATGAAGAGAGTTTCTTAAATTAGCATGGGGAGCATTACTGAGCAACACCACATACCAGTTCATTAAGCCACACTAATTTTACGTGCACACTGAGAGGAAACAAATCCAAAGGACCTTTCAGTGCTGTGTGGATAAGTATGTTAGTCTGGCATTCACTTCAACTAAGTCTACCTTAGGGCTGTATCTGCTACTGTTTGGGTTTTTTTTTTTTTTTGGTGCTTGCTAGGTTTTTTTTTGAAGCTAATTGAGGAAAAGAGCAGCGCAGTGATTAATTTGAACAGTCCACATGCCATTTTAATCCAGTTTTAGTGTAAGGACAGATACTAGACATTTCAGACACAGAAACATTCATTGTATTTGCTAATAAACTTGGTTTTAGCCAAAAGATGCGTATTAAGTTCCTCAGTTAACTAGATTTCCTCAAGTTCAGTCTACTGAAGTCTCATGCATAGCCTCAGTTTTCAGTGCTTGTACAGATTTCTCTGATGACTCAGAATGAAAATAGGGAATAGCACTGATGTCTTTGGAATGGTTAAGGCATGTGATTCCACTGTCAATCTTTGAGATAAAGATTTTTAGTGTTATTAGTAGCACACATCTGTTCCAAGGCTGCAGAAGCAAGATAAAAGAGTTGGACAATACGCATTTGCTGGGGCTGGTATCTCAAGCCTTTAGTTTCAGTCTATGATTTTTTACTTTCTAGTTTCTTTATTTTTTAATATAAGCTCTGTTTCAAAAAGCTACAAGCAGGTTTCTTAAAAAGTTCTACCATTTTAGACAATGATGCTGTACCATAATATTGCACCAACAGAAGGAACTTTGCTCTTTCATGAAATCCAAGTATTGAGGGTTTGAGAGAGAACAAATCGTAACTGCTATATGCAAGGGCTGACACACTGAAGACATGAACACGCTAAAGTGATGACTGCAGGAGAGAGAAAGTCCATAATTTCAGATCCAGTAACTTACACGTCACATGCAGAACAGTGGTGGCAGCGGTCAGGTTTGATTAGCTGGCATCGATCGCAGTATCTGATTGCTGCATTCAAGTGCAAGGGTCAAGTCATTAAAACTGATTCAATTTAATAGAAGTTTTCCCCCCCTAACATGAATTGAATCTTCAAGAGCTTCCTGCCCTTCCCTGCCACACCTGTTCTCAAAGACTGTCATGTGCCTACTCTCATATAATATGTAGTTTTGGGTTTTTTTAAAGAAATATAAGACATAAAAGCATTTAAAACAAACTATGACTACACAGTACTGAGTCCATTTTCATTTACTCTTTGGTTCCCAAGTCTTCCCATCCTTCATCTTCTGGGACTGATCCCCTTTTACTTTTATACAGGGTACTTGGGCATCCCATTGTGAAACAACATTCTTTCAGCAACCTTCTGAATGGCTTTCTCTGTCGTCTTTATTAAACAGGAATCTAGTAGATTGTTCAGTAAATCAGTTCTTCATCTTTCCTGGATATTTTTAAACAAGCCTTCAGGCTTTTCTTAATGGAAATAAGACACCAGCAGAGGCAGTTTGAAGGGAGGAGGAAAGCCAACACCTCCAGCTGAACAGTACTGATAAGAGCTGGCAACAGCTTCCCAGACCATTCCAGGAACTTAAGACTGGGATTCCCTTAAAGGGAGGCTTGTATTCGAAAGAGCCAGGTGTCCTTAGATTTTGTTTGGTAAAGTCACAGTAAATTTTGGTAACAGTTATTCCGAATAGTTCATGCTTTTGAAAATTCTACAGGGTTGCTAGAAAAAGATACATATATAGAGATATATATATATGAAAAAGCTATAGGTTTTCAAAGAATATACATATGCATAAGACAGCACTTTCACAGATATTCATATATAAGTTGAAATAAAAATGCCTATATGTATTAAAGGCAAATACAGAAATAGCCCATAACTAACTCTGTACTGAATTACAGATGGGAATGAAATAACATTTATTTGTTTGTAAATTGTAAAAGTACAGTACATTTCTTCAGTACATTTCTCCTCCTGCTGAACCGAAACAACTCAGAAAGAGAAGTTTAAAGTGGGGACAAAAGTGATTATAAAATTGAGCAATAAGTTTAATTTTCCCTGGCTGTGTTAGCTATATTTCTTTGCTGCATTTATTTTTAATAGTGACAACTAGAGATAAATGTCCTCATCAGCTTGCTAGAAGGTGATTTTTTTTTTTAAATTCCAAATAGTGGCTTTATGTTGAGATCCCCAGAAAAAGGACTGCAGTTTCTCTTGGGGGAATTAAACATTGGCCCAAACAAATAACAAAACAAGGTCATGGTGTTTGCAATATGTGCTTAACAGACTGTTCATTCAGTGACATAAATGAATTTCACTGAATTAAAACTAGTAACTTCAGGAGCATAGAATGATCTTTATATCTCACCTCTCGATGCTGTTGTCGTATAGATAGGCAAGTCTTTGGCAGCTCTTCTCAAAATCTCCTGCTGGGATTCTGGTCTCTCTTCTTTTTCATATTGTTCTTTATCAGCTTTTGACAAGCAGAACTAGAAGGGATGGAGAAAATGGAATGGAGGGAAGAGATTAATTATTACCTTGTGTTCCAAGGAAAAGATCTTTCAGATGCACTTACCCACTGACCAAAAAGTGCCACATAAAGAAAAAAAGACTGCTACAAGAATTACAGGAGATCCTTAAAAGTCCATGATGTTCCTGGATGTATTTTAAAGAAAATAACCTTTATCTCTGTTCCATTATCTATAGCATTTTCTCTTCAACACAAGGGAAGGTAAAGACTCAGAGTGAGTTTTAAGGTGGGAACTTCCTTTAGTTCCTGATAAGCATGAATTAAGTGATCTGTGAAAAAGAGGAAGGCGCAACAGTCCCTTGCTGCTACAAGGCAATAAAGTTCCCTTATCCCACTTCCTCTCTAATGTAGAGAGGAGTACAAACCAGATGGGGGAAAAAAAGGCAGGTAGGGGGGTTGTGGTGGGCTTCATTGCTTCAGCATAGAAGCTAAAAGAGTTTAACTGAAATTTTTACTTAGGAGTAGTCAAGACTAGTCTCAAAATTCATGAGTTGCATTGAAAGCAACTTCAGCAAAGCCTGTACAGCTTGAGAGTGAGTTACAATTCTGAGTAAAGCCTGACAAGCATTCTTGCTGAAACCTCACTGAAATGTAAGCCTTTACCAGAAGAACCTGGAGACTATTTACTCATTTGTGAAACACTTAGTTTGGTATCTGCTGAAATAATATTTACCAGTAAGCCCTACAAAACCCAGTGTACTGACAAGGCCCGTTGTGGTGGGGGCTGAACTCACTATTTCTTTTGGTATTTTTCTGTTTCAAAGAACTTCTAAAGTCTGAGCTTCCTGCATGGACTACAAGAGCCCTTTTTATGAGCAAACACAGACAAAGTATTCATGGTAATGAGTGGAAAATGCTATGTGTGCAGCTGGAACAAAAACTGGCTCAGTGTGATTTAATATGACCGTATTGTCCTATCAAAAACATGTGCATGATTAGTTCACATGGATTTTTCCCTCATGTTGTAGTTTTTCCTCTTTTGGATTACAGTCAGTTGGCAAGCAACAATGAAGACTCCACTGACAGAAAAAAGGCAGCAGTAAGACAGTGTTGCAATTTCTCTGTGCTATTTCCCAATCCAGAATGCAAACAAGCTGCCTCATAGCTCACAGGATCTAGTTAAGCCTCCTGTCACATATAGCATCACCTCAGCTACTGAACCTACCCACCCTTCAAGTGTGAAACATGAAACATGTTTAAATAACGCCCTTTTTAATAACTGGACACTAGAATTAATCTATGCAAAGGGTGAAATTAAAGTTTAACATTTCAGTCATCACCAAGAGCTTGACCTCATTATTCAATCTTAATCACTCAGATATTTATTCAAGTATGAAAACTGGAGATGGTCACATCAAAAGTTTAAGACAGATGTAAAGCATCATTCCAGCAAACAGTGGTGTGATATGCCTTCATACCTACTACCCATTTTAGTCTGACAGCTGACTCAATGCCTGTCTCTATGCCCTGCAACCAAGCAGAGGTTGTAAGAAATATGAGTACTACTTCTAGATGACATTTCCATGGCAAACCATTAATGCACAGAAAAGGAACCAAATCACAAGATTTAAAACCTTTTAAAATTTGTGCAAGTAACATTGTAATATTACTCTAAAAATCCTGGATAGGATTTTAGTTTTCCAAAAAGCTACATTTCTGTTTTAATTTCAGAAATTAATAGGGCCATGGAGACCACAGTCTCTTTGGACAATGGCAGGACACCTTCAAAGACATCAAAAGTTGTCTGTTACCACACAGCAAACAGAATTTCCAATGAGGTTCCAGCAGTTCTTATTGAAAACAGAAAGAATCCCTTTGTTTCCTTCCTCTTTCTTTGTATAATGTTGATTGTTCTTTCTTATGACAAATGTACAGGGATTACACCAAGACAACAGCAGCTGCACAATCTTTTTTTAGTTCAATAGTAAGATCACAGGATGCTATTTGTTTTGCAAGAATGGCTAATTTGAATGACTAAAAATATATACGTTGACACACTCACAATGGAGAGATTCTGAAGTCTGGCTTTGTTTTTAAGTATAACCAGCATAAATTACTCACTGGTATATGAACAGAAGGGATTTGCCCAGACACAGAAAAAGTGGTGCTAGGTTTTTAATTTGGTTGGGTTTTGTGCTTTTTAAAAAAAAATTTTGTGTGTGCTTTTTTTTTTTTTTTTGTAGTTATGGTGGGATGGGGTTTTTTTCCTCCTTTTTTCTGTTTAAAGCAAGCTGTAGAAGAAAATTGTATTAAATCTGATTTCCCCCCACAGCTGATATACAAAGAAGTCATCACATGCCATATGCCCAAACCATCCCTTTCACTTGCTGAACATGAAAAGCTTGCTACAACATTACTGTAAGTACAGGGTAAGTACTGTCAGAAAAAGTTTTCTATTAATGAAGAATCCAAGCAGACATTGAAAGTTGTTAAGCATTAGCTTTATGAGAAGCTCTAGTTCATATACAGCTTTATAAAAAGTGGAATAACACACTTCCAACCACATTTTAATTAGATAACATACTAATTACTTTATAATTTTCTTGCAGAACCATTCCAGATAAAGCAAAAACAATCACCTTGAAGACAAGTCCCTTTGAATTTTTCGGTTTAGCAATTAATGGAATCATTTAGGTTGGAAAAGACCTCTAAGGTCATCGAGTCCAGCCATTAACCCAGTACTGCCAAGTCCACCACTAAACCATGTCTCCAGGTGCCTCATCTGCTCATCTTTTAAAGACCTCCAGAGATGGGGACTCAACCACTTCTCTGGGCAGCCTGTTCCAATACTTCACAACAAGCCTTTCAGTGAAGAAATTTTTCCTAATATCCAATGTAAGCCTCACCTGACACTACTTGAGGCCATTTCCTCTTGACTTGTCACTTGTTACCTGGGAGAAGGGACCGACCCCCATCCCACTACAACCTCATTTCAGGTAGTTGTAGAGAGTGATAAGGTCCTCCTTGTGCCTCCTTTTCTCCAGGCTAAACACCTCCAGATCCCTCAGATGCTCCCCATTGGACTGTGCTCCAGACCCTTCAACAGCTTTGTTTACTTTTAGTGCTCAGCTTAACAGCAGAATAGTGTTTAGCTTTTTTACACTTTATATTCTGTAGCTTTAGCACACAGAAGACCTTAAAGCCATAATTAAACACTGCAGAGCAGTGTTTGCTTTTCCTTAGAAGCATGGGTTTAACTCTTCTCAAAAATGTTTCAGGTTGACATTAGCACTAAACATCAGTCTTGCCAAAAACAGATTAAAAATTCAACACCCACAGAGCAACCAAAGCCTCAAACAGTTTAGCCAGTTTAAAAAACTTTCTAAAAACAAGAAAGAGAAGGGAAGTATTTTAAATTTGGTGCCAGTATTTAATCCTTACAAACACACACATTAAAGAGAACAGAAAACAAGGTAATCCATCTCAGGCTTACTGCAATTAATACAGTTCTTTTTCAAAACAAAACTTCTTACAGTCATCATGCATTCTTCTGCTATTATATAAACCTTCTTTATGTAGTCACTTCTCATTTGTCCATCAGTTTTAACCCTTGACTTACTAATATAAGGGTTCAGTCCTCCAGGTCACGAGTATACACTGCATTACTACTCTTTCTTACCCAAACAATGGTCAAAACTGCCTATAGAGGAAATATAAAAACATTGTCGTTGGATTTATCAGTGTTAAAAATTCCAGGTTTTGAGCAAGCTATTTCATAGCAGATCACTGCACATGACTGCCAAACCTGTGATGATTTAAACCCACATTTCATATCAGGAAATGTCATGACACAAAGTACATGGTATTTTAAGAGTAACTTCATCATTTTCATTCATGATGCACTGTCATGCTGTTCTATTTTAGATAATGAGAAGGGAAAGGTGAATCATGCGGTACTGCCAACGAGTTTCATCACTGAATACAGTTCAGCTATTTATAAAAAAGGCATTGACATTTTTCTAACATATTTACCTCGTTAGAGGGGGTTGCAGGAGATGTGAAAATTGTCTTCCCATAGGACCATATAAACATGACAAATGACAGATGAAAAACCACAAGGTAGACAACTGCAATAAAATACAAGTAAGAATTTGGTGAATATAGCTGAAAGGAACAAGCAATTAACCCCCTGATCTTTGAGGAGGGCTAAACTACTACACTACAAATCACCTGATACAATTAGGTTAATCACTTTTTCCTGGGTAGACTTAGCAATCTAGGACTGCTCACTTAAAAAAAAAAAAAAACAAAACAAAAAAACCCACAATAAAACCCCCCATCAAATGTGATGGTTGCTATTCCTCAAGAAAATAATATGTTTTTATCACAGAATCACAGAATGACCTTTAACAGTTCCAGGGATGGGGCACCCACAGCTTCTACAGACAACCTGTGGCAGTGCCTCACCACCCTCACAACGGAGAATTTCTTCCTAGTATCTAATCTAAACCTGCCCTCTTTCAATTTGAAGCCATTCCTCCTTGTCCTGTCACTGCCTGCCCTTGTCAATAGTCCCTCCCCAAGTCTCCTGTAGACGCCCTTTAGGTACTGGAAGGTGCTATAAGGTCTCCCCGGAGCCTTCTGTTTTCCAGGCTGAACAACCCCAGCTTTCTCAGGCTGTCTTCATATTAGAGAGGCTCCAGATCTCTGATCATCTTTGTGGCCTTCTCTGGACTTGCTCCAACAGGTTGATGTCCTTCCTGTGCTGGGGCTCCCAGAGCTGGATGCAGCACTGCACATGGGGTCTCACCAGAGTGGAGTAGAGGGGCAGAATCACCTCCCTCAGGCTGCTGGCCATGCTGCTTTTGATGCAGCCCAGGATACAGCTGGACTTCTGAGCTGCAAGTGCACGTTGCTGAGCCACGCTGGGTTTCTCATCAACCAACACCCCCATGTCTTTCCCCTCAGGGCTGCTCTCAATCCATTCTCTGCCCAGCCTGTACCTTTGCATGGGATTATCTCGACTCCTGTGCAGGCCTTTGTACCTGGCCTTGCTGAACTTTCCAAAACAGATTTTGAAGGGAAAAAACCAAATCAACAACAACAAAAAAAGTCCCCCAAAACTCCCCCCCAGAACTGAACACAGCTTCACCTGTGGCATGTAAGTGATTAACCTTTTTGGATAAAGATGATGATGCTGTAATTCTGTTCTAGATTATAAATTTGATTACTGGCCTACATAATTCAATTTAATTTCTACTTCTAATAAAAACAGCACAATATTGTGCCATTACAGAAGGCACTGGTCATCAATGACAGTAAAAATTCCCAAACAAGGGTTTGGAGAGGACTGCACTCTAGTCATGCTAACTGGGAGTTAAAAATTGTGTTATTATATTCCTTCAAATCACCTGAGGAATACAATACAACCTGGAAAAGTCCTATTATAGTCACAGTGGCAACAAAACGTAGGTGGCTTTAATAGGGAACCCAACCAATTTATTAATGGATGTGTGTGATATGGTTGCCTTAAAGAGCAGACTTTATGACCCAGGAAGCCTCTTCTAATCTTGTTTCCTCTAGCAGTTTCTTTTACCACTTGTCAAGAGGAAACAGATCAATTGTGCCAGAAGAGCAACTCTTAGAAAAAAGTCATATTAAATATTTACATTATTTTCACTTATATTATCTTCTGTTGCAAGAAGGAAACTTGGCCTACTTTTCTGGGCAGATGAAGAGAGTCCTTTAAGAAGGTGTATGATGTACTTTATGGATGGCAGAATTTGGGTCTGCCAAACTTTATTCCAAACTTTGGGAACCTCCTTGTACACAGCTCAGAAAATCCTTGTACACAGCCACAGATGATGTGGTCTTAATTTATTGCCTTTCAGGATTTTCATGGGGCTTATTACAATGAAAACAAACAAACTGCATTTGAGCTTTCTTCAGAGAATTATGCTTTTTACCTTTGCCTACGACTCCTCCAACCTTACAGACAGATTTGGCAAATTTTCAGCTGTGGAGCTGATTGAAAATTCAAGAAGCAAAATTTTTTTCAAAAGCCATCCTAAAACTGTCATCCTGATAGGAAAGAACTTGTGTATTACTGTACTAGGCACTGCAAAATTAGAAATTGTCTTTTATTGAAAACATAATCTACATTCAAACACAATGTGGTTAAGCAATTAAAGCATGAGAAAATGGTTTGGAAGAGAGGAGAAAAGGACCATAAAACTGGAGTGGAATCAGTGGCACAGATCAGGACTTTGGTGTAGAAAAGTGAGAGAGGAATTGAATAGAAGGAAAGAGGAAATGAGATACAGGGCAGAGCAGGGCACAGCAACACTAACTTCTACAGTTCTATTCTGTCCATAAAAATCACCCCCAGAATTCAGATTCTTTTGAAGGATTATTTTTAGTGCACACACAATACCTCCAACAGCAGAACCTCAGTCTTGTCACAGACTATAAATGCCCCAACACAAAAAACAACAGGCACCATGTCTGGTTGCAGCAAGGGTACAGATCTGTGCCAGTGATACCAGTATTTACTAGAAAGAGGCAGCTGTTGAAGTGCCCTTGCACTCTTCATGTAACTGAGATCTTGCAATCTGTCACCATCATCAAAAGCCAAGGGCCTGACTTCAGTAGCCAGTGACAGGCACCACCCAGGGAAAGACCCTGCAATTGGTAGACCATACTGTCCCCACTCTGAATAAATTCTTGCTTCTTTTCCCACTCCCATGCTGCCATTCCTACTGTGATTACAGGTCACAGTCAGTGCTCCCCAAGAAATGAGAGGGAGGGAAGAGACCATTTTTGACAGCTTTACTTTAGCAGTCCATCTAACCTCCACCTTGGGTAGCAGTATCTCCTCTGCAGACTGCTCCCTGAAGCATCTTGTATCTGTTTCCAGTACAAATAAAAACCAGGCTCATTCCTAGTGAGCTCATTTTCTTGTATTTACAAGCTAGATGGAAAATACAACAAAAACCTCAAACCCCAATATCTGACAGTTTAGCCAGACTCAGAGTCACGATGAAGTCCTGGCTAAGCTAAGGCAAACCAGGATTCTTGGTGCCGTGCTGTGACCGAGTGAAGACAATTCTCTTTAAAGGCACTGATGCATACTAGACCGTAATTTATGGCCTCAGGAAGACAATGTCTTAAGACATGGTCGCAGAATCCTCCTAAAATATGCTAAGCCCCTCCTAAGATTTGCCCTTAACATCCTTTTCTGAATCATTCTTAACATTACTTCCAAGACAAAGTCAGATTACAGAGGAGTAATAATATAACAGCAGTATATTATATTGTTAAGAGAGATTCAGAGTTGCCTTTATTCCCCTATCCTAATGGATATAAATCCAGACAAGAATATAAAATTATGAAGAAAAAATTAGCCTCAATGGGGTGAAGAAATCACTGTTAATTTAATCAAAGGTTGCAATTACGCACCGGGGTAAAAGGATCTGAATGTAGCACACTGAAATATGGAGCAAAATACACTTGCTAAGATTGCACATTATTGATTTACACAGCAATGTTGCTGGCACTTTGGCCTTTTGACTCTTCTGATGTTGATTCCTGGCTGTTGGGAGTTAGCTTATAAGAACATTATAAAACTTATGCTAGCTTTCTTTTCAAATGAAAAGAGACTTCGTATCTCATTTTAAAATCAACCTTCATAGTTGAGAAATCCAAGCATACAGGATGCCTATGATATGATGCAGAATTGAAGGTGCAAGAAGCGTGCAGGTGACAGCTATTAAAAGCCTAACAGTCAGGTTCCAATGACACTGTCGCTCTCACTAATTAATCTAGCATTTTTCTTCTGTGGTAGATTTAGAAGCACCTGGTTCAGTGAGACAGGTGCTGCATTTGTAATAAAGCCAGAGATCTGACTATGTAACACCAACATCATTGCTCTGCCAGGCTTCCTTAACTGAGACATGGATCTTGCTTTTCCAGAAGAAACTAGCACGTAAAACCTATTCATATACAGGTCAAGTAAGCATATACAGTAAGCACAGCAGCAACTTGCTGAATTTTGTGAGCAACTTCCTGAATTTTGTGAAGTCTAGGTAAAGCCCAGAAGTGAAATGGGATGTAAAAATCCAGGGTAAGACAAGCTCACATCTTGAATGGCTTACAGTTCATACTTTGAAGGTTTTCCCACTCTTTGAGCTCTTCATTAGAAGATGAAAGAGGACAAATTCTGCCAAGGTTCCCTCATTTTACAGTGTTCTTGTACATGTTCCCCACCAGGAAGAAAACTGCTAGATTAGCTTCAAATTCTGTGCTGTTTTGCAAAATATCTAAGAGGTGAGAACCTCTTACCAGTCTGAAACAGCCCTCTGTGGATAGTCAAATCTATGCTTAATCTACTGCTCATGTTCCCCTATAAGCTGAAATGAACTCCCAAACAAATACCCCATCAATAATATGCTAGAATTTTTTTTAGTCAGTTTATATCTCTATAAGTACGACCCACCGTGACACATATTTGCCAAAGCCAATATGAAGATTAAAGTAACATTTGTCAAAACAAGGTCTTAACCATTTGACTTGGGCATTTAAAATTATAATGTGTAGCCACTTTTGAAATGGCTATGTTTTGCACATTTCTAACTAGTCCTAAAGAATGGGTTTCTGAGGAATTTGGTAAGCTGTATGGAAAACAGCAAGCAGTACAACAACAATTCATCTTCCAGAAGTCTTTCAGGTCACTCAACTAAACAGAAAATGGACTTGTGGATCTGCTGCAGTTCCTTCTCTCCTCTCCTTTCTCTGTTCTTACAAGGTACCCATTTAAAAATATTTGCAAACCTAAATCATAGCTGCCTTACTTGCATTAGTCACAGGTCTTGTCATCATCCCAAGTTTGTGATATTAGAAGCTAAACAGACTCAACTGTACAATATTTGCCTTGTTTCTTAGCACTAATCTACTCACTACACAGAGCTTACACATCAAGGAGCACATTTAAATTCTATGTCCCTTAGGACTTGTGTGCAAAGCAGCTATTCACATCTTCAAAAAAAATTTTAAAAAAATTACCTTTTTCTGCAGTTGAAGAAATAGTAACTGGAAGAGAGAGAAAAAAAAAAGTGTTAAGTAAATCTGTATTGAATCAAGTGTTTGGCTAAAAGCAAGATATATGATAATGATTTGTTCCAGAGCATAATTTGGGTGTTAATAGAGCCTCCCTACCCAACACTGGGGTTAAACAGGAGTTAGTATTCCTCCTGCCAGCCCTTGATGCTTGGTGAGTTAGCGGAAGAGCTGAAGGGATGCAGTTCCCTGCACTAATGAAACAAGCACATTCCACAGACAATCATTAGACTAACTTTATGCATATCCCTCTTCAGATATGTATCTAGCTCATTTTTCTGAGTCAACAGCTAGGCCAACAGGTGTACCACTGGAAGAGAGAAAATTAAAAAATTCTTACAGAAATCCTTCTGAAACTGTTACATTACCTACTTCCTTCTCTTAGTTTTTCCCATCACTTCTCTCTTGCCGTCACATACTATTTTTGACCTTATTTTCCCCGACCTGAATCCTCCAGGTATAGTTAAAATCTCTCCACTTCCCTGTCTCCTACAGCCTCACCTCCTTTCATGCCAACAGCAAATTCTACTGTTCAAATCTACCTTGTATACTGCCTGACTACTACATCCTCCTGCCCCCAGGCTTCTCCAAAACCTTCACACTTAGTTCATCAGTTCATGTACAACACTGAACAGAGAGTTGCTGTACTTACTGGTTTACTTTGCTCATATTACTTCTCTTGCTGGATCTCTTCTTTGCACACTGAATTACTGAAATTTTACAAGGAAAGGATCTTTTCCTGACTCTTCATCTTACACAGTAAATATAAGCTTCTGGTCAACAGCATGACTAAAAGGTTAACAGAGCACACCCTGGCTGCTGCAGTGTACCTCATCCACACTCCCCTCTGACATTTTGACTGTCATTAGTCTGAGTGCCCCAGTTCAAAAGAGCTTTTACCTGATGCACACTAGAGTCTTAAATCTGCAGGGCTTCAGTATGTATTGCAGACTTCCTTCTGAAGGGTTACTTTGGTTACAGAGGTGGCATGTGTCTCACTTACCTGTTGATATCTACAGTTAAATGGTCTGCAACTATATTATGCAACTGTGCCTCTTTTTATAGTAAGAGACATAATGAGGTGATATCTCAATTTATAGATGACCTCTTTTTGTTCAGATATGTTTTGGGGTTTTTTTCTTCTTTTTTCCCCCCCCCTCTCCCCTGCCTCCCTTTTGTCTCCCTTTTATTTAATATCCACACTCTCTCTGTCTATGGAAGTCTCTATGAAGTTAATGGAAAAGGTTCTGGTTCCTTCCACCTAAGGAAGGAAGAAATTATCATTTAGAATAGAAGACGGTTGGCTTCAAACTCAAGGAAGTCAACCCTAAAGAACAGCTTAATTTCACATTAGTTATGGACACTTGCACAGCCTCCTCCAATGTTTCTGTCAAACTCCACCGCATGCTACAGAAGTCTAATTATTTTTAAAGCAAATCCTGTGAGTGTTTTCGCTTGAAATTTTACTGATGTATTATTTCTCCAGTTAACACTTTTTCAACAATGCAAGGAGAAGCTAAAAATCATTAAAAAGGTGAAAATTAAAATAAACTCACCAAGTATGGTTGTTTGCTCAACTTAAGAAAAATACTAAAAGTACTTTAGATTAAACATTGTCTTTGACTCCTCATATCTAAAGTAAACACCTTTGCACACAGCTGGATAAACATGCATTTCCTTAGACAAGAAATATAAAAAAGTTCTTTATTATCCTCTAATGGGATGGAAGAACATCAATATATTTTTTTAAAGTAATTCTGGTAAAAGCACTTCTTAGTCTGTAGCCTCATTTCTGCTCTCAGCACAGAACAAAACTGTGAGCCAAATTTGATGTTTAAAGACTCAAAATAATGAACAGGCTTTACAAGTAAAAACAAAACAAAATGAAAGCTTAATATTGTATCACCTGTGAGACTTAATCAAAATAGTCCCTAAAAAACCTTCATAAAAATTAATTAAAGCTTTGCAGCACCAGGAAGATAATTTCTCTTTCATACTTAGGTCCCTTAGGTCAGAATGCAGTTACTAGACTCTGTAGAACAATTTTCGTTCGACAAACTCCTGCAGTTTGAGGTAAAAGCCAACACTGAAACACTTGTGATTTTCATCCTGCCTGATCATCTTCAAATGAAATAAAAGATGTCCAGTTCTCTTCTGTCTCAGAAGAAGTTGTCTTTCTGTTTCTATTCTTTTCACTGTTGTTATGCCCATTGTCAGGTAGATTAAATGAACAGCAACCTACTATACTTGTCCAAATGCACTCAGCAAATGGCACATGAACAGTTTCACAAGATCTTTATACTGCAATGCAAAGCCTTCCTTCACATAAGTTAATATCCAATCTTTATGCAAAAAGCCCCCCTTTAAATATTAGCTAGGCTGGCCATCTAATAAGCAGCTTTACACCATCAAGAAATCAATTCTAGCTTTTGAACTCTGGTTCAGGGGAAACAAAACCACATAAGACATTGCTGTTGTGGTTCCCCATCCCTGGCCTGTAGCTTAGCTCTCTATCACTTTTCTCCCTTATAGTTTTCTTCTAACCATTAAGATACTGCTGCCAGCTTCCACTAATTTAGTACCGTCTTCAAGCATTTCTAAAACATGGTTTCTTGTCTGGGGCATGGGATGGGGGAAAAATCAGCACTGCCTTTTTGCTTATTGATATTTTTTTGAACAAAATAAACACTGCATATGATTTAGATGTTAACCTCAGGATGCAACAGCACTTTGCACAATATATCTGCACCAGCACAAGTTACTGCCTTCAGTACTGCAGTCGACACAAACCTGCCCGTATTTCAGAAATGTAAGTATTGCAAAACAGCTGATCGTTGATGATTTTAAAATATCAGTCTACTGCTCAGCTAGAAAAGGAAAAATATTCTTTGGATTGGTTTCTTAATATTAAGTTGTTGGTTTTTTTGCAAGAAGACTTATGAAGTTCTAGAAAGGTATGCAAGGGAAGGATAAAACACGACTAGACAATGAAAGTTGCAGTTTACTTCAATGCAAAGAGCTCAGAAGCATGCCCTTGGGGGCTAAGGCACACAAAGTTTTCACTATGACCTCATATTTCAAAGGGTTTAACATCTCAGAGTTACAGCAAGTCAAGCAAGTCAAAGTCAAAGTCAAAGTGAACAAGCCCTGTCGGTCTGACTGCAGCGAGAGCTTTACCCTGGCTACCTCAGGGTTTCCAAAATCGACCTAAGGAAGGAGCTCAGCAAAGCCTGTCTCTCTTTACACGAGGTAAACAGGCCTACATTGAATGAACTTCATGCTGCTGCAGCTTGTCTAGGGATGTACAACACACTGTCAGTTGGTCCTGTACCACTAAGCAGCTCACACACTGGGGACTCCCACTGCTTTGGGGTCACTGAAACATGAAGCACACAATACAAAGTATGTGAGTTCACATTGTGCAGCACACTACCTCCAAAATACACCATTACAGCCTTTTATCAGGCTAGATTTGAATGTACTTTATAACTCAGTTTGCCTAAGAGGATAAGCAGAAATTGCAGTTCTGACTTTAACAGACGAAACGGTTGCCTTAGTTTTGATTTAGAGACCTAGCATCACTCCTGACAGCAAAACCACTTTTTCCTTCATGACCCCAGTCCTTGGTTACACCTTTCTAGATACTCTTCCTTATACTGTTACCCGTTATCTCTCATCTCACTTATGTCACAAGAATGAAAGAGGTGGAAGTCTATAGATTATCAGAGGAAACAATCCTGCAGACATAGGGCCATCGTTAGATGAATAACAAATTAAAGTAGAGGAAAATGTCATTTGCTGGAAGCATTCTTCTTGGAGTACAAACTAATAAAGGTGTCAACTTCAGAAAACTGTGGAGAATTTTTTAAGCTGCTTTGAGGAAACCTTGCACAACATCTTGAAGAAACAAGTACCTTTACGGAGCTGGTTTGCTTTCAGTTTCAGGCTTATTTTCAGGATTGCTAGGAAGTGTTCAAGCACCTTCCAAATCACTGCATAATAGGAGAAAGCCAAACCTCTCTATTCTGAGGCAAAAAGGTGCAATGATCTGCCAAGACCTTTCAAGAGGCATGCTAAAAGATGAGACATTTCACTTCAACCTTGAAGGAAAAAAACCCCCACATTACATCTTCCTACTCCCCTAAAAGCCCTGCTCCAACCAAAGCCAGATATTCTTTCTGCAGAGCAAAAAATTCAACTGCAACTAACATAGAAGTATAGAAAAGGACAAGAACTGATCTTGTTACTGAAGTGCTATGCTTAGTTCCCCATCCCCTCCCACGATGGCTCCCAGTAGGAGTCTCACTTTGGTTATTATAGCCTTTCCAAGAATTTCAAGAGTAACATTCACATTCTGGCTGACATTCCTCATGGGTGGGAAGAAGGAGTGATAAATGCGCAATTGCATCCCTTCACCAGATGTACAGCCTTAACTTTTCTCAGCTTTTAAGGAAAAGGGTTAAAAATATTAACAAAAATTATATCCATCTGTGTGTATATATATATATATATATACACACACACACGACATATATTTCCAGAAGTTACCAGTACTGAAGTCAGCGGCAGCTCCCCACAGGCACTGTCCTGTCTGCAAAGGCAAGCCCCACTGACATCATCTCAAGTTTTTCATTTGTTCAGAAAAACAGAAAATGGCACTTTACTGGAAGTATAACTTAGGTTTATGGATACATAATTCCCATTTGCAAATGCAGACCTTAATCACCCACAAGAAGATGGCAGAAACAGTACTTACTGACGCAAGTGGGACAGACAATGAGTGAATTTCCTTGAGAAAATACTCATTTGGCTTCTGTTACGGGGCAGCGTCAGAGCATGAAGACCTTACCACTTCTCCACTGCTCTCTAAAAGCCTTAGTTCTGTGACCTTTCCACACTGAGCTAGTTCTTATTTCCCAACTGGCAGGCACCCACAAGGTGCTTTCCTCCCTAAGCAGCAGGGAGTTGTTTTTAGACAAATGACTCAAGATGACTGAGTTGACAGCATCATGTAGCCAAAAGCCAACGCAGGAAGAAGATGCTGCCAGGTCCCTGCTGAAAGGCTATGGGGGCCCAGGAACCGCACACGCAACCGCCACCAGCCGGAATGAACGTCTTCTGCAGAAATTTGAGCCGCACAAGCCTAGAATTCTTTTATCTTCATGTGGTGCTAGACTGATACATTTTTTTTAAACTCCAGAGATCCAGGAATAGGACACAGGTATCCCCCCTCCCAGTGCACTGCCAAGTGATTCAGAAAGTTAACATTTTATAGAAAGGCAATGCAGGAGATGGGGCTCCACAGGCCTTCTTATTGTGCTGGCATGAGGAGTCAAGCACTGCCACACCGCGTGCCTCAGCACTGCCTGGGGCTGATCAGCAGCAAAGGGGTACCATTGCCCAGGTCTAACACAATGCTTGTCTCAGAGGCATGACTTGTGGTGGACAGCTCTTGCTACAGGGATGTATGCAGTTACTCGTCTCAACCACCCACCCCCTCCCCTATGTCAGACAAACATAACAAAAGTGAGCACTTCCCTTCCCAGACACTTCGGGAAAGGACTGAACTGCCAATGAAGGCAAGTTTGCATGACCACAAACAGCAGGGAACTGCAGTGAAAAAGGGTTAATGGCAGTGAATGGCCTCTCGCTGTCCTGGGTCATGCACAGTCAGTCATGAGAGGGAAAAGAAGCCCTGTCAGGGCTGCTGATGCCCTAAAGCAGTGCAGCTGTTTCCACAAGCACATGAGCTGAAGCCTAAACTCCTCACACACACTATGCCCAGCAAGAGCACTTGAGTGAGCTACCTTGAGACTTCAAGTGATCACAAGATGATGCCTTCAAAGGCACTGCAGGTAATGTGTGTGTGTGACACGTGGGGAGAAAGCAGGAAGAAAATGCAGCCGGGAAAGAGACACCTTGGTGCAAAGGGGGATGTTCTGTGTTTTATGACCACCAAATTTTCCATGTCCACGATGGCCATACCCATTGCTATAGGATTCAGAGAAGCATTATCACAGGGACAGGTAAAATGAATTCATATTTCAAATAAGGCAGTTCAAGCTGCGCTGCAGAACTTCTCTGTTATTTGTTACCAGCCATCATTATAATTTGTTGCATGGTTAAAACAATATTAACACAATTCTTTCACTATAACAAGTAATTTAGAGCAGCCAGAGGCTTGCTGCCCAGAAAACATTCTCTTACCACAATAATAAAGGGGCTTTTGATTTAGCCAAGGTCTTTTCAGTCTTAATGCAAAGAGTATGTGCATAAATACAAACAGGTTACAGCAGAAATTAGCATAATCAAGGCAAGATACTCCTTGGGTACTGAGTTACATTTAGCAATGAATTTAGCTATGACAACTGAAAAGATTTCTGCCATATATTCTGGGAACAGTAAATTCTATGCTACCGCTTCCACAGTTCAAAAACACAGCTACAAAGGCAGCTGACTTCTGGAATTCACAAAATCCTAGAGATGGCTCCTTATCTCTGCATCTTCAAAATATTCTTGGAAGTTATACCAAAAGTCTCCCAATGGTCTTCTCAGCAAGAATGCTTGCATGTTTTAAATGACTTCAAAATCAAAAGTTACAGCTGGTTAACACACAGGAGGAAGTGTTGCCAGGTCTTAACCTCACAGTCTCACACTTGTGTCCGCACCAACTATAATGTGCTAAGAGATCTATCAGCCCAAACAACTAAAGGCTTTTTCTGCAAGTGAAGTTAGCATTTATCTTCAGCAATGTACCAGGTTTGTCCCTGAAAACACTATTCCCCGGGAAGCACTATTCACTTTCAATTTACCATAATTGCTCAAAAAACCTCTAATGTAACTTGATTTTCTTCATCTATTTAATCACTATTGCCTCTGCTCATTCTATTTGCATTTTGATGGATTTTAAACCCTAGTGTTACTTCTACACACTTTTCCTCAGCTGCTTACTCCAATTACTGAACTTTCTTCATTCAATTCTTTACCAAAAACTCTGCTTTATTGTAACAGTAACAGCTTTATTGCTCAGTAGCTTGGAAGTGCTGTGCATAAATTGCTTCCAATATTGCCTTTAAGCTATCAGACACAGCCACAAGAAAGCCTGGTTTCTTCTCAAAAGACAAAGAGAGCTCTTACTTGCACCAGTCAGTGAGCTGTGTTCTCTCTGGCACACTGGGAACAGGAAAAAACAGAATTGGCAGAAAGGCATGGAAGCTCAGAAGCACGTGAGTGGAACTAGCTTATGGCCACACCACTAATTAATTACATTTTAAGGAGGCGTATTTATACTCAGGCCGGCCAGACCAAGCTCATAGTAACACTACACTCAAGTATCTGCATATGTGAAAGTGCTTTCTGTGTTAGGAATAACTCCAGTGATTCTGTAGTTGATACTACTAGGACACTTGTGAGAGACAGGAGTGACAAACAGGATAATCAGCTGGTGTTGACAGACTGCTAGTCATCATTCTGTTGGGCAGAGTTGTTGTACACACCCTGCACAGGATTTGATGTCCTGCAGGTGATACTAGAAACTGTCAGTATATTTAAAGTAAAAAAACAAAACAAACAACCCCCCCCCCCCACCAGACATAGCTGCTGTAACCTGCAGATGTGGACACTCATCCCATGATAGGGACCTGCTTTGTTCACCAGGAATCCTTCTTCATGTTTGGCTTCAGACTTTTCCAAAATCATTTGCCTCCTTACTTACTTACTGGTCTGGCTTGCAACAAGTGTTTCCTCAAATACTGGAATAAAATCTCGCAAAACTCTGTGGATGAAAATCTCCTTGTAAATTTCCTTACAAAATATTAGGCACTCTGTTTTCTCAGAGAAGGATTTTGGTGTCACCAAGTTCATTGAGTAATGGAAGAAATCAAACTGCCCAGCAAGCTCTCATGCATTAGGTCACTGGATTCCCCAACTTAAGTTTTAACTTAGTAACATTGGTCAGGTTTGATTGGTATTTGTCACTTGAGATTAAATATGGAACATACCTATGATAAGAGCTAATTTCCAGCCAGCAACACATTAACAACAGAGCAGCCAGTAATGTAAGTTACATGAACTCCCATCATGATATTAATAAGTCAAGATTTTGAACACAGCCCTTTAAGGAAGTTGTTTTGAAAAAACACGTCATTTATAAACACGTATATTACTTGTGGGAAAGCTAAGTGATGGGGACCTCCTGCCTTCAATGTACTGGACATGTAAATCCTAATAAATATTTAGTATTCTATTGCTCTTGCTCTGACTGACAGGAAGCTGAACATGAGCCAGCAGTGTGCCCAGGTGGCCAAGAAGGCCAGTGGTATCCTGGCCTGTATCAGGAACAGTGTGGCCAGCAGGTAGCCACCATGAAACACAGCAAGTAACATCTCTGTATGCAATTACTATGCTGAACTCAAGCTTTTAAAAAAAATACAATTATTTAACCCCCCCCATGAAACTTAAGAAGCAGCAGATTAAACAGATAAAAATATACATACACACAACATTCCCACAAAAATCCTATTCATAACCTGCAACCTTTTTCAGATACTGTAAAAAACTAACTTGAATGTTAGTTACATAGGGCTTTTGAAAACATAAGAGAAACCAAATTTTGCTACAAGTTTTGGGCTCCTTTGCAACCTTGGGGTAAATCTGCACATCAAAAACCAAAGAGGTGAAAGCCTAGGTACAATCAATTGCAGCATTGTGGACATACACTTCACTTCTCTGTTTTTTTTAATCCAAACTTGACAAAGCTAAAAGCAATGACTAGTTGTCAACAGAAATGGTAAAATAACAGGTTCTCTGCATTCACTCTATGACAAGGTAGTAGCTGAGGCACTTAAGTTTTAAGTCTACCACAGACAACTGCAAACCAGCTTATACAGTAACTATCTGTTTAGGCCTATTCAAACACAAAGTCTGTTCCTCTCAAGATTAGATTTAATCTATATTTTATTTCATTCTCTCTGCAGTGGCAGCTTGCCTAATTCCAGACGAATTATTACTTCCACCGCTAAATTTTTTTCATTGCAAAAGGCTAAAGAAAAAAAAAACCAAAATAAGCCAGCTTTCCATGCTTAGTGCTTCACAACAGTCACATAAAAATCACCCACTGTGTAGACAAACACACATCAAGATGCACAAGTGAAATACCACAAACAAAAAAACCCTTGCTGCATTAAAACCCACACTTCATCTCTCTGCAAATCATATGATTAAAATGCTTCTGTGCTTCACATTTGAGACAATGCTGCACCATATATAGCATCAGAGAGACTGCTGCAGAAACTGCAGAGGCAAAGCTGCTCCTCTTGTGATCCAGTTCTCTTCGCCAATTTTTTAAGACAATTTTAATAGTCAAAAGGGAATGTGAATAAGGAATGGATGAGGCATTTGGTCTTTTGGAAAAAAAGGAAAAGCAGAAGCCTGAAATGCTGCAAGAGGAACTTGATTTTTAGCACAGATAAGAGAAGACAGTCAAAGGTTAGGTAGGAGGCACTCCACTGAGGATTGGGGGGGGGGGGGGGGGGGAGCAGAAGAGGGTGAAAAATCTGTGACCCGGAACAGGAGAAGTTAAGCACATCCCACAGAAAACAATTTAGTGACAGCAGAAGGAGGTAATATTGGGGAGGTGGCTAAAAGAACAAACATATTTGTTACATTCTGATTATCCCTTTTAGACATGATTCACACCTTGGTGAAGATTCAGCTTACACCAAAAAAGTGGTCTGTGCTTACTTCTCAAATGTTTCTATTAAATTTCAAACATACTAATGAGAGAAAAACGGATACTCATCCTGTTACAGAAAGATTATGCACCAGCTGAGAAGGAGTTAACAACTGAATTGAAAACTCCATAAAAGCTGTTTCAGGAACCTATAGTTTATAACACTTGTAAGGAAAGTACATGTTAAACCAGCACAGACTCTTACAGTTGTAGGAAACTGTTGAACAAACACTGATCTATTGAATGGATGAAAAATGCATGACATGAACCCCCAGCATTTACAGGCACAATTTCAGACAGACAGTTAGAATCTATCCTATTCCCATTTTCCATCACAGGCAGTCTCAAGTTCCAAAAGTAGGTACAGTGCCATCCAAGTGTTTCACCTGTCACAGGTGTACAGGAACTCAGCTCAGATATCCATCTTTTAACACTGAAAAGTATTCTGTTCTGAAAAGCATGTCTACATTAACTCATAAAAATATGAGTCACTAGAGAACAAAATTTTAATTATTGAAATTTTGACAGACAGAGCCTGAAGTTCAGAGTATGCAGAGGGTCAATGACCTCAAAGTAATGTCTACTAAAAGCATACACTTGAAATTCTGGTCCTTTTATCCACAGCATCTGGTAGGAAAACAGAGACTCAGAAGTGATCAAGCAACGTAAAGCCCCTGATTAAAAATGAAAGTGACTTTTAGATCACTGTTGTAACTCAAGGTATACACAAACCTCCTACTGTTGTTACCAGTGAAAAATTTGAGAGAACCTATTTTCCATAATCTTAAATACTCATACTATCCGAGCTCTTTGAAAACAAGAAGAAAAGCTTTATAATCCACACCTAAAAGGCAATCAGAAAGTGCTGCAGCAATGAGTGATCACAGCTACAAGAAAGTAAAACCACAGGAAGCCTTCCTGCTTCAGCTCAGACACTTACTCAACTCCTTGCTTTCTCTAAGCCCCTTCTCTCCCCTACTCCAAAATCATCCTGGCCTATGGACCAGTTTCAGACAAGTGTTGAGGCTCAGTGGAGGTCTCACACTAAGTATATGCCAGTAAGCTTCATCAAAGCTGTTGGATGGGTAGAAGAGACAAGCTCACACTCCCTGTTAGCAAACAGCTGCTCTGAGCTCAGATGGCTCATTCTCTGCCTCGTCCCCTGGGTAAGCCAAGCAACACCAAACTGGCCACTGCATCACATTTCTTTTTAACCAAATGGTAACTAGGGATCAAGAAAAGATGCCAACTACTGCAGAGCTGTCAGGAACGGTTTAGCAGATGCAGGGGAAAACTGACAACAGAGGGCTGGGGCGGACACCGCAGACAAAAGGCTGAGAGGAAAAAAAGGGATGGAGTCCTGACGGCAGAAGAAAGAGCTGACACAAGACAACTCCTCAAGAAACAAGGCTGACTAGTTCTGTTGCACTTGGAACAATTTTTTCATTAGAGGACTGGCAAGAGAGCAGATTTCATGCCATACAAAAGGCACATACCCACCTGTTCCTATAAACTAGAATGATCAATACAGTGCAAAGCACCATATAAGAAAATAATCTTTCTACTCAAGCTGAGCACTTAGTTTTCCAATAATTTTTATCCAGTCTGAGCACCTCAACAGGAATTCTACTTATTTATAGTTAGAGAAAAGGATCTCATTTAAGATGATAATATGCATGCTTACATTGAGACATGACAACACAACTAACTGTACTCAGAGTGGTTCAATGTCTGTATTTTTAAATTCCTGAGAGGCACATAAACATAGTTAAATGTAACTAATGATCTAACCTGTTTAATCTGCTTTCCTTTTCTTGCAAAGGTAACTCTCTTTTCCTACGGGAATGCTTTTTACATGCTTAACATGCAAATGTTGTCCTTCAGTGCTGATACTTCAGCATTTTCTGTACTTTGAAATCAGAAGTTACTGACACTCTGCTGTATCATCTTGCCATTGCTTGGGAGATACTGCATTAGCATTTTCAGTAGAGATTTCTTCTGGCGAGGCAGATGGAGTTACCTTCTCTCTGTTTATGCAACAGACTCCTCAGATGGAAGCATTACAACAGATCACCATGTGCTTCTCATATGGATTGTGCTTTGGGGAAATCAGAGCTATCTCCCTACTGACAAGAGCTATTGCAGTCTCCTGGAACAGCAAGGAGTATAATTTAAACTATTAACATGAAGTTATGCATTCTAAATTACAAACTGCTTTGTTTGCCAGGATTTTAGATGCACTAGACATTACCTTTTATTAAGAAAAAAAAGCAAACCCTTCTGCAACTAGATGCTATGAAAAGAATACACAACTAGTTACTCCCCTAGCTTTGAAAATCCCATTTTTCCATACTTAGCAGAGTATGATGCATGAAAACAGTCATACATTCTCAAGCCTAGCAAATAGGTAAAACAAGTCATTGTCCTTAAAACTCTTGCCCCAGGAGAAGAGTCAGGACTGTGTTTTTCAGTAAAAACCTAACCTGAACAACATTTTTAGTTATTAACTTTTTTTTTTTTTACATAAAACTAGCCAATACACTTTAGTTAAGATCTGCATACAATTCAGCCAAAGTTAACTTTTCTTTTTCTCGGTGCAGAATGCACTACCAAAGTCTGCTAGTGTTTTAGCAAAAGGGTAAGAAACCGGCTGGCTTCACCCACCAACTCTGACTACGTGTGACAAAACAGTGTCTTCTGACCACCCTCCAGCCAGTCCGTATTAGAGCCCATCCCCTACAAAAACAATAGATGGGATAAATAATAAAATACAAGTCAGCCATAAGTGAAAATGCACCACAAGAGCAGCGTTCCACTCTCTCTGGGCATCTGAGAGATGTGGTAAGCAGACACAATCAGTCCAATTCAACGACAGCACAGTATAGCCATTGTTCACAAAAGCGATGTTACAAGCAAAACATGTTTTGATGACAAGAAAGAACACATGAAATAGTTTTAAACTAACAAAAAGCTATTTTACAACATCCTTTATGTATTGCTAGGTGTGCTTTCTCGCAAACAGAGCTCTGGGCAAGTTATGCATGAAAAGAAGAAATAATCTAATACGAAAGTGTTCATGTTTTTCTGCTTCAAAGCACCTAAACCTGTGAATGACATGCTGCCTTGAGTCTTTTGCAGTTCCTTCAGTTACACATGTTCACAAAACTTTTATACTCTGCTGACATCCACACATTTGCTTACACACATTTGGCCGTTTTCACCTTTCCAATTAGCTTAATAGCTAATTTACCTGATGGATCACAACTACACAGCAACAGTGGTCTAAATAAGCCAGTGTTCAACAGCTTCAGAGAGAGATAAGGACGCTGGTAGTTTCCAAGGGAGGAAAAAAAAGACGAGCTCATGAGTCTCCTTTCATCTTATTCATATCAATTCTCCTCAGTGTTCACAGCTGGCATGTAAGTAACATAATTTAGGGTTATAGAAGAGACCTAACCAAGTAAACACACATTGGCAGTGAATTACAGAGTAAGACTGAGTCCATCAGACACCAAAAGCAAGACATTGAGCAATATGTCTTGTTCCAGCAGAGGAGGATGGGGCAAGCAGCACAGAGAAGCAAAACTGAAAGGGAAAGGGTGATGTGATGAAAGCAAGAGGCCCAACTTTACCATTTTCTACTTTATTAGTAATATTTTATGATATTACAGTAAGCTTGGCTTCCCACTTGATTTACTAACTGACTATATATGTTTAACCTTTAATAAACGAGCAAGGACTACAAGGAGGAAAAAAAAAAAGCAGGAAGAAGAAACGGTTGAGGAAATAAAGGCTTTCTCTCTTCCCATTTCCTTGTTAGCTTCGCATCTTAACATTTATCTGATCTTTAAGTATAATTTTTGAAAAAGTACTGGTGTCTGTGGGGTTCCAATTTTTCTTTTAGTCTTAGTATTTACCTGAAACTTTCTATTGTGTCTTCTCTTTTCTAAAGCTTTCCTTCCTCCATCTCTTTTTCCTTCACCAGGCACACATTAGCCTTTTACCAAAGCCACAAGCCCTGCTTTTGCACCCGCCCTATGTGACCATCTGCAGAGACCAGTATCACCTCATTCATCAGCTGTGTGCTGAAGGCACATCCTTGCTCTTCTTCACAGTATGTAGTGCAGTAGTTCTCAGAACAAATAGAACATAAGGAGCGTTGAGAGAAAGTAAACATACCTGCCAAGAGAAACAGAAAATCCTGTATTCCACTATAAATCCTCTTTATGCTACTTTGAACTCAACTGCAGTGGAAAAGCACACAAAGGAAAAAACCCATCACACCAAAAAGACCTCACAAAAACACAAACCAACTGTAAAATTCAGTGACGGTAACAGAAGTCATTAAGTAATTTTCTTATTAAATGACATCTTTTCTTAATAGTCTGTATGTGCAGACGTTAATAAAGCTGATTTGTGAGCAAAAAGCACCAGATTTATAGCTGCAAAAGTTCTTGCACGAATAGGAGCCAACCCTTTCAATAATTTTCACACAAGTGACATTCTAACGAACTCAGAAGGGCTCTTTGCAGCTTCCCCCTGCTTGCGAAGGAGAAATCATTCACCAGCACTCAGTCCTGACCCACTCTGTGATCGAAACACAAAGCTGGGACTTCGGGAGCGTGAGGTTCTGCTCCCAGTTCAGCCAGAGACCACCTGTGCAACCCTAGGCAAGTCTCTTAATATCTTGGTTTTTGTTCTTTGCTTAAGAGAAGAAATGAATAGCCCTAATCTGCCTTTTGTCATGCCGATCAGACTGTAACGGGTACAGAAAACCTGTAAAATGTGAGCCCCTTTCAGGACCACTGCGATAACAACCCATACCTCCAGTACTGAAGATTGTCTTAAACTTGGTTCCAAGTGTTTATAGTTTTAACCACGATTTTTGAATATACAGACTTATTAACAACTCTCTCATGTCAACATTTCACAGAGTATCTCAACAAGCATTATTTTACAACTATATCTCTACTATTTAAAGTCCAAGTAACTTTTTGCCTGTGGTTCATGTTCCAGTCCACATCTCTAAACACAAAAGGCTCTGCAATAACATCAGCATTCAGAAAAGTTATTAAAAACACTCCTTGAAGAAAAAGAAAAGTAACTGATTACTTCTAATTGATGTCCCTATAAGTTTACCCAGATATAAAGTATATGCAAATCTTTTATTTCTAGCCAGGGATAACAAAGCACATAGACTACACAAATAGCAAGTACAAGGACTTACAGATACTAGGCATACCTATATGTAGCTTAAAATAGTTCTTATTTTGAGGTTTGTTTTTTTTCATTTCAGCTTCCTTACTCAAACATGCCAAACGCTCAATAATGCGTTCCTTAGTTTTCCTATGTTGCTTCCAAGTTTTACCAAGTCTGATGAATACTGCACATCACAGTTCCACTCCATTTACGCTGCCCAGAGAAAACCAGCATCCTCCCGAACTGAAGTTTCCTCCTGAAGGCAGTAAAGGGTAAATATCACCCTGACCGACACGGGCTGCAAGTCAGATTTATATAAGGACAAGCCCTCGTCCAGAAAGCCTGGACACGGCCTGACAAAACCCCATAAGCCCTAAATCCTCTCCCCAGCCCGCTTAAGTTGAATGTTTCCAGCTTCATTATGCTTCAATGACACTGGGCATCTTATTAAAGGGGGGAAGAGGAGGGAGGGAAGACTCCTATAACCCATAAGGAGTTATCTGATATATCAGCAAGAGGGATGAACAACAGAAAAACAGAGAGGGGGAAACCCCTCCTGGAGAGACACGAAGGGCTGAAGCCTTCGCGAGGTCCCTGTCCCCAGAGGAAGCGCCCCGGACCCCCCGCTTGGGCCTCCTTCTCTCCCCCAGACCCGTTCCTCGCTCCTCCACAGGCGGCTCCGGGCCGGGACCCCATGAGGCACCTGAGGGCGGGAGGACAACAGGTAAACCCGGCCCCGGAGGGAAGGAACGCCCGAGGCAGGGGTCTCCTCCCGCCCGCCTGGAGGAGAGCCCGGGGCGGGCGCAGGAAGAAGCCAGCCCGCCACGGCGCAGCGGAGGAGGCGGGCGGCGGAGGGTCCTGCCCGCCCGGGCGGCAGCTCCCGGCGCCCGCCACCCTCCCGGTGCACTCACACACACACAGCTCCACCACGTAGGCGTAGTAGGACCAGGCCACGACCAGGGCGATGAAGGCCACGGGCACCCAAGCCAGCACCTTCTGGCAGCACTTGAGGACGTGGGACGGCGCCATCTTCCCTGCCGGGCACCGCGGCAGCGCCGGCGCTGCGACGGGCGGGCGGCGGCTGCAGCTCCGGCCGCCCCTGCGGAGCCGGCCCCGGGCGGGCCCTGGGCGGGCCGCAGTGGGCGGGAGAGGGGCGGCCCCAGCGCCCGCTACCGCCTCTTTCCCGGGGCCGCCGGAACGTCTCACAGGAGCACACAGTTGTTAGTGTGGGAAGGGGCCTGTGGAGATCATCCAGTCGAATCTCACTGCCAAGGCAGGGTCAGCTGGAGCAGGTGACACAGGAATGGATCCCGGTGGGTTTTGAATGTCTCCAGAGAGAGAGAGACTCCACGCCCTCCCCAGGCAGCCTGTTCCAGTGCTGTACCACTCTTAATGTAAAGAAGTTCTTGCTCGTGTTGAGGTGAAACTTTTTGTGTTTTAGTTTATGGCCATTGCTCTTCGTTCTGGGCACCACCAAGAAGAGTCTGGCATCATCTTCTTGGCACCTGCCTTTGAGCTATTGATCTGCATTAATGAGATCCCTTCTAAGTCTTTTTCTCTAGACTAAACAGGCCCAGCTCCTGTAGTCTCTCCTGATAAGACAGATGCTCCAGTCCCTTAATCATCCGTGTGGTCCTCCGCTGGACCCTCTCCAGTAGCCACTTGTCTTGTACTGAGGAGCCCAGGACTGGACACAGCACTCCAGACGTGGCCTCACTCGCGCCGAGTAGAGGGACATGATCACCTTCTTCGACCTGCTCGCCACACT